>NC_136531.1:23812296-24491063 GCF_910591455.1 Pholis gunnellus
CCGTGTGTCCTCACAGGGGAGATCAGGATGGCCTTCGTCCTGTACAGGAACCTGGGGGCCTACCTGTCCACGGAGAACGCAAGCGTCCGGCTGAGCAGCGAGGCGGTCTACCCCAATTACTCCGTCATCGTCAACTCCCCGGTCATCACGGCGTCCATCAACAAGGAGAGCAACAAGGTGTACCTGTCCGAGCCCGTGATCTTCACTGTCAAACACCTGCAGGTGAGGGAGATGCCAGGTTGACGACTTCTTTTGTGCGATCAATGAAAGGATAACTGGGTAAAATAATGGGACCAAAGTGGAGGTTAAAGGATAAGGCAGACAGTGTCTGTGTAGCGGAAGCCATTAAGAAAAACTAGGGAGTGCTGCACCGGGTCAAGAAACTCAATGGTGGTAATGTTTAAGTAAAAAATCAGTTGCTCTTTAAGGATAGGGCAAGCAGTCAAGTACTAATAAAGTACAAATACTTCAAACGGCATCGCTATGACTTTGGACAAGCACAATTTAGTGTAATCCCTTGTGACTATTTTCACATTGTAGGCTGTTGTCAGTTGACACAATTGTTTACTCTTTATTGTTATCCTTCATTTATATAGTTGACAGCTTATATTTGCACAGCTTATACTTGCAAATGGTTATTTTTACACTGTTCTTTTCAGTTATTGATCTCAATTTGTGGTTTAATACATATCTACAAAGGTGGCCTCAGTTGAGTGAAGATCTCCATCAGGTGTGTCTGCAAAAAACCACTGCAGTATTGTGTGCTAGAATGAATTCAACCCACAATTGGTCTAGACACCAATGGGCTGAAAGGCATCGTAAAACAGCTGTCTGCCAGCGTAGCAGTGTGTGTACGGGTAGTTCCGTTAGCTGTTAACTTGAAATGTACTTGAAATACTTTATTCCTCTCTGCCGTGCACCTCCACTGCCACCCGAAAACTTTAGAAACACACATAAATGTGCCACACAGTTGACTGGTTGACTTTTCGCTCTGCACTGTATTTCGATTCATTTTCACACACATACCGTTCCGGTGCAATAAACACTCACTAGAGCACCAATTGAGTGTTAATCCACAGCTGAGAATACGTCCCATAAAAAAAGGACTTTTTACTCTTGTTTTAGTAACGTTTGCTGAAACCCACTGTGCCCCGGCTGTTTAAGGATTAGGTTATGAGTCGCCCAGGCTTAAGTGCCACGGACAGGTTGGTGAAGTCGGAAAGTACTGACTAATGGACTAATGCGCTGTCGGGTTTGGTCTTTTCGTGGAGCAATACTGAACTCTAGCCATGAGACGGATAGACTCACAAAAATGTTGACATTTCGATTGCTTTTTATAGCTGTGGGCATAAGTAAATGAATGGACCTATTACAAGAAAATATTGAAATGCTGCGTCATTGTTTAGCGATCTGAAAGTCTTGTGACTGACTTGTGCTTTTCTGAACAAGAACTGTGAATTGCTTTGATGCTACTCGACTAAACGTTGACTTGCCCCAAATGACACGAGAACAGCTCCGGTATTGACCACAGCTCCAGACTGAATGAGGGTATGATGCCACATTGCTTCATACAACTGCTCCATGCAACACTTTGTATGTTGTGCTGCTCATTCACCAAGCAAATGTTGATCCAGTTGGTGATCCAGCCTGTTGGCAGCAAAGAAATCCTCTCTGTTTCACTTGCTCATTTTGAAAGTAACTTTCCAAACCACGCACACACACACACACACACACACACACACACACACACACACACACACACACACACACACACCTCCATCAGTTTACACAACACAAGCGGCTCCTACACTTCAGAATCTCACACAGCAATCACGGACGCGGCGCCGTCGCCTCCTGCCACGGCTCCGTGTTTATTTGTTGCTGCATTCTGTCCCTTCTGTTTGTTGCTTTGTTGTTGTGTGTGCTTGACTCCCCTCTCTGTGTTCCTTCCTCTCCATCCTTTTCTCCACCAATTCCTCCCACCGCTTTCTCACTTTCCTTGGCTCTCCCGGCGCTCCATCTTTTCTACCTCCCACCTCCCCATGACTAAATATCCGTTCTCTGCCTCCCTGCTCCCCCTCCCACCCCTCCTCCCTTTGGTCCCTCTCTCTCTCTCTCGCTCTCTCTCTCAATTTTTTTCCACCCGCCTTCTCGCTTTCTCCCTCTCCCTCTCCCTCCTCCCCCCTCCTTCCCTCCCTCCCTCGCCCCCAGCATTCGGAAGAGAACTTCAATCCCAACTGTTCGTTCTGGAGCTACTCCAAGCGCACCATGACGGGATTTTGGTCTACCCAGGACTGTCGTCTGCTGGCCACCAATCGCACGCACACCACCTGCTCCTGCACACACCTCACCAGCTTCGCGGTGCTCATGGCCCACGTGGAAGTGAAGGTAGGCGTTCACACTGCGGCGCCTGCCAGGCCGGGGATGGGCGGGATCAAAGAGTCAGTTGTTCGATCGTTCGATTTAGCAGTGGCTGGCGAAGGCTGGTCAACTGATTCAAAAAGAAAAAAGAGGGGGGGGGGGGGGGGGGGGGGGGGGGGGGGAGAGAAGGAGACCACAACATCTGGGAAATAGATTAGACCTCTCCAGACTCTCCAGTACTGAGTAATCATACTTGGCAGGAGAAACTTTTTTACAATTGATTCGTCAAGCCAGATGATGACATTGGGTTGACAAAAAAAAAAATGCACTTCAAACATTCAGTCTCTGGAGGTTCCAAAACAGAAATGAGAAAGACAAAAGCTGCAGCTCCTATTTTACTGTGAAAATGACTGATCAGAAGGTGAACGTGGCCCATTTATTTTGATATCCATGAGCCGCTGTGGGCCGCGGATGAAAACCTTATTGTCCCGCTGCGTGTGGGATAAGCCCTCTTTGTCTTCTCTCTTTTGTAACGTTAAGTTCCTCCCTCAAAAAAAATTATCTCTCGTAACTCTGGATGTCGCCTGACACCCGATCTCTCCCTCCGGGCCGGCCGCCGACGTGTGTTACTTTTGAAGGGGTCATGGTCAGAGCTAGCTCGGCGGCCCTTTTGTGAACACAGTGTGAGGGTTTGGGCAGTAGATCCATCACACCGGCGCTATGTTGAACATTGCTCCGCCTGCCAGGCTGCGGGGACACTGATGGATAGAGCCGGCACACCTGTGCAACGTGGCGCAACGCTGTGGCCCTGAACGCTCGGTACCACAGACTCAGTCAGGGGAGGGGGACGGGATGAGGACGTGTGTCTGTTCCTACAGTATGTTTCATGTCACAACAACATGACTCATGTATGTTTCTAGCAAGCCCCGGGGCGAAACATATAGCTAAATATAGTGGGCTGCAAATGGCGAATCGAATGAATCCACAACAAAGCTCGTCTCTCGCTTCTCTCGCCACAGAAATCGGACAGCATGCACGACCTGCTGCTGGACGTCATCACGTGGGTCGGGATCCTGTTGTCGCTGGTGTGCCTGCTCATCTGCATCTTCACCTTCTGCTTCTTCCGCGGGCTGCAGAGTGATCGCAACACCATCCACAAGAACCTCTGCATCAGCCTCTTCATCGCCGAGTCACTGTTCCTGGTGGGGATCAACAGGGCCGATCAACCGGTAGGTATCAACGCATGTGTTATTCTCTTGACTGTAAGCAGTGGACAGTCCATCGTTTATTAGAATAGAGATGAAATAGATAAATACAAGCAAATATTGTGCACACAGGCTACATTTCAAAGTGTTTTATTCATGCCGTGTTGGCACAGGCTCAGCATAACTGCCCACTGACCAATACCACCGATCACACTGCATCGCTGGCAGAGGAAACAGTTGCTGTCAATAGTTGACCACATCGCAGCGACATGAATAAGAAATGGCAGATTTGCACCTTCAAGTGTTCCTGGAATAAAACAAGAAAACACAAATTTCTCTGAGAGGCTGTTAAATAAACCATATCTTATCTATTCAAACAAGTCAGGATTGTGCAACGTTTGTTGCAAACGGGGAAAAAGGCAAAGTTTGCCGCCACTGCACATGCTCAGTTTTCCACGACGTCATTACTGTACTGAGCGTGAGAGCCCTCCTCAGATTAATCATTTTACAGTTTGCGGCTAATTCAGAAAGGATTGCCAACAAAGACATTGCTATAACATTAGGTTTACTAGCACAGTCAGGCTCTATATAAATATAATGTTCTTTGGTGTCCCCAGTTGCAACGGAAGGGATTTACAATGTGCATATTAAAGAGACTCTCTTATTGGCTAGATAATGCATTATGGCTTGTGTATTTGCTTTGTTGTAGCTTAGCTGATGTTTATGCTGTGCAGTATTCTGTTGCTTTTATTAGTCATCCCCTCCCCTCAGGCTACAGAAGCTGCAGTCTATCCGTTTTGCCAGGGAATCCTGTTGGTTGTGAGGGGGATGTTTGTAGAAAAATAGAACGCTCACAAACAAAGCCCATATGAGGCAGGGTAGTGAAGACGAGTTCAACCTGCGTTTGACCGTTGATATTAGAGTTTCACACAAGGCCAGAGTGTGCACACATCACTGCTAGAGCTGTAGAATGACCTAGTATTATAATACTTTTACATGCGTTATAATCTGTTTATAGCACGGTAGTTATAGTATAGTTATAACTGTTAAATATTCATGATTAATAAATAAACAATATAATCTAACCTATGCAAAAACAACACATGACTCATTATACCAATTATTTTTTACTTTAATTAATAATGTATTATAATTTATAAAGCATTTTGAATATTCAGGAGTGCTTATAACTATAATTAATCAGTGCTATAAGTAGGTAATAATGCATTATTAGTATGTTTATAATGCATTATAGACATAGGCATCTTAGAAAGTGTTACAGAAATTTCACATGAATTCAATTGAAACACATTAAACCTGAGATTACGAAAAACAGTACCGCGTCGTAAACGACTCATGAGCAGAGCCAGGCCGGTTCAGATGATGCATGTCGACATTCAGACCAACCTTGGGGTTAATTCTGGGTCTCTGTGTCACTCTGAATTGGCAGTGTGTCATTGTGTGCATCAAAATGTCAAGGAAGTAATACAATGATCCTCATCCTCCTGAGTCAGCTGAGGCATTCAAGTAGAACCTGTTCATGAGATGTGCAGCATGCTCCACATCTCTACCACAGAGCCGTTATTAGGCCCTCTGCTGATACCTTCTTTAGAGTAGCAGGTTGACCGGCTCAAGTGGACTCAATTTGATTCCAACAGTGTTTCCACTCTCTGCAGTCATTGAGGCCTGTGCAAAAACAAAAAAAGCTAAAATAACTTCACTAGTTATAACCTAATTGCTCACTTTCGATGTTCCACTCCCACTACCCAAACCTTAACAGATTGGACTTTCTATTGCGGTTAATGATGCACGACCTCGGCTGCTCGTGTGGAATTGCACTCAGCTTTTGCAACTCAAAAAACGCAGAAGATGAGGAGGAACAAAAACAAAACGGAAAGATCCAACCGATATCAATCTCCATCCCTAATGATGCACAGTGCAGTTTTGGCTCGACCATGGCCTGCATTCCAGTGACAGCCCATTGTTGTATAACCCGTATGGACCAGTGGCGGACTCAGGTGATCTGAGGGGCAGGGGCGGAAAAAATGAAATAAAAAGGGCACCAGCTCGCAGAGTGTTTTTCTAGCATGTAGGGCACCCATTAGTGCACAGCATTTTGTTTTCTCCACTGGAGGGCATTTTATCGTTTCATCTACTGTAGGGGCAGCCAAGAGGGCATTTCATCATGTTGTCTCCACTGGAATGGCACCTATGACAGCTCTTTATAAGGGTTTCTCCACTGGAGAGGCGTCCTCGAGGGTACTTTAGCATATTTTCTCCACTGGAATGACACCTTAGAGAGCACATTATCATGTTTTCTCCACTGGAAGGGCACCCTAGAGGGCACTTCATCATATTTGATCTACCATAGGGGTGACCAAGAGGGCTGTTTCGCTGTGTTTCTTTCAATCACTTGGATGCAAGCACTTACACAAATAAATCTGATGGGTCAGATCCTGAGATGAAACATTGTCCTTTAATTCCACTGGGCAAGGTCAACGTATGCTGTAGGAAACCTTGATGCTGTTTGAATCATTACAGACCGCGTGTCTCTTGGAGGCAGCGCTCAGGGCCGTATCATTTATCTCCTACGTCTGAAGCATTAGAGCAGCCTCAGTTCTTCGCGTCCCTCTGAGCGTTCAATGAGGAAACAGTTTTTTGCGTAATTCTCTGTCTGTGTATGTGAGTGTGTGTTTGCGTGGGAGGGATCATGTTGCTTCATATCTACGTGTGCCGCAGTATTTGTGTGTGCCGTTAATTACCGGTGACTATTTGTGACCTCCATTAACATCTTCGGCGTCACTTAGCTCGCAGACGGTTAAGCCAGTAATTCCAGCAGGAAAAACGAAATTACTTTGCATAAGACACTTAGCAGACACTTTTTTTCACCTGTGTGTGTGTGTGTTTGTGTGTGTGTGTGTGTGTGCGCGTGTCTTTGTGTGTGTAAGCCACACTGTGCGATCATTAGAAATGGAAATGAGTGACTCCCTCGCCCCCTAAACTCATTGTCTCTCAGACATTAGGTAATTGTCTTTCGCTGCAAGCCCCTCACTTGTAAAAGTCTGTCTGTTAGCTCTTCCATCCAAAGATTTAGGAGCAACTCTGTAGATTAGAACGACGCCGTGAACGTGACGGGCCACATCTCACCGCTCGTTCTCCACCCGCCTGCTTTTCTTAAGCACCCCTCTTTTCTTCCCATCCTTTTGCCAAAATTGTTAATGCGGTTTCAGGTGTGATACCCCTCTTTCATTTTTCCTGCCGCTCATCCCCCCTTTGCTGCTCTGTGTCTCTTTTACATTCAGGAAACTCTCTCACAGGGCTCTCTAGGTATTTTATCATCCACCTCTCTAACTCTTTTACATTCCTTTTATCCGTCACTTGCCACTGGCTACTAACAATGTGATTTAAAGACCCACTTACTCACTTTCAGTGTGAATGTGTCACCGGTGCTTGGTACAGGTGGGTACCAATGGTATCATTTTAGATGTTTTATATTGGACAATTAGCTCACAGTATTATGATCATTAAAACATACAGTTCAGCTCTAATGATGGCATAAAATCCCAAACTATCCAGTATTATGAAAACTGATGGCTTTTCCCAAAAATGTGCCAAATTGTTTGTGCGCTTTGTCTCCTTCATGCCGAGCCAATGAGTCATTTTTGCAGTTGTTCCACTCGTTTTGTTCATTGTTGACATTGACCAAAAAAAAATCACATTGTATTTTTAACAGTGTTGAAGTCCCCCCTCCTTCTCTCCTTCTCTCTCAGCCCATTTTGAAAGGAGTGCTTTGCTACTTCTGTTTGAAATGTGGACAATCAGCGGCGGTGGCGGCACCGACTTGTCACTTCTATTTCCTCATTTGTCTTCTTAGATGACTCGTAGATGTAGACGTGGAGGGAAATGTGAAGGGGGGCTCAACTAATGTCATTATCTGGAAGTGATTTTGAGTCAGTCTGTCGCCTGTAATTGTTGTTATAGTGCGCTATGATTGTGAGTTCCCCTTTCTGTTTGCCTTATCCTCTCCCTCTCCTGTCTATTCCAGTATCGCGGCCCAATTGTTAATCCCTCACATTTCCTTCTTTTAATGTGATAAATGATTACTTTCTTATCGCCCGCACAGTTTGTGTATTTTTTTTTCTACTTTCTAACTCACTCAGATTAAATACTTCTTGTGCATTTTCTTGTGTAAAGTGTTACTGTTTTTTTTTAAATCCCCTCCACCTACTCTCTCTCTCTCTCTCTCTCTCTCTCTCTCTCTCTCTCTCTCTCTCTCTCTCTCTCTCTCACCAGATTGCCTGTGCGGTCTTCGCGGCCCTGCTCCATTTCTTCTTCTTAGCAGCCTTCACCTGGATGTTCCTGGAAGGGGTGCAGCTCTACATCATGCTGGTGGAGGTGTTTGAGAGCGAACACTCCAGGACTAAGTACTTCTACCTGGCAGGCTACGGAGTACCTGCTGTCATAGTGGCCGTCTCCGCTGCAGTGGACTACAGGAGCTACGGCACCGACCGAGTGTAAGGACGGAGGAGAGCGGAGCGTGAAGGGAGGAAAAGAGGGAGGGAGGGAGGCCGGAGTGCCTGCTGTCATTTTGGCTGCCGCGGTGGACTCGACCGAGCTGTGGCACTTCTGAAGAGTCAATACGCCGAGGTTGAGAAGGGGGAGAGAGGCAGAGGGGGGAGGCGGAGGGAGGGAAGCATGCAGACAAGCAGAGGATGAAGCGCCGCAGAGTGCCTGCGTGAGCACAGCAGCAACAATGTGTGAATATGGGAGGGTTTAAAGGGGCGGGAAGGAAGTGCACAGCGGAGCAGATTGAGGGAGGTAAAGGAGCGAGAGTGTAAGAATGGAGGGACGGGGAAAAAAAGGGAGTGATGGAATAGCCAGAGCGTGCCTCACCCCCACCCTGGGAAAAGTGCAGAGGAAGCCAGAGGGACGGGGGACATATACATTAAGAGCACACACGGTTACGTATTCATGCAAGCTTGACTTGTCCAACCCCGAGAGAAACGAATCCAGGCGAAGTCGGCCGGCATCTCATTCGTATGAAGCACATGCATAATAGGCCACCCTTAAATACACCGGATTTAACATAATATGCCTTTCACATGCGTGAGCCGGTCACGCTAATGCGGCGGTTAGGAGGCCAACATTTTATTCATGCAATGCATATGCATGTTTCGCGTATAATGCGCAAATAATGCATGCGGGCACACCATACGTTTCCGCGACCTCTGCTCTTTTCTGGGACTGCATAATATCAAGGACTAAAGGGGGACATTAACCATGTGGCTGTTGCATTTCAAAAACATCTCCTACCCCGATGACTTATGAATGAGCAGCTCCGTATAGAAAGAGGAAGAGAAAAAAAGATGACAGAACACTATAGGGGAGTTAAATGATTCACGCGCTCCGTGAGGCCTTTTGTATTTAAGACCTGGTAGCTCTACGCTAAGCTACGCATCAGATCTTAGGGGTTTGAAGACAGGGGGAGGGAGGGTTTAAGTTAGCACTGTTTAACTGTCAAGCCACGCCAATCCGTATGCCACTTAGATCAATATTTTATCGTGGCTCTGATCACTAAAACATGAGAGTCTGAATGCCAAGCTCGGGATGAATAATCAGACCGCGTGCCATTAGCTAACAGACTGGGAGACTTGCCTTGAGACGGTAGCTAGCTGTGGTTTGAAGTAAAAAAAAAAAGAAGCAAAATGGCACACTAAAATCAGTGGGAGTGAAAAAGATATTATGCCCAACATGATTTGTTCTTGTAGGAAAAAAAGAAAAAGTCACCCAAGCAATCCATCTTCTTCCATTAATGTCCTTATTGGAAGGAAAAGTCAAATCAGGAAGTAAGTTTTATGACTCCTTTATCCGTCCAACCCCCCCCCCCCCCCCCCCGAAAATGGCGCCGCTAGTTCAGGTCTGACACAGCGCGACACGAGACAAAACCTCTGGAAATATCATCTGCCATGCCTGCTGTGTCACCTTGTCACATAACGCACCCCCCCGCCCTCTCCCACTTATTAGCCAGTGGCGCTGAGTCTCATTCGCCTCCCGTAATGAAGGTGGCAGT
This sequence comes from Pholis gunnellus, assembly GCF_910591455.1. NCBI lineage: Eukaryota > Metazoa > Chordata > Actinopteri > Perciformes > Pholidae > Pholis > Pholis gunnellus. The sequence continues at coordinate 23,821,933 of NC_136531.1, forward strand.
GACTTCGCAAAGGAGCCCTAATGGAGGATACAGTGACACGGCCGGGGACCCATAATGGAGGGCTCTCTAATGTGCTGGAAATTGAAAGATTAATAATGCAAAAGCAGCTGGTCATGAATCAGTGGGCCATTTTTGCTCCAGCGGCTTTTTTTTCTCTCCGCGCCTTTCCCACTGCAACCCGTCGGGTCTGACCTCAGTGGAGGGCACTCGGGGGAGTAGGAGGGAGGAGGGAGGCGCTTTTTTTTTTTTCCTTCTTTTTCCTCCTCTCCTGCTTGCTGCCACTGACGAGTAAAGATGTTCGGGTGATATGATTTAGAATAGAGCCGTATATCTTCTACCAATGCTAACCTTGTGGCCAGAGAATGAATGCGCGTGTGTGTGAGGGTGTGTGTGTGTTCTTGCATGTCCGCACCCCCCCCCCCCCCCCCCCCCCCCCTCCTCTCTCCTTTAACCTCAGCCCATTCCCAGACTCCATAAATAGCCCCACTGTGCGAGGGCTGCATCCATAACTCTTAAATCCATAACGATTTAAATGAACGCCATCGTGTCATATTTTCACGACCACGGGGATGGTGGGCGTGTCGAATATATATATATATGTATATATATATATATATATGTATATATATATATAATCAGTATATGTGCCTTAATAAGGGGGGCAAAGGTGAATTTATCAGGCGCTCATCTCACTGCCCCCCCCCCCCCTTCTGTTTGTGATGTGCGTTGAGTCTGTTCCCTTCATCTCGCAACTCTCTTCTCACTTTTTTCTTTTGTCCTCCCTCCATCGTGATTCATTTGATAAATGGCGTAAAGTGATGTGCTACTTTTTTTCTCACCACCATGCCTCATGTGTGTGTGTGTGTGTGTGTCTATGATGCATGCCCTGTCCTCTGATGGTAAATCCTTGTCTACATCCATCTGGAGATCGGAGCATGTTTTTAATCCCCTATGCGTCCCCCCCCTTCTGTTTCTTGTGCATGATGGCTCTCCCTCTTGCTCACTCTCTCTCTCTCTCTCTCTCTCTCTCTCTCTCTCTCTCTCTCCATGTCTCTGTCTCTCTAGGTGCTGGCTGCGATTGGACACGTACTTTATCTGGAGCTTTATAGGCCCTGCTACGCTCATCATTATGGTGAGATACACACACCCACACACACACACACACACACACACACAGGCGCATGTTCACACATGCTCTCCATGCGCAGTAGTAGTAGACTGCCACATCTTTGCGCGGGAAATAAACATATAAGGTGTTCTTTAATCACTCCGCGAGGTTCGCCGGAGCTCCTCGCAAGTGTACGTTGGAAGCGGAAGGAACTTTATGTCAATCTTAATAAATCCCGCTCGTGGATTAACTCTCAAGTGGGCACACGTTCCGACGAGCTGGAAATCTTTTCGGAAAGGAGATCGAGCGCAAACCGCAGATTATGATAAGAACTCGACAAAAGTTATGTTGTCACTTATTTGATGCTTCCTCCCGGCCTGGCTGCTTTATTAACGAGGCAGCCCGTTACACAGTATGAAGAGGAAGAGCTCGGTCTGACCCTTTTCCTTTTCATATCAATAAGCTGGCAAACCGTTCTGAGGAGCGGGAACGGTCCTTATAGCTCGAGTAAACACAGACAGAAGAGTTAGCCGACTGGGAAGACGGACAGAAAAAGCAAAAAGAATATCTTAAAAAGCTGCGTTTGGGCAAGAGAGAATGAAAGCAATGAGGACATGTTCCCCAATTAGGTGAATGTCAGCATGCACACCGACGCTCGGCACTCATTTTTGGAAATGTCAGGCAGGCCGTTGCTGATCTAAGTGGAGGTGGGACCGCTCTGTTATGCCTCTACGCCCATTTGCAACACGGCCATTGTCAGACCACCCTATCTGTGCATTACCAGGCCGATAAAATAGGCCCCATCGGCGAGAATTGGATTTTCTATTGTAACAACGGCCGTCGATGGATGTAATGCCTGCTGTATTTTCCCCCGATGCTCGCGCTGCAGTATTTTGAGCACATAAAGGGCTGTTGATCGTGGGCTGATACGGTGTCCCCGAGCCAATTACTGCTGGAAGGGGGGGGGGAATAAAATGATATGCACTGTGTGTGTGTGTGTGTGTGTGTGTGTGTGTGTGTGTGTGTGTGTGTGTGAATTGTTGTGGTGACATTGTGTCTTTAATTAGGCTTGTTGCTGAAGAATATTAACTTGCCGTGCGCATGTGTTTCAGCTGAATGTAATCTTCCTCGGCATCGCCCTTTATAAGATGTTCCATCACACGGCCATTCTCAAACCAGACTCTGGATGTCTGGACAACATCAAGTAAGTACATGTGTGCATGCAGTCCTGCCGTCACACCAAGGGCAGTGTGATTATGCTTGCTTGTGTGTGTGTGTGTGTGTGTGTGTGTGTGTGTGTGTGTGTGTGTGTGTGTAGAAGGTAAAGGAATAATTCACCATTTGGGGAAATAGGCTCGTTTGCTTTCTTGACGAGAGTTAAATCTGAAGAAAGAGAGGATTGTCCGTTCAATATAGAGGTATCGAGCCAGCAGTCTGTTACCTTAGCTTAGCATAAAGACTGGATCCAGGGACAAACAGCTCGCCAAACACAAGTAGTCATTTTCTCATAGACTTCTATACAATCAGACTTATTTTTTGCAACCAGAGGAGTCGCCCCCTGCTGGCCAGTAGAGAGAATGCAAGTTTAAGGCCCTTCTGCTTCTTTAGCTTCACTTTTTAGACTTAACGGTTGCCAACGAAATGATCCTTCCAAGACCTACCTTGAAAGCTCACTAATATAGTATGTATAGTATATCCCGTTTGTTTGCGCAGTAACCAAAGAGTAAAAACAACAAGCGTTGGATTCACGGGAGATTTTGTGCCAGACTATTTCTTAGCCGGGAGAGAAACAGTCCTGTTGTCAACCTCATGTCAAATTGAAAATTTTTGTTTTGACACTTTTTTTAAATGATCAAACAAACAACATGTTAATAGCAAACTTTATATTGTGTTACCTTTAAACACATCCAGGCTAAATCTAATGTTCGTTGTCCTTTTTTTTTTGTGTAAGTGAGCAGCAACATGAAGCAGACTTTTGTCCTACATCAGTTCAAGATGCTCCTCGTTGAATCCGTCACGTTATTTTTCCCAGTCAAGTCATTACTCACGTTGCCCTCGGAGAACGAAATATGACTTCATTTCCACTGAACTCTGTCTACTAAGCTAACCAATCAGGACTGTGTTATTTCTGGTTCCAGTGCAGCTCAAGACAAAAGGCCCGGTCTAATTCAAACAGTGTGCTGTGGCTTTAGCTCGACGCCCGACCGAGGCACAGCTCGGAATCTGTCATGTAAATCACGGAGTGGCTTACCCCGTTTGATTTATCATTTAAATATTACTGCTGATGTATATCTAAAGACAGCAGTTTTGAGTTGGTCTTCCACGTGGGAAGCAAGTTTCACAAAACCAACTGATCTCCGCGTCTGTGCGAGTTTAAGGGAGCTCGATCAAAACATCCCTGATGGAAGATGAAAAAATCAAAGACGATTTAGAACGTGACGCATTTTATTTCCTCCTCTTTTTAATGACTTTCGTTTGTCTTTTTGAGCACACGAAAGGCTGAGTAGATTTTAATATATTTCACTTCATTAGTCATGTCTTTACTGTGGTTCATTTACTTGTTAATCATCATCATCGTGCTCTTTTTTGTCTTATTATTTTCTTTCTTCCTTTTGTTTCCTTCTGAATCCAAGCCACCATAAGTTGTCTTTGTTGTGGATTGGCTCCGGTAAGGCCTCTCTCCAATCAGGATACTTTCTTCTTTTGGAGACATTTGTCATTTGGTTTGCTTGTCGTCGTGTTTGTCCGTAGAACCTGCCCAGAGTCCGTGCATATCCCTACATTTACCATTAACCTGCCTTATGAAATGGATTACGTGTTCATGTGTGATTTGTGAGCCCCCTCTGACCCATAAACCAGACCCGCTATTGAAATATTATAATGGCGCGACGTGAAACGAGGGGGAAACAGAGAGTAGACGCGTCGCGGGTAAAAAAAAGGTAGAACGGAGAGCCGGTGGGGGGGGGGGGGGGGGAGTGAGGGATGAGTGTACCCTTTATCGAAGAGGGTCGTCAAACGAGCTTTATTGGAGGTTCTGTCTCGCCTGAGCGGTGCCACAGAGGGCAACATCGAATCAATCACCGGCGGTCTCGCTCACTTACTCTCCTCCTCTTTCTCTCTTCCTTCCTGCTAACTCTTCTAATACCTCAACCTCTCCTCTTGCCCCCCCCACCCACCCCTCCCTCCCTTTGTCTCCCATTCCTCGCATGAGAGGTGATCGCTGTCCAGTCAGCCAATCAAATTAACAGCCATCATCGCGGCCTCGACAGACCAGAAAACGGTGACCTTTAGTGGGAAATGTCATTTATAATGGCTGTAATGTCCCTCTACTTACTGCCCAGTGGAGCACACTCACACACATGCACGCGCTCAGACAGGGACTTACGATGCGTACACATGCCCCGACACGACCACATTCCTCTGACATTTGGCCCTAATGACTCACTCCTGCATATTAGGCTTTATAACAAATGGAGGTTCACAGCCTTGAAAACTTGGATTAAAGTCCGTTCCATTAAAGTGTTACAGTCGCACTAACAGACTCCAGCACCCACTTCTGCCTGTGAAAGCCTTTCGACCCTCCGAACAGCGGAGCTAGGAAGGGGTCCCTCGCGGTCGGCCCTTCTCTTGGCTGACGTCAGCTGGCTTCTGACCTCCCGTCTCCCTCTCTGGAGATGGTATCAAATGCACTTTCTCTCTCTGTTCTCTCTCACCCCTTTTTTCGCAAGAGCAGGATTCTTTTAGGGCAAAGCCTCCCGCTGTTTTTCTCCATCCCACTCCCGCGGTTTTGGGACTCCGAATGAACCCTCGCTAACCCACTTTCTCCCGCCTCGTGTTCCCACGTGCATTAAGCTTGGCTGAACAGCTTTTCTGATCCAGAAAAAATAGAGCCTCTCATGCTCTCATGTTACAAAATTGCAATATATACTTAATGTATTATCTGACGTAGCAAATATCAAGATTATAGCACATCGAATGACATTTCTAACTGACAGAGACGTCATTTCTCCGTCTAAAGCGGTGTCCCCTCTTCTTCCAGGTCCTGGGTGATCGGGGCCATAGCCCTGCTGTGTCTGCTGGGCCTGACCTGGGCCTTCGGCCTGATGTACATCAACGAGAGCACCGTCATCATGGCCTACCTCTTCACCATCTTCAACTCCCTGCAGGGCATGTTCATCTTCATCTTTCACTGCATTCTGCAGAAGAAGGTGAGCGAGACGAAGCTGCGCAGACGCACTTTATAGCATCGAAAAAAACACCCGCCGAGCTGTGACAGGTTTGATCGGACGCTCGGTATCCCCCAACCGGCTGCTTAGTTCTCTCTCGTTTTCACACCGACTACCTCACTTTCTCTCTCTCTTTAACGGTCTGTCTGGCCTCTTGGTAGCAGGTGACAAACAGTGTTTCTGTCTCCCCCCCCAACAGAAAATTCAATAATAATTACAGAGCCAAGGGAACAGGATAATATTCTGAGAAAAAAAACTCAGAATTTCCAGGATTAAAGTGGCAAATTTGCGATAAAAATCCGCCCAAAAATTGCAGGATTATAAAAATCACTGCTTGTGTTGTGAAGCGCAGATTTTGGTCAAATATGTTCTCAGAGTTTTCTGTAAAGAGAGGGAATACCCTGCGTAGCCTGCTGCTCCTGTGACCTGACCTGGATGGATGGAAGGTCACGTTGCCGCGGTGTTTAACGGTGGCATCTGTGGTTCGACGAGGTGGATTCAACTTTGCAAAAGGAAGCGACGGAGATTCTGCGCTCCGAGTTCGTTTTTCTCATAAATTTACGACTTCATAATCTTGCAAATTTGTGAGTTTTTCCTCGAACATTTGCCACTTGCCATCTCAGAGAATATCCAGAGTATAGTTCATGATTTTAGTTTTGGGAAACTGAGTTTTCGGCCATCGCATATAGCTTGTTCAAATCTTCCACGCAGATGGAGAAAAAACACGTGTCTGCTTTCAGTGGCTGCATACACACTCCTCCTTTCTGTTTTAACCTCACACACATTGACACACAGCTCCCCCCTCGAGATCCCCGCTCTCGTTTTAGAAAAAGATTATCTCCTTTATATATGTTCAGCGTTTGGTTGCCCTCAAGGAGTTGTGAGCACATACGCATCACTTTTATTTGTCTTTGTATTTGAATTACATGTGGCTTCCAGGGAAGAGAGCCTACACATCCTGAGATATGACACTGTCAGTGTCGGGGAGCACGGAAGAGGAGTAGGACATGGAAAGAAAAATTCATCAGATGCTTAATGCTCTCGTCTGGCTGCATCCCCGCAGAGAGTTTTTCATTCTTAAGTGTACAACCAGTAAACAAGTGCACTTTGTGTGTGTGTGTGTGTGTGTGTGTGTGTGTGTGTGCAGTGCACTTAAGTATGTGTTAGGCCATGGGATCAGGTGTCCTGAGAGATGTCCTCAGAACAGTGCTGAGGTTTTTCTTTGGCCGCCATCCAACACCGTTTTCTCCCAAGACGCATGGAGCAGCTCACTACACAGGTGTTCAAACAGAGCGCGCGGCAAACGCGCGGCCGCCCGCCCGCCCCGCCCCCGCCAGCCCAACGAGCTTGTTAAAAAGCAATCACGGCCCTGTTTGTTCGAAACCTGATTGGGATCTAAATGCAGATGTTCAGTGTGTACGCGCCGCATCGGGTGTCTCCCTCAAGGGGGGGACGCGTCCATTTCAGATGGATTTGTGGCAGTAATAACATTTGGGGTTGATGTTGATGTGTGTGTGTTGGGGGGGGGGTTATGAAGTTAATCTGTTAATGTCCACATTTTCTTTATGGAGTAAATGTTTGCGCAAGGAATTTGAGTACAAGAAGTTAAAGGGGGTCGCTATATCAAGTTAAAGCCGTTCCAGACTTTTCTGGTGCGTCATCTTAGAAATATGCTTCAGTAAGTGCGAGTTTAAAGTGGAACATCAGTCAAGTCCTGTGCTTTTTAAATATACATATATATATGTGTGTGTGTGTGTTGTGCGTCAGTCCGTAACTCTCTCTCCACCTCTCACCTTCCGCTGCTCAGGTGCGCAAAGAGTACGGCAAATGCCTGCGCACCCACTGCTGCAGCGGCAAGAGCGTGGAGACGTCCATCTCCTCCTCCAGCAAGACCACCACGTCGCGGACGCCGGGCCGCTACTCCACGGGCTCACAGGTGAGCTTACCTGCCTGCACACCTGGACGCTACAGCACAGCAGACTCTCAGGTGAGGCCGGAGAGCACCATGGGGGGGGGGGGGGGGGGGGGGGGGGCGGGGGCAAAAACAGCTTCTAATGTGGAAACTAATATGTGACAAAACAACACGTGTGCAGAGTTTAAAGGAACAGTGTGTAAGATTTAGTGGCGTCTAGTGGTGAGGTTGCAGGTAGTAAGCAACAACGTGAGCCTCAGCCCCCGTCCAAATATTTTACCGCAGGTACAGTAACAAGGGTGGTTGCCGTCCGCTCGAGTGTCCTTCACGTCACCTGGTCCAGCTTACCACAGCGGCCTCTCTACTCGCGCTGTGTGTGTGTGTGTGTGTAGTTGGAGGAGATCAGCCCGACAAAGAGAGCAGAGCAGGTGTGTGCTGCAGCGTGATAATAAATGACGACCAAAACATTTAAAAAGTACTAATAAAAAGCACCAGTAACGTTGGGGCTTATCAGTACCCCGGGTCGTTAATAATTCAGCACCGGGGTTCGTCTAGTACCGGGTTTCAGAACGCATCCCTAACCTTCAGATAACGTGAAACGCGAAAGGCCAACATGGCGGTGCAAGATGGCGGACTCCGTGGAATGACGACCCGCTCCCTGTGTAGATGTATTGTAAATGCCTTTTTTCTAAGCTAACTGAAACACTACCGATTCTCAGCTTCAGGTGATTATACACTGATACAACATAGTTATGGATATGATATTCCATCTCTGCCAATTAATTAAGTGTTACACACTGTTCCTTTAAAAATGTGGAAAGTGAGATATCCCAAACCCTGACTTACACCTTCACATATTGATGCTGACAAGATGGAGTATAAGTCGCATTGACGGGTGATTATTCCCCCCCCTCCACCTGTTTCTCTCTCGCTGGCCGTCTCTTTGCTTTCTCCCTCACTGCCTCTCCCGCACTAATCTGCCCTCCTTTTGCACATCACACCTTCACATATTACGTTTCTGACCATGTTTCGTCGCCGCGTCCTCCCTCTCCTGACTTTCCCTTCCGCTTCTTCCTTTGTTTTTACCTCCTTCTCCCTCTCATCATTGCTACTCCTCTCTGTCTTTGTCCACTCCTTCCCCTTTTTCCCTCTCTCGCCTCCTTTCTCCCGCCTATAGAGTCGCATCAGGCGGATGTGGAACGACACCGTGAGGAAACAGGAGTCCTCCTTCATCACCGGAGACATCAACAGCTCCGCCACGCTCAACAGAGGTAACCGCGGGATACCGCAGCATTGGCATCCTCATCACTGTCACCATATCTGCTTTATTTAATAGCGGGGGATGCTCCTGCAGCACTGTCATTTAGTAAAGTGGTAGGAGCGCTAAACTCCTGATAATGGTACTGTGTTCTTGTAGAGAGGAAGATTAGCAGAACAGAGGTTTTTTTTGCGCTGCATGCATCAAAGGTTGACCTTTTCCAGAGTTAGGGGTCACCTTTTGAAGCATTTGTCCGTGATAATTCCTTAAAGTTAAAGTATGTGTGCGAGTCTCGAGCTTTACATCAGTAGTCCCGTTTATTATTATTATTTAGGTTTTAGAAATAATGCTTTATTATTAGCCAAACATGTCGCTTCAGGTTGCCGATTCTCAAATGTACTGTTTTCACCACAGTACCAGAAATGTCCATCTCACCATCGGAGGGCTGCTGTTAGTCGCAGAGCTTTTTAAGTGTGCATTAGGCTCAGCTCGCTGTATTTCCACTGTATTCTGAGCTGCCCCTCAAGAGCAAGTCGCTGTAAGAATGGATTCCATCAGCATAGCTGTCTGGGGGCGAGGGTAACGAGGACATAGACACCTAGACATTTTTGACACACGGGCACGCACACACACACACACACACACACACGCACACACTCACACACTGCCATTTGTTAGTCTCCAAGTCGAGGTGTGGCCCTCGCTTCCTTCGGGCCACTAATAAGCTGTTAGCATGACAGATTGATGCCCGAGCAGACACAGTGTGTGTCAGCGCCTGAATTATCACACACTTAGCGAGGTAGGGCTTAAGACCCCCCCCCCTCCCTCACACTTTAAAGTATGGTGCACAGAGCTACTTAGCCAGTAGATTTCAAATGGCTATGTACTGCGGCTTAGTAGTGAATACGGATGGGATGGAATGAATTGGATGTGCTGATAGCAGATTGACTTGTTGAAATTGGGAGAGTAAAATGTGTTCGTTTCAACTTTAAAGTTCAGTTTGAAGACATTATTATGTCTAATATATAGTATTACTTTTGTTTTTGATGTGCGAGAGTGCAAATTAGTACCATATATATAAAGCATTTAAGTACATTTATATTTATCTATTCACATAGGTATTTGTTTATTCATTTATTTATTTATCTATTTTTCTATTTATTTATCTATTTATTAGTTTACTTATTAATTTATCTATTTATTATTTAATTTATTAATTTATCTATTTTTATTTTTTATTAAATTGTATTGTTATATTTTTTATTATTTTATGTTTGTTCTTTTTTATATTTTATTATTCTTTTTTTTAACCAGATAATCAACTCTGACGGCACTTTCTTCAGCCTTTCTAATTTATTCTCCATAGAGCTCTATTTCGTTGGCTAAGTTCAGGGCTGCTGGCCAACTCCTTGTTAAAAAACGTTACATTAAGGAGTCAGACAACTTAAATGTTGTGGCGTTTTCTTTTTGCTCAACACCTCGACACTCTGCCTCCTAGCAAAAACAAAGAAGTCACCACGGAGACGTTTGGATGCCGTATGACACACATGCACACTCAGTAGTGGCGGTAGAGGTAGCGGGTTGTTTGACGCATCACTGGCATGGATGCTGTCGCGGCCATTTGTCTTCTGCTCGTCTGCAGCGTCGTCATGTGTACATGATCTGTCTCCCACCTGGGGAAGGAAATGAACCGAGACCATTTTTCTGTGGCCCCACTGTCCATTAACTATCCTGTAGCCGTGCTGCTGCTCTGCTCAAGCGTATTGAACTGCAGCACAGTCTTCTCCAAGCCACGCTACTCTCTCTCTCTCTCTCTCTCTCTCTCTCTCTCGCTCTCTCTCTCTCTCTCTCTCTCTCTCTCCCCTCCCTCGGCCTGTATGCGGCGGCTGCGAGAACGACATGTCAAGCTTTTTCTTGGCTTTCACACTCCAAACTGTTTGCTTGTTTGATTTACTTGTCCTCTTCTCTCCCTCCTTCTTCCACACACTCACCTTTCCATCTCACTCTACCTCTTTCTCTCCCCCCCCCCCCCTCTCGCTTACCTCCACTCTGCAACGTCTACGTGCTCTCTCCTTCAACCTCTCCACTCTGCCCCCTTTTTTTGTGTTTTTTTGGTTTTTGTTCTTTTCCTCGATTGCTTCTCTCTTTCTCTCTCTCTCTCTCTCAACTTGGCTGTCGCTTTTCCCTCTCTCTCTCTCTCCCTCTCTCTATCTCCCTCTCTCTATCTCCCTCCCTCTCTCTCTCTTTCTCTCTTCCTCCTCTCTCCACTCCGGCTGTTGCTCTTCCTCTCCCTTTTCTCTATCTGCCTGTACCAGGAGCCATGGCTAATCATCTTATAACTAATGCTCTCCTTCGTCCCCATGGTACTAACAATCCTTATAACACTCTCCTGGGGGACTCGGCAGTCTATAACAACCCAGCCGTGGGCATGTACAACACCCAAGGTGTGCCTGATGTTCCTACTATAAACATACTTTATTTTTGCACTACATTGCTTTTGCATGGTTATGTCATTTTAAACACTGTGATACACTTCTGGCCGCCTATCTGATCTCGCCTTATTGTGGCTCCCGAGTGGAGGCGATCAATCACGCTGCAACAATCTCGCACAAAGGACACCCACCGGGGCGGCTGTCACAGGCACCGACGTGGAGACGGAAAAAAAAAAAAAATGCCGACGACAATTTATCAAAACAGCATAACGTGCTGATTTATTGTGCGCTACGCGCGCCGCATGTTGCCGTTTTATAAGCTACTTGGGAGCCATGGTGTGTTTTGTATTATTTTGTGTAGATCGTCACTTTCATGCAGCATGTGCTTCGTTTTCGAAATGTTATTTTCTGTGTTGTCGGTTGGGACTTGCATTGCTTGGCTTAGTGCACGTCTACTGTATGTTTCAAATGTATTTTTTTATGTTTTCTCGGTATTAAATAACTAATGAACCATATAATAACAAGTTACCAACGAGGCCTGGGAAAGCAGGCTTTGATATTGATTACCAGACAGGGTTTCTTTGTGAAGACATTTTCCATCAGGCCTTCCAATTACCGTCCCAACTGTTGATTCTGTTGCTGCTGAAAGTTGTCTCTCTCCGTGTTTGAACTCACGTCTGTTTGTTTTCTCTCTTCTCCCTCATGCTGCCCATTAGCACCGTACCGAGACACAAGTATGGGCTGAATTTTATACTACTGCTTCAATAGCATCGACCTCCTCCGCATGTGACACAGCTTGTCTTATTAGATTTGTCACAGATTTCTTTTCTAGGAAATGCAATTTTCTTGAGGACAATATAAGCATAGTATTAAAAAAAATGAAGAAACTCATTTAATTGAAATATTGTTAATCAAATGTGCAAATTGTTAGAACTGAGATGGAATAGGTTTGCCCTCAGAATTACTGACAATGTAATCACTTTAAATGTCACTCCAGAACATACTTACTTTGCAGTGAAATTCGAGCTCTTTTTGTGCGTATCGCTGTCGTGCTGGCAGTAATTGAGAAAATAAAAAGTACTTCTGAGGCTTCTCGTGAATGAATTATGGTCGCTCGGAGCACTTCTCCCTCCAAGAAAATGATCATTGCTACTTTTTAATCCTCACTTCACAGCCCACGCTATGATATCAAACAATAATTAAAATCTACTCTTCTGAGGATTTCAATTAGTTTATTCAAGAAATCCTAATAATTAATCCCAACAAATAACTTTTTTTTAAAATTATTATTTGTTCCTCAGAGGGTATCCTGAACAACGCGAGAGACTCCAGCGTGATGGATACACTCCCTCTTAATGGCAACCACGCCAACAACTACAGCATGGCCAGCAGCGAGTACTTGAGCGACTGCGTCCAGATTCTGGACCGTAGCGGCGGCTACGGCACCCACAGCAACCACAAGGAGACCACCCTGGAGAAGAAGATCCTCAAGGAGCTGACCTCCAATTACATCCCGTCCTACCTCAACAACCACGAGAGGGCCACCACCGAGCGCAACCACAACCTGATGAACAAGCTGGTGAACAGCAGCATGGCCAACGGAGGTGACTGCTTTGGTTTCAGTTTGTTTCAGGTGTAGACAGGGACACCTCTTTGTTGAGCGCACGTCTAAGAAGGTTGCCTGAAAACACTTTTGTGCCTCAACCTTTTCCAAACCAGGAGAAGGCGAGAAACTTTGATTTGCATGCGTTTTGCTGGCATACAAATACAGTCATGCCATTGATACATACATGGGTTGCAAAATGTTTTTTAAGCTTTGAACTCAGCAACGTGACTGTTCTAATCAGCCAGCGTAAGTGAAAACAGCTGTGTGGGTGGTCAGTGGCTTTAAACCTGCATTACCAGATTTATTTTGGCCACTTAGGAGCAGCTGAAACACCCTGTAAACACAATACCAACCAATCATCACCCTTTAACTTTGTTTTATTTTTAAATGTATTTTTATTTAACTCTTACTTATCCGGGATAGTCCCACTGAGAATTAAAATCCAAGCAGAAACATTTCAGGCAGAAAAGCACAAATTACAGACCCATTTCACACGACACATTGTATCTGCTTTTAGTATAACAATGTTCATTTTGGCCATTTGAGTCTTTTTTTAACACTGAGATCTCTACTGTAAAGTGCTGAATTCATCCCAATGTCACCGTACCAGCCATAGCACGACTCCTTGTTGAAACATGCTGTAACTATGTTTCCTGCCTGGTTTCATTTTCAGGGAGCATGGCGGGAGGCAGCAGCAGCAGCAGCAGCAGTGGAGTTAGTGGGTGCGTGGGCAGCGGTAAAGAGGACAACGGGCCAATGGTGCTGGACAACCCCGCAGCCTTCCCCCACGAGGAGAACCTGGGTTTGGAGATCATCAGGGAGGAGTCCAACGCCCCGCTCCTGCCGCCGCGGCCCCCTCCGCCCGACAGCCACCCGCCGCCTCCGCCGCCGCCGCACAGCTTCTCCCGGCCGCGGCGCATTCCCCAAGAGACCAGCGAGAGCTTCTTCCCCCTGCTGACCAACGAGCACACCGACGAGCACACGCATTCGCCCAACCACAGAGACTCGCTGTACACCAGCATGCCGGTGCTGACGGACCTTCCGGACGGGCAAGTGAATGGCTTAACGGACGGAGAGGAGGACAGCTCCGGCGAGCTGCAGCCCTGTAAGAGCGCCACCGCTCCGGAGCTGGACGACGTCTATTACAAGAGCATGCCAAACCTGGGCTCCAGGAATCACCTCCACGAGCTGCAGAGCTACTACCACATGGGCCGCGGTGGCAGCGATGGATACATGGCGTCCGGCAGCAAGGACGAGTCCGACTCGTCGCCCGAGGAGCCGCCAATAGACCCTTCCCACCTGGTCACCAGTCTATAGAGCCGACCGAGAGACTCCTATCCCTCCCCAGCCCATTCTCACACTTCCAACCTTCCAACGAAAAACATTCTGTGTTGTTGACCGACAGACTGAGCTGGCCCGCACCTGGATCGATATACTGTGTGTGACATTAACTGTGGCTCATGACAATAGGGTTGGGAATTCGCCGGTCTGATGAAAGCGGGGACTGAATGTATTGTCACAAATGGTGCCGAGCGAAAGAGAGACTTTTTAGGGAACATCAAACAGAAACGGAACTTTAAACCCTGATAAGGAGCGGAAGGGGGAGGGATTATGTCATTTCACCCTACCTGTTAATTTGATATGGAATCTTGGATTGACCGTAGCCCTACAAGTTCCCCAATATGGACCTCTAGCAGATCATAGCGTATAGTCTCCACTACCACCACAACAGGGGGGCGTGGCCCCCCAGCCCTGGTTTAAAAAGGAGCTGCCTGTCTGTTCGTCTGTTCGTCTGTCACTCCGTCTCACTCTTAAAGACACGTGCTGGGATGACGTTTCCACCTCAGAGCAGGGTATTGAACTCCGGTGTCCGTGACATAAACTGGCCTTGAAGAGGCCCCGCCCCACTACCTGCCAATCAAGTGGAGGATGTACGTTATATGCCCTCACGGCCGATCATCCAAAGAACTATTTTATTGGGCAACCGAACTGTAACCATATCACGCCGATGTTCTGAATTCCCCTTCACGTTCGTATCTGCTAAACTGGAGTTGTGTCTGGGCTGGTGTAACATTCCTGCAAGTTGTAGTGACTGCGGCTACCGTGTACTTCACCGAAAAACAAAGCAGGAAGATCATATTACAACAGACTGAATTGAGGGAAAAAAAAAAAAAAAAGGAAAAAAAGAATGGGTTCCGTTTCTTCTCCTTTCTTCTGTAAAAGTTTTCAGTTATCAAAGGATTATAAAGAATTCACAAACTGTTTCTATGTATTGTACAGAATACAGATACAGATACAAATGTTGCGTATGACCAAGTCTTTTATTATTTTGAATTTCTTTTTTAAGTTGCAAACCTTTTGTCCGGTGGAGCTGTTCTGAAACGTCACGAGGAGTTCTGGTCACGTGTAGATGGCAGAACGAGCGAGGAACAATTTGTCGTTCTTTTTTCGTAAACGCAGAGACAGTTAAGCTCTCCTCTATTAATAAGCATATACCCCACGCACACTTCATTCTGGTCCTTTTATAGCCACACCACTGTCACTTACATTTTGCAAATCAGCTGTTATCATATGCTTTACCACTGTGTAGATGGAAAACTAAAGAGGCAATGAAGTGGCTAAGTTATGAAAGAGGCGGTTGCTATGGAAATGCTGCCATTTAGTCTTTGCTGGAAGTGGGTCTCATCTCATTTGTTCTTGAATAAAGCGTTTCCTTCCTTTAGGCACAAGCCTGGGTGAAGTTTTGTTTTTTGAGGTTTTTTTACAGAGATAGCAGATATTTGGAGCAACTCAAGAATGGTTTATGAAGCAGACCCTCTCTATTGCCAAATGTTCTACCAATTGATATTACCTTGCTGTGCTGGTTGAGATTGTATAGAAAAAGAATGCTGAGGATAAAGAAATGTCATTCTCTAAACTAAAAAGGAAGAAAATGTCCAGCCATTTGAAAGAATGCCATAAATACAGCGTATATATGTGAACTGAAGATGTGAAAACTCTGCACACGGTAGCACTGTCCAATGTGGAAAGCCAATGTTTACTTATTTAGGAGAAGAAGAAAAAAAAATTATAAGTGTATGAAGTGTAGCTTGCACATGTATCCCACAAGCCCCCTCCGTGTCCCGGAGAGAAATTATTTATTTATCTGTTTATTGGTTCGAAGGCGGCAAAACAGGCTTTGGAGGAGAGAACGCTGGCTTTAGGCAGGAGGAAATAAAAGGGCACTGGGTTTGTTTTATGGCTCTTTTTTTTTTTTAAATTATTATGATCATGATTATAATTACAATATTATTGCTAATTATTTATTCTTTTTGTATGGGTTCCAAGTTGAATGATCTCATAACTAATATTTGTTGTAACAGTGAAAGTTGTTTGCCAACAAATAAATTACTGACATAGCTTTGCGGTTTTCCCGCCTCTTGAGTGTTATCAGTCATTACGTTGAAATCGAATGCAAACATTCAAACATGAGTTCAACCCAACTGTGTTTTCACTTCAGATAATCATTTCTACTGTAGTTATTTTCGGAAGATGAGGCAACGTTGGTGTGTTGACACTTTGCTACAGTTTCAATCTGGGATCAATATTCTTCTCTCAAATGTAATGGGACTATCTGGCACTCAGCGTGCTCAAAGCGCCAGGGAACTATGGTTGAAAGAAAATAGTTCCAACATGAAACATGAAACATGTTCACAACCCGGTCTGTGGGTTATCTTGAGTAACTGCGTCATGATTTCTGGAAGGAAACATTGCTGTTGTATTTTTCCATGTGCTTTGTGCACCACAAGCCTCCTGCCATCTAGTCCCACTTTATTGCAGAGACAGCAGACATCTCTACGGGCTGATATCTCCAAAACTAGGCAACTCACACTCAACAATGTGGACTGATAAATAGCATTACAGGTAAGAAAATGTTCATCTTTGATTTTGCCGTGAACTATCCCCTTAAGACTAACTCTCCAACCCCATTTACATATTGCATATGTATGGAGGCCTGACCCCCAAGGATCCGTTGATGAGTGTAATTACTTTCACACGAACCACCTGTGAAGAGGCTACGCACAACATTAAATGCCCCGGTGTGCCCAACCTTCTTTGGTCAGGTGTGAGAGCAGGTTGTGGTAACAGGCGTATGTTTGTGCTGTAACATCGTTCATCTGAAGCAACGTGCGTTGCAGAATGTAATTTCTACCCCGATGCCACAACAGTATGGATACTAGATGAAAAGAAGGCGTGTCACAATACAAGATTCAGTACAAGACCAGTTCTGCGTGGTGTATAGTGCCCCCAGGGACCAGATTGTGTAGTCTAAAAGGAAGTTCTGCTGGAGATAAGGACAATACAGCCAGTCCTCTGCCATTTCCCTCTGTGTCTGGAAGGCATGATTGCAGCAACATCAACAGGCAAGGGTAGGTTAGGTTCCCTCCCCAAGCTTCTGCAAAATGGCCCAAAGATCGCTTTGTACCTCCGAGGGTGGTCCATGTGCAGGGACAATCCAATAATCCGGAAGGACAGACTGATGGTCAGCCGTCCTCTCTAGGGAACAAGCCACCTTGGAAAGGAAGACACGGCCTCAGTCGCGGTTCTCTGCATGTCCTTCCCTCCCTCCCTCCAGTGCAGAGAGGAGGTGGGCTATTGACTATGCCGTTGTTCGACATATATACGGAACCATGCTCCGTACAGGCTCACAGCAATAAACACGTGGTTAACGCTGTGAATTGTTTTAAAAGCCCTTGCTAAGGTTTAGGCAACAATACCACTTGGTTAGGTTTAAGAAAAACATCATAGTTTGGTTTAAAATAAGTATGTAAACTAAGTAAAACGTAAACAACGTAACATAATTACAGAGCAATTGTCACAAACAAAGCATCTGTGTTTGTCGCCCTGGGAATGAGAACTGGCTGGTGATCCTGCTTTTTTTTTTCAAGGGTTCATAGACTCTGTCCCATTCTACTCTCAAGCAAATGCCGGATGAAAATAAAATTGCAAGAATTGCAAAATATCCACTTATATGAGGCAGCTCTCTTGCTGTTGCTGGAGTGTTCTAAAAATGTAGGCAGTGCAGGTTTCTGTCTGAAAGTGCAGGGCGTGGTCCTGCAATCAAATCCTGCAGTCAGTCCTGCCAGCACTCTAAAAACTGTGTGCTTGTAGATAAAAGACAAGCCCACCAGAAATCAGACCGTTTCATTTGTCTCTTTCAAGCCTCTATCACTCCCCACTGGATGCTACAAAACAGCTCTTTTTTTTATCACCCATGAATTGTTCGGGCTCATTCAGGCCCCTGGCATCATGGGCATTGTGGCGTCTATAGGTCCACTCTTGCTGAGACATGTGCCTCTTCTACTCGGTCTGTCGACTCAACATTTACACAGAACTACCTGCTTAATGTACTGTGGCGGTAGGAACCTCCTTTAGGGAGCAGGGGCTTGGCGTTGCCCAGCAATAACCACTCTTAATGATTCCCGAGGTGCACTGTGGTAAATCCCACGGGGGTTACCCTTTCCATTAATTTTTCCTCTTGAAGGGAGGACCGAGCAGCCTTTGCACTCCTTTCATTTGGTCGTAGTGCTCAGCGAGATTGGCACCGCCTTGGTAGCGCCCGACGCATTTGCTTTTAGCAGCAGTTCTTGCGTGTGGCAGTACTTGCAGGCCTTAAGGCCTTTGCACATAGGGGATGATGTTGTTGTGAAAGGAAGGAAAGGAGGGAGAGGATCTGGTATGCGCCGCCTTTGTTGAGGTTGAAAGGCGTGATAAAGAAGGCGTGATAAAGTTTGTCGTCTTGGTTCGGAGTACAGAGTCTCCGTGTTGTTTGTTCCATAAACGGAGGCGCAACTCAACCCGTTCCGCGATGTGATTGGTTGATGCCTATATTTGCAGCGCGAATGCTCAGAAAAATCGCCCTTGTTCCACTTTTTCAGTGTTATATTCGCGTTCTGTGTGAACGCATTTATGGGAAAAACAACAGTTTCGAAAAAGTATACTGACGAGCCGATGAATCTCCCAAAGAAAATGGACTTAAGGGTGTGTATGTAGTAGCAGATTTGTAAATAATGGAGTCCTGCATGCATGTTTGCACATTGTTCTTTTCTTCATAGTACAAGCTGGGTTTACTTTAAAACTAACTAGAGCCACCTGACACTCCCCCTGTCCCTCCTTCACTCCCGCTCGCTCCCTTTCCCCGCCACGCTGCCAGTAGCAGGCTGATTGAACCAGCGTCGGTCTATGTGGGTCATATCTCTGCTGGAGTGCTCTGATCGGTTAGTGCTGCCTGGCTGTGTTATCTTCCCGCTCTCTCTGTTTCCCTCCCTTCAAGGGAAGGCATTCAGTGTGTCTTACAAGGTGACACGTCTCTCAGACTCGGCTCACGAACCAAGAGGCAGGAGACTGCTGCAAGGATGAGCAGGGGCTGTGAATTAAAGGGGGAATCAATCTGTTTATTGTGTATGATTAATTAATGACTGTGGCAAGCTGGGGGAATCTAAATGTGGCACCTACAATGCAGGGACTACTAAAAGCCAACAGAGCAAAGAGCGCACAGCAGCGAATTCTTCCTGGAAAGCCGCTCGCTCGTCGCTGAAAATAGTTCTGAGAGGAATGTTCAGCAAAGTTCTCGCAGTTCTTTTAGCCGAGGCTGAGAAACAGAAACCTCATCGAGGTGTCAAACACCGTTCTGGTGGTTGAAAGTCCTGTGTTACCTCCCCTCCCGCCCACCATAAGCGGCCTTTTGGGGATTTGATATACTCACTTGCTCTGCCTGTTGCTTAGTCACGTGGACGCATTTAATTTGTGTGTCCACCAAGAAAAAAAGGAATCCTAATTGAGTTTCCATTGGCATTATTTTGTCCTGAGCGACACATGTCCACTTGCACGAAACCAATAGATTGCATTTTCGTGGCTATTTCACGGCTCGCGATGAGAGGCTGCCCATATTATACGCAAGTTTTCATTTTGTTTGTGTAAGCAAAGGTTTATTAATTGGCTCCAAAGCCGTTCAGCGTGCTCGCTCCTCTCTCCCGGCGACTCTGCCCCCAAAAATGAAAATGCCACCAAAGTGGAATCCGGCATCGGCGATGAATGCGAATGAATGGCACGGCATCAAGCAGCCCCCATTGTGAAACGGATATTACATTGTGGTCTCCGTTAATTAAGGCAACTATGACATTTAAGGCCGAGTTTGAATTTGATTAAATGTGGAAAATCAGCCCATCCATATACGGTATGACATTTCAAGATTTCCGTCCCATTTCCTTCTTTTGCACCGTTAGGCATTATAAAGCACAAGAGGCATATTTCCCGTTCTGGCGCTCCAGTTTAGGTAGACAATGGAATGGAACACATGACCTCACATTCTAGAATTCCTGTCATTGGAATTTATTTATTGTGTCAAATTACAGGATTTTAATTGTACCGTCCGGGAAATCCATCCGGCGTCATCCGGCCGTTGCTTAGTTGATTCGAGGCTCATTGTGAGAGAAAGCTAATTAGTCGTTCTCCAGGCCATCACATTAGCTTCTAGCCTTGCCCTGACCTCAGGAGACACATCAAAATGGACAGTGGTCCCTCCGCTGTATGTGTGTGCACGCACAGCCATGTCGGCAAAGCCTCATCTGCTCATCGTCTCCTCACCTCAATTTTCCCTTAGAGTGCTCATTGGAGAGAGAGAGAGAAAAAAACACTCAACAGGTACATGCAGGAAAAGCCTGAATAATTCACTCTAATTGGCTAAAAGAGGGCTGTAGAAGAAGAGTGACAGACGGGTGAGATGCAGAGAGGGAAAGACGGGGGAAGGGACTGGCCATCCATCGAATTTTTTTTTTGAGGTCACACACACCCCCATGCATGTTTAATTGGCTTTGGGATGGCATGGTGTTTCTGCTGCCTCTGCTGTGAGTCAGACTCACCGTGCCTTTTTCTGGAGCGCGCCTTTTTCCACGGAGACTCAGCGATGGCGATGCTATTTTAGGAACGCATTAGGAGCCCCGGAAAACACTGACATTTAGACGATCGCCGGGACGGCTGGGAGAGGGGGAGAGGGCTAGTCACTGGTGTATATGACAGACAGACACGGGGGCTATTGCCAGTGTGCTTTTGGTGGGGAGCCAGTACAGTAGGCCAGACCCATAGGAAATGACTTTCTGAAATAGGATTAATTTGCTTCTCTTAAAAAATGGAGCGAGCTTCACCAGCAAAAGAACAGATTACATTGTCCCGAATGTGCAAATCCCACTTAATTCTAACGACACAACGGAGCAAAGGTTGGGATGAGGAAACACTTCCAATTAATAATATGTAGCGGTCGCACAGGAGGAGAGCCAGCGCACATGAAGAGATGTTCCGTCAGGTCTCGCGGCGCTCTGGAACCTTTTTCCTGTAGCGAGGTATTGGACTGCATTTCAAACCTAGACCATGCAGTTTCTATTTCTTTGTGATGACAGTTTTACAGACAGTTTTACTTTCATTCCTGCTGGATGCTAAACGGACCCAGTGTGTCTGCCTCTACTGTGCCTTTCCCACCTTGCTCTTGATCTCTACCACCAGGATAAGGAAATGAAATTACACGTATGGTTTTTAACACCAATGCTAAGTAATTGCATGCACCACTAAGCGGTAATAGAGATTGTAGCTGGTGACATGAACGTTAGGTCTAGTCCAAAGTTAATTCATTTTAACATGAGCGATGTTTTTCCAGCTGACAGAGAAGTAAAAAAAGCCTCTTTTGCAATGAGAACATAAAATGTGTCTGTGTCCACGTGTTCTCTATTGTAATGCAGAGACTGCTGAACAGCACGCACAAGCACCTCGCACTGTAACCAAGATAACCTCCACTTTTATTTCCTAACCTCGCTTTTCTTTATCTTCCACCGTCCTCATTGGGAGATCTTTGAAGCCTCGCTCACTCTGTCTTCAGTGTTCCGATTTCACCTTTAAATGGCCTTTGACCTGATGTGTACCCCAGGCTCTGCTCATGTTCGCCGTAATGTATTAAATTAGGTAAAGGTGCAATGTGACTCTGCACCTTGTTTTAATTTTGTGGGGGGGGGGGGGGGGGGGGGGGACAAGGCTACCTAGCAACAGAGCGGTGCGAATGACGTGCAGACAGGGACAGGAGAGAGGAAGAGCAACCTCCGCGCTTCGTCTCCACATACTGTCGCACCGCAGTCCAAACGGGTGTCCCCCAGGGACCATGTCTCCCTCTTTGCTTCTGATTGGGACTGGTAATGGGGCACAGCTGCCTTACAGTGGGCCCAGCAGGCAGGGCACTGATTGGTGATCACTTGAGCAGGAAAAATGTGTCGAAGCCGGCTGGATAGCAAAGTGTGAGTGTGAGAACGGGGGACCTTTGCTAATGAAGAGATCCCAATTTTGGTTATTATGATACAGCTCTTTACTAATTACCTTCTTCTCCTATAGCTGTTCCTTCTGGTTTATGTTTTTGTAAAAATAAATATGGAAAGTTGCACTGCTGCGAGGCTGAAAGTGGGATGAAACAGCTGTAGTTGGAGGTTGATCGTTATTCTTTTGAATGGCGTACATCCAATTATATATGACTCATATAAAACTCATCAGAGTTGGGGTTTTTTTGCAGTTTGCTGCTTCTTTTTACTTTATTGTTGCTAGGCAACCAAAGAATGAGTGCTAACGTTATAGCTTGACCCAAACCATGAACTAATACGTGATAGTACACTTTAAATGAATGAACCGCACTGATTTGCCTCCAGGCCGGCTGTTTTGTGTTCGGATCACAGTAACTGCGGTTGGTTCAGTCATATACTGTAGCTCCGGGTAGCAAAAGCACTAATGATGTTGGGAGTCCTCCTGCTCTGAGATTCATTGTTCTTCGACGCAAGGCGTTCAGGGCGCTCCTGCAGAAAGCGTGTGGCGCTGAACAAACGCGTTGTAAAAGCAGCGCGCCAAAACGCTTTGCTGTCATTGAAAACCATTACGTTCACATGTTGCGTCTAAAAACGCGTGGAAAATGCCAACTTTCATCAATTCATCCAAGAGGCTCGGGGAGGGGGTTGCGCTACTGTCGCACCTACCGTTACTAAGCAACAAGAACCTGTGCGCTGCGATGACGATGATGATGAAGTTGCGTTAATTTAGCAGTAAGTAACTAAGCAAAGAATGAATCCCTCACAGTATAGCTTTACTGCTTTGATTTGTCCTCGACCATTTGTCCGACCGTTCAACCGGATGTTGTTGACGGGGAAGCGAGTCAAATATTCCGTGGGATGGATAGTAAAGCTCTGAGTAGTCCTAAACTAAAAGGATGAACTTCTCTTTGAACTAAGTTGAACTATTTTCATCTCGGAGCGCAGCCGTCGTGACCTGAAAAAAAAAGGCCCTTGGGAACTCTTGCGCAATGCGACAGCATAGCTCGCGCTACATTTACAACAATAGATTTGAGGGAGCAAAAAAAACAACACGTCATTTGAACGACCCCTAAAAAAAAGCTGCCCCAGGCTGCTGTGAGGCCCTTTCTCTGACCAGGGCCATAGCGTGTACTAAAGCTGCCAGTCTGACTGTCCTTCATTCCGCTCTGCTGGCATGACGAAGTTATTACTTCTTACCATCATGCAGTTTTGTCGGTACAAGTCAACACGGCTGAGATCACAAGAGGCAAACAAAAAAAAAACAATGACCACGAGTGATGTGGTTCCGGTGGAGCGAACGGAGGACGAGGCTGATTGTTTTTGTTTGTTTGTTTTCTGCTTGGCCCCTCCTCCTCACAGCTGTCAGCTTGACTGTCTGGGGGTGGCAGTTTGCCTCAGTATATTTGGATTCTCAGGCTGTTGTTGTTTGGATATGAATCACGGATCCTTTTTTTTCGCATTCCCCTTCAGGAGATGCTGGGCGCCAGTTGCTATGGCTACAGTACATCGTGGCTCTAGAGAGACACCTTGTGAGATAGATGTGACCGGTGAGACTTATTTCTTTAGTCCGTCTTTCTCTCTTCTCATGAATGACCCTTGACATCGTCCGCTCTTCAGCACCACGTGAATAGACCTCGTATTAAGTTGAGTGTGTATTGAGAGGATTGAAGGTTCACGCCAAGGTTGAATAAGTCACATTTTCAAGGTTTTCCTTTTTATTTATCTAATTATTTTTCTGTTGTAGGTCCTAAGAGTTAGATTGAACACACCATCGAAAACCATTTAAGTCGGCATCTGCTGATATGTATGCATAAATATATATTTAAAAAAAAAAGAATATATATGTGTATGCAGCACCAGGGCTCTGAATCTCAAACTCCAGTCAGGAGATTTATGTGAGCTATACTTAGCTCACATAAATCAGTGAATGCAAGAATACGGAGCACCTACACAAGGATCCTGAAAACAAAGTGTTTGGCTTTTGGGTGCACTGCTGCTGAAGTATGTGGGTTGAATTTTGGGTGCAAACATTTACAGGCTCACATCTCCATCGTGCATGTACCTGCATTATTTGCATAGATCACAGATATTTGCATAGAGTCGGTGGGTGGGCCGGGTTCGGTGCGGTAGACTATTGACAATAACCGGTAGGGGTTTAGTGCGAGAAGTGGCTGTGCAAATGTTGGGAGTTTACAGAAGAAATTGGAGAAGCATCATCAAACATTCAATTTGATGATATTTTCTTCTAGCATGATTACCTGCCATAATGGACGTGCCTGATTGAAAGACTGTTAATTAATTTCCACAGCCCAAAGACTTAAACATTACACGGGCGCATGCTGTGGTGCGAAAAAAAAAGAAAAGATGTGTTGTGCGTTTCGAACGGCTGCTCGGTCCTTTCCTGAACTGCCTCTGTAGGAGCGAGATGCCCCCGAGCCCTCCCTCAGCAAACAGGACAACACATTTGTCAGCTAACCGACGCAGCTCATCTAAATTTAAAATGTAATTTAGGAACCATTCAAATGTATAAGGCGCAATGCACCTCGCAATATTAACAATTTACCAACACGCTCTCAGCGTCAATGCCGGGTCACCTGGGAAGATAAAGTGTGTGTGGGTTGTATTGTGTGTGTCACTACATTCATTTTTTCTGTGATTTGATGAGCTGCGGCCCATATATATATATATATATGTACAGTATATATACATATATATATATATATATGTATATATATTTTGCACTTGTTCAACATCCTCCCGAGATCTGGCCCGCCTCAAACCCTCGATACTGCTGTGTTGGTAGACATCCTTAAAGGCAGGAAAAGGATTAAAACGCTGTTTGTTTTCTGCCACATCCAAGGACTCTTCATTATGTATCTCCTGCCTCTTTTCAAATCACTGATGCAAGAAGTATGCTCTCACATGACACACAGAGAGAGAGAGAGGGAGAGAGAGAGAGACTATATGTGTGTTGTTGTGGAGGAATGAAGATCCTTGTACTGTTATGTTCAAACAAAGGTTTCCACGGTAACCGCATGCACCATTAGTCCCCTTATCAAAACTAAGGGATGAAGCACCTCGATTACCCCTCTTTCGGATGCACATACACACACACACACACACACACACACACATGCGCACACACGGACTCTTAACCCTCAAATCTACAAGCGTGTCTCAACCTTTGATTGAGGATCGCTTTGTACAAACGCTACCGCTGTATGTCGAGGGACGGCATGAGGGGTTTTTGATCTCTTGGCTGTTTGACTGAGAAGAGACTCTCAAGGACGGGCGACGGGGGTTGTTTTATTGGAAAACAACGTTGCGAGGAGACAGCTTCTGTTAAACTCCAGGACCGCCTATAAATGGTTTTCATTTCACAGTTTCATCTGAAAAATGTTCAGGAGTCCATGCTTCAAACATCCTGTCGGGGGCAAGAAGGTGAAACAAAGCTGAATGGGAGTCCTGCCCCTCGAATGGCTCACACTGGCCGGTCATAGACTCTCATGCAGTCGTTTCAGGTTTTCTTCATCTTCAGGCTGGTTTTGTGGAGTCGATGCTGTTCGTGGTTAAACGTTGTGTAATAGTGATACTCGGAGAGGTTGGAAGAGGATATACGTTTCTAATAGCGTTATCACGTCTATGCTACGCTAGCTCCTGAAGGTATACTGCATGCTGCTTTTCCTTTGTAATGATTGTAACAGTGAACAAAGACCTATACCCTACCCGTTGTTTCTTCATTTCATTGTCTTCGGTCTCGATCGCCAGGTGATGTGCTGGTTCACTTTAACACTGTGATCTGTACGCTTTAGCTTCCATCTTTATCTATTTAACCTGTTTTTTTGTTGCTGAATTAGTTTGACATGCTGGACATATCCTTCAAACATATTGTAAGACCTTCTGAAATCGCTTTTTTGTTTTTTCCAAAGATGTGATATTTACCGAGGGGGTGCAGTTAGTGACAGTATGGGCTCCATGGTAGCCCTGAGAGCTTGACGGAGCAGCAGCAGGAGGTGGGGTTTAGCCAAAGGGTCAATTCTGTTTAAGGTGAGAATATTATTGAGGAAGATTTCAAATGAAAAGCTCTGGCAACAGGCCCCAAGGTATGCAGATTGGTTTGTCAGCTTACTGCTGTGCCTGTGCCAGTTCACAAGATTGTATCTTGTGCTTACAATCAGGAAGTACACAAAAACTTAACTGGATTTTGTGTATTGTTAATGTGAAAATACACAGTCATTTATCTAGCATTAGCTAAGCCACTAAAATAAGGAATCATTTAATTATTCTCTTTTAATTAACTTGCTTAATCTTAATTAAACTTTGGATTTTGCACGAATAAGTGATTATCTGTTTTTTTACCCATTTTGTTTCTATGTTTCTGTGGTGTTAAAAAATACAATTATAAACCCTTTCCACAAGCTCAATTTCCCAAGCAAAATCAAATGTATAATTAATACCTGAGCTCAGACCTCGCTTTTCAATGTGATTCCAAGTCAGTCTATTTTATTCTATTTGGTCGCTACCACAAGTCAAGCCTAAGAAAATACAAAGAATGAAAGAAAACAGTTAAACCCCAGAAAGAAAAAAGAAGCAGCAGGGGAAACACGGGGGTCAACGTTTTTGCCATCAGATCATACAAACTCACACCGATACATCGGAGACACACCTACACACACACACACACACACACACACACACACACACACACACACAAAGGCACACAAAGTCCTTCATCCATGCCTGCTGATCCAATCATATAGGGCCTGGCGCAGGACGACAATGTGGGGATCGCTCCGTCATCAGAACAAATCCAACCCAAAGGATCCGAGCTCTCATTTAGACGGACAGCCGTCTCAGCTCATCGGGTCAGGGGCAGCAGACTGCTGGGCTGTGTACCGATACCCGGAATTCAGACTACTGGGCCGAATACCAATATCATCCTGTTGTATCCGTCTGAGTAGACCGGACTGAATACCAATGAGAAAGGAAACAGGTGCTTTCACGTATATGTGACCTGTTTGTGTCTTCAATAGATGTCAAAATAAGAAGTACAAATACCGACAATACAAAGTCACTAATGTTGTCATTGTCATAGCTGTGTCATATGATTAGATGAACATACACCAACACAATTTGATATGGGTTTTTTTAATTGCTTTTCTCTACCTATGGTTCATATAGCTATCTGACGGGGGGTATCTTTTAATTGCCTCCTCTGAGGTTTGTTCCGTTCCTACCCACACTAGCGGTGTGGCTCAGGGGATGTGTCAGTCTGTCAATCTATCTCACCAACATTGGATGGGTTGCAACGAAGTGTTGCACTGACATTCATGGTCATGAAGCCAACTGACTTTGTCAATCCCCTGGTTCTCCCACCATTTATGGTGAGTTTTGGTTTAAGTAAAAAGTCTCCAGCCTCCAGCTCCACCTGCAAGGAGACCCAGGAGACCGCTGTTTGTGTCTGGTGCAAAACCAAAAGTCAAAGTCAACTTGCTTTTGTTAAATAACTTCCAAACTTAACTAACCCCAGTTACAAAACAAACATTCTTATTTTAAACCAAACCACAATCTTGTCCTTCAAGTAGTTTTGTTGCGTAAGACAACCTCAAAACTAAGTAAACCTACATTAGAAGTTTATTTTGAAAAGACACTATGCAAGTAATGAGCATAAACTGTTTCCTGGGACTACAGATTTATTTTGAAAAGACACTATGTATGTCACAAGCAGAAACTGTACATTTCCTGTGAACACGGACGTTTATTTTGAAAAGACACTATGCATGTTATGAGTAGAAACTGTACGAAAACTCACCTCTTCAAGAAGTACTACCCTGAGCCTTCCACTTAGCACTCATTGTATTCGTATTAGTTTGTTGCACTTATTGTATGTTTGTTTCTGCACTGTACGTTTAGATACTTGTTTAGCAAAGGAGATGCACTTATGACTTCTGGTGACTAGTAGTTCTCTTGAATACCAATGTTGAATACACTTATTGTAAGTCGCTTTGGATAAAAGCGTCTGCTAAATGACTGTAATGTAATATAATGTACGTTTCCTGTGAACACAAAAGTTTCTTTGAAAAGACACTCAGCATGTAACGAGCCTAAACTGAAACATTGTCCCCGACACGTTCAAAACTGACGCTAGAGGGGAACTTAGAGCGTCATATTTTAAAGCGTGGGGCCACTGACCAAGCATCAGTATTTGTATTGTTGTTGGGAATGAGAGCATGTTGAACAGTTTTGGTTCAGAGTGAAATATTTTGAGGGTAATGAATGGGTTGCCGTGAAATCTGGTACAAATATTCATGTTTGCCCTCAGGATCAATTGTAATTACTTTGATATTGCTCCTAATGATGTCCATGGAGGGATCTCTCTTTGAACTGCATTCCCTGAGGTTACTTCCATTCTTTTCCCTCTTGCGCAATTGTATTTTTTCTTAGAGAACATATTAGTATATTATTCAATTAAACCTGGCTGGACTTTCAGATGGTGATAGATAATTCAAATAAATACAAAGCAACCACACTGGAGCAGTGTGCATAGTGCCGTTTCAAGGGAAATGTGTTTTCTCCCAGGTTTTTGGTCGCAGTTTGAAACAGTTTGAAACATGTGGTTAACGTTGTAAACTGAAGCAAAACAAAACAAGAAACGCTTTATAACTATTTGGTTAGGTTTAGTACAAAACTTTATAGTTTGGCTTAAAATGATGAAAATTCAAACGAAACGAAAACAAAAGTACTTGGTTCGAGACAAACAGTGGTCTCCTGGGTGAAAGGACTTGTGTGTTCTGACCCTTCGCCACTCTGACCCCCTTCTTAAGTGGACTCACTTGAAACTAATTTGAGACACGTCAAAAGCAAACGTAATCCAGGACAAAATAGGTTTCCCTCTAATTCACATTGCAGTTTCATTGTATGGGAAGGTCATTTATAGTAGACAGGGCTGGAATAGGAATCACCTTTTCTGATTGTGTCTGTTGTGAGACAGTGTTGGCGGACAATGGCCTTAAAGGAAAAGCTTACAAAAGCTGCCAGTGCAGCGCGGTGACCATTCTGTGTGATCTGTTGACCGGACGGCATCGTTGACCTTTCTTTTGAAGATCTGGCCTTTTTCACATTGGGAACGCTCAGGTGGTAAAAGGACACAAAGACTGCAAGACCTCGCAGATGTGTGTGCCAGAAGTGAAGCCTCTTAAATGTATTGAAACTTCCGGCTAAATTTGGGACAGCGGCAGCCGTCATATATACAGTAGTGCACTGCACGAAGGCATCGAAACACACATTTTTAAACTGTCTTGGCAACTCACAGGTATAAAACACTGACATGCAGCCACAACCCCGACACACACACACAAATAGCCTCACAAACATATCTCACCATGGAATCCACAGATTGATTGATGGCTTACAGATCTGCTGTGCTAAGCTTCAAATATTTATCATGCACTCGTGTGGTCTCTCATCTTCTGCCACATGTTCATCGACCCAGTGCCCCTGCTGTCATTTCCGTGTGTGTGAAGGGGGGGCGGCGGGGGTGGGTGCGTTTTACCCATGTTGTGGGGACATGAATCTGTTTACGGAGTCACTTTGTGGGGATTCGCCTTTCTTTATGGGGATAAAACACAAGTTACCATAACGGAAATCATTATTTTTAGATTGAACCCTTGGTTTAAGATTAGGGTAAGATTAAATGTAAGTTTAGGTTTAGATTAGTTTAAGGTAAGGCTGGTTGCGGTTGTGGTTAGGGTAAGTCTCCAGGAAATGAATGTAAGTCAATGGAATGTCCCCAAAAGTCATGAAAACACCAGCGTGTGTTTTTGTGTCAACTTTTGTCATCATGTTCTTATGGATATTAAGGCGGACGGCAAAGTTGCTGCTTTGCTGTATGTGTAAATCATTTTATTATAGCTTCATGTAGCATTTTACCATCAATAGGGGATTGATTTTGAGACGGGACGTAAACAAATGAGATCATCAACGAGAAAGATGAGACCCTCATAGCGTCCCCTGGGAGTGGATTTTATAGGAAACTGATTGTTTTACAGTACGTCGTGGATTACATTAGGAAAACACAAACTCATTTTGCTTTGTAATTAATGCGGAATGTCATTATGAGCCTTGTAGTTTCATCATAATTTAAATTCATATTCACCCCGATGAAGGCATTGGGACGAGAAACAGCTGACAAAATAATAACAGTTGCACCTTTAACCCGCAATCAACTGTGTGGGAATGAAACCGTTCAATGCGTTTAACGCTGCTTTCACTGTGCATTCACCCAACTATGACCTCGTATATGTGCTACACACATATAAGAGCATGTATGCGGCACATGTGTGTTTTGCTGCAGTGCCAGCTTTAGGGGCTCCATGCTGGTAGAGGCCTGTGGGTCCAACATCTGCTCACTGCTGGTGGGAGAAGTGCAGGAAAAAAACAGCAACTTCAGTCTCAAGCCCACTTGTCTCATCTTCCAGCCACTCACAACACGACATCTCCTCTTCTCATCTCCTTCATCATGTCTTCTTTTTAATCCCACACCTCCTCTTCCTTGCTTTATCTAACTCTGGTCCTCATGTTCTCTCTCTCTCTCTCTCTCCGCCTCTTTATCCCCTCTTGAGCTCCCAAACCGCACATCTTATTTATAATGAATCCATGAAGGAAAAAAAGAGATTGGAACACGGCATTAGAATTAGAATAAAAGAATAAAAATGGCACTCCAATAATATTACCATAGGAAGCTCCAGGATTTTTTTAGAAATGGCATATATGAATAAAAGCTTGAATGTTATTTATAAGGAACACGTAAGCAATAAGGGGAAGTCAAATTGCAAAGAAGCCCCAGTAACAAATATATGGGCCTAAATAGCAAAAACTCTTCATATTGTAAATGATCTTCCCCACCTTTGCATTTTGTATCTTTTGCAGTCAGATTAGATAAAAGGAAGCAAAAGAAAGTGATTTAGGACACGACCAAAAAGGGACCAACACTGGGTGAGGGAGGAAAGAGCACCAGTACCAATGTAATTGTAAATTTAAGATCAGCATTAACTTTAGAGTATTAGTATAGAAGCACACACCTATTTGCTATGTAAAAGATATAGTGGAGTAATGTCTACTTGAGCAGACAATTAAGTTGTGTGTTGTTATACAAGCTTCTCCTTGCTTTGTTAAAATAGCCGGGCCGGCTGTGTGTGCTTTTAGGGCATGTTAGTACATGTGAGCGTGCCCCACTGGTAAGGTCATGACCCGATCTGCACTACGCTCATATGGTGGTTAATGCTGATAATGTCCAACCGTAGCACTTACCCTCCGGCTCCCCCTGGTAAACACTGTTAGCTCTGCCAGCACTTTTGCCGTAGTTTGCACTGTTAGCGCTGTTTAGCACCTTTGAACACAACATCTTTGGAAAGTGATCGGAAAATCCGTGGACTTTTTGGAAACCGCAACGAGTTTGGCTGTAGCTTTAAGCCGCAGCAAGTGTCAACCCAAATCAATACTCCACTGTTCATCTGGCCGCTTGTCTGGACTCTTTCTGTCTCTCCATATCTGACAATGTGTCATTCATTCATCTTTTATCTCATTTTACCTGCGTCGTCTCCTTCTGACACATTTTCTGTCTCACTGACCTAAACCCACTGAATTGAAATGTTCCACTTTATATTTTGTTATTTCCGCATAAATTGTATGACCTTGGATGGCAGAGCCTCCTGTCGAAAACATGCCCAGCTAAAACTGGCAAGCTTGACTCATCACTGGTGCCACATGCCTGAAGTGATATTTCTCTAAAATAACTGGTCAGGTCTGAGCAATTAATCAGTCTTACTCCTTTATGCAACGCAAATGTCTGTTGGTAACGTTCAAAATGGATCCTGGACAGAAAGACTTGAACAGTATTTTGTGTATATTCTTTATATCCCTCTCAAATCTGGTTAGAACTTTAATTTAATTTCAAAAGGCTTCATTTAGAGTATAGCAAACAATACATTTACACTGTTTACAATGTGAACCCGGGCAGCTGGAGTCGATCAAAGCAAGCGTTGCTAAGTTTTTGCCACACATAGCATAAGTGGGCTAACAGTCCAGGTGGCCAGCACAATGCAGAAGGCATTTAAATTCAGACTTTTGCCAACGGCAGACACATGTCTGCCCACATATTCATTTTATATCACACTTTAAGTTGGAGAGTCCACCAGCACACACAAAACAACACCTAAGGCCTGAAAGAGACGCGCCTACAGACACCATGGATCCCAGCAGGCACATGTGCATTTAAAAAAAACATTTAACTTCTAGGATAAAGTGAGATGAGCTGCTGCCATCTGAAGTTCTCGAGAGAAATACCAGAGATGGGGTTATTGATTTCATTTTCCAAATCGATGACGTTCTTATTTACTGGCACCAAAACAACAAGTCCTCCAAATGAAATGACAAAGTACGTTGTTTGAATACCACATTCCAAGATAGCGTCTTATTCGAAACTATGCAAGTTGGAGTGTTAATGACGTGTTACAGCTGCTTCTGATGCAGTCTTGGAAACCATTGGCTATCGCTCTGATGACGGATAAGCCTCTTTGGGCTAGGGGCTATATTTCGCACATGGGAGAACTTTCTGCCACTAAGACTGTATTTTAACCCAAACAATGATCTTTTCCTAAACCTAATTTAAGTTTGTTGCCTAGACCGAAGGAGATTTCTGGCAGAAAGCACTGAAGGCAAACTTCTCCCATGGGCTTATTTTTCTGGGGTTCCAGTGCAGCCAGCGGATACCCGGCTCAGACTTTTTCTGTCTTCTTCTTGCCCCTCGGCGTCTGATACCGACACACAAGGCACCATTGAGATGAACCAGACTTTAAAGTAACTGCGATGTAACCCATTCACGTCACTTAATAGATGCTCAAAGAAAATGCTGAGGTGATGACGTAGTATAAAGACCCAGCCAAGGGAGGAGGGAGGGGACAAACAAACACAGGACTTTCAACAAGGTGACCGGTGTTCCTGTCCCAAAGTGATGGGCTATTTTAAAGTTACGTTATTTATGTTTGCGACGTGTTTTGCGTAGTTATGTGCCGTCGTTTATGTTTTGCTTAGTTTTCGCACTTATTTTTCAAAGTTTTTAATTTTAAGCCCAACCAATGATGTTTTTTCCTGAGCCTAACGAAGTGCTTTTGTTGGAAGTCACAACGTTAACCACGTGTTTACCGCGACAGTAGTGGAGCGTCATATTTTGACGCGCTGGGCTAGCCGGTGCGTTAGAAAGGGACCAAACGTCAGTTTGTGACGAGTTGGTACGAGAGTGTGCCGGGTTTACCTGCATTCAACCAAGGCCTGCTCCAATGTGCGTGGGCAAACGGAAACCAGTACGCTTCTGATCCCAAAATCTCGTCCCGTTGCCTACATATTCTACATATTAACGGAGAATGTGTTTATTGGGATTACTCTTGATGTAATGTGTATGGTAAAGAGGCTTTTCGGACCAGTTTGCATCACATCATCCTGCAACACAGAGTCTGGTCACTAAACTATATACGTCAAAAATAAAGAAATGCTGCACCAAAAGCTTCCATAGAATTAGTGTTGATTATAATGACTTGAAGACACTCCCTGTGCTGTTAAATGTAATATCTAAATTTAAAGGTGTAAATATGCTGCATACAAAATGTACCATTGTCAAGAGCACACACATTCAGTGAAATTGCGTATATCCTGCATGCATGCCATGCACAAATGTCTCTATCTCTACCTCTTTCCTCTCGCTCCATCGTTTCGATCCATCCCTCTTAAACACCCACATAGAACCACACTGTCCCTCCTAACCTGACTTATCTGTAATACCACAAACATTCACTGCATAGTTAAAGAGAGAAGGAGGGATGATGGAACATGCAGAGAGAGAGAGAGAATGCAGGTAAGAAGGTCTGAACGCCTACAGAACATGCATACATAAAGGAGGCAGCACAGGCTGAGATATTGACACCCACATCCCATCTGTCACATGAAAACCTTACACCGATAATGTCATTTCTCTCTTAATATGACACTTTTCTTAATCCTTAGCAAGAAAAGTTTTGTTACACCGTGACCGGAGTGACACAAACACAAACAGACCTTCCAACACACCCACCGACAGGAATTTTAATGAGAGAGCTGCCTTGCAATAAAGCAAACACAATGCATTATTGTGTGTGTGTGTGTCACAGCCCAGCTCTAAAAATATGACAAAAATGGGACACACTGGTAAACTTATAATAATAATAATAATAATAATAATAATAATAATAATAATAATAATCTTTTATTACCTTCGACATTTCATATATACTATGTAGCTCAACGGTACATTTAAAAATAAATGAAAATATAAAACCTTCCTTTTACAGGTTAAATAAAAGCGGTAGGAAGAGAGCATTACAGTTTAAGTGTAATTTAAAAATGTCAAAAGATGATTAAAAACAAGAAACATTTTACGTTTAAAATGACAAAAGAAAAAATATGTAAAATTGTTTAGACTTAAAAGTGTTTAAATACATAAAAGATTTGAAAGACAGATAAAGTGCTGTTAAAAAAGAAAGGTTTGGCGAAATATGTTTTTAAGTGATGCTTGAAAATATCAACAGAGGCTGCCTCTCTAATGTAATGAAAGTGGTTTATAAACCAAAATCGAAGTCAAAATTAGTCACATGAATGGATGGAAGGAATCTGTAAAGTCGGTGGTGTAGAGCGGAAGAACCCCAAAAAGCCACGACACAGAGCTGCCATCAAAGGGCTGCTGCTGCTCAGGCTTTTCTGCATGGGCAACAACCGGGCCCAGGTGTGTCCCATGCCGCTGGCTACACTCAATCAGGTCTGGAGCCCTCGGGACAGGAAGCACGGAAACAGCAGAGGGACCAGAGGGTGATGCAAAAAAAAAGAAAGAGTCAAATTCATTGTATGTGCACACATAGTTGGCCAATGAAGCTGATTCTGATTCTAAATCCAGTGCAAATCCAGCGATGCGTGTAAAGTTATCGCCATGAAGGTACATTTTCCACAGGGTCCTCAGGACTCCTCTTTTTCTCTCTGGTTTTGTGTGTAATAATCTTTGCAGTGAGTCTCACCGCCCCCAGAATCTCCCAGAAGAACATGGTGAACATGGATCGAATCCCAGTGGAGTTAAAAGCAGTAAGCACACAAGGTGAAGTGACTAATAAAAATAAAATAAACAGGCAGGTGATGAATCTTTCCTGACAGCCAATAGGACAACAAACCCCTTTTAAAATGTGCTAGTCACTATTACAACAGATATATTAGCAAGAGGCATCAAAACACAAAAAACTGACCAAAAGAAATGTATTTTATGGCACCGCTAACATGCAGACATTTTGATTACAAGATTATTTCTGTGTTGAATGACTGTGGAGGTTTACGACAATTAAACGTTTGCTTTAATCAAACTGTCTGTATCTTTTAACTGCTGTAAGCATAGACTGGCAGCACTGAACAGCCACAGCCCAGCTCACCACTACCCTATAATACAGAACGTGTGCTCACCGACAGTTATGGACTGACCACGTACGGAGACCCTTCCACAGCCAACGTCCTCAGAAAAATGCTTGCTCATGTTGGTTATGGAAGTGGCCAGCTTTAAACATTGAATTAAAACTGTTAGCAGCTTCAAAATGTCTGGTTGTTGCACGTGCGGTTGTCAGAATCAATTATTACGACAGCGGATTCAAGTTCTACAGAACTTGAACAGGTGTTTCAGTTTAACGAGGGGCCGTGTCAACTGGTGACTTTCAGCCCAATGCGTTCGTGGTTTGCTCGTAGTAACATACGTAAATTGTTGGGCGTAGATAATAAACACAGATGAGTGTGTGTTTGAAGTTGATCGAGCTTTTAAGAGGAATTTGAAATGTTCTGTTTGTGTAATCAACAGCTGCCGTCACTACGAGGTATCACGACACATTTGGCTGAGTCACCAATTAACATGGTCACTGGTTAAACCGAAAGACAACAGACAGTTGAACAACAAACAGGACTTGCAACCAGGGGGTTGGTGTTTGAGACTGGTTTCCCAAAGTGTTGTTGTTTTTTGTTATTTTGAAGTTACGTTAGTGATGGTGTGTGTGTGTGTGTGTGTGTGTGTGTGTGTGTGTGTGTGTGTGTGTGTGTTGTTTCCGTAAGTATTTTACCTATGGTTTACGTATTTATTTTCAGCCCAACCATGATGTTTTTCCTCAACCTAACTAAGTGGTTTTGTTGTCTAAACCTAAGTTTACGTACTTACCTTAAGCCCAACGATGATGTTTTTCCTAAACTCTTTTGTTTTGTTGTCTGAACCTGACCATGACCGTTTCAGGGTAACGGCATGGCGTTTAACTGACACAAGCCTAAAATGTGTAAAAACACGAACAAGAAATGCGGTTCTATTCGTACGCCTTCCCATGAGTTGGCCCATATAGCTTTGCAAGCTATCGCGCTCCGTCGTACTTTCGTTGCCAAACAGCGAGCGAACGCTCACGTACGGCATCATTGTTTACAAACTGTAAAGTTTCCATACCCTAAATATGTTTTTGTCACAAATGTTGCATCTTGGACCTTTTAAGGCAGCTCGTTACAACTCAATAAGAAACAGCATGTTTCTGAAAGCTGCCTCTGTGGGTGCCCCCTGCAGAACGTGGAGGCAGTTTAACTGGCCTGGGGTAGAATAGTGGGAATGGAGGGATGCAGGAAAAGACTGGTGAGAGAGAGAAGCATCACCCACGCTGCACCTCATTAAAGTTCTGAGAGAGAGGGTTCAAATGGAAGAAAAAAATCTGTTTGTTGGGGGTTGTTTTGTTTAGTTTTTTGACAAATTGTGTATCTGCCCAAGTACATATGTAAATATGTCTGAAGGATTCTCTGTTTCCCAAGAAGATGGAGCTCTTTCCTGCTATTACCTGGAGCTCAAGTTTCTCCAACCGAATTATATCGTTGGTTCACTCGTGCACAGGTTATTGCATTCAAATAGGATTTGCATAATGTAACACAGACATTGTGTCCTGTTCGATGAGCGAACGTTGATATGTCGCAATGTTTAGGCATTTGTCTTCCCCTGTATGTGAACAGAAGACGCATCGCTTTATAAAGTTTATAGAGGCTGATGTTCAAGAAATAAAAACTTAGCTTCTGGAATGCTTTCTGTTTGTCAAGAGCCACTCCTTCACCTCAAACAGAGACAATCAGAAACATGTTTGCATCACCGAGTGCCTCCTGGAATTCTTAAAAAAAAAATCAACATAATCCGATGCGGTGTTTGTGTACTTGTGTGTTCGAGTCAACGTACACGAGTGTGTGTATTCACTTATACATTAAGTGGGATTCGTCGTGTGCTGTTTCCCCTAACAAATCCCCCAGGTCGACAGTTTTATTATGCTCTCTCTTTCTCCTTCTCTCTCACACACACACACACACACACACACACACACACACACACACAGTCGCATGCACTCGCAAAATGCGCTCGAACACACACAGCACGGCAATAGTTGACTCACTGATCCTCCGCGCTCTTTTGTTCCTGATACACCTGCTCAATTTACCACCTCCCACGCGCACACGCACACGCACACACACACACACACACACACACACACACACACACACACACACACACTGGTAAATACTCGCAGCACCTCAAAACAGCTCAAGCAACTCAAAACTTGTTTCCCATGAGAGCAGCAGTAGAGGAGGGAAATAGAAAGTGAGATTGAATGAAAGTGAGATGAAAATGGGATGAAAAATAAATAAATCCTTTGCTCCTCTGTGTTTCTCCTTTTTTTTCCTCCTCAGTATTCCCATCTACCTTACTTTTGTTTCTGGTCTCATATCTTGTCTATTTTATTCCTGAACATCCTGTTTCCAGCTCTTCTCATTGCTTTTCAACTTTCCTGCTCATCTTCCATACGTTGGTGTTATGGAATATTAATACACTCCTCCATGAGGTTTACCTCTGGATCTTGATGAGTCGGGCCAAATTCAGCCACTTCTCCCTCCATTTCTCAGGGTAATGGGACAAACGTGAACACGGAGCGAGAGAGCCATGCTACATCCATTTTACATCTGCCACCGTGGCCTGCTACTTATAATGCGTGTGTGTGTGTGTGTGTGTGTGTGTGTGTGTAGCCACTCCGGTGCACATGCTAGCCCGCCCGTCCGCTTCGCTGGCTGCCAAAGCTCTCTGAGCACAGACGTTTTCCCATGCCAGAACAGTTTGTCCCAGTTTCCCACTGAGAAACTCTTATAGTCTTTGTTGGGAAATGTGTGTGGGTACGTGCAGGCATTTTGAATGTCTGTACATATATATATAGATATATAAATATAGATATTTATTAGGGGTGTAACGGTTCACAAAATTCTTGGTTCGGCTCAATACGATACAGTGGTGCCACGGTTCAGTACGTTTCGGTATGTTTTCAATACAGCAAAAGAGCAGAAATTCAAAATCCTCGCTGGTGAGAGTCTCAAGGGGCTCTTGATCTCCATTCAGTCGTGAGGTAATGTGTCGTTACAGTCAGGTTGCTTTGTGTAGCCTGTGACGTCCGTCTGTCTGTTGTCAGAGCTACAGCGGGAGCTTCGGACGTTTGATTCTCCGTTTGTGCTTTTGCTTTCTTTTACAAAGCAGGAACTATGGTCTGGCGAAATGGGCTCGTAAGTAGAGTCACGGGGCAACGTATTGTTCGGTTTGTAATGCGTACCGAACCGTCAGCCTTGTACCAAACGGTTCAATACGATGTAATATATATATATATACATATATGCAGATGGATGTACACACAAAACTCTCAGAACTGCACAACATAAGTGCTGCTTTGGCAGTGGTGGAAGGCTTGTCATTGTGATAGGCTTCAGTCCATACAAATCCCATCTTCTGACACACTCTCACTCACTTCCCTTCCTCACTTGTTGTATTTCCTAAAATACCATCCTAACACCTGTAAGCAGTGTCATTCATGTGATCAACTCCTTTTCTTTCCTCAGTAACACAGCAGTGTGATGCTGTGTTCACACCAAACGTGGAGCAAATTGTTCACGCGAGTAGATTACATACAAAGTCAATGCAAAGACGCGAATGGACGCGAGTAAACGCGAATTTGCGCAGGGCAAGAAAATTTGCCTCATTCGCATGATATTGTGTCGCGATAGCCTATCAGCGTTGAGATGCTCCTCCTGTCATCACTGCTGTCTGCCGCTGTTGAATCAGGAAAAAAATATCGGAGCCGTAGGTGGGCACCTAGAGCTCTACGATATCTACAATATATTAGTAGAGACTGGATGAAACTATGTGTATAAATTAGTGCAGCGGCAACAATTAAAATTTGTAATCGCATTGTTATGCGCAAAGTTCAATAATGAATTCAAAAGTAGTGTATTGCTCACTTTCATTTTAAAAGTACTGCTATATGAACAAAAAAACTGCGTTAACGCACAATAAAATAATTGTCGCCGTTAATTAATTAATGCGTTAACACGATAATAACGCGTTAACTTGCACAGCACTAGTATGAATGTATGTGTATAAACCATATGGTACAAACAATAAAAACAATGCTGCTGTATGTACGTCTAGTTGATGGAGCTGCTACAATGTTAGCAAAGCTTAGCACCGATCGATCGAAGTATTTTAAAAGTTATTTGCTTGTCGTCTTTTTACAAATCAAGACTACAATCATGTAGTTATTTCGGCATCCCTTTTTGTCCGTTTATTGCAAATAAATCACAGCGAAATCATGTTCATACAGCTGCAGTAAACAGCTGACGTGTGGCTTGCTAGACACAGCGAATACACCTCGATGAAATCCTCCAGATGATGTTATGAACCCAGAAAGACGGCGTTTAGTTTCCCGGGATATCTGGGACTTCCACAACAAGTACTAAGCAGAAATAGAGGTTATTTCTTCCATGGTTGATTGCGGAAATAAATGGCTTAGTTGATAACGGCTTCCATGGAGATAAGCCACGCCCCCTCTCTGGCGCGTATAGCGCGAATTAAGTGAATAACCACAAATGATCC
Organism: Pholis gunnellus; assembly: GCF_910591455.1. Lineage (NCBI taxonomy): Eukaryota > Metazoa > Chordata > Actinopteri > Perciformes > Pholidae > Pholis > Pholis gunnellus. Next base: position 23,861,880 of record NC_136531.1, read on the forward strand.
TGTGAAAAAACTTCCAGTGAAATTTTCCATTCAATCAAAACCTATTTTAATATAAATATCAAGGTAAATACATTTGGCTTGACTCTACTGCCAAGATTTGCATTGAATTGGACATTATTTGAATTCCTGAAGAAGAAAAGAATATTGAACATGAGCTCAATCCGGTCTAGAGCGTCCTGGCGGCCTTGGGGTTCAAGACATTGATCATCTGTCGTTGCGACATCAGCGACTCATGTCTCTCCCCCTCCGTTCCTGTCATTGCTCTACTGTCAGTGCAAAAAAAACACCTGTCCATCTGAAGCAAACTCAACGAGCAATCTGTTGAAGCACACCGTCAGAAAATAGCGTCAAACGGATGGCAGAGAACAGAATTTCGACAGGTAGAGCAGCGGCAACACGGGGACCGCTGCCCATGTCTACGTCGTCTGTCGGATTCTGAACAAGATACCAGTGACAGGTGATTGGTGTGCCTTTTGGAGGGTAAGATAAGATGGAACAATTCAGAAATAAAGAACAAAACAGGGGAACAGGGGGGGAAAGTCAAATAAAGTCTCTTCCTGCAGCTAGAACTCCTGGCACTCCCCGGCAGTTCTTATGATTGGGCGCAGGGAGTCCGCCCACAGAATGGCAGCGATGCGCTGACTGTCGCTGGTCTATTGGGGTGTGCTGATAGTTGCCTTTACACCTATTTTCATCGGGTGTCCAACTGTACACGTTGACTAATTTGATTGGAAGTGAATGAGATGCGATAAATAGAAATAGAGGGCATTAGGGCCTGAGTGAGTGATTGATTTCACTCAGACACGTACCACTGAATACTACATTTTCTCGTGCGCCTGGTTTAAATGCAGGGAAAGCGTCAACTTCACACAGAAAGTTCCAGGACGTTAGAGGGTAAGAGTGCGTCGGGTGAGGCGTTTGCACCCATTTCCAATGTTATCAGTCGACCGATTGGGCCACTGCCATTCTCAGGCCTAAAGGTGCGTACATCGCGTCCATCGCGCCGCCGGCATCGCCGGGGACTATTTGTGTTCATTCGCGTCCATCGCGCTGGACGCGCCGAAAAGGGGGCGTGGCGTATCTGCCTGAAAGCTGTTCAAATGTCCGCCATCAACCGTAGAAAAATAGCCTCTATTTCTGCTCAGTACGTGTTGTGGAAGTCCCAGATATCACGGGGAACTAAACGCCGTCATGTCTGGTTCATAACATAGTCCGGAGGAGCTCCGTGGATTTCATCGAGCTCACTGTGTCTAGCGAGCCACACGTCGGCTGTTTACTACAGCTGTATGAACACACAATAAACTGACTTGGCTGTGATTTAACGGCAATAAACCGACAAAAAGGGACTCCGAAATAACTACGTAATGATGCCGATTTGTACTTGTTTTATCAATGAAGCTCGGATCGATCATTGCTAGGCTATGCTAACATTATAGCAGCTCCATCAACACTCACGATAACGTCATATAGACGTAAATACGGCAGCGTCTATTCATTGTTTGTACCATATGGTTTACACACACACATGTCTACACATAGTTTGGTCCGGTCTCTACTGATATGAGGTATCATAGAGCTCTGGGTGAACATGGCGGCTACAGCATTTATTTTCTGATTTAGCAACGGCAGGACTTCACTGATGACGGGGAGAGCAACTCAACGCTGATTGGCTATCGCGCTGGAGCGTCACGCGATTTTTTCGCAGAAGTTCAAATATTTCAACTTCTGCGTTTGGGGCGTTTCGGCGTTTTGACGCGTCAAACGCGCCGCGCCAAATGCGCCAAATGCGCCAAACGCGCCGCGCCATCGCGTCTGTACATAGACTTTGTATGTAATCGCGCCGCGTTCATCGCGTTCATCGCGTTTGGTGTGAACACACCTTAAGACGGACCAAACTGCACCGCCCACATTGTGAAAGTGAAAGAAACAGCTTTGGGTTTAGCAGCTAAGTTTAGGGAAAGAATGGGCATGGGTTAAACTAAGTACAATTGATATATAACCTACCTAACTTGCAGTTGGTGAACTAGGTGTATTACTTAACATTACGTCACACAGGACACAAACAGCGGTCTCCTGGGTGAAGGTCCTGTGTTTGTTTGACCCATCCAGCGCCCTGACCATCACCCCGTGTGGGCTTTGTTTTTTGGTTTGAGTAACTGAGTGACAACAACAAAACAGCTGACCAGTGCGATGGGATGTTGATCATTTTCCCCAAGTCCTTTGACAATAGGAAAGTAAAACCAAATGCAGAAAACCCTCCGTTTTGTCTGTGCAGTGACATCAGATCAGATCTGCTTTGAAGCACTTGTTCAAAATAGCAACAGTCAGAGAACAATCAGCACCTTGTCTATAGCTTCAGAAGACTGAACTAACCAACCTTCATATATATATTTTTTTTTAGTAATTCTATATTTTAGGCTAAATGTCATTTGTTCCCAAACAGTGTATTTTGCTCACATCTTCTTTGATGTGCATTTATCTTTCACACATTGATTATTGATTGTTGTTATATGTCAACATATCCTCATACAACGGTTCATGATACCTTACAGAGAGTTACTCTTACTTTGCCTGCGAAAGTCCAGCAACGCGTTTCTATTTCAGATTGTAACATGAAGACAGTCATTTCAAAATAAACCTGTCTCCACAGGAAACAACTTAGTTAGGTTTAGGAAACAAAACTCGTGGTTTATAGGTTAAAATAACTACGGAAGTACGGAAGTTACTTGATATATAAATCAACATTTCAAAAAAACGTTTGCATTTCAGAACTCTCTTCCTTTCTTTCCACTGGTTTTACAGATTTTGATAATGTGGCCACGTTATCATATATCTCATCTCACATACAGTACATGATTACATATTATACAAATGTATCCGTATCATAATTGTTCCTGACATTTAAAAAAAAATCACTTTGTTTTTCTCTATTCACTGAAAGTGGAGGCAAAAAAAAAAGGAATGTAGCTGCAGTTGCCCCCAAAATGTAAGAGAGGCTATGACTGCATCATTAAAACTATCCTATTGTACCAGAAAACCTTGTAAACAACCCGACACTCCTCGACAAAGACACAGCACTCAAAGAGTTTCTCACACCTTTAGTGTGTGCTGCACTTTCCCAAACTCTAAAACTAGGTGTAAAAATGACAATGAAAATGTCACAAAGTGACAAAAATACACACAGAGACATGATAAAAAAATGTAAAAAAACTCAGCAGAGTGATGCTATTATTAGGCTGACTACGTGCGCCAACATATACTTCTGTTTTCTGCGCCCATCCTCACTAAACGCAACCGAGCCACCTTGTGGGTATCTGATGGTAACCGTGGAGATGAACTTGAACGACCCTATCAAAAGGAGCCCTAACCTTAGTCAGCCGAGCTCAGCTGGCAGAGAATTACAATATCAGCGGCCCCAATCCCCTTGCCCTGATGCACGCACACACACGCACGCACGCACGCACGCACGCACACACACACACACACGCACACACACACACATGTGCCCTCAAAAGACACACACTGATGAATTGCATATGCAGGAAGGGAGAGAGAGAGAAAAATGCTATGTGTGTTTATTCCTCCCCCATACTGCTGCGGCATAAAGAAATCACTCCCCAACATCCCTGCACCTGACCTTCAGTGTTATTAAGGAGCCTTCTTTATTCCTGACACTCTCACAGCTCCTCCCTGAAGAAAGCAATTCATCCATTTTCCAATAACTTACCACCCGAGGCAATTATGTCTGTTTTTCCTGCCACCCCTCTGCTTCTCAATAAAGTGCTCATAAATGGGGAGGGCAAAGATGTGAATCAAGGAAGTGATTTTGAAAAGATTGCCGGGTGTGTGAGGAAATGAGACAGTGAGAGTGTGTGTGTGTGTGTGTGTGTGTGTGTGTGTGTGTGTGTGTGTGTGTGCGAGTGAGAGAGATGGCTGCGTTAAAAGATTCGTGAAGATAGCAAAAGTGAAAGTGATATTAAAAAGCAGGAGTTAAAAAAGCGGGAGCGAGTGGAGGCCGGGCGGCAGAAGTTGTGAACGCGATACGTCCGAGGAACCGACGGCGTGCTCAGCTCAGCCTGATCACTGATCGCTTTGGAAACGTGTGCAGTCACGGAAAAATGAGATAGTAGCTAAATTGCTTCTCCTACTTCTGTTGGCTGACCTTGTTGATTATCGTTTAGTTTTTACAGAATTTTACCGAATTTCTTAACAGTACAACATACTTTATAATATGCTGTAGCACAGACAAATAAGTAGGCCTACATAACGATGTATCAGCTCACCCGCAACTCATTCAGTTTTATTGGCCATCGTTGACACATTTTCTTTTTTTGCTTGTTATTTCTGATTTCACAAACACAAAGGAGTAAGTGCTTTATGCCCGACTGCAGTTCTAAGCCGAAAGGCCTTTACACACCGGCGGTGTAACAAATTAAAGACGCAGAAATGCAAAATACTTGTTTGCGAATATTTTGCATCAAAACTATACTTAAAGCGATTTGCGACAGTTGCAATACTTTTTGCACAAAAGGTTTGAATAGCTTTGCGGAGGGCAGAGGACCAACTACCAGCATCCCTTTGACCCAGAGCAGCATTTGGCTGTCTGAGGCACACTGGTGTATAGTCTAAGCTACTTTAAGCTATTTTATTGAGTTTCCTTTTAGAAAAAAGTGTCCCTCTGGTTAATAGTTGCACAGTATATGTCAAGAGCTTTTATAGTGAAAGGAAAGAACAGAAGGAGTGGATGTTGTCTGCGCTGTCTTTGTCAAGGTTGAAATTAGTAATAAAGTTTTCCTATTTGGTTCAGACCATGGAGCCTCCCTGTTGTTGAGCACTACAGTGTAAAAATGACGTCGCTTTTTTCGCTGCGTAATGTTTTTTCTCTGTGTGAACTTTCACACAGAGAAAAATTATGACAAAAACAAAAAGTTCAAAAAATACATTGACATGTGAAAATATGAATGAAAAAACAACGTCCCCCCGTGTGAAGGCCTTTAAGCCATACATTTATACATCATGATAAACTAAGGATGCCTTTACCTGAAGGCCAGCGTAGCTCTCCAACACGCTTGAGCAATCTGCAAACTCACCACTAGATGCCACTAAATCCTACACACTGCTCCTTTAAATCTGCCCCACAAAGGACTAAAAGGTGCTGAGGCTGATGTGCAGCATCAGGAGACCCCCCACAGATTGGTGCATGGACAAACACATACTGACAGACACAGTTTGTTTCAGTCACCAGAAAAATGCCTGTCCTGTAACCACCTTTGTCTCCGACAACAGCTGCCACGTGTTGTGACAGTGACTCGGTAGGAAACGTGTTGCCTCCTGTCAAAGCTGACTGCGAAGACATCAATGCTTCACATGGCCAAGGTTAATTCCATTCAGTGCAATTCAATATATCTTTTATGTCCCTTCGGGGGCAATTTGTATAGAAGCTTAAGTGTGCCACTGAAATAATTACAGACATTTCCAGTGCTTAAATTATCATTGATTAATTAATTGATACATTGAAACAAGCTATTGAGTGATTAATCAAATTTGCATTTGAATTGTGCAATTAAAAATCAATCGGTAAATAAAATAAATGTAAAACTATCTTTATATGTGCCATTTAATAATTCCACTTCCTTATTCTGTCTTCAAATTATAAATAAATGAATGAATTTTAGATGGATTTTAAAAAGGGTTCGAAATTTTGCTTTTACTAATGTATTAACATAATACCGCATGCTTTAAAGTTTCCACTTCATCCGTCACCAAAGGTGCAGTGAGTGAGATTTGGTGGCATCTATAGTGGTGAGGTTGCAGTTTGCAAACCATGTGAAACTTCTGTGTGCCAAGTGTGTAGAAAAAGTACGAGGGCCGACGCGACAAGATGTGAAAACGCCATTGGCCCCCAAATAAAGCCAGTGTTTGACATGTCTGTTCTGGGCTACTGTAGAACATGGCGGTGCGACATGGCAGACGCTGTGAAGAGGACCCGCTCCGTATGTAGATATAAATGTCTCATGCAAAGGTAACAATTCATATTTCCAAGTGATTATGCTCTCAAATCCCGCTATACACTGTTCCCTTAAAGATGTGAAGTTGATATGACACACTTACAAAGGACGTCCAACCAGGGTCACCTTACGAGCCTATTGTTAACCATTAGACTTACTCCGTCCCTATTGTAAAGACTAGCACAAGCCGTCAAACATGTTAAGGAATCACTTAGAATGCCAGGTGTAAGAGTTTAAACTTCTCAGAGAAAAACAGGTCCAAAATATATCATCTCATCTGTAGAACATCTACTCATTCAGCATTCAATCCCTCCTATTTTCCATTCAAATATTACAAAATAAACCAGCAAAATCCTCATATCGCAGTGATAATCCATTGAGTATCACAGACTGGGCTAAAACGTATAGCAGGATTCCTGGTAAGAGAGATTTTTTGCCGAAGTGGCCTCGACATCAACTTTGTATCAGAAATGGCTTCCACGTTTGGAGACTTTTGCTGCAAACTTTTTCATCACGCATGTCATCATAGGAGGAGTATTTAATACAAACAAATATGCTAGATTTGGGTGACGTATTCCTCTAATATTAATCACTGTGTCATCTCTATGATTATTTTCTCACTAGTGTGTTACTCCCACGGCTCCTCGCTGCTGCCCACGTCTCACAGTTGGTTTCACCTCCTTCCCTGGTGTGACTTGTTTACAGTTGGAGCTCTCCAGACTAATGATACCCACAACTGAACAGCAATGCTGCCTACGCCACACACCTCAGCCAGGGTATGCTAACAGTGTAAACTATGTAAAGGTAGGCGGCAACCTTCGGTTCTGCCGAGCGAAGCCGATGTGGAAGTGTCTTAAAACTTGCATTCTCTCTATTGACCAGCAGGGGGAGACTCCTCCGGTTGAAAAAAGAAGTCAGATTGTATAGAAGTCTATGAGACTACTTCTCTACTTCTCTTCTGATTTATTACCTCAGTAAACATTGTAAACATGGCTTTATGGTCTCAAGCTAGTTTTAAGTCTTCTTCAATACAGCGTGATGTTCATTTAGTAAATTATTCCAAATACGGTAACTTCCGTTCATTGGTTGCAAAACATAACGGCAACGGCCCTGATCACCGAACTCAAGGCTTCAAAACGAAAGTCCACAAACGATGTCACGATGACTACGTCCACTTCTTATATACAGCCTGTGCTGACGGAGCTAACAGTGTTAACCTGAGGTGGAACCGGAGGCTGGGTGCTACGCCTCCATGAACACGCTGTTGGGGTCATCAGCTGTAGTCGCTGTGTTAGACCAATGCAGAGCAGCAGCTGTGAGCTAACCAGTGGGGCGCACTCGCATGCACTAAAAGCACGATGCCAATAAAGAAAGGAGAAGCTCTGATAACAACACACACAGAGGGTGAGCAACTCAGGTAGATACAAGTCCAATATATCTTAGCAAACAGTTGTTTGCTGTTATTAATGTTAAATGTCAAATACAGCTTCTCTAACTCAACAAAAGGAGAGAAAAAGTAGAAAAGTGTGAGACGCACAAGTGAATTTCAGTAACATTGTTTGCTTGAATAAACATCTGGTGTGCGACTGCCAGCTGTAAGGGAAGAGACGCTAACAAACACAAACCCTATTTTTCGATTTGATAATCCCAAAGGAAAATCATATGGTGTCACATAATGTCACTATGGCAAGTATGCAAATACTCACATTCACACTTAATGGTTGCAGAGATTCACAGGAACGGAAATGCTCGAATACATATTTTCATGCAACTTTACTTCGGCTGTAATTGTCTTTGTCTCTCTCGAGCTCAAACACAAACACACACACACACACACACACACACACACACACAGACACAAGCACACATCACTTATGTGCCACCAAAGTGCCTGGTGATAGCTGGGAATTAGCTGGATTGATATGTTAGACCCTGTGTGTAACCACATATGCATATATGTGTCTGTGTGTGGATGCAGGCTCTTACACACTGACACACACACACACACAGAACAAATACACACGGCACTGAATGAGCAGTTATTGCGGCGTCTTCTGAAGGATCTGCGGCTGCATGTGCTCAAAGTGCTGCGGAAGCTCCAATGAAGGGGAGGGAAGAACGCTGGATAGAGCCAATCATCTCCTCGTAATGACGGTTACATCTCACTCGAAATGAAAGAGAGCTTGATCCTCCAAATTCAGACACCAAGGCCAGAACACCGACTTTACATGTCTTCATTATGCAACAGCATGCACCATGTTCCCATGACCATTCACTGGGTGATCAAAATATTGAGGGTTTCAGTCATGACTCTGCCCATGTTGCAGTTAATATCCCCCCCCAACATGAAACGTTACTTCAACTTGCACTCAGTCAATATTTGTGGCCATACTAGCAGCCTGGCAATTTTGGATCCAAATGCATCCATTAGTTTTGGGAATATCAAAAAAATACAAAAGGAGAAGAGGAGTCCAATATTTAAATTTGTTCAGTACTTTGTCCAAATGGCTGAAAAACAAATTCCCATCTGCCACTCCTGTATTTCATGGGTCGTGCTACTTAGCATCTGTTAGCATGCCAACACACTAAACTAAGATGGTAAACATTACGCTAAATATCTGCGTGTTAGCATTGTTATTGTGAGAAAATAGCATGGCTGTAGTTAGTTTTGTCACTTTTATTACAGTAGAGCATGTATAATGTGTGCCAACTTAAAATGTATAGAGTTTTGTTTTTTAGCTGCCTGTGTCTATTTGTTTAGCTTAGCAACTAGCTTGTAAATATAGCGGAGCATCTAGCCAGATGAAAAAGTATATATATTACGTTGATGGAAACCGCTAAAAAGGGGTGAATATTGGACTTACATTTGCCAAGTGGACAGAAACACGACTACAAATGAATGCTACATTTGCTAATGGGCCACATCAACGTCATTAGGTGATGTTTGACGTTGCGTTTACAGTTTGTTCTGCTGCCCCCAACTGGCCAAGTAAATCATTTATTGCAGCGTTAAAAAGGACAGTAAGCATGACTGCTTACCTTGTGATAAAAAAAAACATTACAGCTAGGGATAGATAACACAACAAACTTTACAAATATACAGAGGCCTATGGAAAGCATGAGACCGAATACACAAAAAATGTAGATCCCTGTTCTTGTCAACAGTATTTGTTTTTCAGTTCTTCTGATATATAAAGCTTAAAATGTTCCTTTGAGATGGAATGCCAGGCCTTAGTTGCAAATGATTGAGCAGACTTACCAAATCCAGTAGATTATGTAATCAAGGCCTTATATCAACTGTTGTTTGACAAAACTTATGGTGATCTACAACTAAAGAATGATACAATACCTTAATGATTCATGGGTTTAGGTCTGCAAAGCGACTGGCAGAGTGCCGACATTCCTCTAGCCTATGAGTGCTTATTGCAAATGAAAATATGGGCTGGAATATGAATTTTGTGGATATATATTATACTCATTCTGTGCTAGTGGTACATAAAAAATGTTACCTACTACCCTTGTGAATATAATTTAAACAAGCAGAGAGATACTGGAAGGAATATGAATCTCTTTCACTGTTTTCTACAGGGACGGAGTTTAAATGATCCATAATGTCCAACCTAAACAGCCGACTTAGCTACCGTGTTTGCCTCATTAGTGGATATGATAAGAGGGGAAATTTGTGAAGTACCAGATTGTACTTCATTATTTAATTGTTTTTCCATTTTGGTGGGGAAACACTTATCAAAAGGGAAGGGGATTATGAGAGAGGCTGGGAAAGTAATGTTTGCCAGCTGATATCACGGGAATTCCTGAATAAATCCAGCACACAAACACAGATGCACATGCGAGCACATACACAATCACACAAATGGCTGGCCCTTACTGTTCCCACGACATCTAGTCGAGTAGGAAAGCCACAATGATCCCTCCTAGAACACAAGAGGAATTCACAAAAACATGAGTGAGTTGGCCCAGAACAGAAATAGATGAGTGGTTATAAGTGGCTTTAGTGAAACTGTGCCATTTTTGTCATCTTATTAACAGATGATTAGCTGTACTCCTTGTACTGATTAATACTAAGAATAAAGTAGTGATATGCCACGGACGAACCAATCACTCTCACTTTCGTAAATATCTCAATGGTGAGTTGTTTCAAGCATAGGGGAGGCCTTTCGCTATATCTTCTATATATTTTTATTGTCAACGAATCCAATTGGTTTCCCAATTACATTGTGCTTGTCGGGGTGGATGGTGGACGTACAAAGAGCCAAACTTTAAGTTTAGTTTAGGAAAAGGTTAAAGAGATATATTGTTACTCTATGGCTTCACAAGATCGGATTATTTTTTCACTTTAATTTGGACAATGTATAAATGGCAAGAAACAGAGGTATGACATGCAACAAAGGTCCCAAGGGCCGGAGACGAACCTGAGATGTGCAGGTATATGATATGAGAAACCACTTGGCAACCCCTAAAATTGGATATTTCACTGATACACTCACTATCAACATTCTGCCCCTTGCCAGATATGATAATCAACAACATTTCCTCATTATGTTACTGGAAAGTATAACTGGCCCTTCGCTTAGTTCCGCCCCTCGGCCGCGGACTTGCCAGTAATAGCGTAGCAGCGGCCAGATGATGGTCTTCCTCTTCAGGCTAGTTTTAGTGGATTTGGAGCTAGTCATGGTTAAATGTTGTGTAATAGTGATACTCGTTACCCGAAGAACTTGGAAGAAGATATACGTTTTTTAAAACGTTACATTTCTACGTGAAAACCTGTAGAGCTAACATTAGCAGAATACATTAGCATATCATTAACGAGTGTTAGCACTTCTATGCTATGCTATCTACTGGAGGTATACTGAATGTATATACACATACACACGCTTTTGCATTTTAAAGATTGTGTTTGGGACTACTTTCAGCAGGTCGGTGTATAAAGGATTGCCTCCTAAACTACAGTGCCCAGGTTCATTATGAAGTGGACCTTGGCACACAGTAAAAAATGTGGCTTACTTATTTCTTTTCAATAGTGTTATTAATAACATTAACAATGTTTTTTTTCCATTCAAGTGTCCCAGTAAGTCAGCCAGCATGCACAACACCAGAACCCTGAAACTGAAGCAGCTTCACTGAATTCAGCTATCATTTATTTCATCATTTACACCTGTGCTTTTTCTACTGTGACACCGGAGCGTTTCTTTGTGAAAAAGGCCTATGGACGTCCATTGTGCAAAGGAATTAATATACAGCAGTGTTGTACTACTCGGGACTACTAGTTCAGTGATTTCGCCATCTTGGATTACGGCCGTCGCCAACTTCGTTTTTTTTTGCAACCAATGACCGGAGGAGAGGAGTTTATGGCTCTGGTAGCGGCAGTGACCTGTCAATCATAGTGAGCCCGCCCTAAAGCGTACTCGTCTTTATGTTCTATTTGACTCTAAATGGACCGTCATTTATTAAATGAACATCAAACTGTATTGAAGAAGACAGGGAACTAGAGATTGAGACCATAAACTCATGTTTACAATGTTTACTGAGGTAATAAATCAAGAGAGAAGTAGAGTCATTTTCTCGTAGAGTTCCTTACAATCTGACTTCTTTTTTTCAACCCGAGGAGTCGCATTGTCTGGTTTATTTGTTTATTTGTTGACACAAAGATTAACCTTTTCATTGTTTTATCAAGCCATTACTCATGGTACACTTATACATTCACACATATACAGTACATATGGCAACAAATGAGATGAATGAAGGAAGGACTCTTTATTTTTGTTTTTCTGGGGGGGGGGGTTTCTGGGAATGCGGCTCTTTCAGATGAATTTGAGGAGTGCCTTTAACCATTCTGTATCTCGAAGGAACACAAGCGAGAGATGTAATACAGTATTTCTCCAAAGTTGTTTTGCTTTTAACATACACAAAAAACGTTTTAATGATGTTACAACATCACTCTGAAGCCGCCTTATCCTTTGGTAAACTTAAAAGTTGCCGTGCCTCTAAAAGTAACGTGGCAGATGCACAGTGTCGGGAGTTTTGTTGCTCTAATAATGACAGTATTTTACGGAATTCAAACAGCATCATTATGGGTTCTGCCCGTGAGTAAGACATCCCGTCGCGTTATGATTGTCACAGACACTGTTTTATAGACTACACTTTGCTTTATTTGTGCGGCCCCCTACCAATCGTTACCACCACCACTCCCAGTCTCCCGCAGAGCTTGACTCTAAAAGCTGTAAATATGAACCTTTTTATCAGGGTGCACTAATGAAATATAGAAGCATTTGAATTGTTTTGTCGGAATGTTTTTCTTTGCAAATTATAAGCTTAGAAACGCACCTCGGCTGTTTTTCAATATGAGACATGCGGTTTGTTGTGCTTTGCAACTCAAATCGTTCCATTACTCTTGCTAAAATACAGTGAAAATCAGACTTTAGAGTGGTGGCAAAATGGAAAAACCCATCTTGTAATATACCTGTAATTCTAGACAGCTTAATCAGTGTTTGCGGCACAAAACCACACTCTCTCGGATGTAGAAACGCAACCAAAGACAGCAAGGGGAGTAAATTGAAAATGAGGCACAAGCAGTGAAAAGAGCAGAGAAGAAATACATCAAACCTTGCCCGTTTGAAGTCGATCATTGTCTTGTGTTTTTTTTTTTTTTTTGCACAATCCCAGCTGGCAAAAGATGATGTGCTGCTGAAAAGTCTCCCTGAAAGAAAACAAACAAACATTAGCATCATAAAGCAAAGGCTGACACATACGTTTCTCTTTGGCAATGATGGTCAACAATTGCGAAGCAAGCACTGTGGCTCTGTTAATTGTTTTTTTCATGCCGTGAGGAATAGATTAGGACCGACTGGTGACAGACTGTAGGCGGACAATGCTAGCCTGGATCGAGCAACCGCGGAGCACTTCTTATTTTTTTTGTTTTCTCCCACATTAGTCACATGGGTAAAGAATAAATGTGAGCGAATACATAACGGGGGATTTGTGAAAGCGAAGCCAGGCTTGTGGATTGTTCATCGACAATGTTTTTTTTATACACGTGTGAACCAATTATTTTTCATAGCAGGGGCATTTCTGCTCCGCAAATCCATGAAAAATCTAGTTAGTGCAACATGGCAGTGTGCAGAAAAAAGTGGGCCTCCATTCACTCAGTAAAGTGACACTTGAAGGCCTGACAGCACAGCGCATTGACTTTCTTATTGTCTAACTTTTAGGAGAGATGTTGGTGAATATAAATCAAGACCTAACTGTAAAACACTTGGGGGAAGAAAAAAAAAATCGGAAAATCCATTTTGATATTTTTGTGGTGAGCATGATGTTGTTTTGAAGACTTTGTCTGTGAACTGCACTGTATCCTACTGTGGACGGCAGTTATTAAAGATGCAATAAGAGAATAGAGAAAGGGAATGCAGAAGAGAAAGTGACACACAAAACAGACTTTCTTGTCCGCAAACACATACACACACACACACACACACACACACACACACACACACACACACACACACACACACACAAACATCAGTGGAAATGATGCGTTTGAAAGGCTTAATAGTGGAGATTATCCTGACACACACACACACACACACACATAATGGGCCCGCTCCTTAGGAGTTGGCCCTTCTGTGACATTTGGAAAGGGCGAGGGGAGCATCACTCATACACACACACACACACATACGGCTTTGACCTCCACACCATCAGGTGTCAGCATGCCCCCCCGTCCCCCTCCCCTCCCATGCAGAAGCTCAATACTCAGATTAACATCAGGCACCCGGATTAGTTTCGCCGCCTGCGGGTTTTTTGGACAGCGCACACTCGTCTCACCTGGCTGCCCCGTGGCGCCCGGGGGCCGACCACGCAACCGCGGCGCGTGCATCTGGCAGCGACACACACCGATGCATGCGCACACGCATGAATAGGTTGAGAGTTATTGTTTGCCATTTGCTGATTAAGGCCGACATGAAGCTAAGGGAACGGATTCTGTCACCAAAAGGCCCTCACAAGTATCGACATAGACGTGTGTGTGTGTCTGTGTGTGTGTGTGTGTGTTTCAGAGGAAAAGGCCTTTGACCCTCGCTGTATATTCATGAAAATCCCTCTTCTCCAGTTACATAAACAGCAGAATAATGCATTGATTCCGTTCATCATCTCACATTCACGAGCCTATAAGACTCATTCTGGGACATTACTTCTGCTAGGAAGCACGAAACAGTTTGAAAAAAACTGCCTCTGCAACAAAAACTCTGCCCCATCCTCGAGTCTGTGCTGTCTTACATAACGATGCCTCACCAGCCACCTCGCAGCAAGTGAGCTGGTTCAAAATCCTTAAGAGGCGCCTCTTCCCTCTTTTAAATTGTCCGATTTAGCAAAGCACTGCCTGCCTCTCACCAGTCCGTCAAACTAGATCATTGATTTCTCCGATGCGAGGTTTGAAGAAAGGGCACGCTGGAAAAGAGTCTGAACAAAGCCTGAGACTGCTGGCCCCGGTTTTCGAGGTGTGACAGCATGTGAGACCTCTACGTCTCCTCCATTAGAGACGCTTCGCTCCGTGGTCTTCTCTCTCTCTCTCTCTCTCTCTATATATATTTAACAAGGAAATCTGGATGCTTCTGCAGCCACGGTGTGGGTTTCACTCGGAGAGGCTATAAGACGAGCTGCAGCCCTGAGACCGGGGGTCAACACAGCAGCTTTGGCTGTTTTCATCTTCTCTGTCTGTCTGAGAAAGGCTGCGGCTCCTCTGGTTCGATGAGTCACTCGCAGGGCTGCAGCAGAACATTATGCCGTTCTACTGCCACCTTGTGGCCTCTGTACTCGTAAGAGTTCCAGTCCAAGATCCCTCCTCACAGAATGATCTCGTCACAGTCAAAGCAATTGGCACTTCTCAAGGGACAAAACGTAAAATACTAATTGATATTTTGCATGAATATGAGCAATGTGTTCACAAATTGAATACACGGTACCAAACTTAAATATAAATAACTTAAGCTTAAATAACATGAAGCTGATATGTGTATTAATGGAGTGAACACTATGTGGCCAAATACCTTTGAGTACTTTTGGTTCCAGGGTTACGTGTCATGGTTTGAGCTTTAAAGGTGCTACATTCTGTTAGCTTAAACTCCTGTATCTGTGGCTGTCGCAGGACTGTTTAAAGCCCGTCCAATCATTTAATTCGGCGCGAATGTAACGATTGGACCTGCCTTGTCTTCCACAACCTGCTAGCTTAACAGCTGTGAGTACTAACAAAAGCCGCATTTGTTGTTTACGCTCATAATGATAATTATGAACGAAAAACCCAACTCTTTTCGAATGTAATTATCTAGCAGCACTAGCTCCAAAAGTCGATAAATCTAGCAAGAAAGTCTCCATGGCCGAGGGAGGCCTGAAGGGACGGGCTGTCGGTGTTCCCGACTTGGTAACTTTCTTGCTAGATTTAGCTACTTTTGGAGCTAGCGCTGCTAGCTACTTTCATTGGAAAAGAGTTGGGTTTTTTCATTTGGATAAGTTTTAAAATATAGCGTACAATTGCTAGTTCCAAAAGATTACCAACCCTGGCCTTAACACATATTAGCTCTGTCAGCACTTTCGCCGAAGTTTGCGCTGCTAGCACCGTTAGCTGCGAGCCGCCGGCTCAGCCATCGCAATGCTGAGAGCCGTTAAGAGGCAAATCAAAATGCTCCTAATCTCGTATTTTGAGCCTTTAATTATATTCAGGTAAAATGATACGATAGATGGATACAGACATATGTTTAACAATAGTGAGCTTCCAAACTGGAGGCAAAGGTTTGGGGAAGGCTCAGTCCTGTTTCAACACGACATGCACACAAGCTAGGTCCATAAAGAAATGATTTTCAGAGTTTGGAGGGGAAGGATCCTGACTGGTCTGCACAGAGCCCTGACTGCAAACCCATCCGACACCTTTGAGATGAAGTGGAACACCGACTGCGAGCCGGGCCTTATCTGCCCGACATCTCTACCTGGCTCCACTAATGCTCTTGTGGGCTAAATGCAAATCCCTGCAGCCAGCTTCCGAAATGTTGGCGAACGTTTCTCCCAGAAGAGTGAATGTAGGCTAGTGTTTATGTTAAATAATGAAATAAATAAATGAACGTGTTGTTCTCCTCGCTCATACTTTGTTCACTAGTGGCTTCTGCTTCCCTCTCAGTAAAGGCTGCAAAACACAATCTATATCCATCGAACGCTCTCAAACACTCACGGGCACAGATTACATACACCTACACACACAACGCACGGTAGTACATTGAGTTCCAGTGTGCAGTACCTGCCTCTTCGTTTCTTTTAGGTTTTAGGTCCGACAGCAGTTTGGGGCCCATGCAGACACCTGAGAATACAGCACAACACATGTGAGAACAAGACGAGAGAAAGCAAACGAAAAAGGAGAGAGAAACAGCAAGTGTGTGTGTGTGTGTCCATTCTTGTGTGTACACGAGGTACTTTCAATTCGGAAGCTGTGACATCGAACTGTCAGTGAAGCCCAGAAGTGCTGACAGGTAGCACACACACACACACACACACACACACACACACACACACACACACACACACACACACACACACACACACACACACACACACACACACAGGTTTCCTCATACTGTTGTAATTGAAAGCTGTCACTTTGAGATTTTCTCCTCCACGGGGATTTGCACTGGTTGGCTGCAGCTCCAGGATTTCACTTGTCTCTTCTCTTTGATATTACTCCTCACCTCTAGATTACAGTGCTCTCTCTCTCTCTCTCTCTCTCTCTCTCTCTCTCTCTCTGTGTTACTGTAGTACACCAACTCTCCCTCTCATTCCTCTCGGCACGGAGACCTGCTAATGAATGACCGTCCCTCGCAATTTTAGCAGTGAGAAACAACCACACACCAAATAAACCTCCACAGATTGATAAAGGGAACGCGGTGACTGCTAAAATGAATGCAGTTCAGTTGGCTCCGCAGTGACAGCATCGGTCTAATTGGCCGTGGTTACACCTCGACCAGCCGACCAGGTTGCTGTGGCTTGAAAGTGACTGCGGGTGACTCAATGGTGAGGTTGAGGCCTTCCGAGGCAGAATAATTTATGTTTGTCACTTCACAAGTCTCGCTATTCTCTGATGTCTAAATATTCTCCCCTCTCTCTCTCTCTCTCTCTCTCTCTCTCTCTCTCTCTCTCTCTCTCTCTCTCTCTCTCTGCTATGACTAAACAGTGTAATTCATTCATTATGGATTAGGCCCTAAATTAGGTTAGCACATATTAATCATTCATGTGGGCTCACTTCTTTGACTGGCCTGCTGAATCATTAATTAGCAGTTTTGGAGATGCTAATTTGCTCTATGATCCGCAGGAGCATCTGAAAGTCGAGGGAACAGATGTCAGTTTTTATGTCCCGCTCGGTGCACAGAAAGACAGGGGCGCCCCCCGGAAGGTGTTCGTCGGGGTGGCCAGACTGGACCACTGCAAATCTAGAAGGGGGGGCTCACCTAAACCAAAAGCCAAAAGTTGATTTCAGAAATTCTATAACGCTGTTGTAGAATATAGTCATTTTGAGAGTTAGGGAATCGCATACTTCGCTTTCTTATTTCACAGTTAATGACTCACCAGATCCAGATGTAGACTATGGGTATAAACCTGGTGTCAACCCCCCCCCCCCGCCGCAATCTGCGTGATGCATTTTGCAAAGGCACCGCTGCTGCACCCTGTGCTTAGCCCTCTCGAGACCCTTGTGATTATGGGGTAGCCAGAAAGGCGATGCGAGAGCGCTAATTGACCCTCCGCTCAGTCCCGCTCTTGAACGCAGACTGGCCAATCATGGCGTAGCGTCGGTTAGCTCTGACCGGGGCCTGACTGGGCTGTGCTGCATAGACTCTAATCGTTTCAGATTGTAATGATTGTAACAGTGAATGCAGACTGATTGCATAAGGGTGCCTGGTCACCCCTTGGCTGCGCCACTGCTTAAATAGTTTTCCGCAATATTTGTCCTCTGAGGACCTTGCATAAATCTTTGGCCGGCCAAGGACTCGTGTCTGCTCCGCCACACGCGATTAAACAAACAAGAAGTCACACCGATTTTTCCACTATCGACGTCTCAGGCCTTTGATATGAAGGCACGGGAACAGATGGAGGATACGAGATAAGACGAGTCCAGACCAGAATATCCAGCTAATGTGCACAAATAAGCACACACGCTCCTATTCAAATTTTCATATCCCTACGGAGTAGCTAATAATACACTTTGTGTGCTACGGTGTGTATAAAAAAAACTAACTCTGGCAAGGCTTTTAAAACTGAGAATACAATACACATCATTTGGTCATTTCCTCTCACTGTGGATTGTAAAAACCAGTTCAAAGTGCATGTAAAGCATCCGTGAGTGGTGTGTATGTAGGCTATATTGGGAAATTGTTAGCTTTTCACCGTTTCATTACAATTTGATTTGTTTGTTTTTTTACCCATTTCCGAATCACACAGTGTACTTCATTAGCAGGGTTGTGTGTCCATGGAGACCTGCAGAATGCTAAGATGATTGTCTTGAATATATTTGTAAAAGCGCCCTTCACATTTCTTTACAGGGCCTTGAAAATCATCTCCTCAGTGGAATTTTTTATTTTTTTGGACTATTTTAGCAATGAGGAGGTTCATGAACACACTATTAAGGCTACAGCACTGTTTTCACTTTATCTTTCTGTGCTGTTCTCCGGTTCGGAACGAGTCGATTGTCGCATACATTCCCTGTACCAATCAGGATGTAACTTGAATTATTTTAATCGTTTCAATCTGGTGTAATCTGGTGGGTTGTTCGGTCGCTGTCAAACACACGCACCACACCCATACAGGTCAAGCGGATGAGCAGAGGTTTTCTTTTAGTGTTAAACTTGATAAAATGTTGAAGAGACATACTGTGACAGCCCACCAAACGCAAATTCACAGAAGAACACTTTCAACGGCACGTCCAAGCTGTGAAACGCTTCTTTATGTTAATATATCTAAGGAGCTTTTCACATTGCAACAAGTTAATGCTTGAATAGCATGAGGCAGCATCTTTCACGTTAAATCCCTTGCCAATTAATCTATGCGCGCAGGCCTCGAGGACTCATTTGGGGTGAAATGGCCCTCCGCTCCCTTCTCACAGTCTCCGGCCACACCGGGTCTCATTTTCCACGCTGCGCTGCTCCTGGCTGCTTAGCTCTCCATTCTGCTTTGGTGACCTGGTTTATATACAGCGGCCTTATCTCAACCCCTCTCTCACTTGACTTGCCCAGTGGTGAGGTTGCCTTTCAGTCAGCAAAGCCCCAGCTTCAGCCGGATGAACTGATGCACTCGGTTTCAAGAGCAACCGTCTCTGTTGTGCGGACATTAAGGCCTTTTAAAAAAAAAATTCCACCAGCTCCAGCTTCCCACTTGGCCCACATCTTTGAATGCAGTGAGTAGGGACCAGTAACGCTGAATCATATTTATTGATCAGCGCGCAGAATAGATTATGGACTCAGCCATGGCCAAAGTTGCACTATCGGCACATAATGATATCAGTTCCTCTGGGGAGTGGATTTTTTTTCTTTGAAGGGATGCCAGAGGGCTTATGAGGGTTTGCCTCCATACATTAATCCCTAGGACACTGCAGGGACACAGCACTCCTCTCACAGTGGATGCCAGGGGGTTTTCAGCAAACTTCCCACACAATCAAACATGTTTGTACTTTAATTTGAACAAACACAGAGCTCTTTTTGCACTTCATCTGATGTACTTTTATTTTTGCCATGATGCTTTTATGTTTTCTCTAATGACTTGTTCTCTGTTCTTGATGAAACATTATTCATTTTAAGAGATGAAACAACAGATAAACATCATCCTGAAGTTGTTTCTCCGCTCTCCCGTGGTATTTAGGCGATATTACTGACCAGGCAGCGTGAAAGGTCATCTGAGCTCGAGAAATGTAGGCACATCTATACTCAATTATTTCTTTGTTGGCAAATAGTCAGCCCAATAGCAGGCTTTGTCAGTCGGTCACATGTTTTTCTATCTCGTCTCCCTTTCTGTTTATTGTCAACTCGAGAGTCAGAATAGAGAGTCTCTTCATACTTACCCTGAAAGGCCTGCATGTGCTGTTTGGGTGGCACGTCACAGCAGACAATTTCTCCAGACTGAAAATTCTCCACTTCCATTATCCTTGGAAGCCAGAGATGAATAAGACCTACTGTACAGCTGTTCGTGTGTGATGTAGTAGCACAAACACACCACTGAGTTGCGCCCTTCTCCTGTGCCATCCACTCCCTGGATCCATGGAAAAAGACAGCGTGCTAAACGACCACAAGCCCAACAACGCAATTAATTACATTTAACACATTAAACTGCTTCCTCAACATCTGCCCCCCCCCACCCCACGCCACGTTTTATAACATTCTCTTTCTCCAGTGGTACCATTGCCGTTCATTCAAATTCAATGGGTAAAGTGTATCTCATAATCTATTTTCTCATACCTATTTAAGAATAATAATTTGTTCTCACCTATTGCTTTTCTTTTGTTGTAATAATAGCTTAATAGTGTAATATAACTCGCACACTATTATCAAAGGGCTTTTTGATAATGTTATACGCTCTACTCTTATTATCATACGTGATGACGTCCTCCAAGGATTTGCTGTCGATGTCCGAGAAATCGAACAAGGAACGGAAGTGCAGCATGAGAGAGAAAAGAGATGGTTTGTGTATGAAGTTAGTGAGCTAATAATTTATATTATCATTAAACGAAGAAGTTAAGAGGCGAATTGCTGAAGGAAGCGTTTCCTTCTTAGCGATAACCCGACATCAGATAGTCCTCCTGGACTAACCCGTCACTGTCTGAGAGCAGCAACAACTCAGGTAACGTAACGCTCACCAGGACAACAACTCGTCAAGCTAACGCTAGCCGACGTTGACAAGCCAAGTGTGAAGAGTGTGTGTGGTTACGTTTGCTCACCTGTGTTGTTATTCAAATAACCAAAGTGGTCAGCAACGTTCGGTGAAGTGGACAACGTCAGCCATGGCTATGTTGCGAGTTCACATTGCCACGATAACAGCAACAACGCCAGGCTAGCGTTAACTGGTTAACCTAACTTAGTTGTTACCCCGGCTGCAAACAGAAGAACTAGCTAATGTCTACGTTAGCTAACCTAGCTAGCTGTTAAGCTAGCGTAACATTTAAGGGGGCTTACCTCGGTGCACTGCTCGTTGGTGTTGATGCAATATTTACACGTCGTCCAGGTTTTAGCTGCTAAGACTGTGGTTCAAAGGTAGAGCTCAGCTACGGCCAGCTTTACGCCAATATGTGGGCAAAACAGGCAAATCCCTGGAGCCCCTGGAAGGCCTGGGTTCATTGATTGTCAGGGGTTTCTGTCTTGTCGAGAAGTCCTTTTTTTCGAAAACCCAGACCTTTTTATTATTTTAGATTATGTTATGCTGAAATGGTGCATATTCATAGATAAGTGCGTTTCAAATCAAATGACCAGGTAATGTGACACCAGCCTATATAAAACCACTTTGGTTATCAGACATTTGCCTCATGGCATGATGAAGTACCATGATGAAGTATCATGATGAAATATCATGCCATGAGGCAATGAATGTCTGCCTTTTATGAAGAGACTCTGTTTGGAGAGAGAGAGAGATGGAGCCCTTGCTTTATTTACTGGCTCGTTTTGTCTTGAAGCCGTTGCTGTATTTTGACATGTTTCGTGTGCCCTTGTCAGCCAGGATGGATCCAGCTCTACTGAGGGAGAGGGAGCTGTTCAAGAAAAGAGCTCTGTCCACTCCGGCTGTAGAGAAGAGACAGGCGGCCTCCGAGTCGGGATCGCACAAGAAGAAGAAGTCCAAAGTTGACAAGGAGAGCTCCTCTGGGTCCAAACACAGCGCTGGTAAGTGAAGGAGGCTTGCTTTCCTAACATGTTTGTTACAGTGGCTGATTTCGTCCCAGTGTTGTAAGTGGGTTGTGTCGCGATGGAAGCTGACATGTAACTGTGGTGCCCACCGCTGTGCTTTAAGTGTCAGTAGAGATGGACCGATCACCATATTAATGGCCGTAATTACAGCTTTTGACTTGCGTTACGTTACAAAATCGGAGTCGCTCCTCCGAAATAACGTATATCTCTGTTATCAGTTTCATCCTTCTGAACTTCTTAATAAGCAGAGCATAGCTTATATAATCTTTTACTAAACAGCCACTCTTTTGGTGGATGCATTGCAGTTCTGTATGTATGTAAACAGAGTAGGAAAACATGTCAGAATTGGGATGAATTTCAAGTAATGGGGGCTTTGTTGCGTGCACATTTTTTGTGGGAGTTCCTCAGCTGGAGTGTTTCTGTTGCTTCTGCTTTAAGCATCTATCAGCTGACGGCCTGCTTTCCAGGAACTTGCAGATGAGTCAGCTCTATGAGGGTCCCTCATCCCTCCTAACTTCCCTATGGACCACTACTTTGTCGGTATCTTGACCGCTGTCCCATTGAGCGCTCATATCGTCTGAGCTGGCTTTGTCCTTCTCGCGCTCCAGTCCTTCTTTTAAATCATCTGATTCATAAATGGCACAAAAACAAATTCCTCATCATCGGTAGCCTATGGTACAGCTTCATCCTCAGAGCTACTGTCATCAGAGCCCTCCGATGTCAAAGGAAATGCTGCTCTGCACTATACCCGACACTCAGGTCTGCACCTGGCGTTACAGAGACAGTAAGCAAACCTCTTCACCATTGTGTCCGTATCTATTCATAGTGAACAGTGAGGCAGCAGAGCCATCCAGAGGCCAAACAGGGTAAACACATTACCGGCTGCTATACCGTCAATAAACAAATGTAACGCATAGTAGACTCTACAGACCTCAGGTCTCTAGATAGCCAAAACAATGCATACAAAAGCATTTTAAACATTTTGATGCCAGAACATTGTTAAAAAAAACTAGTTTGAGGAATAGCAGGGAGGTCTAATGGTATTAAATGAATAAATTAGACAGGGTGTAATTACCAGGTTGCGAAAGACCCGAGGTCTGCATTACAAATTTCATAAGAGCGAAAGCTGCAGTGCGATCACTGTTGTATTCAACACACAGAAATAGAAACTGCGCTTGTCTGATAAATGTCGGCCCAAGTAGGAGTGTGTAACTCTGACATGAACAATGTCATATTTGTAGTAGTGGGCTAAAGTTAAACACCGAAAATGTCATCTTGCCGTGATATCGGTTGACAGAGTCGGTATTGCACACATTTGAGATGTCAAACTGAAGCGTTTCAGATTTGGAGAGAAAATGTCCAACTCTGAAACACTTCGCAAATACTTTTCTGCTGGATAGTTATAAGCATCGAAAGATTTGTTTGCCTTCAATTTGTCTTAAACTATGTCCTAACAAGGCTGCCGCTAGCTACCAACCCGCTATTGGACTCTGCAACCGTGGCAGCATGAAAGCGAGATGGAATGGGCCGGCTTCCTGTGCTTTCATGCTACACCGGTAACAGAAAAGGAGCCCCACAGCCGGCTGGTGGCCAGCAGCAGGGCTGGGTCCCTCAGACTGACTCCTCGCCACTCCGGAGACGGACTAGCTAGCGAGCTAACTAGCCAGCCGTCCTCTGCGGAGCTCTCGTCTGCTCTCCTCCCCGGCGTAGGCGTCGGCTTATCTGGTCCCGCCGGTCAATGTTAACTGTCTCGGTTAACACACATCTGTCTTTCTAGCAAAAAAGAAGTCTGGTACATAATTCAGTGACACTTTATTCGGCGTTTTAGGCCTATGAAATCATACATTGTGCTCAAGACGGCATGATCAATTTACATCACTGTGCAGCAACCAAGTGTGTTGAGACAACACTGCAATGCTAAACATGTTGACAACACTGGCATACAATTTACTAAAGAGCAGAGAAACGCAGGATTTATTCAACGAGCTTGATCACTTTTTTTGTTGTTCCTCAAGTCCTGTTGTGAAACTAGGGCTGTGTCTTTAAGTTGGGACAGCGTTTTCTAACCGTACACAACAATTTACCATACTTCTTATAAGCGCATGTGCAGCCGGCTCGGTGCAGTTCTCACAGGGCAGATGTCGTACAACAAGAATACTCGTTTTTTTTAACTGATATTAGGTCATAGTAGTGTTTTTATGTCAACATGGCCACCCTATGAGAACTATGTTAATCGACTGCTCGGTCTGTTTCTGGTGTAAAAATGTGACTTTCAGGGTCCCCCCCCCCCCCCATGTGTATGTGGCAGTGAATGGAGATGTGTGAAGATTCCCTCCTAACTGAAATAAAAAAGCTAATTAGACTCGCCCCAAATCGGTGACAAACTGACGCCCCCTTCCTTTTTTTTTTGTTTTACATTGTTCTGTTACCTCATTCTCCGCATCCTCTCAACTGTGAGCAACCGAACCTCTAGTGGGCACTTTTATTAGAAGTCCTTTCCTCAGGGCATCTGGGTCAACGCTGTGGTGTTGCCCAGTTCAGAAACCTGAATTCCTACTCTTCCTCATCTTGGGTCCTCGCGGGCCCCCCCCCTACACCACCTCAGTGTGGGATTCCGGCTCCTTGCAGATGCTGGTCATGAGCTTGCCGCAGCCTCCCGGCCCCTCCTCCTGTAGCTGGTGGTGTGTCTTCCCTTTGGCGCAGCACCCGCAGTCCAGCAGCTCATAGAGCACGGCCAGGGCCGCCAGGGACACGACGGTGAGGATGAAGAGCAGCAGGATGATGAAGCAGGCCACGTTCCAGCCGTCGTGGAAAGGGTAGACCTCCTGGACCTGCAGGGAGACACGGGGGATCAGGACGGCCTCCGGGTGCCACGGGAGACTACTTGGGTGTATGGCGGTAGTGCTGTTGGCCATGATTTCTGGTTAGAAGCAACGAAAAACAGGGAGAGAGACAGATTGTTAAACGCCTGCGACGGTGTTTGGTTCTAGGTTCTTCTGGGGAGAGCAGCAGGAAGCACAAATTAGAGAGGTTGTAAAAAGACTTGTTTCCATGGTGAGAGGATGATTTAGGAAATTAAAGTAGTAGAAGAACGCCTCCCTACAGATCGTGTACCTGAATTATATTTTCACTTTTACACAGATGATGTACCGTTTCACAAGTACGTAGTCCAACCAGAGACATAATTGTGAGTTAAATGAGAGGACGGTGTGTTATTAGAGCAAAAGTTTATATTGCAAAAGAGCACGAACCCCGCTGAGGCCATCTGCTCGCAACCAAAATAGACTTGAAAGCCTGGAAGAAAAGGAAGGCTGCACAAGCAACTCTTCAGCCACAATGTAAATGTTGCGATTTGAGGAACTGCAATCTAGTAACAAAGTTAAAAAGTGTTCTGCAATATTCGCACTGTCAGCTCGTTGGTCTTCCCTCAGCGATCCTTTCACATTTTCAGCCAAAGCCGACCATTTAAAAATCCTCAGGGAACAGCGTGCCAGTGTCTCTGCCCTCACACACACACACACACACACACACACACACACACACACACACACACACACACTCATTCACTCGTGTGCACATGTGTGCTCTAAACACACATATGCACACACACACATGCACACAAGCACGGACATTTTTACATCGCATAATGGCACCAAGGAAGCTGACCCAGATTACACTTGAGTGAGCCACAGGGATGAGTTGAGGAAGCATAAGTGCTCCTCTTTAGGCTGTAAGGTTACTTATTTATTTGGCGTATTTTCTTCTTCTTCTGCGATTATTGCAACTTGGCTTACCGTGTGTAAAAACAGCCATTTGTTGTGTACGAAAGTAATAGATATGCGGCGCCTCGTGGGACCTGCGTGTGTGAGAGTGCATTCGGACGAGTGCTTCCTGTGATGGTTTTTCCGCGTTACTTGATACTAATGTCACAGAACCCCGTCTGTTGTCGTGGCTTCAGTTGTCTCAAGAGATTTTCAACTCGGGGGGGGGGGGGGGGGGGAGAATAAGCTTATGTGCCAAAATACTTACGCGGTGATTTTAGTAGTAGGCTAGGGGAGGCAGCGAAATGATGACTATCCAGGGGTGCTCGGGTTATGGGAGCAGGCTGAAGCACATCCGACAACAACTTTTACTCCCTCTGTAGCATCAACTCATTGCCATGACAACAACCTTTCTTTTACTAATTTGTCTCTGCTGGTATTGCCCCCCCCCCCCCCCCTTCCCCTCGTGGTCTCTCTGCTCCTTTCTTCTGTCACATACACAATGACAGATTGGCTCCCTACAGCATCTGTTATCTCCCCCCCTCCAAAATGAGCCCCACCCCAGCCAGGCTCTTAAGGTGTTACGGGATTTTATATTGCTCTCTGGATACACACAGCGGCCGCCTCTCACTAAAACACACACACACACACACACACTGATGCACTCCTAATGCCCCTGGCTGGCTCCTCACAGCTGTCGGCCCCTCATTGATTTTTTGCCTCCAGAGCTGCAGTTTGCATCTCCACAAAACAACAGATGAGTGGCTGCCCACACATGCACAGAAACACCCAGAGTTTGGCATTCCAGCGGGGACACACATCCATGTTTATTTAATCCAGTGCGTGCCTGCTCAGCCCTCGGCCTAAATATTACAGGTGCCACCTAACGCTCTCAGCGCAGTTATTGGTACAGCATGAATGACATTTACTGTTACCATATCTAGTTAGATATAATGATTTGCAAATTTAGGTTTCTCTAAAGCAGGCAGGAATTGACTTCTGCTGCATTTAAAACAATTCATAATTGACCCTGTGGATGCTGGATTACCCCCCCCCACCCCATGTTCACCATAGCTACACAGTGAGAGACCATGAGCCTGTATCTTAAATTCACGCTGTGGATTGTTGTGATGTTTTGATGTCAAACATGCGCACGTTGTTCTGATGATGCCATGATTGGAAGAAGGAAGAAAAAAAATGCACACTCACCGGTGTATCTGGCTCAGTCTGCAGAAGATGCAAGTCAACAGATGCGGCTCTCCCGTCTTCTTAGTGCTCCACCTCTCGCTCCCGTCTTCCGCTCTCTCTCTCCTCCGCGTTCGCTCCTCGACCTGTTTTTCCTCCTCGGCACTCTCTCTCTCGCGCGCGCACTTCCAGCTGCCGCCGCCGCCGCTCGTGCACCCGCCCCGCTCCCCTCCCCGCCACTCCTTGCGGCTCCCCACGTCCTGGCGCGGCCTCCGTCTCCCTCGTCATTGGCTCTCTCCGTGTAGCCCTGCCTCTGCACCATTCGTTCGCCGGTCTGTCACAATTTCCAGCGTCCCGCCCACAGCGCAGCTCACGGCGGCGGCAGCAGCTCCCGCCCACATACCATGAATCATTCACGAGCCCGGTGTCTGTTTGGCCAGGTCTCAGACGGTCTGGGGGGGGGGGGTCATTGTTGGACTCCAGCAGAGATGAGGACCGGCTGGCTGGACTGCTCTCATGTACTACTCCTGCAGTATTTATATAGTATTTTTGCTACATTAAAGTATAAGGCTGATGATACATGTGGTCACCAAATCCCATAAAAACCCCCAAACTTAGCAATGAGTCTATCCAAATAACAAGTTGTGACTTGATTTTCCTCTGTGGATTGATTGGTTGTTATTAAAAACACACGTGAATATGGCCACTGCAGCTTATTTGAGTCAATTCCACATGCCTGCTGCTATAAATACTGGTTAACCCGCCTAACGTGTGTTAATTCGCCCCTGGAAATAGTCTCCAATTTTCGAGAAATATAAATATTGTTATCCTTCTTTAACAAATTACATCTTCAGCAGGAACAACTTGGCTTGAGTGCCACAGAATGCACTGCTTTGTTGGTTTTAGTCTTTTCCCAGTATTTGTTGACAATAACAAAGATGCAATTAAAACGTTATACCCGTTCAAAATAAAGATTAGTGACCTCCATCGACAGTACTGCCAGTTGGGCTTTGTCTCGCCGTGGTTTTCTCTCCACCGGTGTCGGCCTCTACTGTCGATAATGTGTGACATTTAAATATTTTGCCTGAACCTTTTTCTTTCTCTCTTCCTCCACAGAGTCTAGTAATGGCAACATTAACATCAAGACGAGCGCTGGGTACAAGTTTGGCTGCCTCGCCAAGATAGTCAATTACATGAAGGTAAGCCTCCCTCCTAGAAAAGGAACTCTAGCAATGGACTGGGGATTGTATTAAAGGGACAGTTCACCCCGTAATAGAAGATACATATTTTTCCTCTTACGTGTACTGCAATGCTATTAATAGATCTAGATCGTTTTGGCACTATTAGGCAGTTATTAGCTCGATTTCAAGCTTGTCGTCATCTCATCAAAGCTCTTGAAAAGCTTGACTCGTAGTCTGCTGTGAGTCAGTCGAGTCCGCTGCGTAACATTTGGTCTACAGTCTTTCTTTTGGTACGCCAACAGCTTGTTCATCACGCTGTGACACTGCAAAGAGGCAGCCGGGCCCCGTCACACTAGCTGTCTGAGTCATCCCCCCAGCTACAGAAACTCGCGCCCTCGAGTTGACAGATTTTATTTTAATGTGTGCATTTGTTGTGCCATCTGTTGAGCGCACAGTTTCGTAAACCGTGTAAAGTACCCCGACATTTGGATGTCAGGCGCACAAATCGCGGCAGACGTTTGGCTGAAAGGTGGGAGCTGAGAATGGCTTACATCTTAAAATGAGCGCAAAGGAAGATTTTGTGCTTGGTGTGTGTGTGTTTTCTTTATGTAAATCTGTGTGCGTCTCTCCTGACTCCCAGACTAGGCATCAGAATGGCGATACACACTGCCTGACCCTGGAGGAGATCCTGGATGAGACCAAACTTCTTGACATCGGCATGAAACAGAAACAGTGGCTCATGACCGAGGTGTGCTTCACGTTTCCTGAGTATTCACACACATCACCCAAACATCCAATAGCTCGTGTGCATGCTCCGATAGGTGAGAGCCTTCGGTTAAGTGTTTACTCTCCCACAACCGGCCGACTTGTTCAGTTCGATGCGGAAACAGACGCAGGGGTTACAGTTAATTCCCCGACACATATGCACACCTCCCAGCTGGTCCACTACTTAAAGCTACTTTAGGAACTTGTCGAGTAGGGCGGTCTCTGTGGACAATTAAACTAAATTGAGACCGTTTCATAACCAGTTAAAAGTTCCTCACAGTAACTTGAACTAGAGTCTTTAAAAACCTGACATCTACCGCTTCACTCTCCGACAATGTCAGGCCTTGGTCAACAACCCGAAAATCATTGTCCGCGATGGGACGTATGGCTTCAAGCCCAAATACAACCTGAAGGACAAGAAAGCCTTGCTGAGGCTGCTGGACAAACACGACCAGCTGGGCCTGGGAGGAGTGCTGCTGGACGACGTGGAGGAGGGGCTGCCCAATTCAGCCAAGGCCATCAAGGTTACCACGCATTACATGTACCACGTTCATGTCTGCCAGCTAATGTATTGTGTGTGTGTGTGTGTGTGTGTGTGTGTGTGTGTGTGTGTGTGTGTGTGTGTGTGTGTGTGTGTGTGTGTGTGTGTGTGTGTGTGTGTGTGTGTGTGTGTGTGTGTGTGTGTGTGTGTGTGTGTGTCCGTCCCACCTTTGAACACGGTGGAGACTGAACAATAAAGACATTTTAGCAGTAATGTGAGCTGTGGTGTGTTCGCAGGTTTTGGGGGATCAGCTCATCTTTGTGACGAGACCAGATAAGAAGAAGATCCTCTTCTACAACGACAAGCACTGCCAGTTTACGGTAGACGAAGGTGAGCATCATTTCTCTGTCAACTGTAACACGGCTCTCTGTCTCTGTGTCCGTCCATCTTCACTGTATTTCTGTCTGTTTCTGACTCTGTATTTATAAGATTTGGCTGCTGGAGGTTTTGATAATTGCTTGTTTCAAACCAGCCTCTAACAGACAAAAGATTTGGGTTGAGCTTTCCCTCAGTCCATTTGATATCATTGGGACATAAATATGTTTGCCAGTTTGAACTGCTGGTCAGATAAAAGAAGCATGTTTCTACTTGTTTGATTTGGTCAATTCAAATGATATATATATAGACGGACACAGTATGTATGCAAAGCCTTACTTTAACACACACATGTTGACTTCTTTGCAGATATAACGATGGAAAACTATACACAATCATTTTCTAAGCTTACTTTCATATTTATTTTGTCTGGTTCGTTGTCTAGTATCCTTGTGGGACCATCTATTGTATGTTTCTGGATGAAAAAACTCGTCTCTCATTTGTAGAATTCCAGAAATTGTGGCGGAGTGTTCCAGTTGATGCCATCGATGAGGAGAAGATTGACGAGTACCTGAAGAAACAAGGCATCTCCTCCATGCAGGAAACCGGACCAAAGAAAGTGGTCGGTGTCCCCGGGGTCTCCCACCTGCTTGATTTTCATTCTAACTTCCCAACTCTATATTTACTTTCCCTGGACATTTGTACTTTGTCGATCAAGCGTCTTAATCAGTGCTGACTGTGTTTGTGTGCTCCCTGTGCAGTTACCAGTTCAAAAGAGGAAGAAGCAAGGGCAGAGGAAGAGAAACTTCAAGACCCACAACAACCACTTGGCAGGCGTTCTGGAGGACTATTCGGAGGGCGTTCCCGTGAAGA
Organism: Pholis gunnellus; assembly: GCF_910591455.1. NCBI lineage: Eukaryota > Metazoa > Chordata > Actinopteri > Perciformes > Pholidae > Pholis > Pholis gunnellus. The sequence continues at coordinate 23,892,438 of NC_136531.1, forward strand.
AGTGAGAGGCTTCCCCTCGCTGCCTTATGGCCTCAGAGAAGTGATGGAGCCCCTGACCACACGACAATTCAGAGACTACTTCATGGCAGCCTGTTGAGCTCATTTTCCTTTCTTCGCACTCCTCTCTGTGATCGGCGGCCGTGTATTACGTGGAGTGAACAGCAGCTGTGTTGTGGAATCCTTTTTAGTTTGTTTATTGATCAGTGACAACTGCAGGAAAAGAGTACCCGAGACCATTTAACCAAAACCACCATCCTTACATGGGGGGGGGGGGGGGGGTGCCGCCACAACAACCTCCACAACCCCACTGTTAGAATTCAGATGAGGTTTCTTCATTTTATTTAGTTTATTGCAAAGAGGTCTGTGCGTTTGCAAGCTTTTATTTTAAAGGGCGGCAGTCCTCATCCTGATGGCAGCCTTCCATCCCTTCAATAGGACGAGCAGCAGACAGGCTTGTGTTGTGCAGTGCATCACATCGAGCTCTCTCATCCAGCATGAAACATCTTACAGCTCGTGGACTTTCAAAGTATTTCAATTGTCTTGACTTTGCAGCACCATTGCAGCGTAGTGGTTTAAAATACCACAACTTTTTGGAACTTATTTTAATAAATGACACTGTTACAAGATACTGCGTCTTTGCTTGATTCACATGCACTGCAGTGACTTTCAGATCAGTTAGTTTACGTTTTAAATGCAAACATTTAAGTGCTTTATATATAAAAGTCATATTGAGAATGAATGAAAATACATAATGTTGTAAATTATGTATTCTTACTGCATTCTTTACAACCTAGTGATGAAATTACCAGTAACCACAGTGGTCATAAACGACAAAGCACACCAACATTTGAGCTTATTTAATTCATCAATCATAGAAAAGGGTGCATGAGCAGAGGAAGATGAAAAGCTTTGCGGTTAGAATAGAAAATATTTCTCAGAAAGTGACAAGCTAGGTACATATTATATAATTATATACATTCGCGCTTCTTTCCAGAATGACCTATTTAAATACGGGTCTGCTAGCCGTTTACAAGTCAACTTGCGAAGCATTAAGTTAAATTCTTCTAGCTGGCAGTGTGGCCGGCTTTAACGGTTTTCTTCAGATGGTGGTAGTTCGGCAAAATCTTCATCAGGAAGTCCAGCTGAAGAGTCTGAGGCTGTGAAGGTGACAACAAGCATATCAATAAGCTGAGGACTTATGAGTGGTGTTTTTCACATTGGAGATTTTATTCTTTTCCTTTACTTGCAGATGTACGCAGGAATGTCCAAAAGCTAATATCAACCTGCAGTGTAAATATGTTGTTGCACACTTCCTTTAGTCAGCAGAGAGCTGTAAAAACAGCACATTTACTATGGATTTCACACGGTGCTATTGCAATATTTATATATGTAGGAGCGCTCAGACGTGAAAGATGTGCTTTGAAGACGAGCAAGATCTGTGATCATATAAACACTAGTGCGGGGCCCATTCCAAACTGGCAACCGCTCGTCCAAACTACTTCACGCTCGACGCTGCGCTTCCTTTGGTCCGGAGAGATACAGACGCCAAGCGTGAAGTCCATCGGATGAGCGGGCGGCGGTCCTTCCATCATTTAGATGACCAAAACATGTAACCAATCAGAGCAGGGATTTACCATGATACACACACAGTAATGACCTCTCGGTCAAGTTGTTTCAGTTGTGCCAGTGAAATCTACTACAAAACACCACCTCAGGCTCCTGCCTCCAGTTACCAATGAGTTAAATCAACACCTGTCTATCGGCCTCAGCAAAAGAAAACACATTTTAATTGGTCCACCTGGGAGCACAGAACGTAATGGACCACCACGGTACCTGCGGTCTCTCCGTCTGAACCCGCCTCATACATCCAGAGCCGTAGATGACCGTGTTCTCTGGTATCACTTCACAGGTGTTGACCTGACAGAAGGCTCCGATGATACAGCCGCTGGTGAGGATCACATTCCTCCCAACGTCAGCTAGACAACAAAAGAGAGGAGAATTGAAATAGGGTGATCTGATTGATCTTATTTGATTAAATAAAAACACAACTATGCACTGCAGTTGTTACACATGTTAAAAACAAAGTCTGAAGGCTTATTTCCGTAGACACAAACATCCTACCTTTGGATTCAATCACGTTGTTGTCCCCAATTTTCAGGGCTTGTGACACTGTGAGTTGTCAGCTAAGGCATTTTTTTTATATAGTTAATGGTCACAATATGAAATCATTTGACTTCTAGAATAAGAGTGGTCAGCAAGTCAAAAAGGATACCACAGCCAACTTCAAACACGTTGTTCATGCCAATGGTCATCGTCTTTGGTTCCACCTCGGACTCCGGTGTGATGTTTTCTGGGTAACTGTGGAGAACAAACAAGTTTGTTATTGTCGTGATGCAGTCACAGGTGATTTCAAAACAGAGACAGCCCCTGTGCCAAGACTAGCCATCTTATAACAGTGTTATAGCCGACGTGTGACACATCGAGGAACAAGGAACCGTGAGGTACCCATTAATGATCAGAGCTTGCTCCTCGATCAAGTTGCCTTCTCCTATCACGATGGGTCCTGCCTCTGCGATGATGCGTGCTTTTGGGTGGACTACTGTCCGTGGGCCTGAGGAAACACAGATCATTAAAACATAATTAGTTAGGTTAAGGTAACGTAACGTTAAACCTGCAGAATTAGTTCAGAGTTTAATCCGATTGGAGGTTAAGATATGCAAGTTTTGTCAAGTCAGCAGTGACTACTTGGAAGTGACCCAAAGCGAATCATCTTACCTATGGTGACATCTCCTCGAATTTCACTTTCAACACAAATTACGGCTCCAGCAGCTATCTTGACACTGTAAAAAAAAATAATTAAAAAGAAGTAAAACAGTGACCGAGGACATGAGAGACAAATAAGGGTGAACATGTTAGCTAACGTTGCTAGCTAGCCAATTCACTAGCGGTCTAAACAAGGTACGTAGTTACTTTATTGTGACCATTTAGTCACTTTTTTGTTTATTAATCACTTTAAACTTAGCGGTTATGCATCATTAATGGGCTAACATGACTTTTACCTTTTCTGAGCATTTGGTTTATCAGCCATTGTGACCGAGGGGAGGCACGGTTGATTCACTCGATTATCGATTTGGTGTCCTTGCATCACACCGCTATGCGCATGCGTCAGTCGACTCGATAATAAGATGGCTTTAATTCTAGCACGGTGATTATCTGGTTAAAGATGGGGATTGAGAAGAGTTCAACTCACTTGAGAAACTGTCACAAAATGATCAGGACGACACACTTAAAAACACAGATGCAAACTAGTTAATTATGGGAGGAAATAATATACGTTACCATAGTAACAGACTCATTAATGACCTTAGCACTCCAGTCAGGATCACACAACATCATTCTAGCTTTAATTCAACAGCGGGGTGTATTTTCTGTGATCCACAGATTTGTTCCTCTGTCTAGAAAGATAACGTGTTACTCCAGGGCAAAAACAAATATCAACGTGTGAATCCAACATTTCCACTCACTGCATCATCCAGTGCGCAGAATTAACGCACAGTGGGAGGCCGCGCAGTCTAAAAATATGGGATCTAAATAGTTAAAACAGTTTTAACAAACATTGTATCTTTCCAGACATACATGTGGATCACATTCATTTAATTAAAGATACACTTACAGCTGGCTCAAATGTTTTCTAATAGTATTAACTGGGGTATTAACTAAAATGTACCATAGCAAAAGAGTGTGTATCGTTAGAGACACCTGCTTAAAAGTGATTCTGTGATACATTTGGTTCATCATAAATTAAAATTATGAACCATACTAGGTAATATGTCATGGTAGGTAGCAGTACGGAGATGTAACGTGAGTGGTGGTATTGAGCATTTTGAGCCATAGGTGGTGACCTGTGAACCGTTGAGGGCGACAGACAGGTACGTTTGCGTTAATAATGTACTTTGACCCTCATCGCTCCCACTACAATGTCAAAACAAGGAAGGCTCGGAAGTGGCGTCTGTTATGGCAAAAGGGAAGCTGAAGAAGAAATCACAAGGCACCTCTCCAGTCATAGGGAAGAACCAGGCAAGCCAGGAAGAAATGACACAACCAGAGAAACATACGTTTTCCCTCGCTGCCCTCGCTTTGGTCGTAGCTGTATGCGTGGTACCGCTGACAGCTGAAATATCTACCTGTAAGTATACACGACTGGTGACAAGTGGAAAATAAAGCAGCACAGTGCTTCGTAGCTAGGTTAGCTATAGATAGCTAGTTAATTCACGCTACCTAGTTCGTTAATGTCCATCACAATATGACATTACTTTCACCTCATTACGCGTTTAAATCGCCTTTCATCAACCAAGTGCAGCTTCGCCACGATAGATACGTCGCTTATGTATTTGACTATTAATTCATAAAACCGGTTAGCTCGACGCTAACTGTGGCGCAACTCTAACAGTTACAACCCAAAGGAACAGTTGTCAGTCCCAGAATGAGCTCCAGTCGTTTAAACTTCACACTTGGGGATAGTTTACGGATTAATACAGCATGTGACCACGGGGGCTGTGCAGCAATAACTTCAGCCCTCTCACATGCTTTGCTATTCAAGGCAGCAACGTTAGCTGACTGGCTGGCTGTAGCTTGGGCAGACTGGACAGTTTTTTTTTTTTCGTCCCTCTGCCCAATTCCCAGCTAGCTAACCCTCTCTGGTATGGAATAGACTTCTCGTCCATAAGGGTGAACCATAGGTTTGGGGTAAGTACAGAAAGCTAGCTGCGCAGCTGTAGCATCTGCTAAGGTTTTTAAAAATGAACACATTCACTGCACGATTTCTCTGACTTGCACGATATGTAGGTCAATATGGAGTCAGGGACACTGTGGATTATTGTGCGCACGTGCCCTCTGGTTCTAACTTTTGCAATGCTAAACGTACTGCAATCAGTTTCTGGTTCATATGAATAATGATCACACGGTGTGAACAGTGAACAGTGGCTTCACACAGTTGTGTGTGGTCAGCTACACTTGATGCTGTTGCATCTGTTCTGCATGTGGATTTTAACTCATGCTGCTATTTCTTACTCCAGCTGGCCTCTCTCGTCAAAAGCACATAGCCCTGAAGATGGATGAGGCGATTCTGACAGTCAACAATGAGCTGAACACTGATGTGGTGGTGTCCTGGGTGTCAGAGCGATGCTATCAGGTACACACACACACGCACGCACATACCAGATATTCTCCTGCAGTCGACTGTGTAGCTGTAAGACTTGTTTTAGATGAGGATGGTGTTCTGATCTGGACCCATCGTGTGCCTCTGTGCTAGTGTTTGTACCAGCAGCTGGGGGTGCTACCCGCAGGGCCCGGTCCTGGCCAGCCCAGTTCGGCAAACTTCGTTGTGAGCACACAGCATGAAATCACACTACAGCTCAACAGCACCTCTAGCAACCTGGAGCTCTGCACGTGAGTAAAAGAACACAGACGTGTTTCACAAACACCAGAACTGGCAATATGGTAAAACATATACAGTGTAAACGTTTCAGAAATGTTTACCTTGAAATCCAGTCTTAAAGTGATTTACAGTACATCTATAAAGGAGCCTAAATGTGTTTTATAAACTACATTATAACACATTTCTTAGTTTTATATGTTAATAAACCGTTTTATTTGACTTCCTGTTTGTTTGTGTCACTTTGAATTCTATTTGATTTGTTTTGAAAAGCGCTATACAAGTCAAACTTGACTGATTGATTCATGATGTATTTCACAAACGGTATAATTTCTTCCACATTTCATGGAGTGCATCAACTCGCCATCGTGTAATCGAAACATTGTTTGATGACAATCTACATATATAGAACGACGGATCCATGGAATGACTATGAGCATATATATGTACATATCAGTCGGTCTGGTTGGTATTATGCATCATTTTCCATTTCAGGGTTCCATTCCACTTTGGGGAGCACGGGAACTACTCTCTGTGGGTGAAGAATCTGAACGACTCAGTAGTCAACTGCTCCGTCGTGACTGATGCGGACCCCGTCAACAGCTACATGCGTGAGTCTCTCACATACGCTTGTATGACGTGCACATGTCTGGAGTGTTGTGATGCCACATTCATCCCTGTCACGCTGTACAAACAACGTGGAACGTTCAGATAAGGATCCTCTCTCTCTCTCTCTCTCTCGCTCTCTCTCTCTCTCTCTCTCTCGCTCTCTCTCTCTCTCTCTCTCTCTCTCTCTCTCTCTCTACACAGCGATCTTGGTAGCTTTCCTTATCTTCACTGGGCTGGCCTTGGCTTCTGCCATCAGAACAAAAATATTAGGGTAAAGTGATAAACATCTCTTGCTGAGATTACTGCAGAGTACAGAGAAACCCTCCTGCTGTATTCGTGTGTCTTGAGCCTGAACTGTATTATGGACTTACTCCTAAACTGGTTGATTTGCTTCTTGTCCAGGCTTGACGTAGTGAAGGGTATCCTGTTCCGAATCAGCGGCTCCATGGAGACGGAGAGGCTCATCAACTCTGTGAGTGTTTGTGTAGAGAGGATATTTATTCCAACCACAAACTCTAGGACCTGATTTTGACAGCCAAATGTCTTTTTATTTATTTATTGCGGTTTGCATTTGAACTCTGCATTAAAAAGCTCTTTAAGAGTTTGACAAATGTGACATGAATATAATGTATTTTTTATGATGCATCACTTGGCTCTTAGGGGCTGTTGACACTCAAATAATTAAAGGTTTTAGTGGAGAGTATTTTTATACTCTTTCAAAATAAAACAAAATATTGAATATTACATGAGTTCAAACCTCATAGTGGTCAAATCTTCATGGGAATCTAACTTTCATATTCAGGAGCTGGGCTCCCCTGGCTGGACGGTGTCACTAGTGGCCGACAACATCCTCCCTCCAGCTCCCAGCCCCAGCAAGAGGCTGCGATCTCTGGACACATTCAGAGGGTAAGCCCCTCCCCCTCCCCCCTGCAGCTCAGCCTCCTCAATATAACTGATATAATCCTCGGATATTAACTGAATTACCACATGGCCTGATCTGGTTAGATGACTGACACTGGAAAAGTGACTCATTAATGAGCCCCCACTGATGATATTGACATGTCTCCTCCTCCTAAAGTGAACCACACGGCCGTATTTCGGTGGTATTTTAGCAGTGATGCATCAATTGAAACAAACATGTCTGTGTCACTTTAGTTCCGTTTGGTGTAACCTCGATGCTTTTTCTCTATTTGCTGTCAGTTTGTCCTTAGTCATTATGGTGTTTGTGAACTATGGAGGAGGGCGATACTGGTTCTTTCGACACGAAAGCTGGAATGGTGAGCCCCACCTGGTTCTACTTTTTATATGTTTAATCAGGTCAGAAATGAATCACAGATCTTTTCTGGCGTTGCGGTTGATTTTTAAAGCCTGTGTTTTTCCCATTTTGTCTTCTTCTAGGCCTGACTGTTGCAGATCTAGTCTTCCCTTGGTAAGCCTTTATGCGATGTTCATCTTCTTTTTCTCTGCGTCTCCTGATCTCACTCTTAGTGTCCCCCCCCCCCCCCCCGTCCCCCTCTTCGGCAGGTTTGTGTTCATAATGGGGACGTCCATCGCGCTGTCGATCAACTCCATGCTCCGCGCGGGCTCCACCCGCCGCTCGCTGCTGTGGAAAGTCGTGTGGAGGAGCGTGCAGCTCTTCATCATCGGCGTCTTCATCGTCAACCCAAACTACTGCCACGGACCGCGTGAGTACGAGCACCCCGCCTCGCTGTCGGCTGTGGTATCGCGTAACCATTCAGACGATTGACGACGCCTTGTTGTGTTTCTGCCTCGCGCTGACACGCCACAGTGTCTTGGGACAACCTGAGGATCCCCGGTGTGTTGCAGCGCCTGGCCTGGTCTTACCTGGCTGTGGCCTGTCTGGATCTGTTGGTGGCGAGACGTCATCTTGACATCCTTACAACGGTTAGCCAATGATGGAGCTCTGTCGTGATGGTCTCTTGTTGACCTGTGATGTATATTAATATGTGTTTGATTGAGGGGCCGTCTCTGTTCCCCAGGATGTTTGGTGGTCCCCCGGCCTGGACATCCTGCTGTACTGGCCCGCCTGGCTGTGTGTGCTTCTCTTAGAAGTCATCTGGCTGTGCCTCACTTTCCTACTTCCTGTGCCAGATTGCCCAACGTGAGTAAAACCCGGGCGTGTTTGTGTCCACGTAAAAAAGAGAAGCACTCAGCAAGCCACAAGGATTTGACCACTTCTGAAAAGTATTTTGGCTACGTGTCTTCCTTTGGTGCGTTGTACTTGTTGGTGTGAAATGCAATGGCAGTTCAGTGTGATTATCAGGAGATGCTTTATTAGTGTCTATCAATATGTTTTTGAGTCAGACCCAGGTTTTAAGATGTTCCATCATTGAAATATAATAAGGGAATTGCACAGCCAACATCATAAAAGAATTGGTAAAATAATGAAGAGTTTAAAAACCAATCTCTTGATCCCATTTTTGGTCTCTAACTGGCGAGCCTCAGTGGACCATCTAGTGGACCACAGAGGTACTGCCAAATGGTTAGATTAAATAAAAAAATACATTTTACAATTACAAAGCTAATATTTGTATATCTGAATGTGCTCAACAATTCAAAGAAATAAAAAACAGTTATTCGAACACGGCATGATTTCAATGACCAGTTACATTTAAATATCAGTTCTCCAATCAGGACACATCATCAGAGAGGGGAAGCATGTTTAACCACCGCAAGCTAGCTCACGCTCCTTCGGCTACGGTGACTCAAAATGGATCTGGAGAGGCCGATGCTTCATCCCACATTGATAACACTGACTCCCTCTGGTTCTGAGCAGAGGCTATCTGGGTCCAGGTGGGATCGGGGACATGGGCTTGTACGCCAACTGTACCGGCGGAGCGTCCGCTTTCATTGACCGATGGCTGCTCGGAGAGAGTCACATCTACCAGACTCCTTCGTCCCGGGTTAGTGACCGCCAAAACAACACCCAAACATACCGGGAGCGGTGACACGGTACTCTATTATACACTCGAGTTAGCTTTAGTACATTTCAAATTCTGTTTTCCGTTTCAAAAAAAGGTGATTTATGCAACTCGTGTGCCATACGATCCAGAAGGTGTTCTGGGCAGCATCAACTCCGTCCTCATGGCTTTTCTTGGACTGCAGGTATGTTCTCTCTTCTTCTTTTATCCATATTTCTGATGTCAAAATGATATAACTGTTAGTTGTTTTGTTTTTTTATTGTCCCCCAGGCAGGAAAAATAATCTTACACTACAGAGATCTCCACACAAGTATAATGTCTAGATTTCTTACGTGGGGTCTCCTACTGGTAAGCACATCTACAGTATGCACACACGTGTTTCAATTTACTGTTAATTATTGTGCTGGATATGACCTGAGTCTCAATGTTTGAGTTTTAATTTTGCTTTGCTGAGGGACTAATAAAGTCTCTTGTGACACACAGGGAGTCATATCAGCAATTCTGACCAAGTGCTCCACCGACCAGGGCTTCATTCCCGTCAACAAGAACCTCTGGTAAGGTCTGCTGTCACGCACTTCCAGACGGGACGGGTTTTGCGCATCAGTAGCTTTTTGGTGTCAGTTGACTCTGAATGTTTGAGGAAGTAGCTGTCAAGGAATAGGCAGTTATATAAAATATATAATTGGTACCGAAGGGCTGTCGGACAGTTTTTACAACTACAACTCCTCGTCCTAAATTTGGAAACCATAAATATTCCACCAGAAACCTGAGTGTCATCAGCTTAAGTGTTAGCGTGAGGCATCGTCATTGTACGGGATCACCGGCACGGTCAGCCGTTTTCAACCTTCAGCCACTGTTTTTGTGTGTCAAAGTTAGACATGAGAGAAATCATTTTTTAAAAGCTCCCCACACCTCCAGAGATATTCTTGATGAATAGCTGCAGAAGGATGTCTTTTGACAGCGCTGCATCAAGTCTTCGTTTCATCTCCAGGTCTCTGTCCTACGTGACGACGCTGGCCTGTTTTGCGTACGTGCTGCTGGTGCTGGTCTACTACACGGTGGACGTGAAGAGGTGGTGGTCCGGAGCACCTTTCTACTACCCTGGTGAGGAGATAGTAGATTGGCAGGCCTGCCCCCCCACCTGTTCTCCTTTTGTACTTTAAACCAATTCGGTGAAGCATTTGTGGAGATGTAGTTCAGAGAAATCAGATCAACCGGTCGTACTAACTCCGCTCTTCCCTCTGATTCCCAGGTATGAACTCCATCCTGGTGTACGTGGGCCACGAAGTGTTCGAGGAGTACTTCCCCTTCCGTTGGCGAATGGCCAACAGCCAATCCCACGGTGAGCACCTCACCCAGAACCTCGTGGCCACGTCCTGCTGGGTCATCATCTCCTACATGCTCTACAGGAAGAAGATCTTCTGGAAGATTTAAAAGATGGGACACTGTTGACATCAGAATTGAAGGAGGTCAAATCTGAAAACATTAGGGAAGCGGGAAACTGGAGACCGTTTTATTTTGTCCAAACTATGGTGGTTATCTGTTACTACATTCTTTTTCTTTCTTTCTTTCAACCAGCACATCTTTTAGTTTTTTTTACTTCTTTTTCCAAAGATCTTGAGATACGCAGCGGCTGCCAAACATCTTAACCCACTCAGGAAGAACACGTATGGTGTGGGAATTTGAGAACTGTGAACACTGACATTGTTGATCTGCCATTTAACTGTGTTACAGACGCTCTGTTTTCATTCCTCAATCTTGCACCGCAGACAGCAGCAGCCGCAGGCTGTTGCAGTGGCAGTTTGTTGACTTCCCTTTGGGAGAATCCCTGCTGCCATCTTAAGTACTGTCGCATTGCTCTGAAAAGCTGAAGTGGGTTTTTGTGAGACTGACTCTTCCAGAGCAGGAGGAGGAGACATTAAAAGAGAAAAGGCTACCAATAATGCATCGTGATCTCTTGTTTCCACTGCAGAGTGGATGATGGAAGTGATATTCAAACAAGAGGAAACCAGCGTGTGTTTTTAAAATATGAATGTGAAACTATCTGCTGCAATGTATCATTCCTCAGTTGTCTTTTCTTTCTTTTTGCAATCTGCTCCCCCAGTGGTGTGACACATGAAGCTGTGTGTTACTGCTGAGGGCATGTGAGATGACTGTAGCCCACTGGAGGGTGCTTGCTTTGCATTGTTTGGTTCATGCAGAAGGATTCATGTGTATGAGTTTCTTTTTGATCAGGTTTTCACAGAACTGACCCCTTTTCTTTTTTTTGTAGCACAATGTTGGCATTGGCAGAAGTGATTTGCCTTTCTCTCGCTAAAAGTTAGCTATTTTGGAGTTGCCATTTTTTCCAAATGTTTCACAAGTTTATAGAAAGCTATTGTACTGAACAGTAGTTTAATTATGGGATTCCGAGGTGTGGTGACGTCTTATCTCACCATAAAACTGTTGGCATTACTCTCACAATACTGCTTACATGTACGATTGGCAGGTATTACTTTTATTAACGCAGTCTGCAAATATCATATGAAATATCCAAATGCTGTGGGTGATTTTTTTTGGAATAATTCATCCTGTACTGTCTAAATTGATGAAAATCATTGTGCCAAACTTTTATACATTTTTTTTATTCACTGTTTGAAAATAAGTTTATGTAATAAAATGTAAATATCCAAAACATTATTGCTGTTTGACTCGTAATGTGTTCTCTTATCGGGCTTTAGGCCCTTAAAGCAGGGTATAATGATTACTACCATATGAAGACTTTCTCTAAGAATACATATTTTCCAGAGTTACAGTTCACGTCACATTATTTATCTTCAAGCTGTGTTTCCAGCTCTTCGACGTGGAGGCAGGTGTAGTTTGCTTTATTGCTCAATAAGCCGTGGGAATCGAGTTACAGTGTGGGTGCCTTGTGGAGGAGAAAAAAAGAAGGAAAAAAAGCAAGTTGTGCGTGTGCCTCTCGGTCTCGCGATACGATCGGTCTCTCTTCATTCGTGTCTATTGTGAGAGTTTTTGCGCTCTCGCGCGACTTTGCAACTTTCCCACGCCTGTTGTTTTGGCGTCTACCCGTCGCCCCTCCCTCCCCCTGTTCTCACCCCTTTGCCCCGTCACACCTCCCCCTCTTTTCTCTCCCCCCTGCTCTTCCTTCCAGTCTGCTTCTTCTGTTGTGCCGCTGGCTTTTGGCGAGGGGGCTTTGGGGGAGGGATCTCGCGATTGTTGGACTCTTTTTTTTTTTCTGGGGGGGGGGGAGTTATTTGGAAGATGGCGCCCGTTGTTACGGGGTAAGTGCTGAAATTCAAAGCATAATGATATTAAAAGTTTTTTTTCTCCTCGTGGTGAAACGCTGCCAGTTGGCGGTGTGTTAGAGTGATGTTTCGGGGTGTTAGGAGCGTTGCCGCGACCCCCGTAAGCTAACCGCACACAGTGCTGCTGTGCGGCTTGACGTGGGGTCAGTTATGCTAAACTATTCTTCGTAGTATCGCCTGGCTTCTCTGCCACTTGTTGACTTGTCGCACGACACGGGCCGTTTCAAACTACTTTAGAAACTTTGCGGGCCATCAACAGAATGTCCTTTTTAACTCCAATAGCCTGCTGCGTCTGTTTTAATGCGTGTTTGTAACTGGCTGAGCACAGCGCCACTGTGACAATGTCTTCACATACTAACGTGTCGCTCCGCACAGTGCTACATTGTTAACGTGCATTAAAATCATGGCAATCGCGTGGATTAGCCGTAGCAGAGTAATGCTAGACTAGTTCATCATCATCCTTTAGCACACATCTGCTGGTTCAATTTCATTTTTCCTCCTCAAAAAGTAGCTCATAAAAGAGAAGTTGATAATGTTGCTGAGCCATTGTGCGGTCACATTATTACTAACTGCTTATAAACCAACAGAGGTAAATCCTGTATTATGTGTGAATGCGTGGTATTACACCTTTATACACAGTATGATAGTATAAGATGTCACTAACATGCTCTTTGCCAACTCAGTTTATTCCCCCACGTTCTGTCAAGCTTGTTGTTGTTGTTGTGAAACCGCATGTAAACAACCCTGATGTTTTTGTGTTTCTGCAGGAAGTTCGGTGAGCGACCTCAGCGTTTGACAAGGTAGAGAGAGAAACACAGGCAAACAGCCCAAAAACATTCAAAACAGTGCGGGAACATTACGTGCAAACAGCTTGAACCATATCGATGTTTTATATATATATACAGTATATATATATATATATATATATATGTATGTACATATATCATTTGTTCTGTCTTCTGTTTGTTTCAGGGAGGCTATGAGGAATTACTTGAAGGACAAAGACGACCAAACGGTGCTCATACTGCACGCCAAAGTGGCACAAAAGTCATACGGCAATGAAAAGAGGTTGGTGCGGGAGGATTCTGATGGCGAAAGCTCACGTGCGCCATATGTGTGTTTGTTTTAAAACGCCCGCTTGCGTCTCCATCAGGTTTTTCTGCCCCCCGCCGTGCGTGTACCTGATGGGCAGTGGCTGGAAGAAGAAGTTGGAGAGCATGGAGAAGGAGGGCTGTACGGAGCAGGAGGCCCAGCCGTGTGCCTTCATCGGGATCGGCAACAGCGAGCAGGAGATGCAGCAACTCCATCTGGAGGGGAAGGTGGGTCGGCTGTTTTGACGACGCAGTGCCGCATCGGGGGGTGGGGGTTTGATCGTTATTTCCATGTGACGGTGTCTCATACTTCTCTATACGAGAGGGAAGTGAAAGGGAGGGGACCAAACAAAAGAGAACAACCCTAACTTGTGTGTTTTTCTTTTTAGCACTTCTGCACGGCTAAGACGTTGTACATCAGCGACTCGGACAAAAGGAAGCACTTCATGCTGTCGGTGAAGATGTTGTACGGCAACAGCGCCAACATCGGCTTCTTCCTCAGCAAGAGGATCAAGGTCATCTCCAAGCCCTCCAAGAAGAAGCAGTCCCTGAAGAACGCCGATTGTGAGTTGAACCCAAAAAAGAAAGAAGACAAAAAAAAAGACAGATGTATGGTTTCACCACGCACGTGACTCTTTCCTCTGTTCTCCCCAGTGTGTATAGCCTCGGGGACTAAGGTGGCGTTGTTCAACCGTCTGCGTTCCCAGACGGTCAGCACCAGGTATCTTCATGTGGAGGGGGGGAACTTTCTTGCTAGCTCCCAACAGTGGGGAGCCTTCTACATTCACCTCTGTAAGTCTTCACCTGCGTTTATTTTTTATTTATTTAGTACTTTTTAAATCCTCTGTGGTCATTTCCATAGTTTTTTTCTTCACGTGTCCCTTCGCTGATCTGAAACACCTATCTAAAGGTAGAGAGGAAGTTATAGACGCGTAAGTAAGTTCTGTGTCGTTTTTTGTTCAGTGGACGACGAGGAGTCTGAAGGAGAGGAGTTTGCTGTGAGAGACGGCTACATTCACTACGGCCAGACGGTCAAATTGGTCTGCTCTGTCACTGGCATGGCCCTGCCCAGACTGGTACGCATGTGTCTGTGTCAGTTCACGCACACACGTAGGCGTGTTTGTAACTACAGATTTGTATTGTTTGTGTTTGTTCTGCACACGCGTACGTTATCTTGTTTCCCGACGGGTGTGTTCGCCTCCATCAACCTCAGGTCATTCGCAAAGTGGACAAGCAGACGGCGTCGATGGATGCAGACGACCCAGTGTCCCAGCTCCACAAGTGTGCCTTCTACCTGAAAGATACGGACAGGATGTACCTCTGTCTGTCGCAGGAGAGGATCATCCAGTTTCAGGTGTGTAGTGCAATCACACACACACACACACACACACACACACACACACACACAGGTTTAAGTCGTTTTTTTTGGGAGTGATTTGAATTCTGCTTCTTGAATCTGGCTTGCTCTGAATGTATTATTTCTCCTTCCTTTGTTTTTCAATGACTCTCAATGTGACTTACCATAGAAACCATCGTTCACTCCTCCGGTTAATGTTGTGGCAGTTTCAGTTATTTCAGCTTCGCTCCTGAGGAATCAGGTTAGTCTTTCTGTGACACCCATTAAACTCCAATGCGGTTGCTGTGGAGAAGAAGCCTTCCAGCAACGCAAATCATTTCTAACATGGGGATTGGTGGATTTTTGTCAGAATGCACCTCAGGAGTTGTAGTTAACTTTGTACGTACACAGGCTCGTACCTCCAGCTTTTTATGCAGGTATTTTTTTTAAGTAGTGTTATCTTTTTTACCGATGATTCTCAACTGGGAGGGTCGAAACTGATCCGAGCCACCGAACCTTGTAAATCAAGAACCATCTTAACCAGCGGACGTAAGAGCTCCTCCCACTTTGAAACTATATTAAACAAATTCTGTGTAAAGTCTTAAATCGGACTAACCTAGCCGTGACGTCACCCACTGGTTTGTGGACTACCGTTTTGTACGGCAATTTGGCCGTTGCCATCTTGGATTTTTTGCAACCAGAAGTGACGCGAGCGTGGACCAAAAATACAACCGAATGCTTAATAAGACATTTTTAGGCAATAGAAAATATTCAATGAACTAAAAACACAGTCCCAGACTGGACAACGCGGTGGTAGCGACCTGTCAATCACAAGGTAGCCCCGCCCTAAAGCATCCCCTGCTTTATGGTCTATTTGACTCTAAATGGACCATGATTTACTAAATGAACATCATGCTGTATTGAAGAAGACTTGAAACTAGAGATTGAGACCATAAACTCATGTTTACAATGTTTACTGAGGTAATAAATCAAGAGAGAAGTAGAGTCATTTTCTCATAGACTTCTATACAATCTGACTTCTTTTTTTGCAACCAGCCCCCTGCTGGCCATTAGAGAGAATGCACGGTTAAGGCCCTTCCACATGCACCTATTACAAATGCATAAGCTGGTAGTGTGTTACCTCTGTAATGTTTCTTTCGGTGCTAGCGTTAGCTCGGGTCGTGCTGCTGTTTCTGCCTGTACACAGCAGAATATGAACTTGTCCGCCTACAGCAGGTATGTGTTGTGAAATTAGTCCCTGCACAGAGCTCTACCCATTTGTTTTAACGAGCACTCCAGAGCAGCGGAAGAAGAGTCTAGTCTTTGTCCTCGTCATTGGTAAGCTCCTGCCTGACTCTACGGTAGCTTGCACACGTGTTTTTCTAAATATAAAAGAAATTAAAAATCAATTCTTTGCTGTTGTTTTTCCTCCAGGCCACACAGTGCTCCAAAGAGACTAACAAGGAGATGGTCAACGACGGGGCGTCCTGGACTATCATTAGCACCGACAAGGCAGAGTACACCTTCTATGAGGGCATGGGCCCCGTCCCCACGCCGGTCACACCTGTCCCCGTGGTGGAGAGTCTGCAGGTATGCCCGCAAACCTTTTCCACTGAAAATATGCTCGTTACACGAGGGCCATTCTGGTTACCGACTACTTCCTGTATTAGTTTTGACTCCGCTGGTCGGGACCTTTTTTTTTTTTTTTTTTTAAAGGGTTAAAACATATTTTTTTTGTGTCCGAAGTTAAACGGCGGAGGAGACGTGGCGATGTTGGAGCTGACCGGACAGAACTTCACCCCTAAGCTGAGGGTGTGGTTCGGAGACGTGGAGGCCGACACCATGTACAGGTGAGCGTTTACATCTGTGTGTGTGTGTGTGTGCGTGCGTAACCAACCGTCAAACCCTTTCTCATCCGTCTGCCCCCTTAGATGCGGGGAGAGCGTCCTCTGCGTGGTGCCGGACATCTCCGCCTTCAGGGAGGGCTGGCGCTGGGTGAGACAGCCGGTCCAGGTCCCCGTCACGCTGGTCCGCAACGACGGAGTCATCTACTCCACCGCCCTCACCTTCACCTACACCCCCGAGCCCGGCCCGCGGCCCCACTGCAGCGCCACGGGGGCCATCCTGCGGACGCGCAGCGCCTCCTCGTCGTCTCCGGCGTCTTCCTCCTCGCCGTCGTCCTCCCTGGGCGGGCTCGGGGACGGCCACGGGGCGTACAGCTGCAGCGACTCGGGCGTGTCGTCGGGGGCGTCGACCATGTCGCTGCTGTCCCAGTGACTCGGGACGAGCGCGCGGCGTTCTCGTGCGCGCCTCGAATGACTGAGCGGGAGAATGCGAGCACGGACTTGTGGAGCCAAAGAGGCTCGTGGACCTTCGAGGGATCGCACGCAGAGTCGGAGGCTCTTCATCGGAGGCTCTTCATCGAAGGGCAGCTGTGATGCTAAAGAGGGCTGGGGAGGAAAAAAGACAAGCTTAAAGAGAATACTTGGCATAACTGAAGACTCTTTGGCTCCCTCTCCTGGTTTGTTTCGGAATTGTCAACAGCCGCACTCAAAAGGACTTTGATAGTCAAGATTTTCACCTGAAGAAGACTAATCTGCCGTCTAACTCTCACAACGAACTGATTAGTACAAGAGGCATCTTGTTTTTGTAATGATAAGTTTGTAGGCTGTTTCCACTTTGCTCTCTTTCTACTGAGATCATGTTCTGACTGACGTGTGCAAGGGAAATGTTGTAAGAGTAACATAGTTTTTACGGACCAAGGAATATCATTATTTTTATTTTGTTCATATTATATTTTATAAGCTTGTGCCGAGGTACATATTGACTTTTCTTTTTCTTTTCGGTATGATACTGCATAGTAAGTTCACTTTTGTTACCAAATAGAATTTGTGTTTTGTCTCAATCTTCTAGGTCAGCGGGTTTAACCGATCAGTCCCAAAAGACTTTCCCCAACTTTTTATATCAAAGATGACATTATTCATGAGTGTAGCGTATGTGTGTGTGTGTGTGTGTGTGATAACTTGTGATGCACTCTCAGTGTATTCTGGGAGACCACGGTCGGTGTTTTCTAACCACTGTGCCGTTTTTTGTACCAGAGTGCTTCAACTCCAATCTAATCGTGCCTCTTTCACCACAGCGGTGCTTCTTATTCCACAGTGGTGAAGCCTTTTAGAAAACAATGACAGTACTCAGTGTATGTAGAGTAACTGCTAAGTCAAGGAACAAAGAAGGAAAGTCAAAACTAACATCTGTCTGGTCACAGTGAAGATTTCATTCTGTGCACATGGCACGGCACTTAAAGGGACAGTTCACCCCAAAATCATTGATACATGTTGTTCCTCTTACCTGTAGTGCTATTTATCAATCCAGGGACAAAGTGCCTTAAAAAAATAAATAAAAAACACATTTGAAAAAATCTAAAATCATGTCGGTTGCTCAAGATAATTCACAGAACTCGTGAGCAGTTTCAGGTGGGAACAAGAAAATAGTCCCCACATGAAACTGCTTTATGTGCCTTATAGTCCCGTTATATTGGAGGGGGAGGCCTTTTTGTCACATATGGCGTCTGACTGCAAATGCAACAGAACTCCTTTTAAAGCTGCGGTTGTGCTTCGGGTCTTGCCGCGATGAGGCGATGACTTTTACTGATTCAGACTCCTACTTTGTTCAGCAGCTTGAGCGTGAAGATGTCCATTTGTTCTGGCTGAATAAACGAGTCAGGAATGATTTAAAGGACGTCTCCTTCAGAATCACTGCACTGTATTTGTCAGGTGTGTGTGTGTGTGTGTGTGTGTGTGTCTGTGTCTGTGTCATGTTTCAAGGAAACGTGGTGGGTTGGCCTGCTTGCTGCCACTTTTCATGGCGACCGATGTGAATCATTGGACACCTCTTCGTACCACAAAGTCCCGGCCGAACGGTGCGCTCTCCTTCATAGAACATTCCGACTGACGCGTCGGCTCTTGGTTTGATTCAGTCGCCATGTGCTAAACTAACGCCTCCTCATACTGGCAGCGTTTTGGAGTTTTTTTTTGTGGCTCTTGGTTAATGGAAATCAGTGTCTTTGCCCCCCCCCCCCCCCCCCCCTGATGACATCGCTCCATCTTTTCATTCTGCTGTAATAGTCTTTTATAAGTAAATCAAGCCGCCAAGGTTCCTCGTGGAAATTGTGTTGAATAAAAACAAGCTGAAGCTGAACGTCACTCAGAAGCGCTTGGTTGTGTTTTCTAAGAGAGATTTAGTTTTTTTTTCTTCTTTTCTCTCATCATCAATAAGTGGAGTATGTGCAATCATGTAAAATATATATATATATATATATATATATATATATTGTATATATAAATGTACTCTCTACTCACTCAGACCCCTGTGGAGGCCTTATTGGACATGTGCCACTTGGGCATGCTCCACAGGCTACAGGTCAAAGCTGGCCCACTATTTTTAAACCGGGAGCCGAATAGCTGGAAAGAAACCTGACACTTTGTTACTGTTTAAGTCGAGTTGTTACCGTGTGTGTGAGTGTTTGTGTGTGTAGTCCTGTGATCTCTCTGCGCCCCTCACACTCTTGATACTTCTAGTTTGAGGACACGGTACTGACTGCGTCTGGGTACGCTGGAGAAATCGTTGGCAACAGGTGCGCCATCGTTTACTTAATTCGTCCAGGAAGCTTGGAGATCTGCGAACAAGGACCCAGACGGCCGGGCCACACACGCTCCTCCCGGCATGAGAGTCTTGATCCTCACCTCCCATAGTGACGGCTAAGGAGGGCTTTAATTGACCCTCCAGTAAAACCATAAAAACCAGACAGGTGGTGTAGTCAGCTGGCAGGAGTGACTGTTCTGTTGGTTTTACGCGTCCACGTTGTGGATTTGAACGCAGTTGCTCAGTTCTGTTACAAATGACATGACTATATAAAACTTCACATGGAGGTCGCTGGATCAACGCTGCAACTCCGTGCGTTTGGCTGTGTGTGGGGGTGGGGGGAGAGAGACGTAATTAAGTGTTAGGGGCGCTGTTGCTAGAGGGGGGGGGGGGGGGGGTCAGATCCATGTAACAACGTCACATCTCGATGTCTCTTCTTGGGAAAGGGGTGAGAGGAAGAGTGAACAGCTCAAGCGCGATTATGCGGCTCGCCAAAACACTCTCCAAAAAGACGAGAGGCGCAGAGAAGCGGTCTGCACCCTGAGCGGGATTAGAGGATTATTGTTTGCCTTCTTTTTAAACAACAACTGAGCTAATACGGTTTTAATGTGCCTTTCAAATCTGATTTTATGAATGATGGATAAGCCTTTGGAATCTTTTATTCAAACTTTTTATTAGACCAAGTGTGGATTTATAAAAGCAGTATCTGTCGTTTTTTCTGGAATACCATCGCCCACGTTTTGGAGTGTTTTTACGCACAGCCCTCTCGTGTTTGGATGAGCCAGCACATCGTCGCTGCAAACTTTCCGAAGAGTGTTGGAATTTTTTTCGGGCGCTGTTACACATTTGGAGTCATCCAGCCTGCCAGATATCTCAAGCGGATCATCGGTCTCACGTCTAGCTCG
Organism: Pholis gunnellus; assembly: GCF_910591455.1. NCBI lineage: Eukaryota > Metazoa > Chordata > Actinopteri > Perciformes > Pholidae > Pholis > Pholis gunnellus. The sequence continues at coordinate 23,912,701 of NC_136531.1, forward strand.
TGGCTGTAAACAGCAGCGCGGGGTTGCGCAAAGCTTCCCGCAGACCGCCACGGGTGCCTCCTAAACGGGGGGTCGGTACCGTGCATGTTCTTTCTCCGTCTGTTTTGAATTGTTTCTCGACTCTGGACGACAGTACCATCCGCCATCTGAAATGCTGCCCCTGTCCCCGCTCTTGCTCCTCGTTTTCCCCGCTGCGCTCTTCGTGGCCGCGCACGGCGCCGGGGACCTCCAAGGTTTCACCTTCCCCGGCGGGAGCGCAAGCTTCGACCCAACAGGTATAATAAGCACACAAATCAAATATGAAAACTCAGTTCTCCACCTGGTGGCAACGTATTTAAAATCTGCCCTGTTAACGCCAATAATGCGCCAATTATCACAGGCATGCCGTTCGCACACTGGCACTGCCGAAAATGACACACTGGCACTGTGCTAGTTTTTCGTGATTTGTGACCCCCCCCCCAATTTCTTTTCCATTTCCAAACCATTCAAAACATATGAACCATTCATAGTTTCTGAAAGTGTTATTTATCCATTTGACTTGAAAGGATTACCTTGTTTTTAAGGCCATTTAGGCCATTTGTATATGACACTGAAAGCTAGAGTGAGTCATCATCTGCATATCAGAACACCTAATTGGTAGAAATGTGTTTTTTGAGTCTTTACCAAAAAGACATTTAGGGAACAAGAATCTTTTCTTTCTAATTACATTGAAAATAAACTTATCCCACTCTAAATCTCGTAGTGGGTTTTATAATAAAAGTGTAACCTCGAGTTGAAATGGCTGCTTTGTGCAACAGTTGCAGCTCAACTGTGGAAATAATTAAACCCAGGTCATATGTGGAGGTTCCACAGGGACACACACACACTTTTCAGATGGCCTTTGTATACACCAATGATATTCAATAGCCTACCCAGTTTAGAGGTTTCCTCACTGTTGAGAAATGCACGATTCATCAACAACCAGGGGATCAATGTCTTTGCCTTGTACGCTAGTACTGGTCTGGCTGTGGGTCATAGATTTTACTCTCAAAGATCTAAATTTCAGCAGATTGTAAGGAATTTGAACAATGTATTACCATGCCAAATAACTGTAGCTTGAAAAGAGTCACTCACATCTGCCAGGAAACCATCATTTTGACCCCCTTATGTTCAGTTTGTGTGCTCTCTCTAAGCATGCCTGATGCTTAACTAGCAGTCTATAGTGGTCTGTAACACGGTATCATCTAGCCATAGCATACTCATCAGTCCTGTGCTGATGTGGGCTGGTTGCATGAGGACTTGTACCACGTGAAAAAGATGCTACTACACTTCTGAGATTAATACTGTTGAAAAAATGTCCTGGGATCAGCGTCAGAACTCTTGAGAGATATGAATTCACTTTGTTTCTCAGAAGTCACTTTTTCTCCATAGCTTTAATTGTCCTTACATTATGGGCGGGGGAGCTGGCTTTGATAGTGGGATTTAACTTGTGACCCCTTGGGCCCTTCATCTCCCTGTAGCTCCAAAACACAGAGTCACAGAGACAAAAATGAACTGATGACGGAAAGCTGTGTGTCATCTTCTCCTGTATTAGTGTTCCCGTATTATACCAAAGCCTGGAACACACCGTACCGTTTAAAGTCTAATTGCAACAGGCTGTTCCAGTTGTAACAAACATGTTTTATTTTTGTGTTGTAATAGTCGATATGTGTTGCCAGTTACTAGTTAGTCAAAACTGTAACTGTAACAGTTTGCTTTAGTATCCATGGCACTTATACAAACAGTATGGCCGAAACATGTCAGTCTAGGTTCAGTGGTCAATTCAATCTTAAATCAAACAACGTGAGCAGTACATGGAAGCCCTGGTGCTCTGCAGACTGACATTTGGGTTTTGGTATGATGCTAATCTGTAAAAGGTATCAATTATCACTTTCCTTGATAATGGTGGTGAAAATGCTCTAATGACTGGGTGACATTATTTCTGTTTCATTATTGACCTTGGAAACAGCAGTACGAGGTCCATGTAGCTACTAAATACATTTTAAGATGAGATTGGTTTGTTAAATGGACTATACTGATTATGCAGGTACTTCCTAATACAGTATATGAAAATAATTGAATTTTTTTAATTATTATTAGATAATTAATTTCAAATGTATTTTTTATTTTAATGAGTAACTAAAACCCACATTTTTGGCTGAAGTGCCTCTACGAAAAATAAAAAATGCCTCTAGAACATGAAAAAACAGTATAAAGATGAGCAGGACTGTTTGCTAAGAAACGCCCATTTGTGTCCATCATAATTTTCTCTCTGTTATGTGGATTTTTCAGTGTTATTGACTGATTATCTGGCGATAGCAATGTGCTTTGACAAGAGTGTGTGGATGAAGCATTAACACTAAGTTGATACATTTTCCTCATGTCAGGGCTGACTAGTTAGCTAGCTATCTTGCTATTTCCACCATGATTTCATGCTACAGTCACATAACATAAAAACTGATGAGCATGACTCATTTTGATAAACACGCAATTTATAAATGCTGGCCCAAACTTTATATTATAGGAGCAACCATGGCCATTGACTTGCGCCGATTTTTCTTTTTCAGTGAAATGTTGACATTTCGTATCGTCAAAAAAGGAGACTTTTCTGATGTACAGTAGCAGAGATGCATGAATAAGTTAATGTGCACACTATCTCACTGTTGCTCCTACAAATGTGAATGTGTATTCCATGTATCACTAAAATAATCACTGTCACTCAGTACTGAGAGAATTATTTGCATCTGCTCTAAAAGGAGCAGTGAGGATAGAAAAGTGTGTGTAAGTGTCTATAGATTAGATGCATTAAACAGCTGAGCTTCATCAAAGGATGCAGGATGGATAAGTTGAGTGAAATAATAATTGATGTCATTGCCTCCCCTAACCCACGTAGACCCCTGCATGGTGGTGTATCCACCATGCATCAGCGAGGCCGATCGCTACAGCCTGGAGGCCCTGCGGAGCATCCACCAGATGATGGACAATGACCAAGACGGAGGGATTGAGGTGGAGGAGAGTTTGGAGGTACAGAACTCGCTCTTCATGAGATGTTTACCCCGTTTTCTTAGCTGTGTGTAAATCCTTGTGCGTACATGCTCTTGCATGAGACAGACGTGGTAATAAAGTTCAACAACAGGTGTTGAGGCTGGTGGAAGAGTCAAGGATAGCAACGGTATAACTTTTGCTTTTGGCTCGGTGACAAAATGGGTTTGCTCTAATAGAATACTGCAACACTGGTGACCTTCATAGCCATACTTGACAGCATAACACCTCTTAATATTGTCTGACTCCAGCGAACGTAAGTCTTCAGCCAGTTTCCTAAAGTTGCCACAAACAAACTTGTAAAGATACACTGCTAGCCTCAGTGCATCTATGTAGTAGTAGCCTCAGTGTCTGCAAAATAATGTCAAACTTCAGTTATTTGCTTGCATGAAATTAATTGAAAAAATACAAGTTAGTAGTACAATGAATGCCTAAATATGACAAAATGATGTCGCAAAGCAAGGTTTGATACATATATCTCTTTTCTTTTTTGCAAACCTATAATACATTGCACCCTCCTAGACATTTTATTTTCTTTACAAAGGACATTTTGTTAATGAGCCAAAAACAAAGCCCATTTTTCATTTAGTCATGTAAACAAGTGATCAGTCGTTCATCTCGGCATACGGCTCGGTACGTGTGTGTAAAGGCATATTTGCTGCATGTAAAAACTCAAGCACACTGTCGCCGTTGTGATTTTTTGATTTGTGTTGAATTCAATATTTCCGAGTTCATGATATCCAGAGTGAATAAGTATTTTGTGACTGTGTGAGTCTCTGGTTGTATGTGACATTAGTAGTAAATCCAGAATTCTATGCCTTCTAGAATGCAGTTCAGGGATACAGTATCCAGGGGCTCGGGTTGCGGTTGCCATAGAGACTTAAGGAGGGAGGGTTGGGATGGGGGGGGGTCCGGGCTCATCAGAACACCCCAAAGATTCCCTCTAGCCCTCACATTTAGCCTCCGTTTACAGCCAAGAACACATTCCAAGACAGCACCAACACACACACACACGTTTGTAATACACACTCATGCTTCTGCCTGCATTCTAAATAAATACAGACTCAAAACACCCGCTCCTTATTGCTGGATTGAATTCCAAGTACACAACACACCGCCACATTCATCCAATTTATTTTTGACGGAGAGGTTTTATGCTCAGCTAATGTTACGTGCGTCGTGACCCCTAACCTTACTCTTTAAAGTTTTCACTTGTTCCTTCTGTCCCTCTCTTGTCATTCTGCAGTTCATCATGGAGGACATGAAGCAGCAGCAGACCAACAAACACAGCCACCTGCACAGAGAAGACCAACACATCACAATTGAGGAGCTCTGGAGGGGCTGGAAGTTGTCCGAAGGTGTGTGTATGTGTGTGTATGTGTGTGTGTGTGTGTGTGTGTGACAAAGAGAGAAAATGTCTGTGTGTGTGTTCCAAAGTTACAAGCTCTACTTTGTCTCACTTTGTCTCCTATCCTCGTCTCACTCCTCAGTCCATAATTGGACTCAGGAAGACGTGCTTCGCTGGCTGAAGGATTTTGTCGAGTTGCCCCAGTACGAAAGGAACTTTAAGGACTTTAAGGTCAATGGAAACACACTCCCCAGGTGAGGATATCTCTTGTTTGCTGTTGTCTGAGCGAGTCGTTGTAAAAACCAGTCAGTTGTCGCAAGGAGGCGTATCAACGCGCCAAACTTTGACACCTGTGTGCAGGATTGCAGCCAATGAGCCGTCCTTCCTGAGTGGCCATCTGAGGGTTCAGGACCAGAGAGACAAACAGAAGCTCAACATCAAAGCTCTGGACGTTGTCCTGTTTGGACCGCCTACACGTAAGGACAAGTCCTAACCCTTTTCCCTCGCCCGATGCCTCGCAGACCTAAAAACCCTCCCAGTTTCCACAGAGAACTACTGTCATAGACCGATTGTCCCATCTCATCATCTAGGATGTATTTATGATCCATCCACCATTAATAATCATGACCTTCCATTGCACCACAGGCCCCCCTCATAACTACATGAAGGACCTGCTGCTCATTGTATCGGTGGTGATGGGAGTTGGAGGCTGCTGGTTTGCCACGGCCCAGAGCAAATCCAGTAAATTCCACATAGCCAGGATGATGAAAGATTTGGAAAGTCTGCAGAGGGCTGAGCAGAGCCTCATAGATCTGCAGGAACAGTAAGTATTCGGCTATCAGTGTCTCTCACTTACTGTACGTTGATGAATTGACTTTGTTTGATTGCCTAAAAAAACGTTCACTTGCTCAGACTTGCAGAGGCGCAGAAGGAAAAACGCAACGTCGCAGAGGAGAAACAGAATCTGGAGGAGAAGATGAGGGATGAGATCATGGGGGCGCAGGAGGAGGCTTACCGCCTGCACGAGCTGAGGCAGGGAGCCGTCAGCGAGCTCAGCCGCCTCCGATACGCAGAGGAGATGCTGGTACAGGTAGACACGCAACGAGAGGAATGCTGCGCTATAGACGCTTGTCATCCTTGCTTTAGTTTGGAAAGTTCAAAGGATATAAAGGACAGAATAGAAGCTTTTCCAGCAGTTTTCAACAATTTGCCTACATATTGATCCCTAACATTTGACCGATGTGACCCCCTTCAGGTCCGCGGGGCACTGAAGCAGGCGGAGAAGGACATGCAGGCTAGCTCAAATGCCTCCGAGGCCCTCCAGCTGTGGTTGCAGCTGACGCATGAGGTGGAGGTCCAGTACTACAATGTCAAGAGGCACAGAGCAGAACTACAGCTTGCCGTCGCCAAGGAAGAGGTAATGCATGGAAAAGGGGGGGGGGCACACTTGAAAAACACACTGGTGATATTTAGAGGGACTGCACATTGTAAGCAAGTAATTATAAAACATGTAAAGGGCACCTACATTTTTATAATTTCTCCCATTACTACACCAACTGACCTGCACCTGTTTTTCCTTGCAGGCAGAGAGGATTAAGAAGAAGAGGAGTTCTCTGTTCGGGACTCTCCATGTCGCACACAGCTCCTCACTAGACCAAGTTGACCACAAGATCCTGGAGGCAAAGTGAGCTAGAAATGACCTGTGCAGGTTTCGTCTGCGTCCGTCACAGTAATACAACATATGGTCTTTGTACATCCCAAAGGAATGCCTTGTTTGAAGTAACAGCCTGCCTGCGGGAGCGCCTCCATCGCTGGCAGCAGATCGAGCGCCTCTGTGGTTTCCCCATCATTAGGAATCCCGGCCTGTCGAACCTCACTGCTCAGCTCTACTCGGACTCGATCGCCCTGGGGTTTCCCAGAGTGGCCCAGCCATCTTGGTCTTGTCACAGCTCCGTCCATGGATCTATGGAGGATCTGTTAGAAGAGTCTGCTTCTCCAATCATACCTCAGATGCCAGGTAAGTAACAGCAATGGTGGCTTTTTGATTCTTTATTTAGATCCTCATCAGTGTCCACATAGTGTTCGGATCCGGTGACTACAGAGGCCATGGCATGCGATTCACGTAACTTTCATACACATCAAACCATTCAGTAACCCCTCGTGCTCTGTATGGAAACGTCTGTAATTACTTATGTTTGTGAATGGTACAAATACATCTTTTTAAAAAACTATGAAACATTGTGAACTTACTGTCCTGTTAGCCATCGAGCTAACAATGTTGCGAACTGAAACTGATGCTGCCTTTAAATGGAACTCGTGACCTCGTTGGTACGAAGTTGTGTACACGATAGGCCTGGCGTTCAAGTGGTTAAGTCTTAAGCTGTTGGGAATATCAACATCTTCCACAGAAGTATAAAATCACAGAGAAAAACTGACTAAAATTACAATATATTTACTTATTATCCAAAGAAAAAAGAACTTCAATTTCTGAAAACATCAGCAAACAGGTCACGACTCATGAACTCTGACCTTTCTGAAATTTTCACTTACGCGGTTGTGAATACCACAAGATTGGGGGCCGTTTCTATGGACTTGACTCATGAACAGAGTAAACAGGACCCCATTTGAAGGCAGCGTTAGCTAGGTGGCTAATTGAGTTTCTACGCCTATAGAATCATATATTTTGCAAAGATGTGTGGACAAATTGTGCCGTGCCAGATTCTAATGTTGTAAACTAGGGGTATATATTCATCTCTTTACCACTGTCTTATGTTATGAATTGTCTTATCTGCTCTGCTGATTGGTTCATCTTTGATCATCCTCGAGTTCAACCACTGAAGCGTTCTCCTCAAACACGTGGATCCACCATATGTCGGTCACGTCGTCCCGGCACGATCACTCAGCCAGCGGCCGCCGTTATTGCCCCAGACCCAGACCTTCTTATCCCCATCCGAACCCCATACCCTTGTGAGGAGGAGGGGTTCTTCCCGAAAACTCTAAAGAAACAGTATGTCTTCCTGCCCATCAGTTTTAGAGACCAATTTGTTTTTACACTTTGCTTATGCTAAAACATGGTCTATCAGTGACAGTCTGTTCATTCCTTGATTCATTTTTTCTTTTCTTCCATGTCATTTCCTTCCCCTATTCGTCCTGTCATTTCTCTCACTAATAGAGACTCCCAAGAGAGGTTTTCAGACACAGAATATATGACTTCACCTCCTCTCAGCAAAATGTTCCCTAGTCCTACTGTTGACACGTCCTCTCAAAAGCTCTATCATGATGAAACTGACCTGCTTTCGGACAGCTCCAATACAAAGCATTTGAATAAAGAAGTAGAAGCTGTTGTTGAATCTCCAGTTCGCAAAACTTCGGCAGAAGAACTTGAAGCTTGTCTAGACTCAAGCTGCAGAAAGATGGCAAAAGACAGAGTGTTGGACACTTCTTTGGAAACCCCTTTTTTTAAGATCTCAAAAGAAGAATCTTTGATAGAGGCTACACCAAGGAAGATATCCAGAGACAGGAGGGAAGCTCCCATGGATACTGCGGTTCGAAAGGTGCTTTCCAATGAGTTGGATGCGGAATTCTCAGGCAGGAAAGTAGAGAGAGATACTATGGGAGATTTGAGTAACACTGCTTCAAGGAATGTATACAGAGAAAGAAGTGATTTACCTCTCGACATGAGAAAAATCATTTGGAATGAATTAGAAGCAACAACAGATGCGGCACCTAGGAAGAGTTCAAGAGATATGATGGGGGCTTCAATGGACAGTATCTCAAGAAAGATGATACGAGATGATGTTGAGGATCCAATTTACTCAGTGCCCAGAAGGATTACAAGAGATTCAATGGGAACGTCCTTCGACACTGGTTCTAGAAAGTTTCCATGGAATAATGAAGACTGCCAGCTTGATTCTTCTGTGAGGACGTTAGCAATGGACGAAATGGTTGAGGCCGCTAGAACACCACCAAGAAAGATGTCCAGAGATGAGCAGGAGTATTTTACAGATACTTCTTCCACAAATTTGCTGCCCAGAGAGAGATTTGACACACTTATGGATACCTCGTCATCCACAGAGAAGCAAGAGTTCGGTTTAGGACCGTCAACAAGTAGAAGGATACTGAGAGATGAACTTGAGATGTCTGCTGGTTCTCTCAAAAGGAGAATACCAAGAATGCCAAGAGTTGACATTGACACCTCCATAGACACTCCCACAGGAAAAATCTCCTGGGATATAGTTGATGTTCCAATGGAAATACCTAAACAATCAATACTCAGGGAGGAGTTGGGAGCGTCTGTATCAAGTTCATATCAAGGTGGAATAGGACAGCCAGACCTTATGGTAACCTCCCAGGTACCATGGAATTCGTCATCAGACCTTTTGTCTGGCCCGCTGAGTCAGCTTGTGTATGATGGAATCCTCGAGAAGTCCTGCTACTCCGGGGCTAAGACCCTAACCAGCCTCTCTGCCTCAACACCCAACCTGCCCCAGAGCAGGCTGCTAGCAGAGGTGGAGCCACCATTGCCACCCTCAAGGATTGCTTTCCTATCTCCTGCATCGCCCCCCGAGACTGGAGATGAGAAGATCAAACATAAGGAAAAGAGCAAGAAATCTTTGAAGCTCAAAAATCTTTTCAAAAAGAAAACTGAGTCAACTCCAGAGAAGCCTCAAAGTGGTCTACAAAAACTCTGACGACCAGCTTAGAATGTTTCCTCTTTTTTTATTGAACTTGAAAATGAGAGTTTCAGAACCTCATATGATATCTGGCATGGAAAGCTGAAGTTGATTTATTTTTGATTATTAAGTCTTATGTAGACATATAGTTGATACCGTATATTATATTAGCTGCAGTTTTTTGAGGCTTTGCCTATGGTTGAAGTATGAAATTGTGCTGCTTTTCTGTATAACAGAGGCAATGCTTGAATTCAACATAAACCTCCGATGAAGACATTTGAAGACAACAGTTTTGATTATTTCATATGAGAGATTTCTGTGTTGCTTGTGTTTTTCTCTGTGTTCATCTCACTGGTTTGAAGTACAAACGAGATGTAACATATCTCATGCACCAATCAGGATTTATAAACCTTTCAAGCAGGATCTGATGACAGTTGTGGGATGTTTGATCATCAAGTTATCGAAACCACACCCACACAGCAGATTAGTTGAGTTTTTTAGGTTTAGACTCTTAACTTTGAACTTTTTCTTAACTTCATAATTTATTGTTGCTAATTTAGTCTTGACAATTTATTGTTCAGGATTTATTTAGGATTTGTAACCAAGTTTTGAATGGCCTGAAATATGTTTGACACCTGAATGGGTCTGCACTAAGAAAATATAGCTTCCAGCAAATAGATCACTTTATAACAAAATAAAATACAAAAAATCTTGTTAATGCTTTCATATCAGATTTTGTATCAGATTGCCCAACAACGTTTGCATATTTATGGGAAAGCGTGTGTCTGTGTGGATCTGTTGAGGCCTTTTCTTCTCACCAGAAAAATCTAAAGTTGAAAAGCCAGCACTTTTTAGGTTAACCTGCTAAAATGTTGCTGAAATAGACACAAAATAAAACATTTTAATCACGTTGTTTCCTGATGCACATACTCCTAATTTAAACTGCAGACTGCTTTTTCTTAATTTTCTGAGCTTGGAAATGGGTCAACCTTAACATAGCCAATATTGACCCATTTAAAAAAGCATGGGTCCTGATCCTGTGGATCGGCCTGGGATACCCAACGTTTTATTTAAATGGTTTGCATTGATTTGCCAAATGCTCATGAACAGCTGGCTTGCTATTTTTTTTTTCTTTTCTAATTGTTGATTGGTTTTATGATTCTTTTATTGTTTACAGGCATACAGTCAGTACCTTGAGCAGTTTATTGGAATTCAAATATTTCAGAAATTCATTTTGATTGATTTGAAAATTGCTAATTCGTATCCGTTTTTTCACGTTATTATTTTTTGTCTGTTTCAAGTGTAAGGAATAAATAAGTTAAATATTGACCCTTGTCTTAGAAAAGGACAAGCACTAAACTGTAATATGAATGTAAGATTTCAAAGGCTGTTGTTATCTGATGATTTAACAAATGATGATAAAGAAATGAAATTAGGAAAATATTTTGCATGATTCTACAATAAAGAATCTAAACATTGTCAGCATGTCAATTCTTTCAAACCTTTGTGAAAGGAACAAGTTCAAATTCAGCTTAAAAAGGAAGAAAGTCTCAATGGATTATGAATTTTTCTTTCTTTAAAAATAAATAGGGTATATATATATATACCCTATTTATTTTTAAAGAAAGAAAAATTCATATATATATATACTCCAAAATGCAAGAAAAAAAACACTTAGCTAAATGACTCCCATCAATATTGAGAATTTAAATTCTAACAGTAACACAAAATAATGCAGTTTGAACTGTTGGGTGACATCTCGGGGCCAAACCTCTATTGAAGGTCTTTTTGGTTTGGGGATTACTCATGATGACCACTAGAGGTCAGGAGAGGTCAGTGTGTCTGCATGTTGAGTTCTGCGGTCGCAGGAGGGGCTGTTTGTCACTCTGGGTTTCCTGTCGAGCTTTACTGATCACAAGGACTACATACTATTTTATTCAGCAACCAAAGTATGTAATGATGTGTCACATGCATAAGTGAATGTCAATATAATATATATATATACATATATATATATATATATATTAAGGAGGGAGCCATTTACTGCCTTTGTTGATTTTTTTTTATTAGCGCACAACTTGTAAACGAGAATTCAAATGTAAAAGTATTTAATTCATGACATGTTCTACGTGTAAAAAAGTACAACTAATTCTTAAACTTCATGTTGACGAATTAAAAATAAGAGCGAGGTATAATGCTATAGCTTAACGTGCAACAAAGTTATAGTATAAGAAAAGTACATATTAAATAGATTGTAAAAATGTATGTATGTTAGAAAAAAGAGACCTGCGCCCGCTTGCTTGAGGCGTTTCTTAAACCACAAGACAACCAACAAGAGGAAATGGAAATCATTTCATTCTATTTGGTTTCTGCTTGAGTAAAGCAAACGTGCTCGTGCCGTCCATCCTCTGCCTATTGGTGTGTTTGTCCATCCTGAGCCCGGAACACAACTCGAGAGAAACACGCATCTTCATCCTGAGAGACAATTTGACATTTGTTGAATCTGTGACTGAGACACATTACAACAACTGCAAAGACGAAGAGACGGCTGCTAAAAGTGTGAGATGATGAGTAACACTTAATGTACTTAACATAGACTCAATAAATTCTCGCTGTACATTACCTGGTCCCGTCTCCTTTGTCCCTTGGTGTCAGTTTGAGATTCTTTGTCTGCAACAAAAATGAATACAGTCACATTACAAAATGGCTACTGCCGCTTTGCAAATAAAGTGATGTAATGACAGCTTCCCTACATATTTAAATAATTGATTTAACACAATTTGATTTGAAACCAAAGCAGGGAAAACACCTGTTTTTAGACAGAAGTGAACCAAAATAAAGGAGATGACGGAGGAGAGAATAGTGACGGCTGGACCGAACACCAGCATCCAGGAGGAACCAAGCACAGGGTTTTCATTCCACCCACTGGGGCCAAGGCTGGAATCTGGAACAAATACATATGTGGATTACTTCTGACCTTCTTTTCCTGCATTCATTACAACATTGAACAATATCTGCATCAGTGGTGACTGGTCAATAGGGGCAGGTGGGGCCACGCCAGAGATTCACCACCGAAAGTGTGTGCAAACAAATTATGACATGATTAATTATGAAAGAATAGCCTACTATCTGCTATAATTCATTATCTATGAGTATAGCATCCTCCTAAATGTTATATAATTCATTTAGTAGTGCTTCAGACTGCGATTTGTGTCCGCACTAGGACTACGGTGGCCTGTGGGGCAAGTCTCTCTCTCATAACACAATAATAGTTAATTGTGCGCACAGATTGCACGATAGATTGTACGTAGACAAATACGAATACGCAAGCTCAGAGAGTGTGCAATCATACGAGCTTGTTGACCATACCCGTTGCCGTGGCCCATGGGTGTATGAAGGGAGACCCCGTTGCCCCACTACACAGTAAAGTCAGATTTGATTGGCTGATCTGTCTGGCACAAACACTCGTTTGCGGACACTTCCCGTAGCGAACGCCAGCGCATCATGGAGAATATGAAAGAAGTGGATTAGCTAGATACATACTTCCTCGAGGACAGGCTTGAAACCATTAAACTGCAGGAAAGAATGGAATTAAAGCACCTCAGTGCCCACCAGTCAGTGAATATTGTCATGTTCAAACTGCTTGTGAAATGAACCGAGGGTTTGAGGTGGAGCTGTTTTCAAAGAAAGAGTTGCTAACGGTTAACGTTAGCATACAAAAGAAGGCGCTTTTTTTTCTGTTTTCAATGTCTGCTAAGTGTCGAGGACGGGTCACAACGCTTTTAAACATCTTAATGAGAGGATAGTAATAACAGAGCAGAGGGAGTCATTTGTTGATGCTGTGAAACTCTGCTTACTTGGACGGGTAAACTTTGCAAAGTTGAAGTCTGCGCTGACCACATTTGAGCTTCATGGTTAAAAACGACCCTGTCACTGTATCCACGAAAACACATCGCATAATTTCGACTTTCTATAGCAAACATCTGGTCAGTGTTATGGTTGGATGCACCAAAAGCGAAAAAAGGTAAAAAAATAAATAAATCAGTAATTTCTTTTTTTCATTCCGCAAAATAAATTTAAATCTTATTTTTTTGGGGGGGGGGGGGGGGGGGTGTTCTTTTTTTTTTTTCGGATTTAAAAAAAATCTTTTTTACTGTTTTTGCTGGCGGGAATGGGCTACCATACAAAGGAGACCGTCACTGCTGAAAATAATAAACAGTCAGAGAGGAACTTTTGAAGAGGAGGAAAACTTTCACTCGCAGTTTTTTTCAACGACAACTGAGACAAGCCATCACCTCTCAAGTTTGCCCAGGGGAAGTTAAGGTTGCCGTTTGAAATTTGTTGTCATATGATGGATATTTGAAAAAAAAGCTGTCAATGTCGTAGGGCTCGAGCTCAATGCTGATCGCTCGTGGCTCTGAAGGCTCATTTGTTCGGAGCTTGGTTGTGTCGGTTTATTATGATGGAATATTTCATTCTTCATTTAGGCTTGTTGCAGCGGTAATGTACCTTGTGTAATCTGCCTCTCTCTCTCTCTCTCTCTCTGTGCGTGTCTTCCTCTGTGTATGTGTACAAGACCTGGCCACTCTGTTGTTAGTCTTCTATGGACTCATGAAATGTTAAAAAACCCACATCAGTAGCAAAAGAGAGTATAGTTTTCCAGGTATGTAGCTTATTATTGAAATTGTTAGTGCCCCACCATTTGTTTTTTTACAAATCAAAACGGCACTGATGATGTTTGAGCTTTAAAATGTTTAACATTCAACTGTTCCCCGCTGATTGAACTATTCCAGCTCAGACCCATCCTCCAATTTAATAAACCAAAATAGTCAGTGCTTGTTTAATTAAAAATGTTTCATTGGTGATTGATTTTATGCCAGCAACAGACGAGATCTTGAACATTTTAAAGTCATATGTGAAGCTGTTTTCTGTTCTCTCAAATGCCCCCCCCCAACTGAGGATGCATTAAAAGATCATATTGGGAAATATTGCTCACTTTAAAAACAGCTCATTCAAACCCATCTCTTTGGAATTGGAAATAATCATGTATTCAGTTTGAGATGAATGGCTGTACTGTATACCTCTGGGTTCAACTTAACATGTTAATCATGATATGGCCTTCATGCGTTATGATCAACTTTGACTTTTGGACTTGACATCATGACCACTCACAAACTTTAACAGAAAGGGGAAAAGCACATTTCCATTCTATCGGTGAAATTGTAACATTCACTGCGTACTAAAGATTAACATAAAAAGAGAAGTCAGACCAGCACACTTACTGAATAGGATCCTTGTTGTGATGTTGCCATATCTGTAAACAGTTTTGGAATTAATGTATTCCGCATCCTCCACTTTTTTCTGTTCAGTTCCACAGTAGTAGATTCCCTCATCAGAATCAGTGATGTTCATGATCAGCAGGTCATAGGATTCAGAAGAATGGTTTCTCACAAAATTGAAATGAGGGGGAATCTTCAGATAATCTGTAATGTCAGTGTTGATCCAGTATTTTAATAGTCTTTGCCTAAGGACAAGAGAAGGCTGGTTCTCATGAGAGCAGTTCCTGTACCACACTGTGTATACTCCACTTTAGGGCTGCAACAACGAATCGATAAAATCGATAAAAATCGATTATCAAAAGAGTTGGCAACGAATTTCATTATCGATTCGTTGTGTCGCGCGATTATTACGCCACTCAATAAGTCGTGGAGATGTTTGAGTGTTCACAGCAGGCCCGGTCGCCTGAACACCGCAGCTCGGAATAATGGAATAGGACTCCGGTTCTGTAGCTGACGCTGACCGGCGTATAAACGTTGCCATGACAACACCGGAAGTTGATTTACGCGATTTGTATTATTTTTTGTTTATTTCTGCAATTATAATACATTACATGTATTGCCATTTTGGGCTTTTGTTTTTGTAACATGACCATTAAACCGGAAGTTAAGCGGAGCTCAGAAAGATGAGAAATGGCGGGTGAAAACTGCGAATTTTTTCTTCCCATTCTGTTATTCTACTGCTGGTCTACCAGGCGAACACGGTAAAGTTTATTCAGTTAACTCATTAAAGTACTGTTATACTTGTAGGTGATAAGAGACAGAGTATTTTGGGTAACCCACTGAACCCCACTCCTGATATTAGTCCATTTCTTTTTTTAAATTATTACTTTAACAGCTCAGGGATGTTCAAGCAACCTGTTTGTGCACTTTCTGAAGATGTTTTGCACTGTGAATTTACACTGTCAGCTCTGTTTTTGAAAAAGGGGTTAGAAATTAATGCTTTTTTGTTTTTTTATCCGATTCATCGATTAATCGAACAAATAATCGACAGATTAATCGATTATTAAAATAATCGTTAGTTGCAGCCCTACTCCACTTGATAATTCACAGTCACAGTACAGAGTAACGTTGTCTCCTGGTCTGACTGTCGCCTCCAACACTGATCCAGAGATCCAATCACGACTGCAGGATGCAACTCCTGGAATACAAAGACAATCGTAAAAGCAGATTGAAATGTGCGCAGTGTTACACAATTTCACATTACAGCAGGTGCAGGTTCCTGCTCAACACAACAACAATGAGAATGTGTACGAAAAATTTGACCTAACAATAGAAATCAAAACATCCAAAATTTGTCTCAAAAGAATTACCTAAGAGAGTGACCACAAAAATGTGCAGACCTTCCATGTGTGACGATGAGAGATGAGAGTGAGCGTTAGAAGACAGCGAGACAGATCTGTGCACTTTCTTCTGTCAAAGGAAGTGAAGAATGTGATTGGCCAGCCAAGTGAAACACTCTCTTTTCAGGTTGTTTTCTATTGGTGTAAAGATATGTGGTATTCTGATGTTTCCTCTTAATAATAAGTAGATCACAGCCGAGCAATACTTTCATTGTTGCCTTTGTAGCACTTACAGTAAATGTGGTCCGCGTTTCTTTTTATATCCATAGAGATTCTGATGCATATGTGACAGAAGTTTAATATGCTCAAATTTGTCATTTATGGGGTAAGATCCATATTTGTACAGTGTAGAGTGACACCCGTAAAACTGTTACGTCGTTGGACTGTTTATTTTCTTTGATATTATCCTATATTATATTATTCAATAACATCGAAGAAATATCAATGATGTGTATAGTAACGAAGTAGAAATACTTCGTTACTTCGAAGTAGAAATACTTCGTTACTGTACTTAAGTCGTTTTTTTGGATATCTGTACTTTACTTTACTGCTTATATTTCTGTTGACTTTTACTTTTACTTCACTACATTTTGCAAAGAAAACTGATACTTTGACTCCGATACATTTCCCCTGAAACCTTCGTTACTCGCTACAAAATCAAATCTATCTTTAGAAAAAAAATGAATCATGAGAACAACGTCGGGAACTGTGGTGGAACACAGACTGCAAGCAAGCAGGTTCGGCGAATCAGTGGACCTAGCTTGCAAGTTAAATCTTTGGTTAATCACGTTAATGCGCAATTGCAAACAAGTGCTCTCAAAACCGCGTTTTTTTGATTCCCAGTTATAACCAGGATGCTAGCTAGCGAGCAACTACATGAGTAGAATCCACTCTACGATGACTGATTTCATGATGGAAGCAGAAATGGAAGCACCTGCTGCTCCCACAACAAACGACGGTGGTGACGAAGACCAACACCGTGGCCATATTTGTGAGAAATGTTTTCTTATGTTGGAGTGAAAGATTCTTCGTACCGGATGAAGTGCCTCTTATGCTTACCCAAAGCTACTGAAATGTTGGCATTCAAAAACTCCCCATCCAACCTCAGGAAACACAGTGAGGTAAATTAAGATTAATCCCATGTGTCGCAATGTTAATGTTTAGTTATGATAATTAGCATAAACCTGTTAAGATATCTAGCAGTGTTTCCCACAGGATTGGAATATATCTTTGTCGGGGGAGGGGGGGAGACAGGTGTCTGATCTTCTAATGTAGCTATACATGGTGTATGTTAGGCTTATGTTCGCTAGCTATCGTAAATCAAATGAGACAATTAGTGTAGTAGACAGATCGCTAGCAAGTTAGTGAGCTGAGGAAGTGTTGACAGTTGTGAGATGTTGTTGATTTGAGTCATCTTAGCTATAATCATTGCAGCACTAGTTGGCTAACGTTAGCTAACTTAACGTTAGCTAGCCACCACACCATAGGATTGACAGGAGCCGCGAGAGCACAGCATTATGATTTGAACCGCATCGTAGTTGGAGATGCATACAAGTGTGTGTAGCAAGTGGGGCTAGCTAAAGTTGTTATGCTTACAAAATGTCTTTCTCTCACTGTTTCAGAGAAAGCATGTACACCACCTTAAAAAATATGGAGAGCTGACATCAACAAAGAGAAAAAGGGCTCCTGAGACTCCCTCCACCAGCAACCAGACCACATTAATGAACACCTTGACTGTGTCTCAGAGGTCCATTGACAAAGCTGTCATGAAGTATGTGGTCAAAGGGCTCCAGCCATTCTGTGTTGTTGAACAAGAACCATTTAGAGATTTTGTGAAGGAACTGCAGCCTAATGCAAAAATTATGACAGGAAAGTGCACAAATCAGGTCCATAGGAGTTTAGAAGGCAGGTGTCCTTTCTCAAAACACTGACCTGATGCATCAAGTTGATATTTTTTGCTGAACACAATATAATGCATTTGCCCTCTACATCCTCTAGTCGGAATGAGAATACTTATAAACGTACTGTTACAACTCCTTCATAGTGTCATATTGCTTTTCGGAGAATTATGATGATAAGTTCATAGTAGATGCAAAAGTATACTTATGTACAATATATGATGTTGAACATTGTTGCTCCTGGATGGATCACAGCCAACCCAATTATTTTCAACACAACTCCTTGCCCTTGGTCATGGTGGCCACAGCACTTAAAAGAATAAACTTCATAATTCTCAAAATTCTGACCCTTTGCTTTTTTATTAACAGCATTTACTTGTACTTTTACTTTCAATACTTAAGTACATTTAATATCAGAAAATTACTTTTGATACTTAAGTACAGCAAATATCAGATACTTTAAGACTTTTACTCAAGTAGTATTCTAATAGGTGACTTTCACTTTTACTGGAGTCATTTTCCAGTAAGGTATCTTTACTTTTACTCAAGTATAGCTTTTGGGTACTTTATATACCACTGAGAAATATATATAAAAATGATTTACATATTTATTCTTTTTATATAGGATATGGAAATGCTGGAGCTAAAAACAACATAACATATAGCTCATAATTGATCTAAAATATGATCACATAAGTATACTATACTGTTTATCTGCCTTCAACCAAGGCCTGACCAAAGCGTGAGTATTTAACATTGACTACCAATGGAAACCAGAAAGCTTCCGATAACAAAATCTTGTCCCGTTGCATGTGAATGCAGAATCTGTTTCTAGAGATTAGTTCATTCCTGTTTTATTATGCTGTTGATTCTAAAAGAAGCTTCAGGCAAACATTTGTGTCTGATTGTTTGAGTTTTGTCTCTTTTCGGGTTAATTCTTGCGAGGCCACACTGATGAAGGCAGTTGTATATTGATATTGATTGAAAGCATAATCGGTTGTAAGCATGGACTGCCCATTGGTTTTAAACTAAAGGTTGTTGCTGATGTTGTTCCTTGTGTATAAATTGACATTAAACGCAGTCTATTTTGTAGCCTAAAGATATTCTATATTTAACTGTGCTATCATATATCATAATTTTTCCCTTTTACTTAAATACTTTTACCTGAGTTAAATGCCTTTAAAGTAACAGTACTTTTACTTGACTATAATATTCTAGTTCCCTTTCCACCTCTGAAACTGAGCCATCTCTGGTTGAAACGTTTCCGTTGGACCTCTGAACACACCCAGCGTCACTGCTGGATGTGGTCAGAAGTGTGCTTTGTTGCGTTAGTGATCTTGCCCAACACTGATGTGCTGATATCCCCTTGAATACACTTCTACATAATTGCACCAAGGTGAGACGTTAAACCTCTGTGGGTCGGCAGGACCGGGCAGTGGGTCGAGCAGGGCACATACCTGATCTGGGCTGAGGTTGGTTCTGTAGTCTAGGTTGTCATTCTGTTTCCCAGTGTTTGGTACACATAAGGAAAGAGAGGTCACATTGTGAGATACCATGGTTTCATGCTGTGTCTAGTTTTACTTTCTGAACCTAATAAAAAAGCCCTTGGACTTTTGGTTTTGGTGTGCAGTGTTGCCAACCTGAGGTAAATCATGTTTTGTAATGTTGTATGTCACTGAGCTGATGCTGTTGACGATGAGCCAGAAGATGGCCTTGTCTTAAGACAGTACCGTCTGCTTAAAGGTCTTGGTGGCATCCTACATGAGTGCTTTCATCTGAATTCATGTCACATAGTGTGGTCTGCAACTTCAGTCCGCCTGCATAACTTGCTATTTTGTCTATGTGGGTTTCCTGTGGCCTGATCACAGGGGCGACAGAATGTGGTGGAAGGAAAGTTCTTGCTATTGTGTTGTTACTTCTTGGAAGAAGTACCCCTCCTCTCCTCCTCCCCCCTCCCCCCAACACTGCAGTTGCAGTGATGACTTAAAGAACGGCTAGATACATATATATATATTTATTTTCACAGAAAAACTGACAGAGAAAAGAGTTTATCAACTTTTCAAACATATCGTTGCTTTTGAATTGAAGTATAATAAAAAAACCTAA
Source organism: Pholis gunnellus (assembly GCF_910591455.1). Taxonomy (NCBI): domain Eukaryota; kingdom Metazoa; phylum Chordata; class Actinopteri; order Perciformes; family Pholidae; genus Pholis; species Pholis gunnellus. The sequence goes on from NC_136531.1 coordinate 23,932,465, forward strand.
CTGTATTCCATCCATGTTTTCATACTGTATATGTTATCAGCGGTATTGATTGCTCCTCTGTCTAATGTTTGTGTAAATTACAAGTCACAGGTATTGATGGCAGAGTAGGTGGGAGAACTCTGTATCATCTTCTTCTTCGTCTGTGGGCTCTGTGATGCCTGACGGATTTCCAGTGCAGCATAACACACATCTTCATCTTAAAATGGATTATAAATATTGTTATATTATTCTAAATCATGAACACGTATTCTTGCAGTACTATGATTGACTATAATGCACTATTAAACACTCAGGTACCACATAACTAATGCAGTACATTTCCCACAGTCAGCATTTTTTTAGGGAAAAGCACAGTTGACGACTCAAATGTACATTTAGGTGTGCCAGTAACCTTTAGCTATACTTTTGTCTGGCAATGCAAAATGTCTGCCATGATGAAGGTCTATGCATATGATATGATTTACATGATAGAACCTCCTGCTGTAAGTTACCTTATTCTCACTCGTTTGGCCTCTGGCGTCGGGTCTTTTCACATCAGTTTTAGGTTCCTTAGCTACATGAATAAAGCATAATTACACTATAACGTCCAACATCCAACACTACCTTAATAAAAGAAGCACTCTATAACAAGTTAAGTAAAAAAACAACAACTACCAAATAATACAACAAACTGAAGAAAGAAGTGAGTGACATATGCAGCGGTTACCTGTTGTCTGGCAAAGTTGATAAACCAGAAGGGAGGAGAGCACAGAGGAGAGAACGGCAAAAGCTGGACACAGTGAGTACAGCAGCATCCAGCACATGCCACAGTCTCGAGTATTCAGGCAGCGAGGCTTGCTATCGTCTAGATAAAACACAAAGTTGTGTCAATAAACTGCAAAGTGTATTGGCGAAATATTTATCTCGTAAAAATGTAAGGGAAATGAAAAGTGTTTATTTTACGTGTTCAAAGTCACATGGGTATTAGTTTTTCCTCTACTCCAGTAACCATACAAACCCAGATATTTCCAGGAATAAATGTTAATAATAAGATGTTTCTGTTGGTTTTTCTGTTGGTTGACGCTTATTGGGCAAAAGCTGCATTACCATTACTATCTGCGCTCACTCCTGTTGTTGAAAGATACAAATTCCGGCAGCTACTTTCCAAAGTTCACAGAGGAGTGGAGGCTTCTATAATATGAATGCCCATGTTGTGGGAATGAGATGTTAAATGACGCACATGAGTGTGTCCACACACTTATGTCAATGTAGCGCAACTACGGCACAAAGAGAAGCCAGATCGGAGTACTTACCGAATAGGATCCTTGTTGTTATGTTGCCATATCTGTAAACAGGTCTGGAAGTAATTATTGTGTTATCCTCCACCTTAGTATGTCCAGTTCCGCAGTAGTAGAGGCCTTCATCAGAGTCAGTGGTGTTTATGATCATCAAGTCCTAGGAGTCAGAGGAATAGTTCCTCACAAAGTGGAAACGAGGAAGGGGGTTCATAACGTGCGCCGAATCAACGGTTGCAGTCCATTGAAGGTTTACTTCAAGGACAAGAGAAGGCTGGTTCTCATGAGAGCAATTTACAGTCACAGTACAGAGCGATGTTGTCTCCCAAGTCTGACTGTCGCCTCCAACACTGATCCAGAGATCAGAGCAAAAGCAAGAAGTGAGATGAACGGTTGTTTCACAATACACTGAAGGCAGACTCAATACAAAAACACTGAGACGTTAGCGTGGATTCATAAGAAGAAAAAAGTAAATCTCATTAAGTTTACTAAAAATTACTTTGGAGAATGACCAGAAAAATACGCAGCCTGTCCATGTGAGATGATGACCTGGTGTAGAAAGACAAGGAAACAGGTCTTGAAGCCAGATGTCATGGCTTTTCCACATACAAAAGTTGTGATTTGCTGGTTGATTGGAACATTTTCTTCTGTGGCTGTTTCTATTTTTTGTGTGACGCTGTGACTTTAAATGCCTGTACCTGTACACACACTGTAACTGGGGACTGAATCCCTTCAGATGCTTTTGCACTTTTTGCGGCTATGGTGAGATGCTCCACTTTAGGGAGCAAAGAAATATCGTCAGCAATATTGATCATATTTAGTAGAAAGTCTGGCAAACAACTTGACTGCATGAAGATGCTTTGGGGTAAAGTCACGGTGGTTGTAAAATAATACAGATTTGACATTATCTCATTTATAGACCCTCCTCTGTTGAGCAATGTGTTCAAACAATTTGTGAGTCAAATGTCCGAAGCACCCGCTGTTGCTCTGACAACAGACGGCTGGCCGTCACAGACTACACAAAGCTGACTCTAACGGCACATTGCCTAACCTCTGAATGGGAGATGAAAAGCCACGTTCTTCAGGCACGCCCCCTTGAGAGTCACACCAGCGAGGATTTGGCCCAAGAGACGACAGAAGCAGTGGAAGTTGGAGCGAGCTGATGTTACTACTATTCCTGTGACTGCTGACAATGCCAGGATTATAGTTCATGCTGTTGGAGCTGCTGATCCAGCGCTACAAATAGGATGCTGTTTGCCCATGTCATTAATCTAGCGTCTCAGAAAGCAACGGCGGTGCAGCGGATCTCTCGCCTCCTCCAAAGATCAGAGAGAGTGTGACCTTCTTTCACTGAAGCGCAACAGCAGCCCGGGTGTTGAAGACAAAACAGTAGTGGCTGCAGCTTCCTGTACACAAATGTATTGATCATTGTTCAAAGTCAAAAAGAAAATACTTTATGATGTTAGCTTTAATAAATAACAGAATTTTAAAATGAAGGATATTTCTCTGGCATTTCTTTTTTTGCTTCTGGTGTCAAACCTCCATGGTAATTACTTGCGACACATTTACTTATTTATTTTCAAAGCGGAAAAAACAATTGACTTCTGATACATTGTTGAGCTCGGACGAGTTTCAACTGCCACTAGCCCAGAACACAACTCCTGTTAAAATCACGACACAATGTGAAACATGAAAACATAGTTGGGGCCGAATTCTTGGAATTTAATGATCAATCAATTTATTGTCACTGTTTTGTCAATGGAGACATTTTCTGCCAAAGGGTCCGTATTAAACTACTAATATTTTGTAGTAAAACTGTCAAACTAAATGATCAGTCAGGGTGAATGTCACATTAGCTGTAAAATCGTACCAATTATAAGGTCTTTATTTCAATTGAAAGATTGGACCCTCTGTTGAGAAATGAGTATTATATTACAACGTTGCAGCTGCTATAGCGAATCAATTTCGAAACAAGATGCCACATGATCTCGTTCTGTTTGTTCAGGACAGCTTGGGGCTCAAACCTCATCCTGAAGTGTTTTTGGTTTGTGACTTAACAGCTCCACTGGAGGTCAGGAGAGTTTCGCCTGGAGCTGGTGTGGCAAACCGAGATTACACCACCAGCATTTCCCCGCCCTTCTAGCTGTTTTTAAAGTTTTTAAAGTGCTCCCAAACACACCGAAACTGTTGTCAACAAATACTCCAACTAACAATGTATACAGTCAACCAATTTAAAGCATTTTTGAGGTTCAGCGATGTAACAGAAGGATCACTAGGTGAGACCAGGAGCCGTTGGTTTGTGTCTAATGGAAGTATTGTCTGTATTGTCAACATGTAGGATCACACTGAACTATGGACAGTGAAGCTGTAAACTAATCTGTAGCTTCCGCCTGTTTGCATGTTAAGCTCTGCAGTCCTGTGAGGGACTGTTTGTCACTGTGAGTTTCCTGTGAGCCCTACTGATTAGAAGGTGTGACACGATTGTGGTTGGTTTTACTCTCACCTCTGTGTTGTCTTTTTAACTTCTTGGAAACTGTGTGGCAGGGACATCCTTAAAAGAGTAAGCTTGGTAAGAATATTAAACAGTAGCCATCTTGGCTTTGTATGATGTGTCCTCTTTCCTCTGTAACAGAATGAGCTCCAACATAACACATTCTTGAAGTTACAAACTCTATAGGGTCTGGATTGATGGCTAACTTGAGATAAGAACAGGAAATTGCCTGAAAACAGCAATCATGTCAGGCAAGCAGCCATCACAGCCATTATGAAATGTTCCAGATCGATTTCAATCAAAAAATGTGAATCTGAAGCTGGATTGTGATCAACAAAAACAAACAGGTTTTCTCTCTGGAAGTTAAAAAAAAGTCTATTTATTATAAGTGGTGTGAGGAAATTAAGTTTAGTATCAACTTTCAAAACTTCATTGCTGTCCACCTTCAAAAAAGCAAACAACAAAGCAACAGCATTTTCTGCATAACATGTTTTATACACATCAGTCATAGATAGTGATTGCTGCTCACATTTAAATGAGGGAAGATAAGTGACAGAATGGTCTTTACGTATCCCTACAAATAAATGACAAGATTCATCATTACGCATCATTACACAATACAATTTATTACCAGACCGTAATAAAGAAGTGGACGCAGTCCCCGTGACATCACCCGTTGGTTTGTGGACTGTCGCTTTGAAGCCTCGAGTTCGGCCTTTAGGCCGTAGCCATCTTGGTTTTTGGCTCTCGCGATCATGTTTTTTTTTTGCAACCAGAAGTTACACGATAGACTGGAGCTAAGAACAACCGAACGCTGATGAAACATTTTTACAATATCCTATACAATGTGACTTCTCTTTTGCAACCAGAGGAGTCGGCCCCTGATGGCCAGTAGAGGTAATGCAGGAAAATGGCACTTCCGCAATAACTTAGCTTTTTATACCTAGTGGTTGCCGCATGGTACAGATGCCTTGCAGTCATGTGACTTCTGACGATGTCTGTTGCTGTCGCCACCATGTCGGGTACTGATGTTATACACATAGGTAAATGATGCTAGTGCTCCAATGTTACTAATTTCTCACCTAGATAGCAAAGAACAGAATTGTTCTACACTTTACAGGTACATGGCCTGATTTGCTGTCGGTTGTCTGTTGGTTCGATCCCATCGTCAGGTGTTATATAGTTATGTTTGTTATTGTTAGAAAAATTCTCGCGAGACCGATTGAAAATCATTAATCAGTTAACATTTATTCTTTGCAAAGAAGGAGACAGAGTTGATTCACATACAGTATACATGGATCAAGGCTGCTCAGAGGTCTGACTCTGAGCCTCGGATATTTATACCAAGTAAACAATACAGTGTCACAGGCAATACGTCACGAAAGCATAACACACCCACAAAATGGCGTCCACGCCATGTAGCCAAGTAGATGTCTGCAACTTTACCTGAGCATTTGTTCTGGCACAAAGGTCACATTCTCATAGTCAGGAAGCTAAGTTCTCATAACATAGCTCTGTACCCATCTTAACGCTCCCACAGTCCTTATTATCATTTCAATCCAGGACATGCTGCTGAGTGTTCTTTCGCATAGACTAAACAACTGTGGTGAGGCAGTTCACACAACAAGGACACATAAGGACACCAAGCTTTTAAAGCCTTATAATTAGTCATTTAGATTTTCCCCAACAGTTATTTTGTTTTAGTGTCTCGACATCCTGGAAGTATTGATGGCAGAATAGGTGCTGAATTCAGAACTCTGGGTTTTCTTCTTCTTTGGTCTCTGTGATGCCTGGCGGATTTCCAGCGCAGCATAACACACATCTTCATCCTAAAATTTGACATTTGTTGTTTGAATTCAAGATCGTGAACAGATTTATTGCCATTCAATATATTCTAATGTCACACCTACCTGATGCAGTCCTGTTTGAGGTCTTTGCTGATCAGCTTGAGGTTCTGGAGCTGCAGAAATCAATACAACATCACTACAGACAGCATGGTGCTACCAAACTCAAACACAGATCGAAAAAAGAGACTTCTTTCAAATTCAGGTTTGTTTTTTCTGTTTTTCATTTCATTTCATTTTGTAGATTATCATGGATATTCCTGACATTTAGCTCTAAAGGAGAGGTATACAGTTGTTGCCTTTTTTCTGACAGAGATGATAAACCAGAAGAGAGGAGAGGAGAGAGGAGAGAACAGCAAAAGCTGGACACAAGGAGAACAGCAGAATCCAACATACATCACAGTCACGTGGAGTCTCGTGGTGAGGAGTCTCACTGGAGTCTGAATAAAGAACAAAGTTAGCGTCATTAAACTCTGATTTCACCAAAAGGGCAAACGATTAAAAAAATAAATAAATTTTGTGTCATTTTCCTGAACAAAGCTCTTTGCGTGGGGACATAAGTGTAATAGTTGTTCCATGAACCCTGGAATCTAGAGCCCCAAGAATAAAAACACTGATGGATTTGAGTTCAATTCTGCGGAGTGTCTTGAGAACTCAAGTTTCCACTGAGCAGAGAAAAAACATAAACTGCATCGACATTACTATTTATTCTGCCAAGATGTTCAGATCTTTTCAGAATTAAGTGCAAAGTGCAACCTTTAACTTTGATGGAGCCTCAGATTTAAAATGTGAAATAATCCCAAAGCTCACTATGCATGAAAATACATATGGAAATGTACATTTAAGGATGACCTACAACCCTTCAGATACATGAAGTCTCAGATTTGGGAATATAATTATTTGTATAAAACATTATACTGCTTCATTGTTGACACACAATCTTCCTCTAAGACTCCATGATGGTTCACCTTTTTGATCGTTAATATAAGTATATATGGGGCCTGCGCACATTTTCCTCCTGTAAGCTAATCAGTTAGTCAAATGATATATTCACTGCAGTCACATAGATCTTACCGGAACAAATTTAGACCAGCATACTTACTGAATAGGATCCTTGTTGAGATGTTGCCATATCTGTAAAGAATTTTGGAATTAATGTATTCTTTTTCCTCCACTTTTTTCTTTCCAGTTCCACAGTAGTAGATTCCCGCATCAGAATCAGTGATGTTCATGATCAGCAGGTCATAGGATTTAGAAGAAAAGTTTCTCACAAAGTGGAAACGAGGAAGGGGGTTCATAACGTGCACATCTTTGGTTGCAGTCCATTGAAGGTTCACTTCAAGGACAAGAGAAGGCTGGTTCTCATGAGAGCAGTTCCTGTACCACACTATGTATACTCCACTTGATAATTTACAGTCACAGTACAGAGTGACGTTGTCTCCCGGTCTGACTGTTGCCTCCAACACTGATCCAGAGATCCAATCATGACTGCAGGATGCAACTCCTGGAATACAAAGACAATCGTAAAAGCAGATTGAAATGTGCGCAGTGTTACACGATTTCATATTACAGCAGGTGCAGGTTCCTGCTCAACACACCAACAATGAGAGTGCATATGAATTGTTCTCACATTGGAACCTAACAATAGTAATCAAAACATCCAAAATTTGTCTCAAAATAATTACCGAAGAGAGCGACCAGAAAAATGTGCAGCCCGTCCATGTGTGATGATGATCAAGAGATGGAAGACAGCGAGACAGCTCTTACTCAAAGATATCATGCCCTTTGTATACGTGTCTGTCAAAGGAAGTATACAATGTGATTGGCCAGTCAAGTGGAACATTTTCTTCTGTGGTGGTTTTCTATTGGTGTAAAGGTATGTGGCAGTCTGGGCTGTTATGTTTCCCGTACATAACAGACACAACAAGATAAAACCCACCACACACCAGCATCTAACTGAGGTGTGTCCATTTCATGGTAGATTTCAGCCTTGTAATACTTGCAGTATTGCCTTTGTAGGACTTTCAGTATGCTGAGGGTTGTTATAGACTCAGGGTCTGATTTCTTCCAAATTAAGAAACAATATGGGATACAGTGGGCAGAAGCTTCCAGTTCCAACAAGTAGTCATGGAGGCCAATTTACCATCCGGATGAGTAAGCAAGCTTTAAACATCAAAATTAAAACTGTTAACAGCGTCAAAATGTCTGGTTGTTGCATGTTCGGTTGGTCAGAATCGATATTCTAACAGCGGAATTAAGTTCTACAGAATTCCAACCGTTTCAGAGCAACAGGTGTTTCAGTGTAGCAAGTGACAGTGTCAGTTTGTGACATTTAGCCAAACGCGTCCGTGGCTGCTCGTATTAACTCACATGAACGGTTGGCTTTGATAATAAACCCAGATGAGCTTCTATTTAAAATTATTTAAAAAAAATCATATGACATTAATGCTTTCTAGTTGCTGATCCCCGATAATTATTTCATTGTGAATAACAAATCTGTGTTGAAATCAGGAGGAGGAGAGCTGATGGCAGCACGGGAGCTAACAGCTAACGTACGGCGGTTCCATTGAGATTTAGTTTATCGGCAAATGGTTTCAGTGTCATATCTTAAAGTTATATTTGCTCCCTTTATTTTCTGCTGATCTGATCTGTGACTTAAAACTGTGATACGATTGAAACCTTGAGTTTTGTGATCCGTTGCAGCCTTAATCTAATTTTGTTGCGTTTGTTGTGCTGTACGTCAACACAGAGCAAATAAATTGTAAGCATCGAGTGACTTGTATGCTCATAATTTCTCACTGGTGCAACATTTTCACACTATGTTTCTCTATGATACAACGTCTTCCGTAGAGACTTTCTTAACAGTAAATATCTCATCTGTCTTTTCAGAAAAGGCCCACGAATGACAAAAGTTGTTATTTCGGAGGTTTGATGTATCCAAACACAGCAACATGAGAAGTATGTTTGTCTTCACTTTCACAGTTTCTGATAGCACATATCCTCTCAGAGGACTGATGAGGTGAGATGAACGAAACACGGAGTTTCAAAGCTTCATGGTGGGAAGTATCAAACACACTTGTCTTTTCATTGGGGCTCGAACACAGTGTAATACCACTGATGCAGCGGTTGCTGTGATACAGCTTTGTGCGTGTCTACACATGCCTGTATTGATGTCCACTCTTCATGGTGTGTTACCGTGCAGCCTTTGATGCTCTGTTGATTTACTCACCACATATAAGCTGTTCAGTGTGACTCTGAGGTTTGGTGTCTGTATGAGAAGAAACACTGTCCTTGATGAAGGTCGATTTTTTTCCATCTCCTGTGACAAGAACATTTATTTGACACAGTTGTATTCAAAGGTGTCTCAAACAGAGGAGAAGAAGACCACAGAGGAGAAGAAGCAGCACCCCCTCATTGCTCTCTTTCTTCCATCAGCAAGCAGGGCCAGAATCAAATGGTTCAGGTTAAAATCAAAAGTATTTAACATTCTTAACAGAAGCCAAAACAACCGCAAACTGAATTACACTATCGACAGTAAAACAAACATAATATTCCAAGAAATATGAGGCCCCGTTCACACCACACGACAGACAGGTATGGCGCCCCATGGTACGGAGGAGGTCTGAGGATCTTCTGCAATTCGACGATCCCTAGACCCTGCTGAGTCTCTTAAAAGTATCATGTTTCACATTTCTCAGCCAATCGATCAGCTCTGTGAATGGCCGAACCCTTCGGACTTCAGTCGGCCATCTTCTTGACCCATTCCTCCCTCCTTGAAGGCTGCTCAGACACCTTTCAATAACATCCCCCTCTCACTGATTTTTATTACTTTGTGGCGGTGTCATAAATTCTCTGGTTTCTCTCAGAGTGTACAATACATTCAGTAACTCCTATTAGTTTAAACCTTCTACAAGTAAATGTAACATGTGCTTCTTCTTTTAAGGTATAAAAGGAATTTAAGGACCAGTTGTAAACAGTTATAGATTCTAGGCTTGTCTACGGAGCCCAATGCTCGCTAAAGGAACCACCACTGAGTCACAGATAAGTTTGACTAAGAGTTGTATTGTGATTATATTCCACACAAAAATTAATTACATACAAAAGAAATAAACAACGTGTCAGAAGGTTCAGTTCAGTTCATTTTCCATATAGTTCATAGAGTCTCCGTTCAGGTTGTTTCTCATATTGTTCTCCGTTCAGTTAGTTTCTCATATTGTTCATCGAATCAGTTTAGTTTGTTCCTACCACACCTCTTGTGGGAAGGAAAAGGAATTGTGGTCCAAAGGAATCTCCATTTGTAGCTCGCCATCCAAACCTTTACGTGCTCCGGAACTCGGTCACAAAAACCTGACCGCTGACTGCAGATTTAGTGCGCAAACCCACACGGTCTAGTTACGACACCGATCGTAGCCGCTGCTGCTCAGATGCCGTCCGGCTGAACCAAAGGTAAACAGGAAGTGACCTAATATTGACCCGGATATTTATGGCAGCTGGCGGTCCGTGATTGGCTACGTAATTAAAAATAGTTTCTGGATCAGAGGGTTACACTTTCCCCCCCTAATCTCATGTACGTCCCGTAACATGGAACGGGTTAGGTGTTAATTGCTTGCTGTGGTGTAACACAGGAGGGACCCTCGGAAGCTGTTAGAGCATATGTAAATACATTAGTTAACTCCTGCAATAGTGACTGAATAGTATTCAATACTGGGTGTCCAAGTTTTGTATACTGAAGTCGCTCTGGTGGCTTCCTGGTTCTAGTCGAACGGCTTAGAGGAACCTCGTAATTACTGTCAAGTGAAAGGTTTGAATCATTGTCTGTAGGATGATACGCTGTTTCATCTGCAGCATCGTTAGTTATTAATTCGGGTTCTGCGTCTCCTGTTGCGACTGAGCCCTCTGGGCTGTTGGCTGCATCAGGTAAGTCAGCCAGCTGCTGAGTAACCTTCCCTTGGTTTGGATCATCAGCAGCTGTGCGTTGTGGGGTCTCTAAGGTTGCAGGGACTGTGTTGGAAGGGGCCATAACAGAATCTGTTGGAATGCCAATTATGGTTGTGAATCTGGCAAGTTCTGAGCTGGGTGGCCCACTGTACCAGTAGTTCGGAGTTAATTCTTCGTCATCCGAGAATGTGGTCATATCTATAGGATCATCAGGAGGATCATGATTCGAGCGAAGGTTTGGTTTTGGGGTTTGCTTCACAGATAGAGTACTTTTTGGGGCAGTCAAGTATCCACAAGGTAGCAAAAGATCTCTGTGTAGTGTTCGTAGAGGAATGCCTCTATTCTCAGGTCTGACTGTGTAGACCGGAAGATTACCAGCTCTCTTTACAACAATGTAGGGCTCAGATTCCCATTTGTCAGCAAGTTTATGTTTGCCTCTGAGACGAACATTTCTGACCAACACACGATCTCCCACAGCTAATTCAGAGGCAGTGACATGCCTGTCGAATCTGGCCTTGTTTCTTTGCATGACTTTTTCAGCACTTTCTGTTGCAATTCTGTAGCTCTCTTTCAGATGAGATTTAAGATCTTTAACATACTGTGAATGGGATGTATGTTGACCATGGACAGGTAGTCCAAAAGCTAGGTCAACTGGCAATCGTGGTTGGCGTCCAAACATGAGTTCGTAAGGAGAGAATCCTGTGACATCATTTTTGGTGCAATTGTATGCATGTACTAGTGGTTTCACAAAATCCTTCCAGTGTGTTTTGTCCTGATCAGTTAGGGTTCCAAGCATGTCCAACAGTGTACGATTGAATCGCTCAACTGGGTTTCCTCTCGGGTGGTATGGAGTAGTCCTTATTTTATGCATTCCAGCCATTTCACACAGTTCCTTTATAGTCCACGACTCAAAGTCTGGTCCTTGATCACTGTGAAGTTTTTCCGGAATTCCATAGTGAATGAGAAAGTTGTCCCATAGACATTTCGCGACTGTCTTGGCCTTTTGATTGGGTGTGGGAATGGCCACTGCATACTTTGTGAAATGATCTGTGATTACAAGAATGTCCTTGATTCTGCTTCTGTCTGGTTCCAGTGATAAGAAATCCATGCAAACAAGTTCCAGAGGTCTTGTTGTTTTTATGTTTACAAGGGGTGCTGCTTTCTCAGGTAGGGATTTCCTTTTGACACACCTTTCACAAGTTTTTATCTTCTTGTAAACATCAGCAGACATTCTTGGCCAATAGAATCTGGTTCGAACCAGATCCAGTGTTCTTTCGATTCCCATGTGACCCAACTGATCATGTAGACTGGTCAGTACTTGGTGTCGCAATTCCTGCGGCAGCACAAGTTGATAAGTGCATTGAGATCCCATTTGCCTCTTCCTAACAAGAATGTTGTTCTGGAGCTCCAATCGTTTTAATTCTCGAAGGAGGAGAGGCAGATCAGGAAGTTCATTTCTCAACATAGGAGGTGGTGTCCTTCCATCTTCCAATTGCGATATGACATGTCTGATGGTTTGGTCTGCCCGCTGTTTTACAGCCATCTCAGCTGCTGTAAGCGGAGACATGATGGAGGTTCCAAACTGACTGTCATTCACAAAACTGTCAGGAAGTGCATCAATGGAATTTGAAAGTGATTGAACAAGGGCCAACTTTTTGTTATTAGAATCTATAGTTGCACTATAAATGAGCTGTCTGTCACAGATAGCCTGAATGGTGTGTTGATCCATAGAGACTAAAGCAGGGTCAGACAGATGATGTTTAATGAATTTCCCAATTCGCTCGCTCTCTTTCTTAGACTTAGCATCATCAGACAGATCACCATGAGGTCTGCGAGAGAGCCCATCTGCATCGGCACTTTGCTTGCCAGCACGATACAGTATTTTAAAGGAAAAAGTGGATAGTGCAGCAAGCCACCTGTAACTGGTTGCGTCCAGTTTAGCAGATGTCAGGAGGAAAGTAAGTGGGTTGTTGTCTGTTACCACTGTAAAATGATTTCCATACAAATAGTCATTGAACTTTTCTGTCACTGACCATTTGAGAGCAAGGAATTCAAGCTTATGAGCAGGATAACGGGATTCGCTACGATAGCCCTCTGCTGGCATAAGCAATGACTCTGTCTTTTCCGTCTTGTTCTTGATATAACACAGCTCCAAGACCAGTGGAGCTGGCATCAGTATGCAGAAGGTAAGGCTTTTGAGGATCAGCAAAAGCGAGAATTGGTGCAGTAGTAAGTTTCTGAATTATGGCTTCAAAAGCCTGTTGACAAGCAGATGTCCATCGACCACCAAACAGCTCTTTGGGGTTTAAGTATTGTCCTGGTTTCATTATTGGGTTAAATTTCTTCTGTGTTGGTGGATACCCAGAGGTATGGTTATGAAGAGGTTTGACAATAGCAGAAAAATCCTTTACAAACCTTCTATAGTACCCAGCAAAGCCAAGAAACGACCTCAGTTCTTTCAAGGTTTTAGGTACTGGCCATGTCGTGAGGGTAGCAATCTTTTCCGGGTCAGTTTCCACACCATTTCTGGAAACCACATGTCCAAGGTAACGAACCGATGATTGGAAGAATATGCACTTCTCCACAGACAGTTTTAGGCCAAACTCCTTTAGCCGATCCAGCACTTTCATTAGCCTTGCTTCATGTTCTTCTAAGGTGGGTGCAAAAATAATCAAGTCATCAATGAAGACAAGGACTTCCTTCAGGTTCATTTCTCCCATGCATTTCTCCATAAGACGTTGGAAAGTGCTTGGTGCATTAGTTATCCCCTGCGGCATGCGATTAAATTCCCAGAATCCTAAGGGACATACAAAGGCAGTTTTAGGTTTGTCTGCTTCCTCCATTTCAATTTGATAGTAACCCGATTTTAGGTCGAGTACTGAGAACCACTTGGATCCAGATAGTGCTGTGAAAGTGTCCTCCAGTTTAGGTAGAGCATAAGCATCTTTGATGGTTTGCAAGTTCAGCTTCCGGTAATCTATACAAAGTCGCACACTGCCGTTCTTTTTCCTCACCACCACGATAGGTGACGCGAAGAGAGATTCAGATTCTCGAATCACTCCGGATTCAAGGAGTTCTTGAAGATGTTTACGGACAGCGTCAATGTCTTGGGGATGAATAGGTCTTGGTCTGTGCTTGAACGGGGTTTCATCTGTAAGTTTGATGTGGTGAGTCACTTTATCAGTTCTGCCAAAATCAAGATCATGTTTGGAAAAAACTTCTGGAATACTGCTGAGTTTTGCTGTAATGCGATCTTTCCATTCAGGTGAGAGTGGTGAGTCGCCAAAGTTGAAACTCATATGTGGCTTTGGGGATGTATGATCGGATTTAACTGGGTTAGTCACCATTTGTTCCTTGGAAATTATAGTCTGAATTGCACTCATCTCTGCAATAGCAGATCTAGCAGGGATGATGATGTCATGATCAGATTCATTGGTTATGACAACCGGCACTTGACATGGCTGAAACCTGGGAAAATCAATAAGACATGACTTGACCATCAACCCACCAGGCAAGGGGAAGGAGGATGGATGCTCAATAATGACATCTCTTTCTGACTGCCAAGAGTGTGTAGCTGCAATCCCTTCCACAACAACAGTTCTTCCTGCCGGAATAGTTTGAGAGGTTTTCCCATGCATCCGGATAATGCCATGATGACTGTTAAGTGTCTGTTTATGTCTAAATTCCAGAATGTTCAACACTGCTCTGTATCCATAAGGAAGCGGGTGACTAACCGATAGGTTGTCTTCAACGCATTTCTCATAAAGGACATCAAGTGTGTTAGTGCCAATAAGCACAGGAGACTGCGACGTCCTAACATCAGGCACCACCAAGGCAAGAGTATGTACATCAACTGATGTACCAAGGAACTCAGGTGGAAAAGTAACATCAAGCTCAATGTAGCCCATATATGGCACAGCTTGACCATTAGCCCCCTCCACTTCCAGGATATCCATTAAGGGTTTGATTTCTTGATCAGATAGATGACTACAGTAAAAACAATGTGGGACTGTAGTCACCTGTGAACCCGTATCCAATAAACAATTGAATAATGTTCCTTTCATCTCCACTTGTGCTGTGCTTTTGGTGCCAATGAGTCCTTTTGGTAACTTGCACAGATATGAAGTAGACTGTGATGGAGGCCATTTTCTGGGACATTGTTTCACTGCAGCCTCTGTCTGTCCCTCCGCAAAAGCTGCACTTAGTTTGATGGATTGAAGGAAGTGTTCTTCACATTCCACATGTGTTGTTTTTCTTGTAACGCCTTTCGTTTTGACATCACCAGAGCTGGATTGGCTGCATTAATGCATTGTGTGGAGATGTGACCATCCTCGCCACACTTAAAACAGTACCAAGGCTTTGGTTTAGTTAACTGTTTTGGTACGACAGTTCTTGCAGCTCTAGACTTTGATGCATTTACTTGACACGGTTCATGCCTTGGTGCAGAATGTGTCTTCCTCTCAGAAATCAAGGCTGTTAGTTGGCTCTGCAACTTGTTCATTTGCTTCCTGAGATCCTCGATTACATTTGAATCGTACTCTGTTTTTGCACCACAAGCACAAGCGGTTTGCGAACTCTAATTCGTTGCTTGGATGAGCTCATGTGTTTCTTCATGCGGCTCTCTTTTGATAGTTGCCTGTCTTCTTCTGTGCGCAACAAAAGTAATAACTCTGCAAAGCACGGAGGATTGCTTTTTCTCTGTTCAAGTTGTAGGTTTGCAATGACTGTGTTATCCCAACATCCACGGCAGAATTGTTTAATTAGATGTTTATCCATTTCCCTTACTTGAATGCCTCCCCTTTTCACCACGGCAGTCCCATTGAGCTGCAGTCGCTGGAGGTAGGCTGAGGGTTTCTCACCCGGGTCCTGAAGTGTACTTAGGAATTGAGCAAAAAGCTCCTCTCCATCTTGGACAGTAGCAAAGGCTGAATCAAGAACCTGTAGGTAGACAGTCGGCAAGGCATCCGGACCAAGGCCTTTGACGACATCAGCTGCAGGGGACAACAAGCTCTCCAAAATCCTTCTGGAGACATGCAACGCAGACAGACTAGGATCAGTGAGAAGTAATTCAATGTGAGAGCGCCAAGTTTCATAGTCTGTCTCATTACTGGGTTTCGGACATCTCCCAGAAAAAGAACGGAGTCGGAGCGGAGACAGTGAGTGAGCACTTATGTCTTCATTTCTCACAATATGTTCAACCACAACTTTTTGTATGCCAGGTGGGTTTAATTCATCTACAGAGAGAGAGACAGTTCTTCTGGTATTTGGGACTCGCGAATTTGGTTGCTGGCCAAGCACCGATCCTTGTGGTAGTGCGGGGTCCAATATTAGAACTGATGGCTCCTCTTCATTGTCACTGCTAGTACTTCTTCGCTCCTCCAGTTCCTCACCAATTCTACTCATCATGTCCTTTAATATTTCTTCAAAGTGTTTTCCACTATCCTTAGCTAGTTGTTTTAACTCACTATGGTAGTTTGTTGTACAGCTACCACTGATTGCAGCTGTATACTCATCTGTTAGCGCATTTACGCAAAAAATAACATCTGGCTCATCCTGTGAAGGATGTGTGTACGGCAACAGCGGCCCTAAAGCTACTAAAGCAGAACTAGTTGAAAATTCAACGATCAGGTTTTTGTGATATCTACTGCTGGAATCATCAATTGGAATAACTTTCCTAATAGACCCATATCGTTTTAGACACTCAATAATTTCCCCTTCTGTATCTGTACTGGTACCACCACTAATAATCACAGACCTAGTTACATCCACCCCAGACTGCTGAACGTAATCCATCTTGGTACCCACCTCTTGTGGGAAGGAAAAGGAATTGTGGTCCAAAGGAATCTCCATTTGTAGCTCGCCATCCAAACCTTTACGTGCTCCGGAACTCGGTCACAAAAACCTGACCGCTGACTGCAGATTTAGTGCGCAAACCCACACGGTCTAGTTACGACACCGATCGTAGCCGCTGCTGCTCAGATGCCGTCCGGCTGAACCAAAGGTAAACAGGAAGTGACCTAATATTGACCCGGATATTTATGGCAGCTGGCGGTCCGTGATTGGCTACGTAATTAAAAATAGTTTCTGGATCAGAGGGTTACATAAACATATTGTAACACATAATATCCATGCTAGGAGCGCTTTAAACTTAAATTCCTCACAATACTAAGTGTGCTCCACTTGATCATATACAATCATATGCAAACTGAGCTGCACGTAATGCTGACGTGCTTATACGCCAGCTAGCAGGCTCTGGCACGTCAAAGAATACGCCCAACATGTCAAACTAAAGATCTGATTGGTTGAACACTATGTCAATCAACAATATCGTCCCCATTCACTTAAACTGCACATGGATTCACTTGTGAGTCTGCAGGCCTGGGGCCTCTCTTCTTACCTAGAGACACAGAGGTGAAATCTGATTGGATAAAAGCTCTACCCCTAGCCCTATTTTTAGGCCTCTGCTCGAAAATGTCATACCCATACTCAAAGGAGCTTATCTCTCTAACGACAAGGTCTATTTGAATAATTTCAATGGAAGGATAACACTAACACTTGTGAGATTTGTTAATATGTGTACATATCAATATGTTACTGGTTAATGCTGAATGAAGATAGCACACAGCTCAAATTGAAATTCTTTTGGTTCGTCTGAAAAAAAAGCAATGAAATGAGGCCCTGACTAGCCTAAAAACTCTCCCAAATCATAGCAGTAGTCACGTCAGTAGTCTTAAAAAAAGATTTGGCTTTGATAAAGTGAAGCAGGCCAGAAATATTGATGGTTTTGAACAGGTCAGCCGAGGTCAGCCGACGTCAATTCTGATTTTGGAAGCAGCACTTTCAGCTGTTTTATTGTAATTTTATATACTGTATAACTATATATTTCACTTCTTTTATCACTAATAGTGTTCAATCTATCTAATACAGCAGTTTGGCATCATTTTGAGAGCCTGGGCCCTATAGAAACCTGTAGAACAGGGCTCATCCTCGTCTGAGTTCCAGTTTTACAGACTTCATTTGAATGTCACACAGCCTTCTGATTGGCGGATTTTCGCCTACGACACAGCGTTGAATGCGGAAGAGTCTAAGCAGTGTGATGTTACGTTCTTAGAGTTGATTGACAGAATTTGAAGCCAATAAAAATCGAAAACCGTGGCCTGTGCCCCCAAGGGTCAAACCCATTGGCCAAAATGGAAAAGACAACCTAACCTTCATACAAGCTCATAGAGACTCAGATTCTTCACAGAACGGAGGAGAGAGACCGGCAGCACATGGATGAAAGGATTAATTTTGGATTTTTGGCGATTTTCTTCCAGAAAACCATCTCAAGGTGTGAAGCGTTTACAATTTTTTGCTGTTTGGCTGTGTGTTATTCTGTGGCTTATGGAGTGTAACTTGTTAATGGTTTGAAGGAGAGGAATTTGGAAGATATGTTAGGATTCAGTGTGGAGTCCTCATGCTCTCTGATATGCGGTTTGTCTGTGAAAGTGCCGTAGTTTTTAGTTGGTATCGTTAACAGAGAACATAGTTCGCCGTGTCCTGGCGAAAAATAGGTGAAATTGTGGTACCACTTGTAGTATATAGTATTACTTTGTGTATATATATGTTTTTGAGTGAGTAAAATAGCTTACATGGTCCATTTTATCAGAATTTCTTAGTTACGTAGGTTTTTGATATATCATAAAATAGCATTTCATTCGTTCTCAGAAGTGATTTGTACTACGTGTGTACTCTGGTGCCCCCCCTAGCCCCCTCCTAAGGGGGCTCTCGGAGACAGGAGGTTGAAACAAGCTGCACTGGAAGCAGAGCAACTGAGGAAGACAGTAGCTGTGCAATAAGAAAATAAGATAATGGGAAAAATATTTTTATAAATTATAATACATGTAGTGTATTTAAGACAGCTTTGAGTCAAATTGTTAGGATTCCCGCCTGTGTGCTCCTCTGTTGTTTTCCCCTGTCTGTTATTGTTATGTAGGGCCATGTGCTTATGTTTTGTTTTTATGTCAGCCAGTTTTCACCCTTGTGTTCCGCCCACAACCACGCCCCTCGCCGCAGCTGTAACTCATTCCGGTGATCGCCACATGCTGTGGTTAAATACCACGGCGTTTCTCCGACGCGGCGTCAGTCCGTCCAGTTACCAGTCTGGTCACGAAAGTCGGAACTCCGTGTCCTTGCATTTCGTTAATCCTTTTGTTTTGCTGTTTCCTCTGCCACTCAGCGCCGTAGACCTGTGCCCCTTCCTTCACCGTGTCGGACCGCCGGGGCCCCACACAATTGTGCCGTCCTGGCTGTGAGAGAGCGGTTGAGTTGCCCTCCCGTCTCCAAAGACTGCCCTTACCGGCGTCGGTCGAGTTGCCCTCCCGACTCCGGTGGAGAAGGAGAGACCTTTTTCCACCGGACACTTAGCCGCGTTAGGTTGTTTATACTTTGTTTTTGTTCTGCATCACGTAATAAAGTCCTTTGCTGGATATAAACCTGCTGTGTGGCGTGCATTTGGGTCCACCTCGACATCATCACATAACACAAATTTCCTCTTGGGTCCTTTTGGCTTTACTACTTAACATTTCCACTAGAGGTCATGAGGGTTCCACTGGTGTGGCTAACTGCTACTAGGAGTGAGAGGTGGACGTCAGCATTTCCCCTTCCTTTTTTGTTATCACATACATTTTTTTTTTTAAGTGTTTCCCTAAATACCATAAAAATGAGTGTAAAGGTACAAAATCTTGAAATAGTAGAGAATAATTTGGTTCAGCAAACAAACATCCATCCAAAAATGTCATAAGACGTTCAGACATCAGCTTGAAGACAAACAGCATATCTTGACCATGGTACCTGTGTATGAAACTACACTCTTCATCTGTGAACAACTTACGCTCCCACACCGTGCACAGCAGACCTCATTTGATCTCTAAAGTCAGGATGTGGTCACTGGTATGACATAGATTCAGAAATAAACTTCTAAATGCAGCTGAGAGGGCTGCAGAGCTTTGGCCTGCCTGTCGTTAGACATAAATAACAACATCTGAATTAGCAGCTAACCACTTTTTTCAATGAGCTAGTGGAGATTCCTTCCATGTGAACTATTTATAGTATGTTTATGTTGGTAGTATTAAAACATTTTCTCACATTTAACTCAATTCCACCAACAACTTCAGCAAGTCACTAGTCCGCAGCTTCAGTCTGTTGAGCTCTCCGCGGCCGTAAGTCGAGCTGTTTGTCACTGTGGGTTTCCTGTTAAGCTACCTTGGTATTGTATCACACCACTGGTGAAGGGTATATGTGGGGGCTGATGGCAAACCTGAGATAAACAGGAAATTATCTGAAAACAGCTTTGAGTCTTGTTACAGAGACACAACCACCGCCACCATTATGAAATGTTACAGATCGATTTCAATCAAAAATGTGAACCTGAAGCAACAACAACAAAGAGGTTTTCTATCTGGATGCTAATGTGTGCATATGATACATTTTTTCCTTAAACCTAAATATAACGAATAAAACAATGAAGGAAGAAATTCAGTCAGTGTAAATATGTTTTCCTGAATTTAGTTCATATGCACTGTGGTTCAAGCCACTGACAGTGGGGCTTGCCCAACACAATGTGAAACATGAAAACATAGTTGGCGCCGAATTCTTGGAATTTAATGATCAATCAATTTATTGTCACTGTTTTGTCAATGGAGACATTTTCTGCCAAAGGGTCCGTATTAAACTACTAATATTTTGTAGTAAAACTGTGAAACTAAATGATCAGTCAGGGTGAATGTCACATTAGCTGTAAAATCGTACCAATTATAAGGTCTTGATTTCAAGGATTCAAGGATTGGACCCTCTGTTGAGAAATGAGTATTATATTACAACGTTGCAGCTGCTATAGCGAATCAATTTCGAAACAAGATGCCACATGATCTCGTTCTGTTTGTTCAGGACAGCTTGGGGCTCGAACCTCATCCTGAAGTGTTTTTGGTTTGTGACTTAACAGCTCCACTGGAGGTCAGGAGAGTGTCGCCTGGAGCTGGTGTGACCAGGAGCCGTTGGTTTGTGTCTAATGGAAGTATTGTCAACATGTAGGATCACACTGAACTGTGGACAGCGAAGCTGTAAACTAATCTGTAGCTTCCGCCTGTCTGCATGTTAAGCTCTGCAGTCCTGTGAGGGACTGTTTGTCACTGTGAGTTTCCTGTGAGCCCTACTGATTAGAAGGTGTGACACGATTGTGGTTGGTTTTACTCTCACCTCTGTGTTGTCTTTGTAACTTCTTGGAAACTGTGTGGCAGGGACATCCTTAAAAGAGTAAGCTTGGCAAGAATATTAAACAGTAGCCATCTTGGCTTTGTATGATGTGTCCTCTTTCCTCTGTAACAGAATGAGCTCCAACATAACACATTCTTGAAGTTACAAACTCTATAGGGTCTGGATTGATGGCTAACTTGAGATAAGAACAGGAAATTGCCTGAAAACAGCAATCATGTCAGGCAAGCAGCCATCACAGCCATTATGAAATGTTCCAGATCGATTTCAATCAAAAAATGTGAATCTGAAGCTGGATTGTGATCAACAAAAACAAACAGGTTTTCTCTCTGGAAGTTAAAAAAAAGTGTATTTATTATAAGTGGTGTGAGGAAATTAAGTTTAGTATCAACTTTCAAAACTTCATTGCTGTCCACCTTCAAAAAAGCAAACAACAAAGCAACAGCATTTTCTGCATAACATGTTTTATACACATCAGTCATAGATAGTGATTGCTGCTCACATTTAAATGAGGGAAGATAAGTGACAGAATGGTCTTTACGTATCCCTACAAATAAATGACAAGATTCATCATTACTCATCATTACACAATACAATTTATTACCAGACCGTAATAAAGAAGTGGACGCAGTCCCCGTGACGTCACCCGTTGGTTTGTGGACTGTCGCTTTGAAGCCTCGAGTTCGGCCTTTAGGTCGTAGCCATCTTGGTTTTTGGCTCTTGCGATCTTGTTTTTTTTTTGCAACCAGAAGTTACACGATAGGCTGGAGCTAAGAACAACCGAACGCTGATGAAACATTTTTACAATATCCTATACAATGTGACTTCTCTTTTGCAACCAGAGGAGTCGGCCCCTGATGGCCAGTAGAGGTAATGCAGGAAAATGGCACTTCCGCAATAACTTAGCTTTTTATACCTAGTGGTTGCCGCATGGTACAGATGCCTTGCAGTCATGTGACTTCTGACGATGTCTGTTGCTGTCGCCACCATGTCGGGTACTGATGTTATACACGTAGGTAAATGATGCTAGTGCTCCAATGTCACTAATTTCTCACTTAGATAGCAAAGAACAGAATTGTTCTACACTTTACAGGTACATGGCCTGATTTGCTGTCGGTTGTCTGTTGGTTCGATCCCATCGTCAGATGTTATATAGTTATGTTTGTTATTTTGTTTTAGTGTCTCGACATCCTGGAAGTATTGATGGCAGAATAGGTGCTGAATTCAGAATTCTGGGCTTTCTTCTTCTTTGGTCTCTGTGATGCCTGGCGGATTTCCAGCGCAGCATAACACACATCTTCATCCTAAAATTTGACATTTGTTGTTTGAATTCAAGATCGTGAACAGATTTATTGCCATTCAATATATTCTATTGTCACACCTACCTGATGCAGTCCTGTTTGAGGTCTTTGCTGATCAGCTTGAGGTTCTGGAGCTGCAGAAATCAATACAACATCACTACAGACAGCATGGTGCTACCAAACTCAAACACAGATCGAAAAAAGAGACTTCTTTCAAATTCAGGTTTGTTTTTTCTGTTTTTCATTTCATTTCATTTTGTAGATCATCATGGATATTCCTGACATTTAGCTCTAAAGGAGAGGTATACAGTTGTTACCTTTTTTCTGACAGAGATGATAAACCAGAAGAGAGGAGAGGAGAGAGGAGAGAACAGCAAAAGCTGGACACAAGGAGAACAGCAGAATCCAACATACATCACAGTCACGTGGAGTCTCGTGGTGAGGAGTCTCACTGGAGTCTGAATAAAGAACAAAGTTAGCGTCATTAAACTCTGATTTCACCAAAAGGGCAAACGATTAAAAAAATAAATAATTTTTGTGTCATTTTCCTGAACAAAGCTCTTTGCGTGGGGACATAAGTGTAATAGTTGTTCCATGAACCCTGGAATCTAGAGCCCCAAGAATAAAAACACTGATGGATTTGAGTTCAATTCTGCGGAGTGTCTTGAGAACTCAAGTTTCCACTGAGCAGAGAAAAAACATAAACTGCATCGACATTACTATTTATTCTGCCAAGATGTTCAGATCTTTTCAGAATTAAGTGCAAAGTGCAACCTTTAACTTTGATGGAGCCTCAGATTTAAAATGTGAAATAATCCCAAAGCTCACTATGCATGAAAATACATATGGAAATGTACATTTAAGGATGACCTACAACCCTTCAGATACATGAAGTCTCAGATTTGGGAATATAATTATTTGTATAAAACATTATACTGCTTCATTGTTGACACACAATCTTCCTCTAAGACTTCATGATAATTGACCTTTTTGATCGTTAATATAAGTATATATGGGGCCTGTGCACATTTTCCTCCTGTAAGCTAATCAGTTAGTCAAATGATATATTCACTGCAGTCACATAGATCTTACCGGAACAAATTTAGACCAGCATACTTACTGAATAGGATCCTTGTTGAGATGTTGCCATATCTGTAAAGAGTTTTGGAATTAGTGTATTCTTTTTCCTCCACTTTTTTCTTTCCAGTTCCACAGTAGTAGATTCCCGCATCAGAATCAGTGATGTTCATGATCAGCAGGTCATAGGATTCAGAAGAAAAGTTTCTCACAAAGTGGAAACGAGGAAGGGGGTTCAAAACGTTCCAATCTTTGGTTGGACTCCATTGAAGGTTCACTTCAAGGACAAGAGAAGGCTGGTTCTCATGAGAGCAGTTCCTGTACCACACTATGTATACTCCATGTTTACTTGATAATTTACAGTCACAGTACAGAGTGACGTTGTCTCCCGGTCTGACTGTTGCCTCCAACACTGATCCAGAGATCCAATCATGACTGCAGGATGCAACTCCTGGAATACAAAGACAATCATAAAAGCAGATTGAAATGTGCGCAGTGTTACACAATTTCACATTACAGCAGGTGCAGGTTCCTGCTCAACACAACAACAATGAGAGTGCATATGAATTGTTCTCACATTGGAACCTAACAATAGTAATCAAAACATCCAAAATTTGTCTCAAAATAATTACCGAAGAGAGCGACCAGAAAAATGTGCAGCCCGTCCATGTGTGATGATGATCGAGAGATGGAAGACAGCGAGACAGCTCTTACTCAAAGATATCATGCCCTTTGTACACGTGTCTGTCAAAGGAAGTATACAATGTGATTGGCCAGTCAAGTGGAACATTTTCTTCTGTGGTGGTTTTCTATTGGTGTAAAGGTATGTGGCAGTCTGGGCTGTTATGTTTCCCGTACATGATCACTCAATAACAGACACACCAAGATACAACCCACCACCCCCCAGCATCTAACTGAGGTGTGTCCATTTCATGGTAGATTTCAGCCTTGTAATACTTGCAGTATTGCCTTTGTAGGACTTTCAGTATGCTGAGGGTTGTTATAGACTCAGGGTCTGATTTCTTCCAAATTAAGAAACAATATGGGATACAGTGGGCAGAAGCTTCCAGTTCCAACAAGTAGTCATGGAGGCCAATTTACCATCCGGATGAGTAAGCAAGCTTTAAACATCAAATTAAAACTGTTAACAGCGTCAAAATGTCTGGTTGTTGCATGTTCGGTTGGTCAGAATCGATATTCCAACAGCGGAATTAAGTTCTACAGAATTCCAATCGTTTCAGAGCAACAGGTGTTTCAGTGTAGCGAGTGACAGTGTCAGTTTGTGACATTTAGCCAAACGCGTCCGTGGCTGCTCGTATTAACTCACGTAAACGGTTGGCTTTGATAATAAACCCAGATGAGCTTCTATTTAAAATTATTTAAAAAAATCATATGACATTAATGCTTTCTAGTTGCTGATCCCCGATAATTATTTCATTGTGAATAACAAATCTGTGTTGAAATCAGGAGGAGGAGAGCTGATGGCAGCACGGGAGCTAACAGCTAACGTACGGCGGTTCCATTGAGATTTAGTTTATCGGCAAATGGTTTCAGTGTCATATCTTAAAGTTATATTTGCTCCCTTTATTTTCTGCTGATCCGATCTGTGACTCAAAACCGTGATACGATTGAAACCATGAGTTTTGTGATCCGTTGCAGCCTTAATCTAATTTTGTTGCGTTTGTCGTTCTGTACGTGAACACAGAGCAAATAAGTTGTTCATAATTTCTCACTGGTGCAACGTTTTCACTCTATGTTTCTCCACCAAATACATATATATGTCTGGCCACTAAATATCGCACCACGTGCTAATGTACTCTACCCACTAGCACACGGATCTAGAAAGGGAATTTGTTTAGGTTGCATTAGCGATCTGTGGTTGTCAATGTCTTTGCATAGCTCGACAAGCTATTGCTCTCCGTCGTTCATCTGTTGCCAAACTGAGTGCTTATGTTCGTCATCATTGTTTACGATCTCTCAAAGGATCTATTAGAATAAGTCAATCGTCAATGACTACCAAAGACCTACAGTTCTTGTAAAAAAAAATCATTCAGCAACTCAACAAAAATGATACAACGTCTTTCGTAGAGACTTTCTTAACAGTAAATATCTCGTCTGTCTTTTCAGAAAAGGCCCACGAATGACAAAAGTTGTTATTTCGGAGGTTTGATGTATCCAAACACAGCAACATGAGAAGTATGTTTGACTTCACTTTCACAGTTTCTGATAGCACATATCCTCTCAGAGGACTGATGAGGTGAGATGAATGAAACACAGAGTGTCAAAGCTTCATGGTGGGAAGTATCAAACACACTTGTCTTTTCATTGGGGCTCGAACACAGTGTAATACCACTGATGCAGCGGTTGCTGTGATACAGCTTTGTGCGTGTGTCTACACATGCCTGTATTGATGTCCACTCTTCATGGTGTGTTACCGTGCAGCCTTTGATGCTCTGTTGATTGACTCACCACATATAAACTGTTCAGTGTGACTCTGAGGTTTGGTGTCTGTATGAGAAGAAACACTATCCTTGATGAAGGTCGATTTCTTTCCATCTCCTGTCACAAGAACATTTATTTGATACTGTTGTGTTCAAAAGTTTCTCAAACAGAGGAGAAGAAGACCACAGAGGAGAAGAAGCAGCCCCCCCCTCCTTGCTCTCTTTCTTCCATCAGCAAGCAGGGACAGAATCAAATGGTTCAGGTTAAAATCAAAAGTATTTAATATTCTTAACAGAAGCCAAAACAACCGCAAACTGAATTACACTATCGACAGTAAAACAAACATAATATTCCAAGAAATATGAGGCCCCGTTCGCACCACACGACAGACAGGTATGGCGCCCCATGGTACGGAGGAGGTCTGAGGATCTTCTGCAATTCGACGATCCTTAGACCCTGTTGAGTCTCTCAAAAGTATCATGTTTCACATTTCCCAGCCAATCGATCAGCTCTGTGATTGGCCGAACCCTTCGGACTTCAGTCGGCCATCTTCTTGACCCATTCCTCCCTCCTTGGAGGCTGCTCAGACACCTTTCAATAACATCCCCCTCTCACTGATTTTTATTACTTTATGGCGGTGTTATAAATTCTCTGGTTTCTCTCACAGTGCACAATACATTCAGTAATTCCTTTTAGTTTAAACCTTCTACAAGTAAACATATTTTAACACAATATATCCGTGCTAGGAGCGCTTTAAACTTAAATTCCTCACAATACTATGTGTGCTCCACTTGATCATTTAAAGCAGGGGTCCCCAAACTTTTTCCTGTGAGGGCCACATCACTGACCATATCGTTTGACCTAGGGCCGCACGATTACGTGCATGCTACGCGCAGGTGAGCGACTGTTGCATCGTGCGCGCGGATCGGGGCGGAACACCGCCGTGCGCGATACAGAGAGCAGGGGAATTGAAAACGCGCGACCATGTAGTGACAGACATGACATGCCGGCGTGTAAATAAATTAAGCACAAGTACTCGTCCTTCAAGCTCCCGTCTCTCTGCTTCTTCTTCTTCTTCTACTCTTCTACTTCTACAGGGTGCGCGCATGACAGCTCTCATCTCGTTCGCCCCCTGGTGGTTGGCTGATTCAGGAAGCGTTTGATTTGATATGTAGCAGAGCACGTATTTTAAACGTTAATATCGCAGACGATCATGCTCATTTAATCGTGGCAGCCAAAATCGTGATCGCAATTAAAATTCGATTAATTGTGCAGACTGAAAAAAAATCATAATGCGTCTCTGGTATTGTTCAGGGGGCCGGACCAAATGTGGAGGCGGGCCGCATCCGGCCCGCGGGCCGTAGTTTGGCGACCACTGATTTAAAGTCACAGTACAGAGTGATCCAGAGATCCAATCATGATGCAGGATGCAACTATTGGAACATCAAAACAAAGCAAAAGCAAGAAGTGAGATGAACGGTTGTTTCACAATACACTGAAGGCAGATTCAATACAAAAACACTGAGATGTTAGCATAGTTTCATAAGAAGAATAAAGTAAATCTCAATAAGTTTACTAAAATTTACTTTGGAGAATGACCAGAAAAATACGCAGCCTGTCCAGTGGCGGGCCGTGCATTTCATACCTGGGCCTTCTGTGCTGTCCTACTACAGTTGAATTACCTCCTAATAACCTCATTATGACACATAAATCCAGCAAACCTGCAGCAGATCCACGCATTCCACCACACAAGAGCACGAGCCATTCAAATACTATTCATAAAAACGACACGATAGACAAATGAACAGTAGTAACGTTACTATGTAAAAAAACTGACACAGTTTGTCACTTACCGAAACTTAAAGAGTTCGATCCCAGTACATCGTTTCAGTTCCAGTAAGAAGTCCTTCTCGATTCATGGACGCCAGTGATGACAGTCGAGCCTCCCCAGTTGTATTTCACCGGTCTGCTGCGGCAGGTTCGCACCGGGGCCGTGGTTGTGGAGCTGTTTCCCTCAATGTTCATTGAGTTGTAGATCCACTTGAGTCTCTCCAAAAGTTTTCAAATGCTATGGTGTCCTCAGGTTAGCGTAGCATAGCTCCAAACCCAACTATAAAATGTGCAACGCTTCTCCGACGCTGTCAGCAAGAAAAACCGTTCATACAAATCCTTTTCCTGGCTGGGTCAGGGCTGCCAGCTGTGGCGTTGACTGACCATTTCTTACATGTCCAGCTTTTCCTGAAATTTCCTTCTTTCTTGAGAAAGGCGTTGTCAGTAACTCCGCCACTAAATCCGTTTCTCCTTCTTATTCAGCCATTGAGTGTTGAAAAAACAAAGCTAGATAAAAAAATAAATAAACTACACCAAGCAAAACCCTAAACATTTTATAATCTCTTCCAAATCTTTCAATTTGAACTCTTACTCCTCCAACTAAGCTCTGCTGGCAAGTTAAGTTTCGTTTTCTAATAGTCACGTGCTCGCCCACTGACCAATCACAGCACACCCTGCACCCCACTGCAGTGTTGCTCCTGCAAACTGAGCTGTACGTAATGCTGACGTGCTTAGAAGCCAGCTAGCAGGCTCTGGCACGTCAAAGAATACACACTAATAGTGTTCAATCTATCTAATACAGCAGTTTGGCATCATTTTGAGAGCCTGGGCCCTATAGAAACCTGTAGAACAGGGCTCATCCTCGTCTGAGTTCCAGTTTTACAGACTTCATATGAACGTCACACAGCCTTTTGATTGGCGGATTTTCGCCTATGACACAGCGTTGAATGCGGAAGAGTCTAAGCAGTGTGATGTTACGTTCTTAGAGTTGATTGACAGAATTTCAAGCCAAAAAAATCGAAAACCGTGGCCTGTGCCCCCAAGGGTCAAACCCATTGGCCAAAATGGAAAAGACAACCTAACCTTCATACAAGCTCATAGAGACTCAGATTCTTCACAGAACGGAGGAGAGAGACCAGCAGCACATGGATGAAAGGATTAATTTTGGATTTTTGGCGATTTTCTTCCAGAAAACCATCTCAAGGTGTGAAGCGTTTACAATTTTTTGCTGTTTGGCTGTGTGTTATTCTGTGGCTTATGGAGTGTAACTTGTTAATGGTTTGAAGGAGAGGAATTTGGAAGATATGTTAGGATTCAGTGTGGAGTCCTCATGCTCTCTGATATGCGGTTTGTCTGTGAAAGTGCCGTAGTTTTTGGTTGGTATCGTTAACAGAGAACATAGTTCGCCGTGTCCTGACGAAAAATAGGTGAAATTGTGGTACCACTTGTTGTATATATTATTACTTTGTGTACATATATGTTTTTGAGTGAGTAAAATAGCTTACATGGTCCATTTGATCAGAATTTCTTCTTTACGTAGGTTTTTGATATATCATAAAATATCATTTCATTCATTCTCAGAAGTGATTTGTACTACATGTGTGTACTCTGGTGCCCCCCCTAGCCCCCTCCTAAGGGGGCTCTCGGAGACAGGAGTTTAAAACAAGCTGCACTGGAAGCAGAGCAACTGAGGAAGACAGTAGCTGTGCAATAAGAAAATAAGATAATGAGAAAAATATTTTTATAAATTATAATACATATAGTGTATTTAAGAAAAATTATTAAATTATAAAATAGCTCTAACTTTGTGATTCTGTTTAGGCCAGCAGAGAAGGCTTTGCAGGCCCTGACGGCCCACCACTGATGTGAGATGATGACCTGGTGTAGAAAGTCAAGGAAACGGGTCTTCAGCCAGATGTCATGGCTTTTCCACATACAG
This sequence comes from Pholis gunnellus, assembly GCF_910591455.1. Lineage (NCBI taxonomy): Eukaryota > Metazoa > Chordata > Actinopteri > Perciformes > Pholidae > Pholis > Pholis gunnellus. The sequence continues at coordinate 23,961,852 of NC_136531.1, forward strand.
GAAATGTAAGTTGTGTTTGGCTGGTTGATTGGAACATTTTCTTCTGTGGCTGTTTCTGTTTTTTGTGTGATGCTGTGACTTCAAATGCCTGTACCTGTACACACACTGTAACTGGGGACTGAATTCCTTCAGATGCTTTTGCACTTTTTGCGGCTATGGTGAGATGCTCCACTTTAGGGAGCAAAGAAATATCGTCAGCAATATTGATCATATTTAGTAGAAAGTCTGGCAAACAACTTGACAGCATGAAGATGCTTTGGGGTGTAAAATAATACAGATTTGACATTATCTCATTTATAGACCCTCCTCTGTTGAGCAATGTGTTTGAACAATTCGTTAGAATTACACTTGCAAACGCAGGCTTTACGAACATGCTTAATGTAATTGAGCCCTGTGACACTACTCCATCACGAGCCCATTTCAGCAGCCCACGTGTTAAAGACAAAACAGGAGTTGCTGCAGCTTCCTGTACACACATGTATCCATCATTGTTCAAAGTAAAAAAGAACATACTTTACGATGTTAGTTTTAATAAATACAAATATTTTAAAATCAAGGATATTTCTCTGGCATTTGGAAACGTAGCGTGGCACCACTGTGTGGTATCAAACCGAGCCGTGAGTTTTGTGAACCGTTACACCAGCAGAAATGAAAGCTGTTTTTCTGTACTACTTCAAAGTTCACATCTTGGACCTGTGACATTGTCATCAGACCACAATAGTCTGTAAAACCCTGACAGCGCATTTCACGTCAGAGGATATCTGCCTGAGGAGGTGAGATGATGCTTCTGGTGTCAAACCTCCATGGAAATAACTTGCAACACATTTACTTATTTATTTTCAAAGGGGAAAAAACAATTGACTACTGATACATTGTTAAACAAACAGCTCGGGACGAGTTTCAACAATAAATAGAGGTAGAGAGAGAAGAGAAATTGTTCTTTTCGTTGGTTACCTGATACTGTTTTGCTTACAATACAAGATTAGATATGATTTGCTTGAAAAAAATGTTTTTGCAAAGTGAACATGGAAATAATTCTAAGTACTATCAGAGTAAGAGGGGATAAAAAAAGTACAAGTAAGCAAGTTGGAGAGAACGTCATCATCCAGAACACACTGGAGTTGGGATCAAATATATAGAGAGATAGATCTTTGAAATTTCAGAAGCATCCAAGCATACTTTCATAAAGCCCCACATTGTATAATACTCCTACCGTAAGTATGTTGCACCCTGAAAGAATCTGAACTGTGATCTATCGGCTCAGATGTTCTAACTGATACTGCTAACACAAGGACTCCTCTTCTCCCTGTGAGACTATTTGTTGCTTGTGCTCGTCGTTTTGGTCTCTTGCTGATGACAACTATAAGCTCACATACTGCAATAAACTGAAAATTAAAGAATTCCCACACCGAAAGACTTTTTCCTCCTAAAGAACACATTCTGCATTTTGATCAATGTTTGTTTAACATCAATCATCTCAAAACTGATGAAAAATATGGAAAATAATGGGTGTATTTCAAAATATGTTTTTCTCATACAGTAGACAGACAGCTGTTTTGCTGTGGATTCAACTTTAACACCATTTAATAACAGTTAAACGTTTGTGCTTGTTAGTTTAGACAAATAATCACATCTACTGTCCAGTAAATGAAAACTCTAAAAGGGTACTTTTCATTTCACAAATCAGTGCAAACCGGTTTACGTGTGCGTTGCTGATTTTGCTGGATTAAAAACACGTTAAATAAATGGTTATGGTCAAAGTATTCCAGTATTAGCTGCTAGTTGTTAGAGTTGTAATTTCTTTTGGTTCAAATAGCAATGAGTATAAGAGCCGAGGTACATGATATGATAATTGCATTACTTTTTCTGTGCAAATAAAGTTAATTAGCTTTGGCCTCGTCATTTTGTGACACCGGGATTTAGATATTGTCACACTGCGTGGCAGGCTGGTCAGAGCCAATGCAGCTAGTTTTGTTTTGGTAATAACATAATCCAGCAGCTGTAGTAAATTTACAATCAGCATTTAGCGCTGTGTCATTTAGTTTAGACAGCTTTGAGTCAAATTTCCTCTTGGGTCCTTTTGGCTTTACTACTTAACATTTCCACTAGAGGTCATGAGGGTTCCACTGGTGTGGCTAACTGCTACTAGGAGTGAGAGGTGGACATCAGCATTTCCCCTTCCTTTTTTGTTATCACATATATTTTTTTTTTTAAGTGTTTCCCTAAATACCATAAAAATGGGTGTAAAGGTACAAAATCTTGAAATAGTAGAGAATAATTTGGTTCAGCAAACAAACATCCATCCAAAAATGTCATAAGACATCAGCTTGAAGACAAACAGCATATCTTGACCATGGTACCTGTGTATGAAACTACACTCTGCATCTGTGAACAACTTACGCTCCCACACCGTGCACAGCAGACCTCATTTGATCTCTAAAGTCAGGATGTGGTCACTGGTATGACATAGATTCAGAAATAAACTTCTAAATGCAGCTGAGAGGGCTGCAGAGCTTTGGCCTGCCTGTCGTTAGACATAAATAACAACATCTGAATTAGCAGCTAACCACTTTTTTCAATGAGCTAGTGGAGATTCCTTCCATGTGAACTATTTATAGTATGTTTATGTTAGTAGTATTAAAACATTGTCTCACATTTAACTCAATTCCACCAACAACTTCAGCAAGTCACTAGTCCGCAGCTTCAGTCTGTTGAGCTCTCCGCGGCCGTAAGACGAGCTGTTTGTCACTGTGGGTTTCATGTTAAGCTACCTTGGTATTGTATCACACCACTGGTGAAGGGTATATGAGGGGGCTGATGGCAAACCTGAGATAAACAGGAAATGATCTTTAAACAGCTTTGAGTCTTGTTACAGAGACACAACCACCGCCACCATTATGAAATGTTACAGATCGATTTCAATCAAAAATGTGAACCTGAAGCAACAACAACAACGAGGTTTTCTATCTGGATGCTAATGTGTGCATATGATACATTTTTTACTTAAACCTACACTACCGTTCAAAAGTTTGGGGTCACCCAGACAATTTCGAGTCAATTTTCAGTTTCTTCGCAATTTCTCGCATGGAATAGCTTCATTTCTAAGAAACAGAATACACTGGCGAGTTTCACATGAAAGTTCTCTTTTTCTGGCCATGTTGAGAGCATAATCGAACCCACAAAAGTGATGCTCCAGATACTCCTATGTATATATTTCATTAAAACCAGACGTTTCCACCTAGAATAGTCATTAACCACATTAACAATGTATAGAGTGTATTTCTGATTAATTTAATGTTATCTTCATTGAAAGAAACAGTGCTTTTCTTTGAGAAATTTCTAAGTGACCCCAAACTTTTGAACGGTAGTGTAAATATAACGAATAAAACAATGAAGGAAGAAATTCAGTCAGTGTAAATTTGTTTTCCTGAATTTAGTTCATATGCACTGTGGTTCAAGCCACTGACAGTGGGGCTTGCCCAACTCAATGTGAAACATGAAAACATAGTTGGGGCCGAATTCTTGGAATTTAATGATCAATCAATTTATTGTCACTGTTTTGTCAATAGAGACATTTTCTGCCAAAGGGTCTGTATTAAACTACTAATATTTTGTAGTAAAACTGTGAAACTAAATGATCAGTCAGGGTGAATGTCACATTAGCTGTAAAATCGTACCAATTATAAGGTCTTGATTTCAAGGATTCAAGGATTGGACCCTCTGTTGAGAAATGAGTATTATATTACAACGTTGCAGCTGCTATAGCGAATCAATTTCGAAACAAGATGCCACATGATCTCGTTCTGTTTGTTCAGGACAGCTTGGGGCTCAAACCTCATCCAGAAGTGTTTTTGGTTTGTGACTTAACAGCTCCACTGGAGGTCAGGAGAGTGTCGCCTGGAGCTGGTGTGGCAAACCGAGATTACACCACCAGCATTTCCCCGCCCTTCTAGCTGTTTTTAAAGTTTTTAAAGTGCTCCCAAACACACCGAAACGGTTGTCAACAAATACTCCAACTAACAATGTATACAGTCAACCAATTTAAAGCATTTTTGAGGTTCAGCGATGTAACAGAAGGAACACTAGGTGAGACCAGGAGCCGTTGGTTTGTTTCTAATGGAAGTATTGTCTGTATTGTCAACATGTAGGATCACACTGAACTATGGACAGTGAAGCTGTAAACTAATCTGCAGCTTCAGCCTGTCTGCATGTTAAGCTCTGCAGTCCTGTGAGGGACTGTTTGTCACTGTGAGTTTCCTGTGAGCCCTACTGATTAGAAGGTGTGACACGATTGTGGTTGGTTTTACTCTCACCTCTGTGTTGTCTTTTTAACTTCTTGGAAACTGTGTGGCAGGGACATCCTTAAAAGAGTAAGCTTGGCAAGAATATTAAACAGTAGCCATCTTGGCTTTGTATGATGTGTCCTCTTTCCTCTGTAACAGAATGAGCTCCAACATAACACATTCTTGAAGTTACAAACTCTATAGGGTCTGGATTGATGGCTAACTTGAGATAAGAACAGGAAATTGCCTGAAAACAGCAATCATGTCAGGCAAGCAGCCATCACAGCCATTATGAAATGTTCCAGATCGATTTCAATCAAAAAATGTGAATCTGAAGCTGGATTGTGATCAACAAAAACAAACAGGTTTTCTCTCTGGAAGTTAAAAAAAAGTGTATTTATTATAAGTGGTGTGAGGAAATTAAGTTTAGTATCAACTTTCAAAACTTCATTGCTGTCCACCTTCAAAAAAGCAAACAACAAAGCAACAGCATTTTCTGCATAACATGTTTTATACACATCAGTCATAGATAGTGATTGATGCTCACATTTAAATGAGGGAAGATAAGTGACAGAATGGTCTTTACGTATCCCTACAAATAAATGACAAGATTCATCATTACTCATCATTACACAATATAATTTATTACCAGACCGTAATAAAGAAGTGGACGCAGTCCCCGTGACGTCACCCGTTGGTTTGTGGACTGTCGCTTTGAAGCCTCGAGTTCGGCCTTTAGGCCGTAGCCATCTTGGTTTTTGGCTCTTGCGATCTTGTTTTTTTTTTGCAACCAGAAGTTACACGATAGGCTGGAGCTAAGAACAACCATGAAACATTTTTAGACGATGTCTGTTGCTGTCGCCACCATGTCGGGTACTGATGTTATACACGTAGGTAAATGATGCTAGTGCTCCAATGTCACTTATTTCTCACCTAGATAGCAAAGAACAGAATTGTTCTACACTTTACAGGTACATGGCCTGATTTGCTGTCGATTGTCTGTTGGTTCGATCCCATCGTCAGATGTTATATAGTTATGTTTGTTATTTAGTTTTAGTGTCTCTACATCCTGGAAGTATTGATGGCAGAATAGGTGCTGAATTCAGAACTCTGGGTTTTCTTCTTCTTTGGTCTCTGTGATGCCTGGCGGATTTCCAGCGCAGCATAACACACATCTTCATCCTAAAATTTGACACGACAAGTTTGAATTCAAGATCGTGAACTGATTTATTGCCATTACTCAATATATTCTAATGTCACATCTACCTGATGCAGTCGTGTTTGAGGTCTTTGCTGATCAGCTTGAGGTTCTGGAGCTGCAGAAATCAATACAACATCACTACAGACAGCATGGTGCTACCAAACTCAAACACAGATCAAAAGAAGAGACTTGTCTGAATTCAGGTTTGTTTTTTCTGTTTTTCATTTCATTTCATTTTGTAGATCATCATGGATATTCCTGACATTTAGCTCTAAAGGAGAGGTATACAGTTGTTACCTTTTTTCTGACAGAGATGATAAACCAGAAGAGAGGAGAGGAGAGAGGAGAGAACAGCAAAAGCTGGACACAAGGAGAACAGCAGAATCCAACATACATCACAGTCACGTGGAGTCTCGTGGTGAGGAGTCTCACTGGAGTCTGAATAAAGAACAAAGTTAGCGTCATTAAACTCTGATTTCACCAAAATGGCAAACGATTAAAAAAAGAATAATTTTTGTGTCATTTTCCTGAACAAAGCTCTTTGCGTGGGGACATAAGTGTAATAGTTGTTCCATGAACCCTGGAATCTAGAGCCCCAAGAATAAAAACACTGATGGATTTGAGTTCAATTCTGCGGAGTGTCTTGAGAACTCAAGTTTCCACTGAGCAGAGAAAAAACATAAACTGCATCGACATTACTATTTATTCTGCCAAGATGTTCAGATCTTTTCAGAATTAAGTGCAAAATGCAACCTTTAACTTTGATGGAGCCTCAGATTTAAAATGTGAAATAATCCCAAAGCTCACTATGCATGAAAATACATATGGAAATGTACATTTAAGGATGACCTACAACCCTTCAGATACATGAAGTCTCAGATTTGGGAATATAATTATTTGTATAAAACATTATACTGCTTCATTGTTGACACACAATCTTCCTCTAAGACTTCATGATAATTGACCTTTTTGATCGTTAATATAAGTATATATGGGGCCTGTGCACATTTTCCTCCTGTAAGCTAATCAGTTAGTCAAATGATATATTCACTGCAGTCACATAGATCTTACCGGAACAAATTTAGACCAGCATACTTACTGAATAGGATCCTTGTTGAGATGTTGCCATATCTGTAAAGAGTTTTGGAATTAATGTATTCTTTTTCCTCCACTTTTTGCTGTTCAGTTCCACAGTAGTAGATTCCCTCATCAGAATCAGTGATGTTCATGATCAGCAGGTCATAGGATTCAGAAGAATCGTTTCTCACAAATTGAAAACGAGGAAGAATCTTTTGATAAGCTTTAGTGTAAAGGACAAGAGAAGGCTGGTTCTCATGAGAGCAGTTCCTGTACCACACTATGTGTACTCCACTTGATAATTTACAGTCACAGTACAGAGTGACGTTGTCTCCTGGTCTGACTGTTGCCTCCAACACTGATCCAGAGATCCAATCATGACTGCAGGATGCAACTCCTGGAATACAAAGACAATCGTAAAAGAAGATTGAAATGTGCGCAGTGTTACACGATTTCACATTAGAGCAGGTGCAGGTTCCTGCTCAACACAACAACAATGAGAGTATATTAATTATTCTCAAAACTAAATTATTTTTATGGAAACATCCATAATTTGTCTCAAAATAATTACCGAAGAGAGCGACCAGAAAAATGTGCAGCCCGTCCATGTGTGATGATGATCGAGAGATGGAAGACAGCGAGACAGCTCTTACTCAAAGATATCATGCCCTTTGTACACGTGTCTGTCAAAGGAAGTATACAATGTGATTGGCCAGTCAAGTGGAACATTTTCTTCTGTGGTGGTTTTCTATTGGTGTAAAGGTATGTGGCAGTCTGGGCTGTTATGTTTCCCGTACGTGATCACTCAATAACACACACAACAAAATAAAACCCACCACCCCCCAGCATCTAACTGAGGTGTGTCCATTTCATGGTAGATTTCAGCCTTGTGCTGCATTGCATTGAGATATAGTTTATCGGCAAATGGTTTCAGTGGCATATCTTAAAGTTATATTTGCTCCCTTTATTTTCTGCTGATCCGATCTGTGACTCAAAACCGTGATACGATTGAAACCATGAGTTTTGTGATCCGTTGCAGCCTTAATCTAATTTTGTTGCATTTGTCGTTCTGTACGTGAACACAGAGCAAATAAGTTGTTCATAATTTCTCACTGGTGCAACGTTTTCACTCTATGTTTCTCCACCAAATACATATATATGTCTGGCCACTAAATATCGCACCACGTGCTAATGTACTCTACCCACTAGCACACGGATCTAGAAAGGGAATTTGTTTAGGTTGCATTAGCGATCTGTGGTTGTCAATGTCTTTGCATAGCTCGACAAGCTATTGCTCTCCGTCGTTCATCTGTTGCCAAACTGAGTGCTTATGTTCGTCATCATTGTTTACGATCTCTCAAAGGATCTATTAGAATAAGTCAATCGTCAATGACTACCAATGACCTACAGTTCTTGTAAAAAAAAATCATTCAGCAACTCAACAAAAATGATACAACGTCTTTCGTAGAGACTTTCTTAACAGTAAATATCTCATCTGTCTTTTCAGAAAAGGCCCACGAATGACAAAAGTTGTTATTTCGGAGGTTTGATGTATCCAAACACAGCAACATGAGAAGTATGTTTGACTTCACTTTCACAGTTTCTGATAGCACATATCCTCTCAGAGGACTGATGAGGTGAGATGAATGAAACACAGAGTGTCAAAGCTTCATGGTGGGAAGTATCAAACACACTTGTCTTTTCATTGGGGCTCGAACACAGTGTAATACCACTGATGCAGCGGTTGCTGTGATACAGCTTTGTGCGTGTGTCTACACATGCCTGTATTGATGTCCACTCTTCATGGTGTGTTACCGTGCAGCCTTTGATGCTCTGTTGATTTACTCACCACATATAAACTGTTCAGTGTGACTCTGAGGTTTGGTGTCTGTTTGAGAAGAAACACTGTCCTTGATGAAGGTCGATTATTTTTTCATCTCCTGTCACAAGAACATTCATTTGATACTATATCGCAATCAAACATCTTATAACTTGTTTCCTGATCAGCCTGCTGCCGCAGTTTGACACTTCCACCTCAGAGACTAAATCAGATTTATCATGCAAGTATATATAAAATTATAGTAAAGGATCTTCACAAATAATTCATTATTGATTTCAACCCCACTTTTGAAATTCATTTTGAGGAGGTAATAATCTCTTTTTTTCGGGACTAAATCAAATTTTCCATTTGAGATCTAAAATGACAAACTGTCTCTGGTGGCTTTTACCTCTATTCAGAAATTTGAGTGGATGATGTGGAGGTAAAAGCTGGACCCAGTGAGCGGCCTAGTTGATGGCAACGCATCATCCTAAACTGTCATTAGCTCTCTGCTCGGTTGGAGGCTTAGTTTAAATAAACAGTTTGACGAGTAAACCGCACTTCCGTTTATGGGTCCAGTTCACTCTTAAATTTGAGAAACGGCTTTTCAGCAGAGCGACCTAGCCTGCCAAAAAACATCATAAGAATACGACTTTGGTTTGATTGGGTGCGGAACGGATAAAGTATGAAGCTTTTTATTACATTTTTACGGTGCCACTCTGTGGTGTAGTGTGATCGGTAGGTCCATTTGTCTTTTAAATTAAAATTGTAAACATGCAAATGTAAGAAACTGTAATGTTGGTAATTAAAGTCAATATGAATAGTTGAGACAGTAATGTACAATTTATGCTAATCTTTTTTTAATATTTAACCACAACCACATTCTTTCCCAAACCAAAGTGTTTTTGTGGCCTGAGCCAGAATCTGATCTCACACAAGACCTCCGGTACATAGACCGGCCCTGTATTCTGTCAGCTCAACTATCCACCCTGACCAATGTGATAAAAGAATATGAAACACAAAAATGTAGCAAAAATTGTTTTGTAGTCCAAGTAGTACAAACAGCATGTGCAATATGCGTTGTGCTCTTTCTTTTCACAAAAATTGGTTTTGATTGAGTAAATTAATCCACAACCTCATTATTGCATCATTCACAGCGTCTACTGTTCAAACACTTCCATGACGTTCTACCGGGATAGCTCCCTCCATTTTTGTTCCCAGGAATAAATAGCATGTTTGATCGTCGAGACCTACAGTATTTCAAGGTCATCGGTCTTTGCTTCATGCTGGGTGTTCTCCATCTCGATAGCAACGCATCCTTGTCTCGACCTTGTTTAGCCGTGAGACTTTGTAGTGGATCAAATCTTATCCAAAAGAAGCTGAGGTTGGAGAAAGTGCACTCTCACCTGTCTTTAGCTAGACAGCTAGCTCAGCACCAGACTCGTAGCTTCTTGTTGGCTTTTGTCTTGTTTTGTATCTTTTCGCGTTGCTTCGTGGACCATAGTGAGGGACTTACACTTGCAGTCCAAAGTCGAAACTCTTTGTGGTTTTAAAAAAGTGTGGTTTGCAGGAGCCTCACTCACACGCATCTTGCTTGTTTTTGCTGAACCGGAAGTCCACAGTGTTTACTCTAGTGATCTACGTTAGTGGCTTTGATTCAAATATGTCCTCTTACCAAATGTTGAGGCCTCACAATACTGGGCCACACAGAAGAGGCTATTGGCCACACTCCAGACACAAATGCCTTTTAATGAGGCTCCGTGTTAACACAATAGACAACGGGGTACACAGTATGGATTCACACGGTCAATATGTTGCAGTTCTATCAATATTCTGTCATAGACATGAAAACATACCAAAATAATCCCACAGACAACTTTCATGAACCTGAAAACCAAAGCAGCCAAGTCCAAAGCAGTGGGCTTGGCAGCTTACTTTACTGACTTGGCAGTAGCTTTTGGTTACACCTGGTCTCCCTACAAAAAAAGATGGTGAAAAAATAAATAGACCAGTTTAGTATTTCCTCTTTAAAACACAATGCCCTGCACTGCCTGCTGGGATCATGAAAACAAATTGTGTTTCTTGTTTTGTGCATCATTTTGAATTAAAGTAGACCTTTTTAAAGGTATTTTGCAGCTGTTCAGTCCTGGAAGTTGTATCCAAAATGATACTGTTGCTTCACTTATGCCACCAGAAAACCCACAATGTGATTGCACTGTTGGCATAATGCTCACAATATTATCTAATGCTGAAATAATATGTGGATATCTCAATATGTGTAATTTTGCCAGTTCGTTAACTTACAGTAAGATTTTAAAGTATGATCAGACTACATTTCCAAAAAAAAGTGAACTGCAGTGGAAGGAGAGTGGTAAACATAAATGGTGTGTGACAGAGCGACGCCTGGAGACTTATTAGATGATGCTGATTAAAACTGAACCAAACTAGGCTGAAAACATGAACTCAACCGAAATAAAAGGCAGACTGGAAAGGAAGCTACTGCTTCAATACTGCTCATATTTCTACGTGATTGTGGGTGTGCGTTGGGTCTGGCTGTGTGTTTCTGCAAGTGTGCGTGCATTTTCACAATACTGTTGCTATGCTAGTTGGTGCAGATGCTATCCAGGGGATTTTCAGCTTCGCTGTTTTTCAGCTCAAGCCCCTCTGCAGCATCAAGGGAGGGGCGGGGGCCCGCAGAAACCACAACTGTTTCCATCCACTTGTCAAACGTCGAATGCTTGGTCACCCACTGCAGCCCCGTGTTAGTCGGTGTGTGTGTGTGTGTGTGTGTGTGTGTGTGTGAGAGTTAAGCATTTGATTCTGCAACCAACTACAACACAGGAAACAGTTTATTCAGGCCCCCAGGGCAGTGTGAACATTTAGACATTTGTTGGAGACGCGCAAATCATTACCGACTGGATGACTTGTCTTGTGTAATTATATTGGCTTTATTGTTATTGTGACCTTTATTTATTTATTTGTTTTATTTGACCTTTATTTAACCAGGAATGTCTCTTGAGACCGCTATTAATTAATTTGAGGGAGACAAAATGGCAACACAATCATGTCACGAACCAACATTTACCCAAAGACGATAAATAGAAGCACACAATTTCCGTGTTAAACTATTCATTCAAAATGATGAAAAATATATTACAATTTTCACGAATTAGAAAAAGTCTACAAGGTTATATTTAAAAGAATTTAAGATCACTAGTTTCTGTAATTACATTTCTTTTCTTTTGCAGCACACTGCCACGTAATAGCTCTTTTAACAGTCTCTATGTGTAGCCTTGCTACAGACATGAGCAGGGAGTCCAGCTGTAGTCTGACACCGTGGGTACATACAAGGAGAGATATTATGCAAGGTGCTAAGGGATATCCTTACAAATGAAGTAACAAGGGTGGATTAGTCTGCATATAGCAGCACATCATTTCAAACCTAAAACAACACTTTAAAATAAACTCTGGTTTAATTTCAATGTTTTTAGTAAATGTGAAAAGGCAAGTCATTCACATCAAATGCAAGTGTGTGTTTTATATGCTTGCCCTTATGTGCAGAGAATATGCTAAATTAGTCTTTAGGTAGCATTTGAGTATTTGTCTCTTAGTATGTTTCTATGGACAAGAGCTGCTTTCTTTTCTTTGTGCACTGACTCTCTTTTATGTGGGTATGTGGACTCTCTCTCTCTCCCTCCCTCTCTCTCTCTCTCTCTCTCTCTCTCTCTCCCTCTCTCTCTCCCTCTCTCTCTCTCTCTCTCTCTCCTCTCTCTCTCTCTCTCTCTCTCTCTCTCTCTCTCTCTCTCTCTTTGTGTGTGTGTGTGTGAGATATGTGCATTTGTTTGTACACCTTGTCTGTGTGTAGAATACTTGAATGGATGTTTATATCCCCAATGACATACACAAGGTCAGCACTATTCTGCACCACAGCAGCTGCTAATGCAGGTTCCAACTGCCAGCTTTCAAGCCTGCGTTGCCTCTCGGTGTCACTAGATGGCGATGTGGCTGTTTATTGAGGCCATTGGAGACAAACTGCCTGTTTAGTGCATCTATTATGTAGACTCAACTGTGCCCATCTCCGTTTAGCACTGTACGGTGTTGTTTGCAGCCCTATAGCCGAGTTTGCTTTGTGCAAGAAGAAAAAAAAATATTTCAGTGTGGTATAAAAAAAACCACTTGAGCGATTTTCACTGCATTAGGGCAAAGGAAAGGGCAGGCTTGATCACAGCCTCTACTTTGTATTTCCTATATCTTCCTTCCCTTGTGATTACACTGAGAATTTAGACCGTGGAAAAAGTGGCACTTACATACATAATGCATATCTAAATGTAAATGTTCACCTCGTCAGCTATTGTAATTTGGAAACAATCATCCCTTTATCTGTGATAAGGAGATGTACAGTATGTAATGACTCGCAGTGGGACAAAACTTGCCCAGATGTCAGTGCAGTATGACGTTTGTCAAAAAATCCCTGCATGCATAAGGTAGGGCTGGGCAAAATATATCGATATCGTGATCTGAGACTAGATATCGTCTTAGATTTTGTTGTGAAGTGTTGTGTTTTCCTGGTTTTAAAGACTAAGCAGGTACGTTCTAGCTGTTCTATTGTTTGGCTTTAACCACATAGTCATTATATCCACATTACTGATGATTATTTATCAAAATAACCACAACCACAACCTCACCACCACAAGCTTTAGAAATGACCGAGGGTTTGAGTAGACATTTTGACTCATCATAGCAGGGAAAACGCATGCGGAACTAATTCTGCTAACGGTGGCTCTGCTCCTTTTATGTGTCACAGTGAGCGGTGGCAGTGAGCCAGCATGCACGATACCGGGACCCTGAATCAAGCTCGACTAAATGGAATGCTGTCATTTTGAAAGTTATTATTGCACCTTTGCATCTCCTGCTTCGACGTGCCGAAATGCCCGCTTCGAAAACGGGTCTGTTATGATAGGAGCAAAGGAGGAAGTCAGGTGACGTTATTATAGAGTGAGACATTCTGCGTAGGGGGGGGTCGTGGTGAATGGATGGGCCAACCAAACATCAGACTTTAACATAGAAGACCGCTGTGTGTTTCGCGCTTCGAACTGACTGTCAGCGTTGGTCTTTATAAAGCATGACCCATGATCGTTCCATAACCTGAAATAAGTTTTTATTTTTGTAACCATGACGACGCTAGTCACTTCGTCACTTCTGTGCCTGACCCTAACCAAACCTTAACCACAGCATTTTCACGTCATAAAACTGATTTACCTTCTTAAAACTTTTTCTTTTGATAGTGATTTGAAGTGAAATAGTCTGTCCACTGTTTGTTGTTCAAGAGGGCATGGACGAACAAAGTGTTTTGTCATTTAATTTAAAATACCAGAGGTGGACATGATGATGGAGTGCTGTGCAATCCAATACAACATCCCTGTAATGTCTACAGCTTAAATCATACAGTTTTGGTTGTTGTTGATTTTCCTCCAGAGGTGTTGGAATGAAGACAAAGGAACTGAAACCCCTTACAATACAATGTAATCAACATCACAAGCTATGTCCTTAGAAATTAGCTTATATTTCAACCGAAATGTCTCTGACACAGTCGCCACCAAAAAAGTATAATTAAGCCTCATTAAGGTAGTTCAGGTGCAGTTACAATTGTAGTAAGTAGCCCAATTAGCAAAGCATCTTGTATACAGAGTCTCCCCTCATCATGGTTGCTCCTAACACCAGTTACACTGGGTACCTCACTGGTGCTATGATGCCTTTTGATCATGCAAGTAGAATAGCGAATACTTTGATGAATAAAAAAAATGTGACCCCCCCCCCCCCCCCCGTAAAAAGCACAGGTAGGGAACGCACGGTTCAGACAGACACGGCCTGTAGGGAAAAAAATGTTTGTTGGAAACTAAAACGTTTGAAGCGTAACTATCTGGCCATAAATGGGTCGTTCCCTCCCAATTAAAGTCAATCAGAAGTAAATGGATTTTTTTGTCTAAACAATTATCATTCTCTATCACCAGAGAAATCTTTACACTTTCATGTCTTCCCTCATCACTGACAAATTAATGAAAATCCATGTCAATTTCAGCCAGGTGAAATATCTTTGATTGATTCAAGGTACTTTTGAACATCAATTCAAAAAGAAGCATCTCGGTCTGTGAATGTCTTTGTATGATCACAAGGCTATCTGCTACGATATTGAAACATAAAGTATGTGCAACCAGGAATGTAACAGAAGTCCAATCATAACCAGGAGACTATTTTTTTCAACAAAATAGCCCACCTTTTGTCAGTGCAGATATCATTTACGGTCTCTTGTCTCCTCCTCCGCTCTGAACCTCAAACCTTTGTCGCACTGTTGTGCAAAGTCAATGAAAAGTTTTGATTACTGAGGTAACAACGGCTCCAACTGTATCCAGGCAAACATGCATGCTCAGCCCAAAAGATTACATTCATTGTATCTAAATTTTGATACAAGTGATGCATCACCAAGTCACTATACTGTTTTGTAGCATGTAAATAAAAAGAAAGAGTAAAACTCAGGCGGCAATCTTTGGTTCTGATGAGTCAAGCCAATGATTAAGTGTCTGAAAACTTGCATTCTCTCTACTGACCATCAGGGGGCGAAAAATAAATCAGATTGTATAGAAGTCTATGAGAAAATGACCCTAATTCTAACTTGATTTATTACCTCAGTAAACATTGTAAACATGAGTTTATGGTTTCAATCATTAGTTTCAAGTCTTCTTCAATACAGCATGATGTTCATTTAGTTACAGGCGGGATTACTGTGATTGACAGGTGGCTGCCTCTACCATAGGCGTATATAGGGTCTCTACAGCATTCTTCCGCATTCAAAATATGGTAACTTCCGTTCATTGGCTGCCAAAAAAAACAACATGGCGACGGTCGTATTCCAAGATGGTGAACTCAAGGCTTCAAAACGGCAGTTCACAAACCAATGGGTGACGCCATGATGACTACGCCCATTTCTTTTATTACAGTCTGTGGGAAAACTGCATTGCAAAAAAACAAATCACATTATTATTTCTAAGTCTTGAAAGGAGGCGTTCTACGAGTTATTGTAGCCTGCTAGTCCCTCCTGTTGGAGATGCCATCTGTGCACACACTTGAAGGACTTAACCCAACATGTTTTATTTTCTCATTAAAGAAGTGTATTCAGAATAACATCACCTCTAGGTTTTTCAGAGAATGGCAGCATGCAAAACCCATTTTCTTCAAACAAATCTTCTTTCAGCAACCTAAGCCAAACTCACAGCTGGGCAACATCAGTCACATTTGTGTTTTCATCCACTGCGATTTTAAGGCAAGGCTTTATGGACAACTCCACTCCTTTTATTTGCTTTCCAATTGCATTTTTTGTTATCAAGTACTGAATATAATACGTCTGTTGTAGCTTAAAAACAGATTTACTACCTGCTTTACAGAAAAGGGGTTTCTTTGTCCTTGAAAGAGCCATGCAATCTTAATAGACACTTTTTTTTGTCTTCTCACAAAGCAAAGCAGAATGCTGCTGGGTTTTGATGCACCTGGGGTCATACTCCCAGGTGGATAAGTATCATTGAATTTTATGTGCATGGTTTGGCAATGGCATTCTGAGTTACTACACTTGAAACCAAGCCAATTTCTTTTTATATATCAAACACAAAGGGTTGAATCAATAAAAACAAAAACAAAAATCAGCCCAACTTCTGTTGAAATTCTCTATGTGTCTTTTTTCTTACTGACACAACTTTACATTGCCTTGTTTCTCTTATTAGGCTTGCCGTTTTTGCATCAAATTAGGGACTGGGCTGCCACATCAGGCGACACTGAGTTTAAGTGCCCTCAAGTGTCGAGCTGCGCTATCATCTCAACATTGGTGACGGAGCCCCTTAACGCTTACCTTGCACGGCAGCTGAATAACATGTCACACGAAAATCAATCTTGTCAGGCTTCAAGTAAGGCGTTTGTGATCGGTAAGCCAGAGGACGGTCAGCATCCTGTGAGGAGCTATTGGCAGCTAGGGGCGGGGCTTAGGTGTTTGTGAGACAAATCACGGAGAGGCATTCTAAACAACAATGGCGGCGCCTGAAGAGCTTATTGAGATGCTGCAATAGCATCAGTTATATACACGGAAGGCTTTTCGTGATAGAAAATATGTTTTCTCTCTTCTCCCAACTGTTTTCGGTTAGAGTTTGATTGACAGATGGTTCATCCAATAACCTTCCACATATTTGTTGAAAGTGCCAGCTCTTTTTCAAACAGTTTGCATCGACGGCTTCTCAGATGGTTCTGTGTAACAAACCATCCGGCGACTCAGGTTACCTTGACACATTTAATGTTAACCAGTTAGTTTTTTCTGTCGCCGTTGATAATAACCTTCCATAGCATTTATAGATCAACATGTGATCCCAGAGTCGTTCAAAGATTTGAGATTTTAATCAATATGTCTCTATTGACCCTAGAAACCGCCCCTGGCTTAGGCTACATATGAACTTGATGTGAAAGATCCTAGATTCAGTTACACGTTAACAGACAAGTTGTGTCTAGTGATTCAAGTCTCTGCAGACCTTTTCTGAATTAAACCAGGACCATGATCTTTCCCTCACAGCTGTGCCTAAACATAACTATAAAAACGTATTGCAGGTGGACATTGCACGCAAGATTCAATATTTTACCGGAAAACAAATGAAATAACTTTTCAGTGAAAATTTTACCGATCAACATTTTCACAACTTGCCAAATACGTCAACAACCTCATTTTGTCAC
The DNA here is from genome assembly GCF_910591455.1 of Pholis gunnellus. Taxonomy (NCBI): domain Eukaryota; kingdom Metazoa; phylum Chordata; class Actinopteri; order Perciformes; family Pholidae; genus Pholis; species Pholis gunnellus. The sequence continues at coordinate 23,978,995 of NC_136531.1, forward strand.
TATTTTCCAAGCAAACGAAACTAAGACATTGAGCTTCCCTCAACGCGTAGATATAAATATTAGAAATACGCTACATAAGAACAACTAAAAGCTGCAGAGCACATCATCACAATGTCCACCCGCAGGAGTGAGTGAAACTTCAGGAATCAAATGTACAACAGCGCCAAGCACTATTCCGGGGGAGAGATAACTAAAAGAGCCACAAGCCACTCCTCTCGCCACGACATCCCATCAAGGTCAATTTGTAGCGCTTTCTCATCTCGCCTCAAGTACACCGCAGGCCCCATCTCGTGAATACACATTGTAACAACGGGGTATCGCTCTGTCAGTAAGACACATTCAGCCCCCCCCCCCCCCCCCCCCCCCCTCCCGCCCGCTCTTTTGGTCCGAAGACGAGGAACAGAGCAGTTCTGTGGCGGCGACGTCACCGTGGAGCCGCAGACACACGAGACAAATTACCCAGAATCACTCTCCGGGTGACTCCCACTTAGCTCCTTTCACACAGAGCCAATTTCTGAACAAACACACATGCAATCACACACACACAGAGACACAAAGAGCTGCAGAACCATGGCGTTGTAATGCACACAAGCATCCCCCCCCCAACCAAAAACACACACACTCACTCACTCATAATACAGCTCACTCTCACGGCATGCCAATACTGGGGTCACAGCCACTCGGGGCGAATGAGTGCCAAACAGACTTGAGCAGATGAAGAGTTGAGGGGAGCCCAAACACACACACACTCTCTCTCAGTGCCTCCCTTTGTGTGTGCCCCCTGAAGTCTGTTTGTCCCACTGCTTCAGCCTTAAACTGACGCTGTTTTTCACCCATTAGCCTTATTAATCTTTTTAATCAGCAGAGTGTTCACACTCGTTGGAATCAGGCTTAGCCGCCCGCCGACCCAGCGACGATTAACATTCGGCAGGTTAGCCGCGGTGTCGACCACAGCCCTCAGAATCCAAACACGTCCCATTAGCAGCCGATAGGTGACTTGTTCTCAATTACTGACCAATGCAAGATAATCACACTTAGTGACATTTCAGAACCGAAGCTCGGGCACACACACACACACACACACACACCATCACACGCACACACACAGACGCTCGGATGCTTTGCGCGATCGCCCCCACACAATGCGAGGAAGTGGAGCAGGTTAAATGAAGCGAGGGAGACAAGGAGGGACGAGTTAAATGAAGGAGAGAAGAGGAGCTTTCCCCTCCACCTCATTCTAATCTGTTGTGATTGTATCCACAGTCAGGTCTGTCCGTAGCCAGATGGCCCTACGACACACACACACACACACACACACACACATCACACATTCGTGCACAAGGATGCCCAGAATCCTAAATTCTCACCGGAAAGCAATACAGTACATTTACTTCACCTCTTAACACACCATATTACCTTTACACCAACAACAAATTGCTGGAAATAGCAAAGAAAGAAAGTAGTAGGAAAAGCTAGAAGATATTCAATTATAAAAGGGTAAATGAAAGATTAAAGGGAAGAAAAAACTGCAAAAAGGTCAGTGTATAGACAGATTAAAGGGAAAATAAAGGACAAAATAAGACTTTTATCTCCTCTTGTGTTGTTGCAGTGTGTGACTGTTTCGACCCGCCGGCGAAAGGGTTTGTGTTCAATCACACTTTCCTCAGAGACGGAAATTAGAGTGCTCTCTTTGGAGCCTCACGGCGCACACATTTGAACACATGCACGAAGCCTCGGATGTGCACACAAACATTTCTGCCCTCAGCACACGGACAGGCACACATCCACACACACACACACACACACACACATGTGCTTGTCTTCTTCTGAATAACCACAGAATGCCCGCCTGGCTGGCTGGCTGGCTGGCTGGCTGGCTGGATGCTCAGGGGCAAGTCTGACATGAATCCCGTCTGAAGCCTGTTTTTGCACTCCGATGATTCAATTAGGAGAGAGAACGGCCCGCGCACTGCTGCACATACCGGTCAGAAGTTGTGCTAAAACCCCAGGCCATGGGGTAATAGCAAGAGGAGGGATGCATTACATGATGTTACCTGCGTCCGCTGACAAGAAGAGACAGGGCCTGACCTGTGGGGCATCTTAGCCGGCTCAATTGCAGTATGACCAGGCCGGCTCCGTGGGAAGGCTTAGATCCACTAAATCCTGGACACTCGCGCACACACAGAACACATTTCATATGCAGAGAACAGACACTAGTTACAGTGCACATTCGAACGCCTGCAGCCTGCACCTAAAGCCGGGCAACACATTTTAGGAACAACCTGAACACATGAGCGGAGAAATCTAACAAATGCAGATGTGAGTCATATGCTACGGCCCTGCAGCCATCCCATCTCAACCCAATTAAACACCTGTGGAGGATAATTAACCGCCGCTTAGACAGTGCTCTCAACCACAATCAAAATCAAATGGGGGGAATATCTCGCCGAGGTGCAGCGAAGTTATTTTGAAAGCTTAAGGCGGCGCAACAATTTAGCATAGCAAGTGTTGATTATTTGTTTTATTTGAAGCCCACACGAGGCAAAGCAAGTTTGATATTATAGCACCTTTCAGCGACGGAATTCAAAGTGATTAACACCAGACATCATTTGACAAGATATAAAAGAAGTAGACTATGAATAATTAAACATACACACCCATAGCACATCACATAATTCATAAAACCATCTCTATTTGCAAATTGAGTAAATGCTGCTTTATACCAACGTTCTTTCATTCTTTATCGATAGAGATGGAGGAGAGGGAGACCGGAAACAGCCTTGTTTACTGCCACTCCGTGTGTTCACCGACCTGTCTTTCAAGACGTCAATGAGGGACACTACCAAACACCCCCCTCCCCCACCCTCCTCCCTCACCTCTCCCCCCCCCCCCCCCATCTCATCCTCGCGTTAGCTACACAGTCCGCTAACGCACACATATACACGCTATCCTCCCCAGGGAGAGAGACGGGGATGACGTGAAACAAAGGTTTGAATTAGTCGTGGCTGTTCCGATGTGCTACCATTTCACCATTATTCTTAACACATCCACTCTCAACCGAAGTAAATATGTAAGAGCTTATATTAATGTGTACAAATAAGCAAAATCAGCAAAAGTATTCTTTATAAATTGCAGTTGAATGCAGTTTGTATATTATTCACACCAAACGTCTGTATTGGTATATTTCTATTGTTTGTATGATCGGGACTTTTCTATAGATTTATGGTGGCTTATTCTACAGTTAGGAGTAAATATAATATACACAATGTATAAACTGAAGGCTTTAATTATAGGGTTTGCTCGGCCCCCCAATATTATACAATATATAATAAATCAGAATGCATGAAACTGTTGCAAATTGTAAATAATTCTTATTGAAAAACTGTAAAAAAAAAATATATGTTCCAACAACATTCTTTTTTAAACTAAATATTTTATAAATGGTTGTATAAGCGCTTCAAACTGACCACAATTATTTTGTGGAAAAGAGTGTACATCGGTGTTGTTGGTATTATGTTTTTTTCGCCCTGGCACAACAACGCTGCCTCGAATCCAGTGTTTTGATCATCGATCTGAAGTTTTTTCTCGTAGCAGTATCATATCCTTGCATAGGTGGATTGTCATTGCGTTCGCAACGTCACTTCACCGCTTGCTTTTCCTGCAGCACCTTCAGGCAAATGCCTCTTCAAGCGTCGTCTGACCCTTGGCTTCGCTTTTTCACTGGCGCTACCGACGGCCTCGAGTCTGACGACCATCTTCCAACATGTTTTGTGCTGAGGTGAGGACATTGCTATGATTAGCAACAGTGGCTACGTCAAAGAAGGTCAAAACACAGCTCCTCTCTTCGACACAAGTTCCTCCAATGCATCTCCTGTTTGTCTTTCTCTATCCTCCTTTTCTGTTCTTGAATGTACAGAAGGGCTGGAGCCTCTCCCAGCATGCCGTTTGCCGGTGTAAATTTGTAAATGTACACTTATTGGTTTTAGGAAGGGTTTATGTGTCACAAATTGATGTGTGCCATGGTGTTTTACCCTGTTCAAGACCATTTGCCAGCATGGCGGTATATGAAAATGAACATCATACGGGAATTTATAAATTTATGAAGCGGTATATTGGCCAGCACACACGCAGAGGGAAAGCACACACAATAAAAACACAATCACACACACACACACACACACACACACACACACACACACACACACACACACACACACACACACACACACACACACACACACACACACACACAAGTAGATCACATATGGTCATCTCCATTGAAAGAGAGAAACGCATTAAAAGTCACTCACCCATTAAAATCTTAACCCCCACCACCAACACAAGACACACACACACACATGCATATGCCATGCCTTGCGTTTCTTGCCCTCCTTCTACTCCACTGCTCCGCTAATGTCATCCTTGACATGACACCAATGTTTTTTCCCTCCCCATACATGTTGAGGAGCAGTGTACATCGTGTCCTCTTAACTAGGGCATGCATATGATGTTTTATGTTCTGACGGCTTTGTGTGTGTGTGTGTGTGTGTGTGTGTGTTGTTCTTGGTATCTTTTAAAAGGGAGCACTATTGTTGGAGAAGCGATTGCGCGTCTGAAAGCAAAATTCACTCAGGAAGCATTTGTTCCGGGAGGAGATGAGTAAGGAGATGAGTTGTTTTTCCTACACACTGTAGACACGTACGCATTCAAACACACTCTGAACACACAAAGATGCGCGGACTACAAGCTTCAACACACGCTTGCACGCTCACATACACACCCCCCGTCCCCGTCCCCGAGGCAGAGAGAGGGGAGATGAGTTGATGGAGGGCTGCAGGTAGTGGATGATATTAAAGGATGTCTTCTTATTTAGGGGGAGAAGGGAAGCTGAGAGCTTGGACTGCACTGCACCCTTTTTTCACAGATGAAAACTACACAGGAGGCATGAAAAATAGATGAACAGAGAGGCTTCCTTCCTGATTCATGGGTAGATCGGGATAGAGAAAGACAACGGAGGGGTAATGACTGAAGATGGAGGTTATTTATCCTTCCTCTAAGTGGTTTCACCGTGACCCCCTCCTCAGGGCACTCTGCCTTGAAGCGCCACCGAAGCCACTCACACACACTCGAACACACACAAATGTAGTTCACAAGTTCAACGGGTCGCCTTTAACATGTAAGCCGATCACATGTAATGCTCTTCACAAGGTCAGGCACGCACAGTGTAAACCCGCTGCCTTTATTTTAGTGGGATATTCCCACCGAGGCAGGAAGAAAGCCGAGCTGAGAACACTCCAGGACACAGATCGTGCAAAGCCACACAATACGTCGAGCGAGACGAGGCAGAAATGCAGCGATGATGAAAGCGAGGAAGAGCGAGCATGTGAAAGACAGAACGAGATGGGAGGGGGGGGGAGTAGAATCTAAATGCCATACAGACAAAAACTAATTCAAAGCCTTAACAACTCCCAATAGAATCATCTTCCATTCTCGTACCAACTGCTTTGAACTCAGCGAGAAGAGCTCGTTCTTTAAATCTGAAATCTTCCTGCAGGCTTTTCCTCACATCGAGGGGCAGACGTCGAGATGGGTTCCCAGTCGGCGTTTGTTGACAAAGCTTTTGGGACAGTGAGCAGAGGGGAATCTTGGGAACTCCTGCTTTAGCCACCTCTACAGTTTTCTGTAATCAAAACACATAAATAAGGTTGGAGAACAGACAGAATGGATTCATGAATAAATATGAGATACCACAGTGACTGAGCATTCACACGGACGGGAAAAAATGTGAGTTCAGTTCTGTTTTTTTTGTGTGTGTTTTTGTTTCTTACAAATCTCAGAGGACTATGATAAATAGTATCTAATATGCAGGGACTCTGAGCAAATGTGCATACCCAACACGACCGAATATTCACTGTGCTTCTCTTCCAAACACAAAAACATTTTTCCTCGAAAGAAATTCTTTCAACCTTTACCCTCAACTTCAAGAGATGATGATCATTAGAATTTGCTCTGTGTTGTTTTGTTTTCTTTTACTTTTTAATCACCACTAAAATGACCTTTTTTAACGTTTTTTTTGTACCATAGAGCCGAGCTTGCAATTTACTTTAATCGACTCCTGTTTGAGTGTGGATGCAATGCAATGGCTGTAGAAAGGGAAGCACACATACCTCTAAAGCGATTAGTTTCACAGTCTAGAAAAACAAAGTTCAAGTCTGAAGTCATAGACCAGTGCTCAAACAACTTGCAGCACAAAACTGCTGCCCTTCCCTAACTCCAGTTTAGCAAAATATGAGGATAACTGCATTATCCTCGTGATCATAGAAATGATTTTCACTTGTTACAAAACTCATTGAGTTAAAAAGAAAAGCAGCCTTGACATTAAATTAGTGATACGATTTTCCATTTAATTAGTTTTTAAGTGAGTTACTTGAAAGTGAACCCATTGAGTGGGTTCAGATTTTGTAATACACAAATCTCTTAGATTTAACACTTGACATCAGTTGGTAAGATATCATATTTGTGGTTTGTCGGTTTTTTTGTCTTTGGTTGTTACTCATGATATCATAGTTGAACTTCAAGTAAGAAGTCCTTCAAAGTAAACAACAAAATAAAATGTTTGCTCAAGTACTTTCTGATCCGACACAATATCGGCAGGAAGACAACATTTTTTTCTGCTCTAAGAAACTGTTACAAAATCACAGTTAAAAACTCTCCGGTTAAGGTTTGGTTAAGTTGAGGCACAAAAACGTCTTTGGTTAGATTTAGGAGAAGATTGTGGCATCGGTTGAAATAAGTACTCTTTTAAGTTTAGGCACACATTGTGGTTTCGGTTAAAATGACTATATCATTAAGTTGTTCATTCTCAGTTACAATAATAAGCATGTGGTTAAGGTTACGGTTTGAAAAACATAACGTTGACTTTTGGTTGGGAACAAGAAACGAACAGATGCCTCCTGTGTTAATGTCTAATGTGTATAATACAATTCACACCTGTAACTCTTCTGTGCCGTGACTTGTGCTACTTAAGTGGCCGTGTTTGTATTTCACATCAACACCGTGACGAAGGCTTTCTGCCGAAACGCATTGATGTCAGCCATGAAATATTAGAGGCTTTTTATTTCATTGTGCCTTGGATCTTTTCCTCTTGTTCGCAATTGTCGTACACCTGTTTTTCATCGAGTGCGATTTAAAGAGAGTAAAGCGAAGATGCACTCGATTTCGAACACAATCAAATTCTTTGAGAAGATGCAGTTTGATAGCATCTTGGTTTTTGTTTGGTATTAATTCGAGCATAGACAGTATGATTGAGGGATTGCCTCCACACGGCTCTCAACATGGCGACGGCTGAGTCAGTGGCTAGCAGCTAACAGGGCTGACTGGAGACGCACCGATCGATCAGCTGCCATCAGTTTCATATTTCCATTTTTTGTTTTTTATATTTCTGGACACATATACACACATGTGGCACACAGCGGTACAGACCGTAATGTCATTATGATATTCAGTAAAGATACAATGATGTATTTGATATGTTTTTTCATGCAAATAACCACAATAGATGACAACAACAAATTAAAAGGATGCATTTTAAAATTTTGATTTTACCGTGGTGCAGAGCTGCGGCCATTAGCTAGCCAGTGGGACACACACACACACACACTGACCGGCCACATAGACAAAGCACAGAGAAACTCGGATTACAACAAACAGAGAGGAAGACTGGACACACTCCACTATATGCCACATACATTTCTATATCCATTCAGTTATATAGTTTGCATGCACCCTTTATGTGAAGTCTGTTGCAGGCACATATATACTTGTGCACAATGCCTGTGTGCATCACTGTGTGGATGTGTGTAGAGGTAAGTACCGAGTGTGTGTGTGTGTGTGTGTGTGTGTGTGTGTGTGTGTGTGTGTCATCTGGCCTGTGTTAGCACTTTGATGTGATCTGATCACTTGTGATCTGTGCTTTTGGGGCGTCGGTGGCCTGTGGGATGAAAAACACCACTGTGTCATCATGTTTTAAATCTCTCCTCTTCTGCTCTCACTAATTGGAAAGAGCCACGGGCCCTACTACAAGACAAACGCAGCGCCATCAGGCCCACGGGGACCCTGGCGCGCGCTTGTGCGTGTGAGCGCGAGCGAGCGAAAGTGGGCGGCTGATTAGGTATTCAGGAGTTGAATGTGTTTGGGCGGATGTGTTTTCGCTGTGAGAATGCTGATGACTTTTTCCTAATATGAGACGTATGCACGATTATTTTGTGCGTACGCGTGAGCCTTGTCAAGTCTTTGGTTGCGGGCTGTTATCTGTCACATCCTTTTACTGAGCGTAATTTGTGATTTCTTTTTTTTTTCTCCGTTTGTTTATAAGCAAGCGTGTTATTACGACTGAATCCAGTGCTTGTGCCTCTGTCACTGCACAGGACTTTGTCTGTCTGCCCCCCTGCTCAACCTTATCCGGTCTACAACTCTTGACAGCATGCTCGAGGTGGACAAGGTCAAAGCTCTCCGGTGTGTCCAAACAACAATTCATACTTTAAACGGTCCCCCTTCTGCGAGTCCCGCGTTGTCCGCCAGCAGCCCTCTGGTGCCCCGAGACGCCAGTTTCTCTCTGACAAGTTCAATGGCCGCCTGACTGTGGGTCACGCCTGAACACGTGGGGCTGTATCTTGTCAGGAACCTGATGGCTCTACGCTGGGGCTGCTTATCTCACAGACAGCCTCACTGGCGGCAGGTGAAAGAGAGGGAGCGATGGAGGAAGGGGGGAGAAACAGGAAGGAGGGGAGAGTGGAGAGGAGGGCATGGGAATGAGGAAAGTAAGGAGAGAGGGTATGAGCGAAGATAAAGGGGGGGGGGACTAAAGAAAGAAGAGAGGCAAAGCATGGCCAGAGTTTGGAAGGGATACTGGAACTGAGGGAGGGATGAAGCAGGGGGAGAAAAGGGAGGATTTGAGCGGGACTAAATGAGTGATGAAAGGAGAGATTTAAGAAGGAAATGGAGGGATTTAAGAGGATGGGATGAGGTGAAGTGGTTGGAGAGGGAAAGATGTGAGAAGGAATGAAACGCAGAGTAATGTGATGGGAAAGAGGAGCGGGACAGCGGGGGACGGAATGAGGCCAACGAGAGGGGCAAAAGGTCAACGGAGGGGGGAAGAGTGCTGCCAATGCATTGAGCTTTGAGAACCACGAAGGTGACGGAGAAATGTTGATGACTCAGGAAAAAAAAAAAAGTGCAGTAACATGGGAGATCTTAACAGGAAGCGCAGATTGAAGGCAGATAAGAAAACGGGGAAAAGACGTGCCGATAAACGTCCTCTGGGTCCTGTGAGCGAACGGAGGGGTTGGAGGCGAGAGTGAAAGGCAGCCGAACGAGCAAGACAGAGGTGGAGACAGGTTAGCCAATTATGCATTCTGGCAACAAGAGATACAAGAGCCGATACATAGGTTAGAGGCAGCGGTTACTGCCAAAAGCTCATGCTCATTTCACTTCTGTTCTCACCGTTTAAAGAGAAGATTGCATCTTTCTTTGCCAGGCTACGAGTTCAATAACACCGGGGCTCACGTTTGACAAATACAGACTGTGTGGGGGTGAAACGATTAGAACACTGCATACAGAGCAAATCACTGAAGCAAGCAAACAACTTTCAGCCTGGTGTGTGCACTACAGCTGTCCATGTTCATAATAGACACATCTGCATATAGACATCACAGGTGACCTTTTAAAGCTGGATGATGTGACTTTAATATCTTGCCTCTTGTCCCCCCCCCCCCCCCCCCCCCCCCCCACACACACACTCTCACATACACACTATTCCACTTATCTCCCCACTTTTCTATAATAGAGGCAATTACCTCTCATCTCCTCACCTTACCTAGAGCCTCCTCCTCCCATTCTCTCCCTTTCTTTTTAACTGTCGAAAAAAGTATATTTCCTTAAAAGCTGACAGGGAGGTTCTGATGCTGATTTGGCAGCGTGTCATTGTGGGTAATGGCGTTTGGAGTTCCCAGCTTCATTGGGCTACATTATAAAGCGTTTGATCTATACGCACCCTCCACTCTTCTCCTTTTTCTTTTCACCGTAGAGATCTTTGACAGGCGTAGAAATGAGACGGAAGGCTCTAAGAGACTTTTCAATCTCTTCTGAAAGGGAATTGGAGCACAGGGGCGGGTGGGCTGGTGGGGAATGGACGAAATCTCATATATTTCAGGAGTTTTCATACGTTGTTTTTTTTTGGAATGATAGTTCTAATATTTCAACTCCCCGATTGAAGCATTCTGGTTCTGGACCGCTTTAGAGCTTCTACACAGCGACCCTTGTGCGAGTGATATCCCTCCGTAAACAGCCAATACATCCCGAACTGACACCTCTTTCTGTGTTGAAGTGGGGAATGCGCGCCACACCTGATAATGGTGCTTCCTCCCAGCAGAAGCGAAAGTGACACGAGGCCCGTCCAGCCGTCGCGGGTCTCGTGTCTTAGCTGAATGCCTCGATTGTTGAGGCTTTTGTGCCGGCGAGCGACGGAGCGCAGGGTGAGGAAAGAAAGGCTGGATAAGGTTTGATTAAGAGGGATAGATGGATACGAAGGGGGAGCTTTTCAGATGTGTTAACCCATCACGCTGTAATGAATGTGTGCCATCTGTCTCTGCATCTCTATTAAAAACTCCTTCAGAGAATCTGAGATCACATCACACACACACACACACACACACACACTCTCTCTCTCTCGCCCAGCACTTGTAATTGCAGCGTGGGCAGCCACCTTTGACATCCTCAATCAAAGAACTTTCACACTTACACATGCAGGCGCGCACGCCCATGTGCATGCTGCTCTCGGGGACACAAGCACTGCGACGCGCACGGACAAAGAGATGAGTAATCACAATAACATCAATTTCGTACGTTGCTGGCCGGTCGTGTAGAAGTGCACGGACCTCACCGGGTTCGTTGGCTAGACACAAATCGGAGAGTGAGCTCGTGAAGTTAAGAAAGAGGTTCGAGGAAGGGTGGGCGGAACGTCACACACACTTTTAATTAACTACATTCTCCCGTGATGACAAGGTACTAACAAGACCAACTGCACTCAATCATGCAGGAGTGTTTGCACGATGCACGTCAGCATCGGTGTGTGTGTGTGTGCGTGCGCATGGGTGTCTCTGTAGGTGTGCGTGTGTTTCCCCGTGTTGATTCCCAGCGCCTCCCCCTCTTCATGCTCAGCGCCTGTGTGTCAAGAATTAGTGGAGTCTCATAATTGCATGAAAACTAATTTCGTCTCTGAAAAGCCCTGGTTAATGGCTGCAATTTTATTGCCTCATCCTCTGTGGCTATAAATTATGTGAATTACTGTTCTTCTTGCTTATAAGTACATGCAAAAAACATTAAGCTTCAGTGGATAATAGATCCAGTTTGAAGAACAGCATCTTGTAATACATTAAAGCCCATCTCCCATGCAGCAAGACCCCGCTAAACAACTTTCAACAACAATTAATATCTTACAACTGGACTTGGTTCATATCTGTGAGGCTGATATGTTTTAGACTTTAGACCTTTTTATTTTTAAATGTATATGAGTGTTTAATGGACAACTATTATGTGATTGTCCTTACACAGTATGTCTTTTCTTATGAAGGGCATGAAATTTAAGCTCCAAATTATGAAATGACTACTGTCCCAATAGGCAAGTAGGACTGGGCCGCAGATTCCCAACCTCATGCATTATTGACACGCAGACATATTTTCTGACTTGCCTCCGGTGGTATCTGGCCATGAGATAGCTTTGGTTTTATGTACCCGGTGGTTGAGATATCTCTCTGTGAGATTTCTGCTTCCAGCCCGATACAGTTGGAGGTGAATTGAATGTTGTTTCCGAAAAATGTACGTCCAGATAATGTAATGGCAACGCCTCTTTTCGGAATCTGTGTCGGCCGGATAACCCTCACTGTGAACAGTTTTAAAACTTTGTATCAAAGTTATTCAGTGTGATGGGAACATTGGGTAACACTTCATAATACACAATAAGAAGCATTAGTTAAGTATGAGTAAACACTTAATTCATCATTTATAAAGCATTGTTCCTACATTAACACTCATTAGTATGCAAGTCATAACAACAGTTATAAATGTGTTATTCTTGATTAATAAGCTTGTCTATTATGTGTTTTATGATTGTGTTTTTATTCTTTATAAATTATGGATTCCTCATTTGTAAATGAAGTATTATATTATATTACAAACCAATTTTGAAGGAGTTGTAGATGATTAATAACATCATTTATAAAGTGTTACTAAATGATTAAGAATGTATTTAGATATACATTATTCATGCATTTATATATACAATGAATTAGATATGCACTAATGGTTAGGGACTATATTAATATATGCTTTATAAACATGTATTAATACTACAATTCATGATTCATTTAGGTAGTTACTAGTCGTTAGTTAACTATTTTTGCGTGACCTCATCTAAAGTGAGGACTATATATGACTTACAAAGCATTTAAAAATGACATTGAATGGCCAACAGTGCCTCAAAACCCACAAAAGTCTCAGTTATCTTCTCAACAGAAAAGGCAAATAGACACAACACAAAGTGATAAAGAACATATCAATATTTATTGCAAGATGCAAACAATGTACTCGTAAAAACATACCTCCCAGGCATCCATCCATGTATAAAACCCAAAACAAAGACATTCTCCTGTGAGTACAGCAGACTTCAGTATCACTGTGTGCATACTGAGTGATGCAGAGACGTCGAGAGGTGTCCAGTTTGACTGATGTGTGGCGGGCCGGCGTAGACGACACATGAGTAAGATTTGTCTCAGAGGAAAAGAACTCAGTATCCACGACATTACTGGGACACGTCCCAATTCGTACCAGGTGGAAATATCCGCATTAGAGTGTCCATATTCCTGTAGGAGGGTTGATGATTAATCTTGATTAAATGTCACGTTTGAATGTTTTTTTCATTGATTCTGTCGTGGTATTTGTTAAAATACTAGCTGTCATGTTTGAATGAGCGTAAATGCTCATTCAGCAGCACTACATAAACCATTCAAATATCAGCTCTTTCAGCTCTTTATGGACATTTCTGCTATCACTTTTCTTTCTTTAACCTTTTATACTAAAGCCCTTTTCAAAATATTTTTAGTAGAATATAACTCAATGGATAAAATCTTCAGATCCTCTTCAACCCACTCTATTTTGAAATGCTACTCGTTCCACATACTTGAGCTACAGGCTTCATTTGAACTTTAACCAAATACAATATATTGTAATTGGTTAAAGTTTTCTGAATAATTTACGTCCAGAAAATGTAATAGCAACACTTCTTTTCTGCGTCGGCTCCGCTGGATAATCCTCACCGTCAACAGTTTTAAACTGCAACCTTTGATTGCTGCTTTTCAAACACAGGTGATTGGGATGAGCTAATTAGTGCAGGTTGACACACACTCAGGACTTTCTACTTGTTAAAACCATCAGTGAAAAACTCCATTCAAACCTGACAGTGATCCGCATCTTTCATACATTGTATTTTCAAACTTTTAAAGCCAACAATAATTCTAAAAGTCTACAACAGTGCAGCTTGAATCTTAACTAATTCTAGTAAGTTTGAGACCCTTTTCACAGCAGCCATTTTGGTATGTGATAGCAGGGTAAACGTGTAACTCCTAAAGTTAATTATGGTACCTTTTAGTTTGTGTGTGAACAATGAACAATGTCGGAGCTTATTAAATGCAACAGGGTCATAATTAATGTATTTAATTACACCTGTGTCTCCCCTGCAATGACATGTCAAATTAGCTGCCTCAATAAGTACCCATAACACCAGATTTAGCTTCCCTTCATTGGCTACCTATCCATGTCAGATCAGACTTTAATCGTAAATGGACACGCCCCTTCTTCCCTGCCTGATCTTAAACCTTAAACTCCATAATAATACAGGACTTCTGTCTGTTCCCAGAGTGAAAAAGAAGTCAGCAGGCCTGAAGGCGATTTCATATCATACCCCCTTCTTATGGAATAACCTCCCTCTGGACAACAGACCCGCTTTCTGTCTAACGACTTGTAGTTTTAAAGGTTCATCCACCAGAATAGTACTTTCTGTCAAGGTTCTTATAGCTTTAACGTTTCATTTCACCTAAATACTACTTTCTACTCAACAACTTGTAGTTTTAAAGTTTTCTTTCACCCATATACTACTTTCTGTCTAACAACTTGTAGTTTTAAGGGGTAGTTCCACCAAGATACTATCTGTCCAAATTCTTATAGTTTTATGTTTATTCCACCAAATACTACTTTCGTTCAAGAAAGTACGTTGAAGTACTTTTTGCAGGAAATACATTTTTTAAGTTAAAGTTAATGCTCGAGATCTGATATCTAGCTTTCATGAAGCCATTCTGTTAATTTGGTGATTAACGTATAAATACACACAGCCCAATTATTTCACTCCATAGTCAACATTCATTTCTTAGAAGCTATGTATTTATATGGGATATCAGAGTTTCCCCTTTTCATCAGCACTCCACCTTCACATTTCCTGCACATAGAGGTTTCCATAAGAAGTCCCTGTTACAAGATCCATGAGCGTTCCCAAAATGCAATGCTTTTTTAAAGGCCGGGTAAGATCCTTCCCTCTGAGAACAGTGCGGTTCAAGTGACATGTTGTTGAAAAGATGCTAAGCTACATTTTAGTTGTTGTAACCTAAGGTCTCGCCCCCTGCTCAGTGCCCCTTTGTGTGCGTGTGTGTGTGTGTGTGTTTCAGAGGAAAAGAGGACATGGAAAAGAAGACAAGGAAGAAGAATTTCTGAGACAAATCAAAGCCGAAGAAAAATAAAGCAACATCAGTCAGTCAAGTCACGTTGAACACATTATTATATGAATTAGAAATGTGCAAAGAGTTGATATTCGGTGTCCATTTGTTCTAAAATCATTGCTCCCTCTAAGAATGCATTATGCTCATCACAGCTAATAGTTAATCCCTGACATGCATATTAAAATTACATATTTGCTTGGAGACGACAGCGTGACAAGAACATGATGACCATTGGTACATAGATGTAAGCTTAATGTATATCATTTTGGCCGAGTGTAGAACAGGAGCTCAGCAGTTTGAATGGTATTATTATGAGGACTAGAACTCCATTCCTTTTGAGTTTTAATGTTTCTCTTATTGATGTGTATTAGTTGTGTCTGTGTCTTGCGGACAAACCAATAGTAAATGTCCTATAAGGCCAGTATTGCAACTAATAACTAAATATAGGCTATGACCAGGTGAAGCAGTTATCCCCAACTTGTGCTGCGTTCACACCAAGCGCGAAGCAAAATTTCGCGTTGAGTTACTCGCAGGATCATTTGTGTTTATTTGCCTCATTCCCGCTGGACGCGCCGGAGAGCAGGAGTGGCTTATCTCCATGGAAGCCGTTATCAACTAAGCCATTTATTTCCGCCATCAATCGTGGAAGAAATACCTCACTATTTCTGCTTAGTACTTGTAGAAGTCCCAGATATGCAGAGAAACTAAACGGCGCCCTGTCTGGTATCGTATCATCATCCGGAGGAGCTCCGTGGATTTCATCGAGGTGTATTCACTGTATCTAGCAAGCCACACGTCGGTTGTTTACTACAGCAGTATGAACCCAAAATAAACAATTTTGCTGTGGTTTAATTGCAATAAACGGACAAAAAGGGATACTGAAATAACTATGTAATGATGCCGATTTGTAAAAAGTCTGAATTCATGTTTTGTTAGTTCTCTCTGCAAGACGACAAACAAATCACTTTTAAAATACTTGTTTTCTCAATGGACTTCGGATCAATTGGTGCTAGGCTTTGCTAACATTGTAGAAGCTCCATCAACACTCAAAATAACGGGATCTAGGCGTAAATACGGCAGCGTTGTTTTCATTGTTTGTACCATATGGTTTATACACATACATTTCTACACATTTCGCGGCACAGCGTCACACAAATTTCTCGCCCGGGTTAAAAAATGTAAACTTGCATGAATGAGGCGAATTTTGCGTTTTCGCGTTATCCGTGTCGTGCCAGTGTCCATCGCGTCTTTGCATTGACTTGGTATGTAATCTACAAAAAAATCGCACCGCGTTTGGTGTGAACACAGCAGTAAGCTACATCGATGCTGCATTTCAAAATGCATATCTTTTGCTACGCCTTGCGTCCATACTACTCCGGTGTTTTAAAGCACTTAAAATGGAGAGGTTTGAAAAAAACGTCACAACGTGTCCTTCCCTGATTCATCACACCGCCCGAAGAATGTATAATGTATTACAGGCCTTGCTGCCCCTTTTGTCTATACTAGCAGCTGTTGTGCAGTTAAATGTTGCATCTCATCATTTTATTATTGCGTACATGCGGAGGAAACAAGCTAATATTGGAGTGATTTGCGAGCAGTGAGTCCTGCAGCGTTATCAGTCCTACTGTGTGGATGTGTGAAGTCACGGTTTGTGACTTTGAGGATGGCTACAAAACGGAGGACTTCCAGCCACCAGCAGAGCTACGAGTGTGAGAACAGACAGAACCATTTGGTTTGCTACCAAGAATCGGACTTGGATGTTGGCGCCAGCATCTGATGTGATGATACACACCTATATACTGTTTTTGCTTACTGAAGCTACCTAATGTAAACAACTCCAGCAGAAGCATAAACCTCAACAAGGACTATAACTATAGCACTGTAACACAGCTGCTACCTCTCAAATGTGAGCAAGCACAGAGAATAAGGTTGTTTGTGGAGAGCTGGCAGACCAGACTACATACAGATGAACTCACTATGTGTTGGTATTCAGCCATGATACCCATAACCCAACAGGGAGCGGGGAGGTCAACAGCACTTGTCTCCTTAAACTTGAATACTGCATTACCAGTTCTAGGGGTGAGGAATGATGATTTGTTTGGGAAGTACTATGAAAATAACCAAAATAAATCCCGCATTTGGCCTACCAACAAGACCAGAACAATTTTGAAAAAGAAATACTTTTCTTTAAAAAGATTTAATTGTGCCAATAAATCTCTTGCTTTAGCAAAAGTGAGTTTTCATTACTTAGAAACTTAACGATTCATTAGAAAGTGAGAAAGTTCTGTTAACATCATTCATTCAGTTTAATTAGATAATCTGTTTAAGTTGTGTTAGTTATAAACTTCCGAACTTATAATCATTAATTCAGTCTTCTAAAAGAATAATGAGTTCACAAGATGCCCAATTGATGGTTTACGTAAGTCATCAAAACTTGTTTGTAATAAGGTGTTGCTGAAGAAAGGTTATGAGATTAACCTTATGTGTTATTTGCCATCAAGACAGGAAAATAATTAAAAGCACCACAGAAGGGCTCATTGCAAAGCAGGCGTGCATATACTGTACGTGCACGCCCCCACACAACCACGGCCTTTGAATTTGTCACGACATCTGCTTACTCTGCAAGCAAATTGTCATGGGAGAATGCGAGATCAGAGGAAGTGGGAGAAAAAGCAATAATGAAATGTGTTGGTTCTTAAAAATGAAACCCTGAATGTTTCAAAGGCAGTGACTTGTTTGTGTACATGTGTTTCTGTGTGTGTGTGTGTGTGTGTGTGTGTGTGTGTGTGTGTGTGTGTGTGTGTTTGTGTGTGTAAGCGATGCTGTATACTTTGACTCGTCACTGTGCTTTTGATATTAATGTTTAAATCTGTGTGATAAACTCATTTTAGATCCATCTCTCTCCCAGCAGACGCTGCTCCCTGTGGGGGTTCAGGGCTCGAGTGTAATAGTCGGGTGTTTTGGAAATGCGCCTGTTAAATGTGTGTGCGTGTGTTTGGCCACTCCACCAAACAATCCACATTGACTATTGTCCTGTGCTGCACACTTGTTCATTATGGATGAAATATAACTAACTCACCGGAGCCCTGAGTCATAAATAAAACCGCAGCGCACTTTATTATTAACCACTGAGCACAGTGACAGGTCTCTGACAGCACATTATTCCTCACATTTTGTACCTTTGCATTCCAAATGCTTTAAATCTATGACAGATTTAGTAATGGGGGATCTCAGACGGTATCAGCATTGAAAAGAAAATGTCAGATGGTATGGCAGTGTTACCATTAAAAGGATTGCAGAACAATGAAAAAAGTTGTGTTGTGGAAAGAAAAGTAAAGTTTTCGCAAGAGAAAGAAAATACAAACAACATTCTTATTAATTACTTTATACATTTCCTCAGCATATTAAAAGTCTGGTAGAAATTAAATACCCACAAGAATAGACCTTTATCTATTGTTACCTTGGCCACCGGGGGCTTATATTTAACAGCCTAAGAGGCAATTGAGCTGTTTAATATCCTGCAATAATCTCCATGATAAAGTCTATTAAAGATCAGCCATGCTGATGAGGCCATTAATCAAGCAAGTTAAAGCATTAATTAGCGCATATTAATATGTTAACACACTTGTCTTCACATTCAACCTTAATGTGAGCCCTAGTCGTTTCAATGAATCAATTAACCTGACTAACGTGCAAATTTGGCTACGAGGTGCTTCAAAATCGAATAAGATCAGTTGATGCAGCGACTGGGGGAAGCTTCTACCACGTATGGCCCTCGAGCTCGTGTGCTCATGTGCGATTACATAGACAGATGCCACCGTGTTGATTCAGTGTCCCGTATTCAGTGCACATGGGGCCGGAGCACCATAAACACAGATTGATAATGTGGGTAATGCCGACTTCACAGCCAAATGTGGGAAATTTGGCTTGATTGGTCTGCGTGTCTTTGCCCACAGATGCAACAACAACTACATTGTTAATTTAAGCAGCAACAACATAAAAAAAACAGCACACATTCAATTTAATGGAGAACTTTGATTTTTTTTGAGCAGATGCATCATGGCTTGTAATCAATCCAAAGTTTTATTTTTAGCTACATTAGAAATGTGGCTCTCAGGTGATTCATCGCTTTGATCCAGACTGAAACAACTCAACATTAATTGGATGCATTGCTATGACATCTTGTACAAACATTCGTGGTCCCCAGAAGATGAAGCAGAATGACTTTGGTAATCTTTAGCGCTATCAGGTCAACTTCTTAATTTGTTCAATACTTTGGTTTATGACTAAATACCTGCCATACTCAGCTTTAGCTATTGTCGCTAATTGGCAAATGTTAGCGTGCTAAACAGAATACCGACTAAACATTTGCATTTCAGCCTCACTGTGTGAGCGTTAGCTTGCTGACGTTAGCATTTTGCTCAAAGCATCGCTGTGCTAAATTGCAGCTTCACAGAGCTGCTAGCATGGCCCAGATAGCAAAATATGATTGAATCAACAGTGTATTGTCAGTATTGTCAGGCTGATGTATTATAACACAATACAAATTGTCAAGAAGTATTGAATCTACATTGATGTGCCACACTAACATCGCATTGAAGGCGCTCATTATGTTTCATGTTGAATGAATAAATGTCAGATTTTAAATCATGAAGACTTTACTTTAATTAGGATTTAAAGTACCCATTGTTCCAGGGATTTAAATTTGGCTGATCTTGACCTATTGAACATTTGAACTTGATAATGTTCTCAACACGCAGGATCCAAAACACTTTGATGACACTTAAGAAAATGAAATTAGTTGGAAAATGAACATTTTTAACTTGTCAATGACAATATGTTCAATTTAAATTTACATAATATTTATTAACAAAAAGATGAAATGTGCCTCGGAATATTTATGAAACTCTACTTACAGATCAAATATACAGTATACTGAAAGATGTCACAGCATGTGTTGCTAATTAAACAGTGGGGGAAATGCAATACCTCAAAAATACTTTGCTTAGAACATGAAATATTAATGCGATCACCTCATGCGATTTCGAAGTTGTGCCTTTTCTTTCTCATGTCCTTTTCTCTGCTTCTCTCTTGCATACTTCTTCACAAAATTAAAGTGACCAAAACCTACAGAAGAAACACAAATTCATAACTTAATAAAACAAATAAAAACAACAAGGTTGCAATACTTAAACCCAGAAAAACACAGGAGCGCTGTTCATTGTTTTTTATCATTCAGGTTACTTGATACCGTCACTATTCAGGTCCCACCTATATTCCTACAACTTAAGAAAGTGTGTTCTTGCTAACAAATTTGAGATGAAATTAAATATAATTATCTTATAGTTTATTTTAATAGGGCTTAAATGGGCCATTAGAGCCATACTTCCCATAGTTAATTGTGGTGCACACTCACATGACAGGCAATCTAAGTTAATTACTGTCTTCTTGAAGGACCTCTTGTCTGCCTTGCATTCCCACCTGAAGCTGATGAAAGACTGTTTATAGATTCCGAAGACAGGTTTTGTGTAGGTCACCTGGGACCAACCCTGACATATTGGCGAGAGATAGGTTGGTTGGAGCCATTAACATCTGTCCAATATGTGTAGCACTTAGACTTATGGCTGGGTGTGATTAACAAATGATGATGTCAGTATTAATTCCAATACCCTTAAAGTGATACCGATACTGATAAAGTATTTAATTCGATAGCCATCATGTGAATGGAGGCTGTGTGTGTTTCCCACTGGCTAGCTAATTGCAGCGGTGCTGCATAGCGCTCATTAAGCAGAAGCAGAACACAGATCCTCTGCTTTTTTTTGTTTTTTTTACTAGATCTGGGCAGGAAAAGGATCAATAGTTCATTTGACTGGAGGAATTTCAATACTACTTGGTGCTGGGTTATTTCGACCTAGGCCACCCCCGGGATATTCCTTTTCTTGCAGATTGCGGGGGAACACGAGGTGTGGTACTGGCCTCCAAAAAAACACAAATAATTGTAATAATACAAAATAAAAATACTTTGCTTTGCGGGCAAACAAGAACATTTTAAGCAACCATCCAAAATACAATATTGTGAATCATTAACCAAGTCAGCGGAAAGTTATGTAGGAAGCTCAAAGGAGGTGTCATTGAACAGCTTAAAATGTAGATGATCGTTTTCCCTTTTAACTCAATTTTTTTTCTTCTATTTTGAAGAATTCTGTTTGTCTTACTGTCTCGAAAGCAAACTACTGTGACAATATGTAATGTTCTTTTGATAGGCAATTTGTATCTCTAACATTAGCATATACCTATAAAGGTGTACATAAATAATTCTACTAGTTTGACCTCAACCAGCAAAAGTCAAATTTAATCGTAAGGCAAGGCAAGTTTATTTGTATAGCACATTTCAACAACAAGGTAATTCAAAGTGCTTCACATAAAACCATTAAAAGCATCAAAACATAAGGCAAAAGTAAAGGAGATTTAAAAACAATTAAGAACATTCATTGAAACATTAAAATGCAGTGTACGAAATAAAATACAGTAATAAAATGCAGAAATGCAGGAAATTGATTAATATCCTTGAATCTGGTTCAATTAAAGGCAGCAGCAAACAGAAAAGTCATCAATCTTGATTTAAAGGAGCTTAACTGTTTTTTTTAGTTCTTTTTTTACTTAAACTCAAACATAAGGCAAACAAAAACACATCTGTTTTTCACTCAAATGATCAGCTATATTAAGCTGTACATTCTTTAGTTTTAGTTTAGGTGGAAGCCTGGCATTTTTACTGGTACCAATTCGATAATATTTCAGTATCAGATGTGCCAATGGCTAACAGTAGCTTGTTTATTTGTTAATTTATCTAGGATCCCCCTTAGCAGGACACCAGTGTGAGCTTGAGATTACGTAATGAGACATGAAGTCAAACAAAGCGGACAAGATAATTAGCTTAATGCTAATGTTAGCTAGCAGAGTAAACAGTTAATTTAGCTAAGCATTTAGACACTGCTTTAAGTGTTAGTCATACAAATACAAATAAAATCTTACTACCATGACATAAGAACAATACAATTCTGGTCTGCTTAAATGAATTTTTTTTTTTACCAAATCAAAAAAACCTTTTGTTTCCTTCTCTCTGACAGATCACCTTAAAATATTACAACATTACAATCAGTAATGTAATAATGAAGTTAACTTCGTCATCTCAAACCAAACAAGTCATATCCATCACAGTACTTTATTTTAAAGATGTGAGCCCATTAAAATGGTTGTATCCCAGTAATGATTCATTTATATGTTCGATTATTTAGGCTTGTTGACACAATATTGATTAAATGATATCGTTTCAAAGTTGAAGACATGACCGATTCAATCACAATTTTTCAACATGACTACTGAAAAAAATGTTGATTTAAAGCAACTTTTAGCCACCATAACTACATGCTGAATAGAGAACTTTTGCCATTGCTTTCTAAGAAAACACATATTCGGCTTTGACTCCTATGGGAGTTCAGAACACGCTGCGTATTCAGGTCACTAGCAGCCACTTTGCACAACCTGATTGTGGTGATGTAATGATTATAATTTTTGCAACCGGAAGGGGCGATGGTGCGGACGCAGTAGCAGGCAGATTTTATGTCTCGTTCCTGCCAAACTGTAGGACAAAAGCAAAGCAGCAGGCATTTTTTCCCCCTTCGCCTCCAAACAGGCGATCCACTGCCACCACTTTTGAGCTTGTGTCATGTGTTCAGCTGTCTGAAATGGATGCTCGCCGCAGTGTCAACACACAGTCAGACTGCTGCATCCGAGTCTTCCAGCCTTTTTTTTTCCTTCGCAGGAACGTTTTTTCTGGGGTGCAACGCGGGAGTTTTGAGTCCCTGAGGTGCTTCGAATGTAACAAACCAAAAATGTGAGCGGAAAAAGTACATAAAGACTATGAAAACGACCCGAAACACAGCTGGTAGCGGCATTGAATAAAACTGTTTATCCTGCAACAAAACCAATTGTCTGGGGTTTGAACAAGCCAGCTGTGTTTTTATTTAACTTTATTGTGTGGCTCCATGTGCCTGTCTGGTTTTGTTTGCTGCACGATGGCCTGCGGTGACAAAAGGACATTTTCTACCAATTCAGAGAGTTCTCCCCAGAGCGATAACACACACACACACACATTTAAAAAAGACCCATATGCACACAGCCCCGCGCACACAAGCATGAATGTGACGGCCGACTTTGGACAAGTTTGACTGAGAGGAAATTAGATACTATTTCTGCTCACTCAGACAATCGTGTTTCTTTTTAACTCCGCGGCAGAGACTATCTCAGCAATCACCTTGAGATGGAGCCTGCGGATAAGGCCAGATTAGATGGGCGCGGAGATGTGTGGGAGATAAAAGTCTTTAACAGACAGCGAAGGATCTAATTAGCACAATGAAGATTTCTACCGTCTGGCTGAGTCAGCCGCGGTGTCGTCAACCTTTCGTTTCGGTGGAGGGAAAGTATTGTCTGGGATAAAATTCGGTGTGTTTAGGGAAGTTGCAGTGGGAGGTAGAAAAATCTGTCAAAGTGTGTGCGTGTGTGTGAGAGTTTGACACAACCATTCACTAAAATACTGTATACAAATGATTTCTGTTTACAATACCATTCGCCCACATACAGTAAATACAAGCTTTTGTCTGCGTGTTTGCATTTCTATTCTAATGAGGACCATTTTACCTGAGGATGGACAGAAATTATCATGTTTTTTTTTGGGGGGGGGGGGATTCAGCTCATCCAAAGAACAATGAGAGCATGCAGTGATGCCTGTAGATCGTTTTACACCTCAAACTCTTATGGTGAGTGACAGCAAATAGTTCCTTTGCAGGGAGAACTTTTAGTGAGCAAAACCTCGAGCTAAGGTCAAGTTTGGATTTTGTTTCGGCAACAATACAACCAATCACTTGAAATGATAGCTCATATCCTGATAATAACTTCGGTTTTTAAATCAAGCATGTATTTAAAAAAAATCTATGAAAACATGCCTACTGTGCCACCCAACCTGAATGTAAGCATACATATTTGACACTAACTTTAAAAGGTGACATTTTGTCGGGCTTATTTTCCAGTGGAGACCATTTCTCCCTGCGGCTGTCGGGTGATTGACAGCAAGCACAGCGTAGGTGTGAAATAATGTGAAAAAAAACAAACTCAACTCCCAACGAAACAACAATAACACCGCGACTAAAACTAAACTAAATTAAGGGGTCCGGTTCATTGTGATGGATTACCAGGCACGGGCATCTTTCAAGTCTGTGGAAGTTATTTTTCAAACGGCACAAAATGAATGCCACTAATGCTTCCCCCCCCGACTTCCTTTGAGACAAAACAAGCCCTGATATCTAAACTACATTGACTGCATCCACACACCGACAGAAATAAGCGGGAAGAAAAAAGAGCCACCAAAGATAATTCGCAGGCGCTTACAAAAACACACTTTTTCTAAGCTCAGGTGCAAGGTTTGGAGGGATGAATGCAGTCAACAAAGGTCCTCACAAGTCCAGTAAGCTCTGCTTTAACACTCTATAAGAAAACCAAGAAAACCAAATCTTACATTTGCACCTGTTACTATTCCTAAACTGTACAATGTGCATGTTCTAACACGAAGATGAGGAACGAAGCGGGCTGTAGGGCGGCAGTTGCATATGATGATAAGCCATATAGCTTATCGTGATGTACAGCAAGGGCATCTTCAATAAATCGAAAGAATTTTATGTATGGACATTGCCAAGCTGCATTCCGGGTTGGGACGGGACACCGCATCCAATATAAGACAATCACTCATTTGCTCTGCATTTAATCATGGTCTGCAGACATTTCTAATCCTTCTTCAGTGCATCAGGAAATAGTGCTGCAAAGACAAAAGCCGGCAGACAGATTAAACAAAAAGCTTTTTTATCATTTTTGGTGGCTTTGGTGCAGTGCTGTGCTAATGGCCTGATAGTCTAAACTAAATTGCCAATTTCTTTTGCTTGTGTCATTAAAAACAAAGCATCCAAAAGGTATTAAAGACTAAGACCTAAGCAAATTGTTCTAATAAAGTCACAAATCTGTTATCGTCTCCGTGTTCATGAGGAGAAACATCTTAGGAGGAGCATATCGGATAAACGTGATGACAAAGTGATCAAGCACAAGAAGAATAGAAGCGCCTTTCATCTTAATCAACACAAGATTATTCCTCTGAGACACACTCAGGTAAATGCGAGTTCTTGATTTGATTTGTGGATTTTACCTTTAAACTCTCCTTCTGTGGAGTTTTCTTGCCAACAAACAAACGTTTTATTTACATTCAGTGTCACTCGCCTGATTGCATTGTGTGGATCCTCCAGGTCTCGAGGTAGCAGACGTAGCAGACGTTTCCTTCTTCTTAAAACATTTCCGAAGCCGATTTTACTTCAAAGTTTAAACCCTTCAATGCTTACAGCCATGTTTACTTGGTGACAGTCGTCATCTAAACTGCCTTTTGTCGGCGTATTACAACCACCTGTTGATCCGTGGAAAAGTGCCAAACCAGACTGTTTATCGCCGACGTGGCCTCGAGTGTGTGCACAAGACAAACAAACTGTGGACCCTTCACTTAAACACGGCCACCGGGTTTGTTTGAATTAGTAATTTTTTTGCCAAATGAGTGCCTATAGACAGCACGTCACTTTTATGAAGAGAAAAACAGAGGGAGAGGAAAGGACAAACAGAGACTCACTGAGCTTCAGCATCTACAT
This sequence comes from Pholis gunnellus, assembly GCF_910591455.1. Lineage (NCBI taxonomy): Eukaryota > Metazoa > Chordata > Actinopteri > Perciformes > Pholidae > Pholis > Pholis gunnellus. The sequence continues at coordinate 24,004,553 of NC_136531.1, forward strand.
TTCTAGGCTCATGCAGATGTTCATGTTACTGTGACACATTCAACGCTTAAGAGCTATCAATATTATGTTTCTCACCTAATGCGGTGTCTTCACGAACAGATTCAACCAATCATCTACAGTAAAGTTTACGTTTAACAGTGAAATAAACATTTGAGAGGTACTGAGAGGTAGCAGCATTTCTTTTCTTTTCTCTTGAAACCCTCGTTGAATCTAACTGAATCACACGAAACAAACGGATTAAAATGATTACAATGACATTGAAAACATTGTGTTGAAAGCGCCTAGGTGTAAGTGTCGCTGTGAGGCAACATCTCTCCAGGTGAACAAGACACTGTTGTTAACATGGAAGTTAACGCCGCAGTTCTTGCTCTCATTTCTCTCCTTATTATCTCTTTGCTGTCTTTATTTCATTCTTTCTTCAAGGAGATATGTTGCAGTCATTCTGGATATAAAAGAAAACTGCAAGTATAACGACCAATGAATGCAAAACAGGCAGAGAAGAAGAAGGGAATCATTAACAATGCTTTTACACTTATATAGGGGGGATGTGAACTATTGGTACCTGCTCAAGTGGCCCCTGTTGGCCTCAATAATGCAATCACACTAAATCCTCTCATTCACCTTTAAAAGACAGTGGCGTATGGTAGGTACGACGGACCCCAGTGCATGCTAAATACTAAATATGAAGCGCACACACACACACATTATGCACCTTAACTAGGCGACAACCTCCGGTTCTGAAAAGGGAAGCCAATGCTGAAGTTTGTTAAACTTGCATTCTCTCTAATGGCCATCAGGGGGAGACTTCTTCAGTTTCAAAAAGAAGTGCGATTGTATAGAAAATAAAACAGAAAATTACTCTACTTCTCTCTTGATTTATTACCTCAGTAAATATTGTAAACATGAGTTTATGGTCTCAATCTCTAGTTTCAAGGCTTCTTCAATCCAGCATGACGTTCATTTAGTAAATGATGGTCCATTTAGACTCAAATAGACCATAAAGCTGAGTATGCTACAAGGTCTACCTGGCTACCCTTTGATTGACAACCGGTGTTGTCCGGTCTGAGAGTTGTCTTTTTCGTCTTACAACTTTAACACGTTCACAATGTTTTCAGTTTACGTAGGTTAATTGTAACCATTCACCTAAAAATGTCTCATTCAGTGTTCAGTTGTATTTAGCTCCACCCTCTCGTGTCACTTCTGGTTGCAAAAACCAAGATGGCGATGGCCGAAATACCAAACTCGAGGCGACAGTCCACAAACCAATGGGTGATGTCAGGATGACTATGTCCACTTCTTATAAACAGTCTATGGTTTAAATGAACTACTGTATACCATACTATTGTCTTCTCACAGGATCAAATAGAGACTTGACATTGGACAACATCAACATACATATTACCCTGCAATCATTATTGCGTATCAGTTAATGGCGAAGATACCAAGAAAAATAATAAATTATTTAATTTAAAAAATGTACAGTTTATTTACAATTCTTATAATTTATGTAGAATAAGCAGAATATTTTGTTATTGGGCTAGTGTATAGTACATGTTTCAAATGTTTTCCCATTATTACTGTGTATGTGTCACGTTTGCCAGTACAGTCATTTATTGGGGTGCCCCATATAAATAAAAAGTATTTGTGTATCTGCTGCTCTTACATTTTATTGAAATCAATTCAATACTTTTAAACATGAATAATGCAAGATCAGTGCCAAGATATTAAGACAAATATAATTTCACTAAATTGAGTCCACAGATAGTGTTGAAACAAGGATGTGCAATGAACACACATTGCAATTTATTAGAAATATGCTCAATCTAAATCTAATTTAAATTAAAAAGAAATCACAGCGGGCATTTAAAATCGGGCAGCGGCCTCTCAGGTCTATATTATCTTTACTTAATTGACTGTAAAGTTGCAGTCAGTTAATCTTGTGTGCATATACATGTGTAAACAATAATGCCTCTACTGTAAAAACAATCTGACTGCTTTATTAAAAAAGACAAATAAAACTACCTCGTAATAATTCTGCTGACGCGGCAGAACCCTTGACGGAGCTCAGGACACAGCCTGAGCTCGATGGCTGTACTCTAAATCATCTCACCGTATTAACCTGCAATCTGTGAAGAACAGAAGGTCAATTAGTGTCAGACAAACCGGTGACGTGTCAGAGGATTAGAATAATTAACAAATGTGAACACGCTGTACCGGCAGTGTGTAAGTTACGAGCAGTGCAGTACAGTTAAATGTGTTAAACATCATATACCAATTTAATTGGAGTCGATTAAGATTTTATAATTAATCTAATGTAAAAGCTATATGTATGTTTTATCATTTTCAAGTTAATTGAACTTTTCAGAACTTAAAACTGCTCATTTGACTTCAGTTCCAGTCGAATTGGACCAATTTACAAGTTATCTTTCTGAATAATTTAGTTTATTTACCATGATTGTTGTAAGCTTGCCGTCTTTGTCCACACGGGGCATCTAAACACACAAAATAAATTAATATTAACATTTCGGGTGTTTTATTTGACTTTTGTACACCTGCGGAATGCACCCTTAACTGTGCTGCCGAGCTAATAGCATCTCAGTGCTCCTGTGCTATTGGCCACTTTCTATTCAAATAGAGCCTCATTGCAAACAGTACAATTCACAAAGATCAGCGCTAATAGCTTGCAGATATTTAACAAACTCTAACTTTAATATAACATATGTCCTCTTTAAACCTTGACACAAAGTAGTCTTTGATAAATAGTTCATTATGTTTCATCTGAGTAACGAGTCGTACTGCGTGAGCTCAGATCAACGAGGCCTGCAGACCATAAATAGCTGACTTGTAATGTTCACAAGACCGTAAGTTGATAATAAGATCTAACAGAACATTAGCTGATAATATATGTATTATTACGGTGGCCGTTGGGGACCGGGGACAGAACAAACGAACACAACAGGAGGGGATGATGAGTTGGATGAAATTACTGCTGAGGGAACTCATCAAATTAAGCTTCATGAGAGACACGATGAGCATATTTACAGACTTCCCAGCATGCTTTGTTTTAGAGTTTAGAGAGCTCATGTGAAGACTGAACAAATTACTCCAGCAAAATGTTCACATTTTTAAGGTGACAGAGAAAGTTATGTTTTTAAGTTAAACTAGCCAGCATTTTTTTACAGCGTACTGCCGATGCTAAGAACCAGATCCATTAGCCCAGTAAGATAAACAAGTCATTCAGATTTTATACATTTTTATCTGCAAAGACAAGAAATTGTGTCTCTGTCTGTCGGTGTTAGTCGTCTCTATTTTCTTAGATCATACAACGCTACACCGATGTCCAATGAAAACTGTGCATCTTCAAATGAGGTGATCCTGATGTTTTCGCTGACGGATTGTTTTCCTTTTAAAGTTTGAAGACATTCTCCTACGTAAATAAACTATTTCAAATCCATTGGATTATCTAAAAAATGCATTGTCACTAACATTCTTCTGAGGTCATTAAGAAGTTGTGTCGGAGTTACGTGGTACATGATGAACACCAAGCAAAACAGACACGATGATGAGAGCGAACACAGCAGAGTGCGAGACATTCAATTGAAGCATTTCGTTCAAAAAAGAAGTAAAGGTTTAAACTGATAGCTGCCCCACCTTATTCTGGTGCCGCCTCATTAAAGATCATCTAATGTCACCGGCTGCACCTCCATCCATCTCATGTCCTCCCTTCTCTCCCCTCATCAGTCTGCAACTCTGTGAACCGTTCACTACTAATATGGATTGATTATACGCAGACATATGAATTATTTCAAAGCATCCAGAATACATTTCTAGGATTTTTACGAGTTGAGACGGGTCCCTACTTCACATGAAAACAAACTCAGGCATGTAATAACTTCAGCTCATCATTTGGTCTGTGTCCTCCTCGCATGCTATACCTTCAAGGACAAATGGAGGTAAAAGGTCCATAACTCGTCAACATCTGGCTCTGATTCAGTCTGTTGCTGTTAGATAAAATGAGTTGTTAAAAATGTTGTGTGAATTATGTATCGGGCCGCACTGATTCGATCTGTCTCGTTGGCATTTCCAACAAAGTGTGACTCACAATAATAGACACAAACAAGCAGAGAGACACACGTGTCCCCGAGCATCCCGCCCAAAACCTTTCTGCAAAATGTGCTCCGTTTGTCCTCTGATGTCCCACACATCATGAGTCATCACCATGGCAATAACTCACTCAAGTTCAGCAAACAGGAGTTAGACAACTTCAGTCAACCAATCGCTCGACAGCTTTCAGGCCACATGGCATCCGCTCCTCCAATTCATTTTCTCCAGGAATGAATTAACAAAATAAAAGCCCTCAGCGGGTAAGACAACTGCTGCACGGAGAGATCAGAAGGCGATGGCGTGCTTCTCCTGAAGTGCAACATTTAACAGTTTATTGAGCACAGCTCTGTGATTTCATTACAGCAGATTTAATCCTGAATTAAATAGGGTGGTTATTAACCTTTTCTACCCTCGTTCCTTATTAGTTTTATTGCACTGATGTTTCACAGGATGCGTTTCGGCCACACTTACCGAGCACACACGCGGCGCTCGCATGTAAGTGGATGCGTGTCACCCGCCCGGGTTTTAATAAGAGGGTAGGTGTTGCTCGACACCATCCTATCATTACTGTCATTGTGGACTTAAGCGGAGCTGCCAATCAACGAGGCCAGGATCTGACCTCAGAGCAGCACACTCCGCAAATACAGCACACTGCTTATTTTCACACCAGACTCTAACACTTCACATAGCATGTACTGTCAATTCTTTCTGCGAGTATGTATCCCTCTCTCTTTACCCGGCTATTTTTGTACATGATCGACCCGCTTGTGCATTCTCTCTGTAATTCCTTGTTCCTCTAAATATGACCACATATGACTGCCTGCTTTCTCTACTTCAAAGTCTCAGAGCACAAATGGTTTGGACATGTTGTTTCTCCGGTTTCCCAAATCACACAGTTCCATAATGATGAAGGATTTGGCAATAGAAGCAGCTTCATCCAAAGGTTCAAGGTACCGCGAAGACCACATTGTTTACATTCAATGTTTTTTTTACACACACTTTCAATCTGCATTACCGGCAATGTCATGCACATACTAGAGCGAGAAGTACAAGTTCCTCAAAATAAAACAACAAAAACACATTGTTTGTCTTTGCCCTCCAGGAAGACATACTGCATTATCTGATCTGTCGCTGCTATCAGCCGGATTCGTCTATTTGCCGGTGCCCTCCACATCCATAGCAAATCGGAGTTTGAAGAATAAAACATATTTTGTGATTAAATAAAATGCTATGGTTGAGGGGAAAGCTTGTAGTTTGGGTTAAAATAGACACTCAAAGAACAATTGTGATCCTGCTTAAAAGAAATCGATGTTGGTGGAAAAATGTGGCCAGAGGTCCCCTGTGTCAAAGTCCGACACTTTGTTGACCCGTCCAACCAAACCCACGTACCCCCTCTGTGGACTTGGTGGCTCTGCTAAAAATGAGGATGATGATGATGTAGACATTTTGAGCAAAAATTACAAACAAAACATCATTATAAAAAAAAATAAAAAAAACATTGCCCTTAGCATCACAAGGAGTCAAATGTCCACATGGCAGTATTTACAACCTTTGTTTAAAGACTGGGGACAATTTTAGTGGTGGTTAAATAAGACCAAGACAGAGATTGAACGCTCCTTGCTCAGTTTTTCTCAGTGTAACACCCCGTGGATGTACACTCACTACCTGTGGTTGAATCATTGAATTAGAACGAGTGAGTAAGTGAAAAACTTTCTAGAACCATGTGGTGCTTTGCATCCAAAAAAGTGTAAGTGTTATGACTGCGAGTCATAATACAGGATTATATATGCGGTGTGCCTCCCTGCCTGAGGGTGGCGCTGTGTATTGTGACCGTTTAGTGTGAATCCTGTAGATGACAGGTGATTGGACTGGGGACTCATGAGGCGGGACATGAGAAGGCACCTGTGGAGGCCGGCCGGGTCTCTCTCTCTTCTCCCCGGCTCCCAACCGGACCGTCCTAGTACATTTTATAAACTAACAGTCCATGTAGTGGTAGGGGTGAGTCGCTCTATTGTATACTTTTGTTTTCTCCTGTTTTGGGTAGGGAGTTAGGTGAGCTGCCTGTCTTTTCTTTTGTTCAGTTTGGGAGTAGGTTAGGTAGTGGATTAATAAAGATTGTTTTGTTTATTGTTTTGGGCCAGGCTCACCCTGACGTATATTACTACCGATGATGTGAGGATTAAACATGATGGACTGTATTACAGAATAACTGGTCGTTCTTGGGAGTGGGAGAGAGGGGGGAGACCTTATACTATGCTGCGTCCAGGTTCCCCTAGACCGGGCGTCACAGTAAGTACTAGTAATTAAGTTTTTTCCTTGAAGTAGAGATATTGAGTAGGGAATTAAACTCCGGTTGTCAGATTTAAAGGCAGGGCTAAACAGTAAATCCCCCCCCCCCCCCCTCCTCCCAACAACTTAAAGGGCCTCGCAATCCACCAAAGTGTTCCTGTCCCACTGTTACATCTTTCACCTTTTTCCAGTCTTAGCTCCTTCACATAAATCCCTCCATGGCGGGAAGATATATTTCTCACATTTTCTGCACCGACTGTGTGCTTTTTTCTCTATCTTCATACGACTTGTGTTGTTTCATGAATATTTTCTCTCACATTATTTGTGTCTCATCATTCCCGTTTATTAGTACATGTGCCTTACCTTTAACTTTCCGTTCCACATGAAAACACACCTTTTCATTGTGTTTTTTGGTCCTTTTCTAATTCTGCCCTGTCCTGATCTAGTCCCCCCCCCCCCCCCACCCCCTCCATCTTCCTCGCTCTCTTTGGTCCCTTAACAGCGCAACCCAATTATAACACATTTTTAATCTTTCACTCACTTTTTGCTCGTACCTTATCACCTCCCGTTCGTGCGCCTTCCATCTCCCTCCGCGCCTCCTTCAGTGCAGACCAGAATTACAGACCATCCCGGATAAGGTCAGGTTTTTGTCACTGTGACGGTAATGCCCGGTACAGACTAATTATGTAGCAAGTGGTCTCCACAATGGGGGCAAGGGTGCCAGAATTCATGGGGGTTATGAACAAATTGGTTCCGGTGGGAGACGGAGGACAGGAAGCACGCTTTGATGAATGAACCAATGAGATACAGCTGCTCGAGAAACAGATTGGAGTCCACCGTCCGTGTGAATCTGGCTGTTTAGCTGACGGATATATGGCATCTGTGAATCTTGTTGGAGAGGAGTTTATTCCAAATAGACGGAACAATGTGTGGTACCCAGCGGTTGTATTTCACCTAGTGGTACAAGGTCGGTCCCAGGATTTCTTTATTCTGAAAGCTGTTTGAGACGTTTTTGTTTTTCTGTTTGAGACTTTATTTTCTTCAGAGTCAAGCTCGCATGTGCAGGCGTGGGTTTGATTAGTGTGAGTGTGTTTAAATGTAAAGTACTGGAGCCATTTGGAACCACTTCTTATGCCCGGCGAGAGCCGTGGCCGCTGGCATTTTGTTTTCGGGTTGTCCATCCGTCCGTCGAGTCCATTAACGTGAATCTCAGGAACGCCCGTTAACACAAAGGTCAAGGTTACTGTGACCTCACGTCTGTCCCATTATTGTGAAATTTTGACAAACCCTCAACTTTGGCACAAACGTCCACCTGAACTCGAGGATGAACTGCTTAGAATTTGGTTGTCAAAGTTCGCTCTTCTTGGCCAGGACTCAAGAATTAATTTGCTAATTATGACAATTTCATACAAATGTCTAATAGTATAAAACGATGAAGTAATGAGATTTTGGACAGACATTAATGTAAACTGCAACATGACTGATTAGGCATATAACTGCGTTACATCACTAAAAAGTAGATTATACAAATCCAAGCGCTCTCTAAACTGGATGTGCCATACAGGAAATCCGTTTTTTAGGCTTCTTTGTGCTCATAATAGTCTAGTGAAATGTATAAAATCCAAAATATTTAATAATAAACCTGCAGTTTCACAATAGTATAGTAAAAACAGCACGATATTGATTCGTATGGATGTCACTTATTAACTATTAACATGTTGAACATACAAATGGGGGTTTGAGAAGAACTCTAGTGACTCTGCTGAATATTCAAGCCTGTTAGGTTTGCGTCCACCCCAAAGCGAGTGCTGATCCTGACCATAATACAACATATCAGTAAGTGTAAAGAAGTTCAGAATGAACAATTTCACTTAAGAGGTGAAAAAATAGCAGCAGACGAAAACAGGTCTGAAATACAGCAACGTTTTTTGTAGGCCAGACTCGTATATAGGACAGTTTTATACATACACTGTAGGAATCCATACATCTTAGACCCGCAAGTACTGTTACCTCACTCTTTAGCTATGCAGTTATGAATTTGGGAAGGGTTCAAGCAGGATAAATGCTTACAGGGGAGCATTTATAGTAACTGCCTGTGATTTAATATGTGTAAGAGATGTGTTAAATAGTGTCCTAAGAATTACCAGCTTCATAAGCTGTTAATTGCTATTGCTCCCAACACCCTGTAGGCTTTTTATCTGATGAAAAATGTTGAAGAGAACTAATGCAGGTCTTCATCTGGCTTCATTCTCAATAACCACAATTCCTGCTCCTAGCAGTGACCTATTCACAGTGACCCGCTGAAGCTTATGGGTAAGCAAATTCAGCAGATCTTAACACCTTCTCCGCATTGCACCTGATCGCGGGGGGAGAAAAATCCTCAGCACACGCACTTTTCCAATCCTCCTACACCCCCTCTAATCCTCCCTTCTCTCTCTGCTTTCATCCATCCCTTTACCTCTCCTTCTGTCCTCTCTCTGTCTCTCCCCCCCCCCTTTCTCTCACACCCTCTACCCAGCAGGCTGGAGCAAGATTCATTCAGAGCACAATCAGCACGAGACATGAATACAGAGCAGAGCTGCATCGCACACACACACACACACACACACAAACACACACACGCGCGCGCACACACCTACACACACACACACACACACACACAAACTGACACACACTATCTTTAACCTCTGGAAGTGATGATGAGGAGACAGAGTGCAGAGAGCTCTATAACACTCTGCTTCTGCAAAGTATTTTTAAACTGCTACTTTATTCCTTCTACTCGTGCACACCATTAAACAACTGCATGTGTGCATATGTGCAGTCCACGAATGTGTGTGTGTGTGTAGTGAACGCCCACCTTTTCCCTAAACTTCCCTCCATTCACTGCTGGAGCCAATGCGGCAGTGTGGATTTATTCCAGTTTTACCTTATTTACCCTTCAATACAAAGACCACGCTTCATCATTTTATCATATAACTATTAGGTCAGTTACAGGTCATTGTCAGAGCTTAAAAAACAGATACTCAAATGGTTGTAACATCAGTGTACATGCACATCATAGATAATACAAAAAAGTCAGAGGAAGTATTTCCATTGTGGTCCGTGGAAATAGTGAAGTCAAAGTAAAAATAAAATAAAACATGAATATACAGGACATATTCACACTGGCCATTAACGGGCATTCGTCTGGTCCATTAAACTGGTCCATTAAACCCTGCCTTAACAACTATCTTTACAGCTACTTAAAAGCCAGTGTGTTAGTTTTACCTTAAATGTGACTGGGTTTGCAGTCTGTTTAATGCCAAAGGAAGCTAATTCCAATCATGGGCATCCGATCTAAAAATAACTTTTACCCATCTGGCTACTGATTCTTACCAGCGTCAGATTTGCTACACTGAACCTGGTGTTGTGCCTGTGAGCCTTTGTGACCTGCAAGAAGAAGTTTATTTAACTAAGCAATTTTGGGGCTAGACCCATAGACTGTATATAAGAAGCATACTCTGCTTTATGGTCTGTTTGACTCTAAATGGACCATAATTTACGAAATGAACATCATGCTGTATTGAAGAAGACTTGAAACTAGAGATTTAAACCATAAACTCATGTTTACAATGTTTACTGAGGTAATAAATCAAGAGTCATTGTCTCATAGAATTCTATACAATCTGACTTCTTTTTGCATCCCGAAGAGTCGTCCCCTGATGGCCAGTAGAGAGAATGCAAGTTTTTAGACACTTCCACTTCGGCTTCACTCGGTAGAACCGGAGGTTGCCCTTTGGCTACAGCCTTACAATTTTATAATATTTTTTTGTTTTTACTGTCACTCTAGACCCCACATGGAGCAAGTTTAGTTGCATGAACCGGATTCCTCCCTATGTGCTCTTGTTGAACGATACCCAAAACCAGTCTAATCGTTTTATTTCGGGAATCCTCCAGTTTTATTTTCAATCGATTTGGAAGACTACAGTACCAGAATTTGCTAGCATAATCAAAGTGGTAATGGATTAAGCTGGATGCCACAAATTTCCGACTTTCTGGCCAAGAATTTAGTTCTGGCGTTTCACTTTTCCTACCCCCATCAGGGTTATACATTAACCCCCTGCATTGCCGTCAAGTGTACAGCCCAAGTAATTGACAGATGTTTTAACGGAAATGTCATTCCCCTTAAAATATATTTTATAATTCTTAGCTTTGTTTAATCTGGGTTTAGAGCAAAACACAATTGATTATGTTTTCGCAGGGTGTAAGGAAAGTTTATCAGAGAGCCATCCACTGATGTCAGTCAGCCGTTCGCTAAGCCTTTCATGGAACACAGCCAAGTTCTTGTCAACAATCACCAGAGCTAAGTCGTCTGCGTATGGGAACCGGTAACTCTATGCCTCTATCATTTTGTTGATATACATAAGGAACAACAAGGGGCCTAGCAAACTCCTTTGGGGAACTCCGCAGCTATAGAGACGGACTTCTGAGCAATATCCATTTACTTCCGCTAACTGGTCCCTATGCTACAAATAAGACCTCAGCCATGCCTGTGCTGGTGAGCTTAACCCAATAACCTTCAATTTGTGATAAGTTGCTTGTGACTCACATTATCAAAAGTTCTCTGACCGTCAAGCAGCACCATCCCACAAAGTTTTCCTTCCTTAATTGCCTTTTTTTTTTTTACAGTTGGTTAGATATAAAAGACAGGAATCCGCAGATATTATCCAGCCCTGTATCTTTACTTGTGTTGCGCTCAGGTGGCATTTTCTTGACTTTCCCTTATGTCACAATATGAAAGTGGAATGAATCTGCAAGTACTCCGAGGTCGGTGTAATTACTTTTTTATTATGAGCGTCCCTGTATAACCCTGAGCTTGGAGGGAGTTTCAGCACTGATTTACTAGCCATTGAAGAAAATATTTAATTGAATTCATTCGCCACCTTGTCTTTATCAAAGCTGCAAAGTTCAAGGCTTTGATTATTTGCAGTAGGTTTTCTCTAGTGGCTTGTATGGTAGTTTGTTTTTATTAGCATGTTTTAAAGGAAACAGAAATTCTGATACCCATCCTGAGGTAAGGATTTGCATCAAGGTCTTCCAATACTGTGTGAGATGAACTGAAGCTAACAATGTGACTCTATGGCGATGTCGTTCTGTCGGTCTGTTGGTTAGTCGGTCTACCACTTTGGTACAGACTGAAATATCTCAACAAGTATTGGATGGAGTGCCATGACATTTGATACAGCCTCAGCTCTTCTTTGTGTTTAGTGCTAATTTGCAAAGTGTAGCATGCTAACATGCTAAACTACAGTGGAGAACTTGGTAGACATTATAACTGCTAAACATCAACATGTTGGCATTGTCATTGTGAGCATGTTTTCATGCTGATGTTAGCATTTAGCTCAAAGAACCACAGTGAGTACAGCCTCACACAGCCGTTAACATGGCTGTAGACGTGTTGTCTGCAAATCAAAGATTAATCAATATATAATATATATATGATGGAGTAGGGCCCAATGAAATCTGTTACATTTTCCCTTTTTTTAAATTCTAAGTTTTACTATTGAAGCACATTTGGTCATCAAAAGAAGTGTCTAATCGGGTAGTGAATGAATTAAATAAAAATAAAAAAATTCAAAAGAAAATAGTAAGGATATTAATTTAGTGAATATCAATGATTTGATGCACTATTTTTCTTACCAAAGAAAGTGATTCAATGCACTTTTAAAACAAAACATACCATCCTTCAACTGCTCTAATTTTAGCTGTTGGTTATGAGTTCCTCTGTTTTTTGGATGACTAACTTGGGACCCCTCCCCCAATGTTTCCCCTCAACACGTGTCTTGCTCTCTCATCGGCTGTATCTCCCCGACAGGTCCGATATTTAGCCTGCTCGGTGATGCATCGGCGAAACTCCAGACACGTGCCTTTGAACAGCGAGTGCTGAGCCACCCGATACTTTTCTTTGATCTGGGGCTTCTGTTGGGCAGCTCCAAAAACGGCGAGGGGAAAATCAGGGCTAAAGTCGTGTGTAACGTTGCTAGCTGTCTCAGAGGGCTTCTTTGATGTTGCTGTATGAAACCAAAACATAGCAAATTTTACTTTTGTTCAGTCAGCTCAGGTGCTGTGAAAATGGCAGGGAAACCCCTGATTTTCATAAATTGCATCCTCAGAAATTCTACGATATTCCGTGTTTTCACAGTGCAATTACAGTTTTATCATCAAATTCCGTCTGTGTTTTCCGCATCATGGAAATCATAGGGCCCTATATTGCAGAACGGTGATATCAAAAATGTATTTTAAAGGGTAATTTAGAAATGTTGTCACCATAACATCGTCTGAGCACTTACCAATGTAAAATGTCTTCCCGGGTACCTATCTCAGTTACTTCTGAACATAATTTAAGGGTTCAGTTAAATTGTATGTGTTTATATCAGAAAATCGGCAGATACATTATTATTACATTTTTTATACTTGCTCCTAGCAAAAATTGGTATTAAAACATTAAAAGTCAAGTATTAGTCCTGCTCTTGCAACGTTAATGCAAACTAAATGCTTTCCTGATCTTGTTTATGATGCACTTGTATTAACTGTACTGCTTTCCTGCCAAACAGTCTAACGAGGCACTTTGCCCGCATCTCCCCGCAGGTGTGACAATGACCGGGACATGAGACCTTCGGCGTCCTGTCACATTTGTTTATCGTCGACAACATTTATGACTCATGAGCATTAGTTATCCAAATCTGTGTGTTGACGGAGATCATAAACCCACAGATGCAGCGAGGAGCCAGTCGACACAGTGCTCGACGTCCTATCAGAGATCAATATTTCATTTGCTCTCCTCCTTTGCTTAGATGCTGACTGGCATCCCGTCCTAAGGGGACAGCTCAGGGACATGGACACACATACTTACACATTCTCTCACACACACACACACACACACACACTGAAACCGCTCAGGGCCATTGTTTGCTTTTGAGTGACGCGTCAGCCGTGCCGCGCTGACACTCTATCCCTTTCAGACGCACATCACTGTTTACCAATTACTATGAGCAAAACTCCACATGTTCCTGTATGTGTCCTCAATGCTTCCGGTCTGTCATCATTACTCACTTCCCTCGTTCCACTTTTACATCACTGTTTACACATTTAATCAAAGCCAAAGCATGTGTGTGTGTTCTCCTTCCCTTTGTGGTTGCACGCGTGCGCGTGCACGCTCCGTGCGTGACGTTTCCTTTGGGGGGATTTTTTTGGTTGTTGGTTTTTTTTCTTAGAGATTGTTGTTTGCTGTTGTGCTCAGACTAGATCAGCGGAGCGACAGTGTTATTGTAACCCAGTGAATAGGCACAGTGTTTAAATGCAAATTCACAGCGCTGCAATGACGGAGGACAGGGAATAGAGGATTGGCAGAACAGGGGAGGGCACAGACAGGTTGAGGTGAGAGAGAGGGAATGAGGGATTTAGAGAGGAGGGGGTTGAAAGATGGGGAGAGGGAGATCAGGGCGACGAATGGGGATTTGGTAGGACAGGAGGAGACAAGAGGTCAGGAAGTAGAAGAGGAAAGGATGGAGTGAATGGGTATTTCAGAGTCGAAGGCATTTGCACATCAAATACGTATTTTTTGACCAAAAGTGTTGCACGTTTAAAAGTGACCTTGCGTTGTGTAAATCACAAGTCAGACTCGACGCAGAAATTTTAGTCTGTCAATAAAGAAGTTTTTCTGTAGTCTTTTTCGGGCAATCCGTAAGAGTTGTTTGACCACTCAGAGCCACCGTAAATGCAAAAGTCATCATACACGAATAGCATCTAATAAGCTGATTCACTTTGTTCATCCGTCCCCAGGCACTCTGCGATAAACAAAGTAAAGAATACAGAGGTGTGGGATTCGAAGTTAAATTATACCGGGTGATTGCAGGACGGCTTGGGATGGTGGGCAAAACAATGGAGGATTGTAAGATTAGACGGTAATGACTGTGTTTTAGGCAGCTAAATGATAGCTTCTTGCTAATGTCATTCATATATTAGCCCCTTTCGGGACTAGCGCTCTCCATTGCACCAGAATAAATCATTCAGTTTTGTCTTTTATTGTAAGATGATAAAACGAATCAGACAGAGTGTGCAAGGTTTCTCTGCATGACAATTTTTATCGGACAACAGCATCTCCACCGTGGCTGGCTGAGGAACTAGGAGTGCATGACCGAACCATCGGTGATTGCTCTGCAGTGTCTGTGTGTGTGTGCGTGTGTGTGTGTGTGTGTGTGTGTGTGTGTGTGTGTGTGTGTGTGTGTGTGTGTGTGTGTGTGTGTGTGTGTGTGTGTGTGTGTGTGTGATATTTTCACATCCTGGTGCGCATGCGTCGTTTCAGTGTGTAGACCTTGGCATGGACCACTTGCGAAAGCTCATATAACCAACAAGAAACGTCTCCCTCCATTTGACGTTTGGCCGTGTTTCTGTGTGTCTGTGCACATCCCTTTGTGTGAGTAACAGCTGCACACCATGTGTATCTTGTAGCCTGTTTTTACATTACCTTCAGCTAAATTATTTATAGAAACTGCAAACTATTTCAGCTTCATGCCGACTACAGTCGTGTGAAGTGTGGTATTTTAACGCCTCACTTATAGTGCTGAAGTGTTGGAGGTTGGTTTTGCAAAATGTGCCGCTAGGACAACAATTTACATAAGTTTTTCCTTTTGACATTGAAGAGTTCAACCAATATTTGTGAAACCTAGCGTCTCTCAAACAGAGCCACGGTAACAATTCGGGATGCCAACGTTGAGATGCATTTTGGAGCAACTCCATTAACAACAGATGGAAAGCCAACTTTTTCATAAAATGTGTATTTGAGATTTTTTTTTTAACACTGCTGAGCCATAATGCCACTAATAGCTCTAAATCAGAAAATATGCAGAGAAAATGAGGATGGATGCCATCTCATGAAACAAGCTGGTTTCCAATCAATACTCTAGTTTTTCATTTGATAATTGTTTGTGTTCTATTTTTTTAAATTAGAAAACTATTTGTTCAACATCTGAACGTGCATGTTTGGTGTATCATCCACCGATTCTAACGAAGGTCGTGGTTAATGCATGTGTGAGATTTTTGCTGCCACTTTGACTGTGCCATTAAACCACAGCTATGACAAATGACACTGTGTTACTCCTCACACACACACATCTCACACCTACACACACAGCAATGTTATTGTCATCCATCCCTCGAGTGAAGCAGTGACTTCTATCAGCCTTGCTATTGTCAGCTTTTCTTTAGGATGGAGGAGAGAAGCTCCATATCTCTGCTGATATATGGTCCACCCGTACATGCACTTGACTATATGGCATCAAAGTATCAAAAGTGCCTCTCTCTCTAAATGGGCTCGCTGTGCATCATGTACTGTACACTGTACACTGTATATGTAATGAAGAGCTACATCACTGCCTTCAGTGTGTGAACTTTGAGTGTCATTGTCAGCTAGCTTGGAAATGAGACACTCATTTCCCCTGCCCACACAAAATGTAGCGGTGTTCTTGTCAATGCGGTCCATACAGGGCAGATTTATGCCCACGGCTAGTTATGCATGGAATATATAGAGAAGATAGTCTTTTGTGTATATCAGCTTTCCACTTTCACTATAGATATTGACTTATATTTGGCGGCAGAAGTGCTTCTTTGACATAATTGTGAGTGCTGTTATGCTTTCATGCCCTTGGTTTATCTTTTCCAGGGGCCAAAGTGGTTGTCGTATGTTCAGTGTGCTGTGTGAGCTGTCTCAGTATATGGATACTAATGAACTTGCGCACTTTATATTGTTTGTCAAGATGTGAGATGATGAGAAAAGGTATACGATCCAGTTTGCTGGGAATACAACAAAATTGCACTACAAGTGTTATTTTTGATGTATGTTGAATCATCCTCAGGCAGCCAGGATGGCCCATCAAGCACTTTGGCTTCTCTTCTGTTGCTTGTCCCCCCCAAAAGAGTCAATTATTTGAATAGCAGATTTATTATTTCCGCCAGGAAGTTATGTGTACATCAGTCTGTCCCTGGTTAGTCTACTACTGTACCCATCATCCTCATATTTCTTGTGCTCATGTATGACTGTGTGCTGTCAAAGACATGCTAGTGGTTGGTGTGATTCACACTTTTTGAAAACATATTTTATTGACTGTTTTATACCGTTGTTTACTGCTGAATACTCGCTAGTCTTAACCGGCCTGTAGGGGCCGCAAGTGATTAACAACCGCCTCAGTTTGGATTCTTGTTACCACTACGGATTAAATTGCTCCTCTCTTGATTTGCACATCGAGGTAAGACGATTGTATGTATGTATGTATGTATGTATAACTGTCACTTAGTGTTAGAAAAGGATCTCGTCACTCCGTCTCCTCTACAGCAGATCCTGGCCTCTCAATTTGCCAAACTATTCTCGTGTGAGAATAGAGCAGAGGGCTTTCTCCGAGAGTCCTATGCTCCCCTGTGCACAGTTTCAGGTTCAAAGCTGAAGAGAAGAGGAGGTATTGAGATCCGGCTCGAAGGACCATCAAGGACCGTCATGTTAGAAAAATTAACTCGAGGCCGATGTAAAAATCATTAAACAGGACATTTATCCTTGCAAGACGGAGACAGAGTTGATTCACATACAGAATATGCATCAAGGCTGCTCAGAGGTCTGTCTCTGAGTCTCTGCTATATACAGTATACTTGAATAACAACAGGCAGTGTGGTGGCACAGGCTAATTTACGATAAGTTCTTGTCACAAAGGATAGCACACGAATTGCCTTTCACACAGCGCAGTCTGCGTAGAGAATTTGGAACATCACTTGTTAACGATTCATTCTAGTACAAAGGTCACGTTATCGTAATCAGGAAGTCATGGTTGCAAATCAGCTCTGCGTAAGTATTGACATTTTCTACAGGTTTATTATCTCTTATAGGACAATCAGATGAAATGCTCACCAAGTAGTCATCTGTGACACCTAATCTACAAACCAGCTGAGACACTCAGTGTCAGAGGAAGTTCACACAAAGTTTCACATGAGGACACAGGCTTTTGAAGACGCAAACAATCCTTAGTCATTCATTTTTTCCCAACACTTAACAAATGAAAAACTGAACGGAGCACTGACTACGACAGCGTGTGTATGTTCATGTCAGTAGGAGGAGAGCTGGTTAACTGTTAGCAGCTGGTGGACAGCAGAGTCCTGCAGGTTGGTCGGCTTACAGAGCGAACAGATAAAGAGATAAAGAGACACAGCAGGACTGACCGTTTCAAGCGTTTCAACAGTCAAGAAGAAGCATTCTACAGTGAAGCTGCTTAGATTAAAATGAGATCATATCTGTTCGGAGGAGACTTGCAAGTGAAAAACGTGTCTAATATGCTTGCGGTCTATATGGGGGGGGGCACAGGCAATCATTGGATTGTTGGATGTATTCATTCAATCAAACATTCCAGCAGTGGTAATAAAAGACACATCTGCCAGAGGTCTGTGCACTTTCTAGTTATTATCACCCCCAGGAGGCTCATGATGCAATTGGTCGCATGTGTGCAGGTATGCATACTCGTACATTTAAACATACATTTAAAATGGATATTGATTTGTTTAGGTGACCTTCTCCTTTAGTCTAAAATACATTTTGCTGCTGCCCCCGTCCACAGCAGTACTCTGCTCAATACACTGGTTATGGATAAGTACTTCATAAAGCCCTGTTTGAAAAGACCCAAACTATTCCTTCAAATACATACTCAACCTATTACTGAGGTTCTGGACTAAACTTATACCGATGCTGAACAAGTACTTAGTCCTATATAGTCCTATACAAAACATTCTGCTGGAATAAAAATACGTTATTACTGTTGGCCAAATGTATTTCAAGTGTGACTTAACACCCGACTGAAAAGCAGTGTTTCAGTGTCCAGTGTGTTACACCTCTGATCACACCCAGCATCACTGACAGGTGTGGTTTGTTGTGGTCAAGAAGTGTGCACACAATTTAAAGTACTAGTATTTAAATGTCTAAATAATAGGGCAAGTATCTTATGAGTGCTATGTATTATGTTGTGTTGTGTAATGTGTACTTTACATTCCACTGCAGAATTTGTTGTAAAAAAGCAAAAATAACAACTTTCATCTCAATCATATACACACAACCACTTCAGGCATCACCGTCGGATCAATACCGAATGAGAATGTTGACCTTTGACCGGTAATGATCCGACTCACAGCGGCGCATAACCTTTTTGTCCTGAATTAAAGCAATGACACCAGGGTTTGAAGGAATACTGACGTACAAATCTTTATGAAGGAGGGCCAGCAATAACAGTCATGATAAACTTTTCTCCCGGGGCAGCAACTCACCACATTTCCTGGCCTCAGTACCCACTCCGTCATCTAATCGCCATGATATTTTCTATATAACGCTCCAAATTGTCTTCAGTCGTACAGTATTTCTGAGCTCATGATAGAGCACTAGTGCTTTGTGGTCCACCCGCTCTCATAATATCCCAACTCCAGCGAGAGCACTGCAGCAGCATGTGGAGGGTCTATTTTAAGTGCAGTCAGATAGCTATATGGCAGCGTGGCTATATTTAATAAAACGTCTCCCGAACACTGCACCAAACGGGGCCATGTCTGGCCCCGTTTAAGGGGAAGAGGCAGACAGAAGACATTTCAATCTCTTTCCTGGGGTCTTGTCCGAGGTTTGGGGAATCAAGGGGAGAAAGAGGATGAGGGAGGGTGATGGTGCGTGAGGTGAATGTGTTTTGACATGTTTTTCTAAGTCATTTTTATTTCCTCTAAAATATTTTGACCTGTCTATGCAAATCCCGTCTCTTCGTCGTTCCCGCACCCATCCCCCCCCCTCTTTCATCTTCATGAGTGCCTCTCAGTGGGTGCTTCATGTTTGTCTGCGCACGTCATTTATTGGTAATGAATAACTGATCTGTTTTCTCTCCGAAACATAATAAATTAGTTGAGTTTCATCAATCTTTTCTCACTTAGATTTTCTCTCTCTTGATCTCCAGCCATGTGTTTTAGTTTCACAATCTGTGGATGTACAGCATTGGTATGTGGATGGCTCATCATAACCACCGCCCTCGGCTTTTATTTCGGTCTCACCACCTCAGAACCATTCTCTGAGCTCGACTCCTTCCTATTTCACGACCAACAGTTCCACCCCAAGGCTACAGCCGTGGCGTAGCGGCGCGTAGAGCGCAATGTGGCAAGCTGCAGGGCAGATGACTCAGCTCTCGTAGCCGCTGAAACAGGCGAGCCTTGATGTGGGCCGCGGATCAGCACAGCATGGGTGCGCCTCCCAACTGTGCGACTCAGGCCCAGCTTACCTGCAACTGTGTGGTGTGTCCGGCGCCGCTCCACCACATGAAATATCCATCAGTCGGGTTGGGCGTACAGATGCCACTGTACCTGCTGAGCCCCTTAACAACTGTGTGTGTGTGTGTGTTGCGGGGGGGAGCTGAGAGAGACAGGGGGAAGGGTACATATGTCGTCTGGTACCCCTGCAGAGTGATTGGATGTTTGCATCAGTGTGTCTGTGATGTCAAGAAGTACCTGCATGCGTAAACACTCATGTACACGATCAGGACTTTCATTAGGTGTCAGAGCTACATTATAGGAAAGAGAATCAACAAGAAGACAGAAGGATAGGTGGCGAGTACAAGGAGTGCATCTGTCAACATATTGGTTTCCCTGCATGCGTGGGTGTGTGTGTGTGTGTGTGTGTGTGTGTGTGTGTGTGTGTGTGTGTGTGTGTGTGTGTGTGTGTGTGTGTGTGTGTTAAGAAATGTATTGCATCAAAGTTCGTAGTCAATATGTGTCATATAACGTGCTGGAGGACGGCGGTAGAAAAAAAGTGGGAGATTAAGGAGAGCGGGAAGATAGATGAGGAGAAGGAGGGAGGAGAGAGAAAAGAGAGAGAGAGAGCTGGCTTGGTAGAGAGGTAGACAGGAAGAAAGTGGCAGGAGGTGCGGGCGGGTTTGGTTTGCAGGAAATGTAGAGGCGAAGGTGTGTGGGGATGGGGAAGTAAGGACTCGGGTACAGGGAGGGAGGAGTGCAGAAGGAGGGGAGCGTGGCAGGTAGTGTACATCTGTCACCTTCTGCTCCTCCTGGGCATTCTTGGCCTGGAGGAGCAGGAGGAGGAGGCAAGAGGGGGCACAATGCCACCAGCAAGAGGAGCATTACAGAACAGGCCTATATACGTATATATATACAGTTTATATGTGTGTATATTGAAGCTGAGTTAAACAAATTCCTAAGCACTCAGAAATGCTGAAAAGCATGCCTCTAAATGGAGTGCAATCCGTGTCTCAAAGAGGGCACACAGTAGCTGAGTTATTTCTTTTTGAATTGTGAGTCTATTGTGAGAGAAGTCAGGGCACCGACAGAGGTGAGAGAAGAGGACCCGAGGAGAGCAGGTGACACCGAGAGGAGAGAGAGGAAACGGCATAGTGGGAACAGGCACCGAGTTCATAGCTCCACCGAGGTTGACTCTGTCCCAGAAACTTATGAATAACATCCCTGTGTGTCAGCTGGTCTCAAAGTGTGTGTGTGTGTGAGTGTCTGATGAGGCAGAAGAAGTCGTGGGCTTCGCCACTGTCTGTCGTGCAGGGCCTCGTCTCTGCAGAGTCCACCGGGATCGCGAGCGAAACAGAAATGACCCAGAAAGACAGGACACACAGCTGTACAGACGTCAGAATATCAAGGAAGCAACTCAGCTCGCATCAGTCTCCGCGCAGCTTGACTCTGTCTGCACAAGTCATTTAAACATGCAGTTCACTGAAGGGGACAGACAAGCAGTCATTTAACATTTGCCTCGTGCAGTAGCTGCACTGTAACAAATTTCCCCGTTAAATTACAGTAAAGAGCTGGCAGCTACAGGCTCCAGCTTCTAACTGTAATTCTACAGCATACCTACTGTAATGTACAACAACGGTTTCATACTGTAAAAAAGTATGACAGTACAGTGCTGTATAGAAAATGCATGAACAGTTCATTACCGTAGAATGTATTTACAGTATGACACTGCTAGAAGCTAATGATTTAAAATGTTACATTTCAAAATAAAACCCCTGAAAATTGCGAGCATAGAAACGACTCAAACAAGAGATGGCCTTACATTAAAAAGCTTTTATTAAAGCCAATGCAGTGTCAAACACATTCAATAACTGACAATTTTACAGTGATCACATTTTTGCAAAATACAAATATTAAAAGCACCATATAAAATTGTATTCATTAAAGTAAATTAGAACAAAAAACATTGTCAGTAATTACGTTATTGTACAATACAATCAGACCAGAACACTGCATCATGTTAAACAGATTCGCAACAATCTATATACAACTCTTATAGTTTACTAAATGTACCCCGCCTTCAGTATCACTTTTTTATTTAGTTATGGTCATTAGTGTAATAGAAAGCAAGTAAAAGAACAAATCTGGAACTGCACATTTGAGACAACTCGATAGAACTGAACAGAACACAATTTTGAAACTTGTTACCTTAAAAGGAAAAAAGAACACCAGCAGTGTGGGCGATCTCTCCTTCCTCCTATGTGGAGATGTGCTGTGGACTACATAAAGCCACACTCAAAGTCCAGGAGGTTTTTTATGAGGGTGGCCACATGGGGATTGACAGCTCCTGCCTTCTTCTGGACCAGCTTCCCTGTCTTTCTGGACACCACCTTCCCCTGGTTGGCCTTTGTCCCCCTTTCCAGGTTGAGACCAATGAAGCGCCTAAATAACAGAGAAAGCATATATATATTAGGTGTGGTATGTAAAGAATATTCACACTTAATACTAAACCCCATTGGAATAAACAAATACAAATTACAAGTATTCTGACCTCTGTGTCTACTAACAATGAGAGAATAATCTTATTTTCATCTAACATATGTGTGAATATTTCATATAAGCAAAAAATGTGAACATACAAGGTCTGATTTTTGTTCTACACGTTCTCACATCAAGGCTACAAGCTCAATCATGTTGCAACATATTAACCTTCAGAAAAATATCCAAATAATATTTAAGACTGCAGAAGATTTACCTTTGAACAAACTCCAGTGTCCTTGCAGCTTCCTCTTGGTATTGCAAGTTGAACACATCGTAGCTGGAGAAAACCGCAGCAGCAACGTGATGAAGCTTGGCTGGATGCCTTCACAGACGACGTGGCTTCAATGCTTATCAAGCAGCGTCACCAGCAACTAATGCAGACAACAATTATAGTTAATGTTCTGAAACCATATCAAATATATATATATTAACTCAGCTTGTTGATTCAATTGCTGAGAAATTCAATCAGGTATCTATGAAAATGAAATAACTCTCGCTGGTAACGCCGGTAGATCGCATGCCATTCTTTTCTAACACACGGGTCACCACGTATGCACAGTGAACCGCGTGAGCTACTGCAGCAGTCGCTGTCCTGCAAGCACCGCTCGTTAGCATGTTAGCATGCAACAAGTCACGTTATCGGCAAAAAATCAGTACAATACAATGTAGATTCAACACAAAATGACTGAACACGGTCAAGCTAACTTTGATAACATCTAAATTACCTTGTTCAGTGAGCCACAGGGGCAGGATGGACGGTGTCCGCTGCGTGTTTGTAGGCGAGCTGAAGCAGCAGGTGGTGCTCGGTCTGCTTCGGTGCTTCGGTCAGAGTCCGTTGAAAATCGTCTTCTCAAATTCCCTCTTATTATTATTCTTCCATCCTGAATAAAATCACCGGTCTATGATATCTAAAGCTTTCTGTTCATTTTCTTTAGGTTGACTATGTGCTAACTAAGCAGTAGATACTTGATGCCGTGTGCTGTTGAAGAGTAAGGGGCGGGCTTAGTCAACTGAAAAAGGAAAAAATACTGTAGTATACTGCAAGATTGGACAGTAGCTGCTGTTAATTTTTTTTTTCTTCCAAGGCCTCAACTTTTGCTGGATTTAACTGTATTCAACTGTATTTACGAAGAACAGTACCTTGCTGTTGAGAATTTCTTGTATTTTTACAGCAATTTGTTACAGTGTGTGCTTCCTCTGTGTATATCTTTACCATATGTTTTGTAAATGCATATATACGTTAGAGGTGCAACGGATCACAACTGAGTCACGGATCGGATCAGCAGAAAGAAATGGGGAGCAAATGTAACTTTTAGAGATGCCTCCATCACGTTTTTCCATCTATATATATATATATATATATATATGAGCTGATACAGATTATCTATTTTATATTGCTGAGAAATCATCTTTCAAACTTATTTATTTATATATTTAGCATCACTTAATACACATATTTACAGATTGGAGCATGAACGCATGATAATGGAACTCAATAGAACCTCCGTCTGTTAGCTATTAGCTCCGGTACTGCTAACGTTACTAGCTCACTACTCTCCCATATTTCAATGTCAATATGAATTCAATATTGTTCGGCTCTAATAACAGACACGCTGGGTCTGGCACAGACATCGACAATAAACTCACTTTATTACTCAGTATTGCCGGCATTTTAATAAAATCAGCCGTCATGTGAATTGAGACGTGGCGCCCAGTCTCAGAGTCTTCCCTCCCCATCTCTTTTCAAAGTCACCGTCACTGCAACGCGTCTCCTCGATTCAGTCGAGTGTGATGGAAGTGGATGGTTGTGCGAGGTTATCGGGGGATGGGGGAAGCAGTGCCATCTGTGTTCAAATATGTTTGCTCATGTCTAGCATAAGGTGCAAGCAGAGTGTTTAAGATGCACGCGTAGAAATGTGTACATAATGCGTTACACACCATTAGGTGTAAGAGGTATGCGTTTTTTTTGGGGGGGGGGGGGCTTGGAGTGAAATGAAGTGACTGTGGTCTGATTGGGCGTTCACTCAAAATGATGAAGTCAGGCTTCAGTGCTCCGACAGTCTCATCAGCGTATTGACGTACACCGTTGGTGAGAAAACAACAACTGGAGCACAAGATGAATAAAAACACTCATTTGAGATTATCTTAATGGGTATTAATAATTATACCATCTAGTTTTCTGTTTTTCACTGTGGTTCTCTTTGTTTATTTGCTGGCACCACTTTTCTTCATTTCTGTCAACTCCATTCTAACTAACTCTGGAAAAACCAATTGATGCAAGGCAAGGCAAAGCAACGCGTCGGCTTCAGTCTCTGTGGAATATGGCCGAACAAATCAATATGCCGATTGGTTAATTGATGACGGCGGAGCAGATTTGCATCACCGGTTATTTCATAGTCCAATAATTAAAGCGGCCCGAGCCACACGGAAAATCTGCAAGACGTTGTCATAACTCAGTGGCGCGCGTTTACTAATTAAGACATACATTTGCCAGAGTGACTCGGCTCCAGCGCGACACACTGACATGTGCATTGATCTGAGGACGGGATATGTATGTCAGCACTAAATTCTAACAGCGTTAGAGCGCAGCACCAGCCACTTTGCGGCGCAATCCTGTCCGGCAAAACGCTTACAAGTGTCCGATGTTGACTGACACGTCTGGAGGGGGAAAACCTAAAATCAATTTGATAGTTAATTGGTTGCACGTACGGGCACGGGAGCGTACACGAAGCTCCTTGCAGTGTAAGTGTGATCCATTGATAGATTTAACAGGTACTGTGTAATAAGGGCCTTTGACATAGTGCTAGTTACAACACTTACAAATGCATGATGAATGACTAAATGAAACAAGTGTGAGTGCGTCCAGAATGTTTGTTGTGTGTTAAGACCTGTCCATGTGAGGGTGTGTGTGTGCATGTGTGTGTCTGTGTCGACCAACGCGATAAAAGGCCTAATTGAAGATCTCATTGACAAACGCATTCATTCCGTCCTAATTGATGACATCACTTAGAGCCCTTCTGGTGTTGCAGGCAAGGCATGCATAAGGAAGGTCGGGTCAATAAGACCTCGTGACTGCATTCTAATATTGTAAGTACCAGTATAAAATGAATCAAAGTTAATCAAAGCATATCAACCTTAGCCCTCGTGATTATTATTAAATATATCTAAAAGTTTGATGGTTAGTAAGTTATTGATGACAAGGATTCAAGGAGGGAGGGGGGGTTTGGACAACAAAATACAGTCGTAGCCCATTTGCTACACCAGAAAAACATGACAAACAAAAACAGGAGTGCGTTCCTGTGCGTTTTTTGAACTTGCATCAGGAGGAATGCAAACAGAAGCAACAAAACTATTCTCTGGGCAATATGGGCCGACAAATTAACATAGAAAATTCAACATCGGGGAAACATTGTCCTTCATATTTGACTATGTTTGAGCACCAAACATCATTGATGTAAACACAGAGTCCCCCCTCCTCTCGTCCCACCGGAGTCCTGCGCTCGGTCCCGCGGTAAGTCCGTCAAATGCAGCTCGATGGAGCAAGATCTGTGTAAAGATGTGGGCATCTTTACACAGATCTACGTCTTTACACGGACTACATTAAGTAGTGACATCTGGAGTGACCTACTGCCGGCGGCAGTTGCCATTTTGACAGGTGAAAGCTACATTAGTAGTGTTATTAATAGACAATATATTTCTTTGATAAATATAATCCTTAGCCCTTAAAAGGGACACCTCCTTCTATTGTATATTCTCCTTCTATTGTATATTCCTTGGTTGCAGGAATGAGCCATGTTCCACAATAGACTATAGACTGGAATTTAAGATGAGAAATGTCTGTAGCTCATCAAGTCCTGACAAAAGATCACCACAGAGATCAGGGATCACAGAGCAGAGGGAATCCTGAAAGATTTAAAATCAGATCTTTGAAGTTCATTATCTGGAGTGAAATACCAACTGCACTCGGAATAAAGGCTGTCCTTAAAAAAAGAGAGGACGGCTGTTCTCAAAATGCAGAGCTCTTTGTTCCTCGTGCTGACACTGCAGCTCATTAGTAGCCACCTTTACCATCTAATGCATAGCAATACAACTGTCACATTATGTCCCTGTGATGTGTGCAAATGGGGGTGCACGACACATTTATAAACACCTCTAGAAAAGATCGAAAGAATTCACCGCAGCATTTTTCTAATGGACTTCATCTGATCACCTACTGTCAGTGACAACCCCAACTTTCGGGATGTTAAATGACTTGATGGAACACTATTTCTAAATGATCGCAATGAACTTTTTCCTTCATTTAGTTTGGTTGGTTTCAGATGATTCAAGTGCACATTTTAAATCAAGGGTGTTGATTTGTTCATTTAAAAAATGGCATCTTAAGTGATCACATCTCTAACTACCGGGCCCATCACCATATTATTTTTGTGCCATTTATGCGTGTCGGCAGTCAGTTGGCTCAGCCAGAGAAAACGCACTTCACACTGCCGGGGTGATTTAATGAGCCACAATCATTAGATACCTCATCAATTGTTTAATGCATTATAGGCACTGGAATTACTACGGACTCTGCATCTCTCATTACAGCAGTTATTAATACAGAGTTTCACATGTATTCCTTTTGCTCACAATATTCACCTCACCTTACCCACAATCCACTGCCTTCATTCCCCTGAGGGTCCCTGAGGTCAGGATCACTGTGACAACTTGTCCTGAATCAGAAACAAACTGCATCATTGTGTCCTCGGAAAAAAACAAGACTGTTACTGAGTTTGTGTGTGTGTGCGTGTGTGTGTGTGTGTGTGTGCGTGTGTGTGTGTGTGGTGCACACTTGAAATCTGAGCATGTCAGCCCTTCCAACAGTCTGGAGAGACACTTTAATTCCAATTTAATGATTCAAATACAATCTGTCTCTACACTAAAACACTTTGTTTTTTCAAATAGTTTTTTTAAACACACGGCTGTGTAGAATAACTCAATTATGCAAAAGACAAAGAGGCTATTGTCATCAGAGTGTATGGGCACAATATTTATTCTGTTTTTTACTGCTTTGTTTGCAAAAAGTGCAGGTGGTGATGCTATAGCTACTGTAGATGTCTCACCCTATATGTTTACTAGTGATTTATCATTGTTCCCTGCAGGCTTGTATTACACATTACCCCAGCAAACCAATGTATCTATTGCCGACCGTGCAGCATAAATTAAAGAATACATTTGGTTTCATGCCATACCTGTGATCTTCAAGATTATTCATTGGTCCAATGCACCGAAACCTCGATGCCTTCTTAGATTTTCTGCTAAGCACACCTGGAGAACTTTTGATTGATTGGATTTTCCATGAAAGTTTTCAGAGCTATATCATGGGGTGGATGTAAATATTGTCACTGTAAGACGGCTCCTAGGGTGCAGGCGAGGCAATGTGTAGCTAACAAACTACTGCCTGGAGCGATCACCTCTCTCCTGCTGGTTTGTGTCCTTGTCTGCAGCAACATAAATACGTGTGTGTGTGTGTGTGTGTGTGTGTGGTATCTACAGTACCTGAATCACTGGCAGCCTGTCACAAGAGAGGAGGAAGAGGGGGAAGGACGTGCACAAGAGACAGGGGAATGATTCAAGCTTACTACAAGGCTACTTGCTAAAGAAATGAATAATCTGCCAAAATGTGTCTTCATTTAAAATCTAAAATGGTCCTCCAGAGTCTATGATGACAATTGTGTCCATAGCAACCGACTGATATCCACAGCAGCGGTCACAAGGTCATTATTGACCAACCAGAATTGAGTATTATACAAAGCTGTGTAAAGGTATAGGAAACAAGTAACAACTATCACGGCTGGGCCTTGTGGTGTGTGTGTGTGTGTGTGTGTGTGTGTGTCTCTCTCTCCTGATCATGCTCATCATCTCCACCTGTGCCCAATCACCTGTCCCTGGCTTTTCCTTCTGCCAACCCCACTCATTTCTACTCACCTGCCGGCAATCCGCTCATCACCCCTCTCCTGCTTATACTCCCCTGCTTGCCCTGTTCCAGTTGCTGGATGATCCTTTGTTCCCTTTCCTCCCTGTGGACTCGTTGCAGCTCCAGTGATTAGTCCCTCGTGTTGATCCTCTGCGTCTCATGGTTTGTGACCAAGCCCTTTTTGTGACTTTGCCTTTTGTTTTCAGTTTGGACTTTGTCAGCTCCCGGTTGGAGTAGTTTTTGTTTTCTGTTTTTGTGTATGCTGTAGTAAAGAGTGCCCAGTAAAGAGCCTTGTGTTTCACCTCACCTTGTGTCCTGTGTCTAAGTCTGCGCCTGAGAAAAACTCTCCCAAAAAAACCTTAACGGGGAGAAAAAAAAGGAAGAAACTTTAAGGAGAGCAACAGAGGAGGATCCCTCAGGATGGACGTCATGTGTACAGAATGAACAACATAACAGTCACAATACATTCAATGCATATGACAGAAATGATTCATATGAGGGTAGTAAGCAGAATGATAGAAAAACATCAGCAGTGGATACAGTAAAATAGTAATGATAATAAAATCAGTATTGGTAATAGTAATAGAAATGTGACTAATAATTATAATGATAGTAGCAGTGGGTGTCAGGCAGGACCACGGTCCAGATATAACCACGAACCATGGAAACCTGTGAGGCGAGAAAGCACAAAGACCCCGCAGCCTAATGTTCATTTAGTAAATGATGGTCCATTTAGAGTCAAATAGACCATAAAGCAGGATATGCTTCAGGGCGGGCTTACTGACAGTTGACAGGTCGCCGCCGCTACCAGAGCTGTATACGGCGTCACTACGTCGCTCCTCCACATTCCAAATATAGTATCTTCTGTTCGATGGCTGCTAAAAAATACAACATGGCGACGGCAAAATCGCCAAACTCAAGGCTTCAAAACGGCAGTCCACAAACCAATGGGTGACGTCACGATGAGTACGTCCACTTCTTATTTACAGTCTATGGGCAGAACGCGGGGAGAAGGTTGCGGTTTTCAAACTTCCTAGCGCTTCCCTGCTCCTTTGGTGCACATTAGTGACGCAAACCCAGTTAAGGAAACTCTTAGAAAGGAGGTGGCCTCAGAAGGAAGCTGGCGGAAACCAGGGAGACAGACTGTGTAGAGATTGACGGAGACAAAGTGGTGGGCAGGGCTCGTGATTGATGAGACTACAGGGGAGAGTTAGACTCCTGACGTGCTGCGATACTACTGATTTATATTTAAGGGAGATGCTCTATCACTCTCAGAGGGGTGAAGGGAAGAGGAGAGAGGGAGGGACCGAGGTGAATGTGAGGACATTAGATCACTCTGTCAATCAGACGGGTTGCTCTCCAGCGCCTATCCCCATCTGTGTCCTGTGTTTGCATGCAAGCCCTTCGGTTAAGGTTTTCTCTATTCCTAACACCAGTTGCTGTTCGTGCCGGTAAGGTGTCGGGGAGTGTGAGCGCGCGTGTGTGTGATGTGATTCTTCATCTCCATGGCAGCGAATAAATCACTGTAAATAATCACTGTTTATCTTCCATTGTTCAGTTGTTTTATTTATTTTATCTCATGTTTGTGTGTGTGTGTGTGTGTGTGTGTGTGTGTGTGTGTGTGTGTGTGTGTGTGTGTGTGTGTGTGTGTGTGTGTGTGTGTGTGTGTGTGGGGGAAGGTGTTAGCGTGTGAAAGCAAGAGATAAAAAAAGAACTGGCTGTGGCGCTGAACTTTTCAAAGGTACACACAGCTGTACAGTAGCAGTGCCTACACACACTCACACACACCCACACACACACACACACACACACACACACACACACACACACACACACACACAGTGAAACTCCCATGTGGCCAAAAGACACATGCGTTAAACCCCTTCAAGCAATTAAAGCACTTCAGCAATATCTCCGTGTCCAATCACAAGACTTAAGATTACGGCCGTGACCAATGGGGATAAAACACTTTAACTCTGTGTATCTGTCACATATTCAAGCGCTCGTGTTCGGCTAAAAGGGCATGAAAAACCGCAAATCTCCACAACCAATCGCAAAGCATTCAGGTAAATAAAAATCTAAAGTAATTGGCACACACAAACTGACTCACTGATTTATGTAAGGTTTTAATCTATAATGCACTAATATGCAGAATAGGTAAAATAACAGAAGTCTGCGTGGGGATTAAATGCATAACTGTGTAAATTTGATGACAAAATACTCCGAGAAAACAATATTCCTCTCGCCAAATAATGAAAAGAAACCAAAAGCAGCGAAAGTAATTAACACGCAGCAACTGGCACCGATGACAGCCGCCATTAGCGGAGATAAGCTCACACAGTTACCAGACTGCTTTGGCGGGTTTGGCTGGAATAAATTAGCAGATGACTTGATCACATCATGTTGCTTTTATGAAGCGTCTTTATGACTCCGAATATTATCTGGGGTTGTATTTCACCCAAGACATTTACTGCGCAGGTCGCGTGTGTGTCGGTCACGCGGGTTAACACTGCACACAACAAAAGTAGTCAAGATAGAGATAACGACAAGATGACAACAAAGGCACACACACACAACACACACTGAAACACACACACACTCGGGGGGTAGGCATCAAACACAGAGAGGCAGACAAAGGCACACATTGCACACCAGGGAGCCGAGCTGTGATCATGACTACGGTAATAGTGAGGCCTCAGAGGGGAGTTGCCCCAGGCGTTCCTTAACATGTATAACGGAATCAGATGTTCCATCCAAAACAACAATAACATGTTCAAAAACAACAACACAGCAGACGTGTGCGCGGGGCCATGCATATGTATGCGTGCAGGCAAGCGCTCGTGCAAACGTGTTGTTTTGCGCGACTGGCCGTGCGTGTCTGGCCGACTGCGAATTGTTTTCTGTACTGTATGGCCAATGCAGGTCAATTAATAATGCAACACTTGCAGAGGTAAAGGCGGCCTGTGTGTCTGGTTAGAAGCGCAGAGGGGGAGGAAGAAGGGAGGAAGAGGCGGCGGGAGACAAAGAGAATGTGGCGATGGGCGAGCGGGAGGGGAGAAGATGGCACGAAGCCGGCACAAACAGAGGGAGTGTTGGTGCGATCTGGAGGGATGAAATAAGACGAAATCATTAAAGATTTTTTCCTTATTGCAAGATTTAAAAGTCTCTCCAACTCTGTCTCACGGCAACAGAGTGAGCATGAAGCGGATCAGTGTCTTGCTGGAGGGCTCTTCGGAAGGACGTTTGCATGTCGTGGATTTGACCTTCTGGTCTGAGGGTCTCCACCCCTCCCATCTCCTCCGACTCTATTAATATGTTTCTGCATATTCTTATACAATATTTATCTAAAAAAAACACATGTGTGTCCATGCACTGTTCATGTATTATGTTCATCATTTTTACCCCGCCCTGTTCTTCCTGCCCCCAAACAACGCAGACACGGGGCCGATTTAATTGGAAACAGGAGCCGCTTGTGTTTCATTAATATGATCGTCGTGTTTCCGGGAAGTGATTCACCTCCCCGTGAAAATAAATAAAGGATTATAATTAGCTAAAAACAAGCTCCAACTCAGCTTATCATCACAGAGGCCTCAGCGAAGGAAAGTGAGGATGATTGGATGTAATTGTGCCGGCAGGAAGACGGGTGTGGTGGTGGGGGGGGGAGGTAAATAAGGGACAGGTAATATCAGCCTCAAGGAGTTGCAGTGGTTGAGAAGAAAAGAGTCACAGTTGGTAGGTAGGTTAATGTGCTACACCCACGAATGCAATGATTTGTTTTCTTAAAAAAAAACACTTCCTGACAAATGTCTGATTAAACTGCAGCAGTTGTGTAAAGGCCAATGTGTTTGGGTTGAGCCAGGGATGGAGAACGAGAGCCATGGGTACAGACGGGATGGACGACATTAAAGAGGTCAGGAGGGAGAGAAGTGGAGAAGGCAGAGGGGGGTTTGAATTTATTGTCTGTTTGTTTGTGGGGATGCATTGAGGAGGAGGTGGGGGTGGTCAGGGGGAAAAGGGAGGAAGGAGGCGTGAAGTGTAAGAAAAAGTCCTTCGAGAGATAAGAACGGAGCATCGGACGGCTACATCAGCACATGACTGCATCACTGGAGATGCAGTGTGACCAGTGGCCCAAGAAGAAGAACAGTGTGTGTGGGCGTGTGTGTAGCCAAACAGGAAGAAGTGGAGAGAACATGTCCGTGTGTGACCATGTGTGTCTATATGTGTGTGCGCGCATGGATCCAATACTTGAAATATACCGGGGGGGGGGGGGGGGGGGGGGGGGGGGGGGGTGAGGGTGCCGAGGTGCGAAAGGAAAGTGATGAGGATGAATGTGAGTGTGCACACGCATGACAACGGGGGGCGGCGGTGCAGAGTGAGAGAATTACAAGGGGGGCGTATTCTTCTCTGCAGACAACAGGGCCGAGGGTGGGCAAGGTCTCGGGGGGTGGACGCTTGAGAGGCCCAAAGAATGGTAATGGCGAGCATCATGGGGGCTGAAATGGGGTGTGTTGGGTGTGTGTGTGTGTGTGTGTGTGTGTGTGTGTGGGGGAGGGGGGGTGCTAGGTGTAAGGAGAGGACAGCTGGATGTACAGTACACAAACCAGGCTGATTGTGGAGGCGGATAATAAAGGGGCAAGGGGGAAAAGAAGTGGGAGGATGATGGGGCGGGGGTGGAGGTGGGGGCATGTGAGGAGGAGGAGGAGGGATGAGGTGAGGAAGGGTGGTTGTTTGAGAAAGGGAGGGAGTAAAAAAAAGAAAGAAAAAAAAGTAGAAGACGAAGAGTGAGTCGCTGCAGAAGAGCTCCTAACCCACAAAGGAACCCCATGCAGCCTCAGCCACCGAGCCAGAACCACTGCAGCTGTGACTGCTGAGTTAGTGTGTGTGTGTGCGTGTGTGTGTGTACACGCGCAAGTTGAAGGCACTGTGTGTGTGTCTATTTGAACCTGCGGTGGGAACTGCGGCTTTGAAAACCTCGACCACATGCGAGACTGAGGTCTGAATCTCTGCAGCACACTGCAGAGTGGCAGCGCAGAAGTGGGTTAGAGAGAGAGAGAGAAAGAGAGAGGGGGGGGTGAGCGAGACCTGAGAGAGGGAGAGAGAAATAGAAGCGGACAGGGAGAGAGAGAGAGAGAGAGAGAGAGAGAGAGAGAGAGAGAGAGAGAGAGAGAGAGAGAGAGAGAGAGAGAGAGAGATTGAAAGTGCCAGGAAGAGACAAGGAATAAAAGACTAAAAGATTGAGAAAAACAAAGATTAAACAAAGACGAGATGAGGTCAAAAAGGAGGAAGTGGAGGAGGGGAGGAGTGAAATATGGACACGGACAGGAGGAAGGGAGTGAGTGAGAGAGGCAAGTCGTGATGGAGACAAAGAGTGATAAAGGGCGGGGGGCGGGGGGGCATTGGAGAGCGGGAGCAGAGCAGAGTCAGGAGATGTAAAGTGAAAGAAATAGATGGAGTAGCTGCGAGCGAGGGGAAAGGATAGGAGAGTTGGATTAATGAAATAAATGCAGAGGAGGGCTCTGGAGAAAGAAAGAGGGGATAGGAGAAGAAGGCATGAGGAGAAAGAGGGGGCTGGGGGGGGGCAGAGGAGGAGATTAATAGTTTTGTAGATCTGCTCCTGTGTTGCTACCTCAAGAGTAATGCCTTTTTTCTCCAATCCTTTCTTCCATCCTCCTAGATTCCCTTTTAAAAGGGCTTTGTGAAACAGACACAGACGTGATCGCACACACACACACACACACACATTTGTACACACATGCGTACACACGTGTGTGTGTGTGTGTGTGTGTGTGTGTGGTGTGAATATCTGCTGTGATTCATGTAAGCTGTCTCCATTCCAGTGAGCATTTGCCAGCTCACTAATAGGAGAAATTCTTTAATACTGCGCCACTGTGGATTTCAAAGCCACTAACTGTAGTTCACATGTCTCCAAACACATCCAAAGGCCCGGGCCCTCAATCTACTGCCACAAATAACCAGAGCAGGTTGCTGCATCCGGAGGGGATATTCGTAGAAGTGTGTGTGTGCAGGTGAACACGTGTGTGCTTGTAAGTGCGTAGTCATGCGAGCGAAAAACAATGAATAGTCCCATCCGCAATAGTTTCCAGAGAGGAACTTTGATCTTGCCGCTTACGATTAATTACTTCGGTACTGTATCTGTCAGTCTGAGGCTCCCGGGCCATTCAGCTCAATATCCACCATGTACAACATCAGCATGTTCAAAGCTTCTACTGTCTGAGGGGGGGGGGGGGATAAAATAGCCCAATTTACGACTTTATTGTAAAATCCCGCAATGATTAAGAAAGCTTCCTTTCCCTAATTTAGCCTGGCAAGAGTTTCTGCACCACCCAGCAAGCACAGACAAAAAAAGCCTCCATCAAATTATGTTAATGATGCTGTAAAACATTCATGGCTTATAGTTCTTGCTGCTGCAAACTCCGCATTTCTTTTCCTATGACTCTCCGTCTTTGGGGCCTCACCTGCACTGTGTTCCTGCGACTGAAGTTGAGCGCTGGCGTCATTAATATTTAGTTCCGGAATGCTAATGATCCCTCTGAATCATATCATCACGCCACAACCTCCAATTAACCTCTCCAGAACTCTATCGTTCTCTTGCGCCCTCCCTCCCTCCCTCCCTCCCTCCCTCCCTCCTCCTCCATCCCCGCCGCTTTTCCTCCCCTCCCCTCTCACACTCTTTCTCTCTCTTGCTGACGTTCTGTGTCTCTGCCTCTTCGCTGTGTTTCTCCCCCTCACTCTCAATCTCTCTCTGGGACTCTCTCTGCCTTTGCCTCCCTCACCTCTTTTTCATCTCTAACTCTCTTTGGCACATTTTGCCTCACAAAGAATGTATGCTGAGACAGTCCCCCCCCCCCCTCTTGCATTTGTGTGTGTGTGTGTGTGTGTGTGTGTGTGTGTGTGTGGTGTGTGTGTGTGTGTGTGTGTGTGTGTGTGTGTGTGTGTGTGTATGTGTGTGTCTGCACCCTGGTTCCGTGCTGTCCAAACTTGAAAGACAGCTCCTGCCTTTCGGAGTTCACCCGGTATCCCGAGAGAGCCGAGGCCCTGTCCTCTATTTGTCCTTGCTACATTTTTAATAAAACTAATCTGAGCTTGGTGGAGGAACCTCGTCACCTGCCTGTCACTCTTTCACTTTTCATTCTCCCTGCGATACCTTTTCTGTGTGAGATTCAAAGGGAGAGAGAGAGAGAAAGAGAGAGAAAGAGAGAGAGAGAGAGAGAGAGAGAGAGAGAGAGAGAGAGAGAGTGAGAGAGAGAGAGAGAGACAGCTCTCACAGGAGTGGATGTGGTTCAATAAAGAGTTTATTTTTTCGAAAATCTTGAGTTATGAACTTCCACGTGTCCCTGTGTCCTCATGAAGTCTGCCGGTGCACGTATGAACTCAACCTATTTGTTGCATGAGTCACGCAGTTAGTAATGCTGTTATTTTGTTCGGAACAGTAGGATTATTATCAGTGAATTTGACATTTAATTTGTTTTCCTTTTTTTCTTTCACGTTGTTGATGGTTTCACTTCGCTCTGTCCTATCATTTTAAAGCAAGACCTTCTACTGTATCCCTTTACTGAATTGACCTTTGGCTAAGTCCCGCCCCCGTAGCGTAGAAGCAGCCAGCTCTGACCACGGTCCGATAACTGCTCCGTAGACTCTCATTCAGTCCTTTCAGATTTTCTTCATTATCAGTCTGGTTTTGTGAATTTGATGCTAGTTGTTATTAAACGTTGTGTAACAGTGATACGAGGAGATATGCGTTGTTACGTTTCTACGTGAAAACCTGTGGAGCTAACATTAGCAGAATACGTTAGCACATCATTAACTAGCGTTTGTGCTTCTATGCTGAATGTATGTCTACACATGCTTCTTTTGCATTTTAAAGATTGTAACAGTGAATAAAGAACTACTCGGCTTTACAGGAACTACAAGTTAAATCATTTTATTGTCTTCTATCTCAATCGCCAAGTGATGTGCTGGTTCACTTTTACACTGTGATCCGTTTTAGCTTCCATCTTTATCTTTTCAACCTGTTTTCTCTGCTGAAACAGTTTGACATCCTGGATATCTCCTTCAAACGCATATTGTAGACCCTCCTATCTGCTTCTCTCTGAAATCTTTACTTTTTCCCCAAAAAATGAGATATTTATTCAGGGAGTGTATTAGAAACAGTGTGGGCTCCATGGTAGCTCTGACAGCTTGACAGAGTATCAGCGGGGGGCGGGGCTTAGCAAAAAGTCAATAACAAAGAAAATGACAAATTACAGCAGTGATCTTGAGAGTGGAGCAACAGTATAAATACAGTGTTGATGGCCCACACCATGCTGTCATAGGACATAGGACCCAACTCGCTTACTCAGCTTACGCAGCCCTCTAGAATTCTGGGTAACACTTTATAATAACTACACACTATGAAGCATTAACGTTATAAATGTTTTATTCTTGATTAATAAGCTCGTCTATTATGTGTTTCATGATTGTGTTTTCATACTTTATAAATGATGGATTCCCCATTTGTAAATGAAGTATTATATATATTACAAACCAATTATTAAGGAGTTGTAGATGATTAATGAGATCATTTATAAAGTGTAAGTAAATGATTAAGAACGTATTTAGATGTACATTATTGTTGTTATGAATAGCATACTAATGAGTGTTAAACAATGCTTTATAAATGATGAATTAAGTGTTTACTTACTTAACTAATGCTTCAGAGTGTGTAGTTATTATAAAGTGTTACCCAGAATTCTGTATTGTCAGAAAACTGAAAAATAATCTCCCAATCACACCATCAACAAAAATACTTTTCAATCAACACACCAACTCAACTGAATCGAATATAAAAGAGCACAAATGTGTAAATACTATGTACAGTAATGCTGTCTTTGTTGCAGTTATGTAACTGCCACCAATGTCCTCTTGCTTGCTGTTAACACTAATGTTCTGCCAGCTGGAAGAACATTAACTCTTCTTTTTATTCATAAGAAAGGCAGTTGTTAACACTACTGATACACGTTCATATGTACCTCTAAATTTGACTCAATCGTGAAAAGGTTGCTACAGTTGACTTACATTCAGCAGGTCAGTTGATTGTGTAGGTGTATGCCAACACATTGTCAAACAAAACAAAAATGATGAACTATATTTATATCAAGGCCCTTTAGCCTTAGCATACCAAACCTTAGTGTAAAATTAGACAGACATTTGCATTGTAGCACGGAAAAGCTGTCTCAGGTCTGAACATTGTTTCCTCAAAACATCTAACGGCTGAATAAAGAGTCCTATTAAGTCTAGATTTCTAAGATAATGAGAAGGGGAGAACACATATTTTCTTTTATCTCTCATGAAATTTACAGTCTTCAAACTCACCTTGTACGTGCTTTTCCTTGGTGCCAGCTGTTTACAAATGAAAACAGGTTATTTACATATACAGTATTCTACCGCTATTAAACCATGGTGAAATACCGTATCTGTAAATCATTTTGTATTTGTATGTTTGAGCTGCTTCAAAACCAAAAGTAGGTGTCGGTTTTAATGAAGGTATCACATTTATTGATTACCTATATTGTAATTGTAATGAAGACGTTCACATCTGCTAACCCTAACCCATTACACTTGAATGGCATGGGATCATCTGCTTAGCGGTCAAGTGTAATGATAACTTTGTTATAATGTTCACATCACCAAACGTTAGCGTTGCTAACATTGTTTGATCTGTTCGGATAACTGATCAACACTGGTGAGATCTTGAAATCACTTCAAACACAGCTTGGTAGCTAACGGTAAAGTTACCTAGTTCACTAACTTTTGATAGTTTATGTGTAAGAAATACATCTCTCATCTACTCTATACTGACTTTGGGAATGTGATGCCAGCCTCCCTGGTCTCTTTGGTCCTTTTGGTTTAAACAATTGGGTGCTGAACAGCACAGACAACCAGCTGCTTCCAACTTGTGGCGAATGAAACAATACCCAAGAAAGAAGACAAACCCATTAATTATGATTAATGTTGCATCTCTGTTTTTTTATCTATGCATACTACTTCACTTCCCAAAGCAAAATTAAATATTATCCACCCATCCTGCCATCCATCCATCCATCCATCCACCCAGATGTCCCTCTCCTTAGGTATACGTTTTCCAGCTCTTAGGGGGGCCCCGAAGGCGTTCCCAGGCCAGACGGTTCTGGGCTTCTTACCAGTTCAGGAGGCATCCTGATCAGCTGCCCAAACCACGTCAGCTGGCCCGTTTCAATATTAAGTATTCTAAGACCCTAATTTTTAGCCCCCCTTTCCCAGCCCCCGCGATAATTTATTTTACAGCCTTTTTATACGCCAACTCCAGTCTTACCAATGTATTGCAGCACACACTCCCGCTCTCTCCTGCATCTCTCCCTTTCATTTTTCTTCCTCCTTCTCTTTTATAACAGTGATTGTGATGAATTGAGTCATCTTAAGTGTTTCCTCTCTTTGTGCCTCCCAAGAGGATTTCAATCCCCCTCTATTTTCCCTTGTGCCCCCCCCCCCTTACTTTCTGTGCACTCGTCTTACCAGCCTTTACCTTGTTGCAGTCGTTCTCTCTATCTCTCCCTCCCTGTTCTGTTTCATGCCTGTCTTTCTCTCCATCTCTGCCTCCCTGCCATCCCATTACTCCAATCACAATCATGCTCTCAGACCCCTCCACCTCCACCCTGCAGTAAATAGATCATTTGCAGAATGGAGAGCGACTGGGTATTAATAGTAGCAATAGTAGCAAGCTATGAATTGTGCTGCGCACCTAATGGAAACGCGAGGATGCTTTTTCATGTGTGCTCAAGGGTGCAGCTACACACACACACACACACACACATCTACTTCTACAGCACTGCAGTCCTTCGCCAAGGTCACAACCTCCAGTTGTTCTGCGTCGTAACAACAGTGTTGGCAACACTAGTCATCTACGGGGAGAAAATCGGGGCAGAGTTTTAACCAACTGCTGCGATATGGTGCAGCGTGCCGTCAGTGAAATGCTGTCGCCGCCACTGATGCGTGACGATTTAGTAAGACGGCGCACTCTATAAGGCAGAGGTGCCTCCTGATGGCTCTTTTGACTTTTGAGGGAGTAATGGTTGGGGTCATCGCACTAGTAAGAACTAGATCACTCTTGTGAGTTAGTGACATCTCGGTGAGGAGCGCGAGTTAAACTATCATGACAGGCCACATTATTATGTAAATCATATGACAAATATGTCCTCGACGCAGCGCAGGCCCCGAGGAGCTGATACCTTCCTATCAAAACATTCCCATCAGGCTGTCTAAAGACATAATTGCTCCAGCCGCGTGTTTGTATTTTGGAAAACTAGCAGTTGCCAAGACGTCAGACCTCCGACATGTATGGGGAGGGGAGTAAATAAATAAAACACGTTCTCCCCGAGTCCTCAGTCAGTCACGTCCTCAGCCCTCTTTAGCGAATGTTTTGTCACGCCCTGGCTTAGCGGGGCTCCGCTTTAATAGAGGAGAGAACTTCCGTATGAAATGCATCGTAGCTCAGCACTTGGCGGTAGATGCCTTTGATTTGCCAATCAAGATAGTGACTTTTGAACGACCGCCACTGTATGGCAGAGACAGCCAGCCACAGGGCTGTCAGTGTTCAAAGCCAAGGGGCCTCTCAGTTAAACAGTCTCAGTGCGCCGCTGCTCCGACGGTACTTTTCAGGAGGTGGCACATCAAGGAGAGGTTGCCGTTGGATTGTGTACATCTGTACACACAAACATTGATCACACAAGGAAGCGTACACTTTAACACAGAGGCAACATACGCAGAGTCACAAATACTGTACACACTCCTGGGGAAGCGCACACACACACACAAAACACATACTACAGTGCAGCTTTCTGTGCTGGATGTGTTGGCAGATGAGACTGTTTAACACTGTCTCATCTGCTCTCTGCTTTGCCAGCATTGCTGTGGGACACAGCCAGATGCAAAGAGAGAGAGAGAGAGAGAGAGAGAGAGAGAGAGAGAGAGAGAGAGAGAGAGAGAG
This sequence comes from Pholis gunnellus, assembly GCF_910591455.1. Taxonomy (NCBI): domain Eukaryota; kingdom Metazoa; phylum Chordata; class Actinopteri; order Perciformes; family Pholidae; genus Pholis; species Pholis gunnellus. Next base: position 24,044,749 of record NC_136531.1, read on the forward strand.
AGAGAGAGAGAGAGAGAGAGAGAGAGAGAGAGAGAAGAGAGGGAGTAAAACAGCACCTCGGGGCATCTCACCAGGGCTGGAGGGGAGTGAGCAGGGAAGGGAAGGAACAACAAAGTGTTCGTGTGAGAGGTGGCTGCAAAAACAGCAGATTAGAAGTGAAAGTTTAAAAAAGAGGAGCAAAGAGTATATATATATATATATATAGAGAGAGAGAGAGAGAGAGAGGAATCTGTAAAGCAAGGGATCTGTCTGTCTGTCTGTGTGTGTCCGTCGCATACAAACAAGCAAACAGCCCTACATGCAGCAGCGGGGAGCTTCAGGGCCGTGTGGACAGCATGTTTTTAAGTACAGCATGTCGACCATGCTGTACTTAAAAACGTAGTCAAAGCTATCAATACGCCTATCTGGAAATGAATACTCCGCTGACTGTATTTCACCAGTGTTTGTGTTAGCGAGTAGCCGAGACTTAAGGTGTGTTGTTAACAGGCAAGTTTTGTGATTTGGGGGCTCCAATTTTGGTATGCGTAGTGGTAGAAGAAATATCCATTTCTCATAATAAAAAAACATTAACTATCAATAGTAAAATTATTAAAAGAAAGTAAGTAAAGGAGCAGATTTATACACAGCGGATCCAAGTGCTGTATAAACAACACTAAAATGTGAAGTAAAAAGTCTTTAAAGTTATTCAAACGTAATAACGGATTGAAGGATTGGTGGCCTAGAAAGCTCAGAGAACAAAAATGTATCTTGATTCTAGATTTCAAAACAGAGATGGAGGGAGCACATCTGATATGGCAACTGGTTCCACAGCTGTAAAACTGCATCTGCAAAGGCTCTGTGACCTTTGAGTTTTAGTCGTGATCGTGGAACGTGCGCGTGAGATTTGTCGTCGGATCTAAGAGACCCAGGGGCTGAGCGCCAATGACTAACGTCTGTGATGTGATATAAGATGAGGCCCATTAACAGCCTTGAAAGCCTGATCAGCAAAGTCTTAAAGTGAACTCTAAAGTGAACGAGGAGCCAATGTAGAGCGGATAGTACTGGGGTATACTTTGTTGTATCAGTCAAAATCTGTGCAGCCTCATTTAGGACCGTCTGTATTCAAGTTGATGAGGACTGGGGAAGCAGTAGTCCAGTCATGATGTAATGACAGCATACATTACTTTTTCCATACCATGGAAGGACAGAATTGGCTTGGGTTTGGTTACATTCACTGATAGTAACTATTTTCAACAGCAGAACTGATTTGTTTGTCAAGACAGAGCTCAGAATATAACCCCAAAGTTTATAACATGCGGCTTCACATATGGGGTGATGTGTCCTTGCTTACTGGCGAGATGACTTCTGGACTTAGAGGAACCAAAGATAATTACTTCAGTTGTATTATTGTTTAGCTGAAGGAAATCATTTGCGATCCAGCCGGTAACATCAAAGGCTGAGCACAATGCACTTCAATTTACTTAAAGTCTGTTTAAGGTGGAGCATTCAATGCTAACATGACGCTGGGTAGTTTAAAAAGGAATAAAGCATTGCATTTTAATTGATATATTTTGTGAGTAAAATCTGAATCTACAATGTGACCAGTAACATGTAGCAGTAGTAGAAGTAGTACCAACTACAATGTTTTCCTCTGAAGTAGAAGTACACAGTAAGTCAGTAGTAGCTATACAGTTGAGTTAGCATATTTTTTAAGTGCTTTTGGGGCCTTTTGTATAGTATAGTATAGTATAGTATAATGAGTTAGAATAGTAGCATTATTATTTTTTTGTATAAGAGGCCAAGCATTCAGCCCAGCACAGAAGGACTCTACAGCCGGTACCCATCTACCAAGCATCAGTGATATTGGTGACAAGAGGTGCCTGCAAAGAGCTCAAAGGATATTAAAACAAGACACCCTCCCCAGCATAAGCCTGCTGCCGTCTGACAAGCTTTACAGAAGTATCCGCCGCCGTACCACCAGACTTTAAAGCAGCTTCGTTCCTCAAGCTGAGACTCCTGAATCCATCCTACACCCCTTTTTTCTGTGTTTTTCTAATGTAGCAAAATAGGACTACAAACTGCATTTTGTTGCGCAACCCTGTTATACAATGACAATATCTGCAACCTTGAGCCGGCATGTTTTGAACGGGCACTGCACAAGTAATGACAATAAGGGAACTAGCTGCTCAAGTAAACAAGGTGTTGATGACTGTGAATCACCGCCACCTCAATTGTTCAAACGAGTCGGTGTCATCGTCAGCACTGGTTTAAAGTGCAGCAGAGAAAGAACCAGAAACAATGATAAAGAGAAAAGGCTACAAGAGGGGGAAACCTCAGAAATAGAAGAGTTATGGCTGCAGACGAGACGGGGAAAAGGAGGTAAAGAAACAAGACAAATGAATATGAAAAAACTACATTTAGCCATCAATGGAAATCTGCGTAGGAACAATATTTGTTAAGCCTATTTCTTGGAAATGCAGCTTTCTGTGATCTGAAACCCCAGTGACATCCTGCTGGACAAATGCAACCTCTATCTAAGCATGTGTTATGATTTCATCTAACGATAGAGGCTTTTTCTTTTTGTCTAATTTCAATTTCTTATGTGCTAGGGATGGATCAGCCTAAACAATGAGCGTTACCCACGTTAGCTCGGCCAAGTTGCTACCACTGAAAGATTCACCAGCTACTTCTAGTAACCATGGACACAGCAAATAACGATCAGGAATCGTTTGATTTAAAAAAAATGTAATTAACTGCATGATATTATGTGATGATGATGATGTTGAAGCCCTATTCTACTTATAGAATATGAGACTGAAATTAATTGGAGAGGGAATTTACAAGCAAATGAATGCAGAATCAACATGTATTAAGTATTAGGTGCAGTATCTTTTCACTGTACTTTGGAACATAAAGTAGCACATACATAGGATTAAAAACAGAAATGCCTTCTGTTTGGATTTAAAAGTTTGATCCAACAAAGTTTGCGTCGCTTAGTAACTAAATGCTAATTAGACATGTTTTGTTTGAACTCAAGGAATAATTACATAGCAAGTCTCAGATGACGTTCAAAGGTCTGAAGGTTACGCATGGTATAATGGATTCATTCAGACTAGTAAACAGTGTGCTATTTGATCATTTGGGCTGTTTCTTTTCACTTATTTTCGTGGAAAGTTTGAAGCGGTTTCATTCAGTGACGAGGGAGTGCAACCGGCTCATACCGAGAAAATAGAGGCTGCAGTGTATCGAGCTCTCTGCGCTCCACTGGATGACATGTTTGATGGAGGCTGGTGGTGTGTTTCCAGAGCCAGTAGACAAAACAGTGGCATTTTATCAAAAAACACCCGCGCCGTTTTAGGTCAAAACACACACCGGATAATAAATGACATATAGAAATAGGGGACATGCTCATTTTTTGTCGTAGATGAAGCCACGCGTAAATCCGCGCTCTAAAGCGAGAGTGACACCAAGCGTTCCCAAGAGCCTATTGTTCAGGGCACGACATACAAATACTAAGTTATTACTTTGTTGTGTTGACTCAAAACCCAAGAACACAAAAAAAAAATGTTAATAAAAAGTGCTGGATTGGGCAACATCCACAGAAACAGAAGGGTATGGTAAGAAGAAGAAAGTCTTCCGGGCTCAAGAGGATTCATTTTTAGTCTGGATGAAACCAGCAGGCATTTATGTGTTTTGTTCTGGTTTGCGTTCTGTTCTTCATGTGCCAACAGTTGCTGGCACTCCTTGAAGGAGCTGTGCTGTGCCTGTCTGAGAACGTATTGACGCATAGTGCTCCAAGTAGGATGAAGAAAACCACTGAACTTTTCCGTGATACCTTTTTTTTCTCTCTTCATTTTTAAGAGAGGCGCACGGTTGCACTCACCTACTGTCGGTCTATTAATACTTAAGACTACAGGTATTTTAAAATGCCTGCAATTGTTCCTAAACACAGCGCTCAGACTCAGTATTTCATATTACAATAACTCTCTGGCGGGCTGAACTAAAAGGCTTGGATAAAGGGAATAAGACATGTTACGTGCTGATGTAACTCCAATGTAAGGAGAAAAAACGGCTGCGATATTCTATTCTATGTTGAATGAAGACAGGAGAGGAGTCAGCAGATATCAGAATAATGGCTGAGTCACCTACGACATTTTGTACATTTTGAGGATGCTTAAGGAGGATTGGTTGGAGACATGATGTTCAGTTTGGAAATGAAATTAAGAGAGTTTGGATTGAGGGACAATTAAACATTAATTGCAGCATTTTGCAATTAACGTAACAAAGAAATGTCGAGAACTGTGACGGGCGAGAAGTAAGACTCATTATACGTCCAACCACTACTTTCGACCATTGCATTTAGTTAAACTATGATAAGGTCATGATCTGCTCATTAATAATGAGCATTGGGTGAAGGTGTGTGTGGGAGGAAAACAAAGAAATAAATGCAGTTGTTTGAAAACTGTTTTCTCAGCAATATAAAATAGATATTAGAGAAGGATTTATTACCTGTTTAACTCCCAAACAATAGCTCCAAGCAGCTTATAATATCAAACTACTCATTTTTATTGAAAAACAAATATTGATTGTTTATTTCCTAATCATTTGAATTGTGTGTGTTTTTTTTGCAAATAACCACGATAGATGACTATAACAAAGTTGAAGGATAACATTTAGAATCGTTGACAGTTTACACTGACTTCGTAGCGGTTGAAATCATTTTTCGGGACGTCGGTGAAAAACAATGGAGCATTGTTGTATTCCAGCTGCTATAACGGAACATCAAGAAAATCGATCTGTATTTCCCGATAAGGCTCATCGACGATCAGCAATAGGTATCTGCAGCAAAGAAATCGGGATCAGGACATCTCTCCTTTTTTTCCTGCTGATCCGATTCTTGACTCAAAAACTGTGACACGATCCGAGCCATGCGTTTTGTGATCTGATGCACCCGAGTCCTTTTCTTACATTGACATTTGACGTACATTCATGGTCCACAGGGGATGAATCCTACTGACCCTGTTGATCCCCTGACCAAGAGGTTTTAATGAAATACCTCAAGAATCTTTTGAATGGATTGCCATGAAGGTTTGCACTGACCTTCACCCTCTTCAGGATGAATTGTTTGTTTAAAATACTTTGGCTTTTCTTCTTTTTTTCTTTTTTTTTTTGCTCAGTCTGCCTCTTCCCCCTGCCTCCAGTCCCTTTATGCTTTAACAAATTCTATTTTACGTACGTAGTCGTATGTGATTATTATTGTCTGAAAGATCAACAACATTTTTACATTCATCTTTATAATATATAATTCTTCATACAGTCATGAGGCCATCAAATGGCTGGGCGATCATTCAGTATAATAACTGATCGTCTTTTATTGGAATCATCGTGATGAAATCATATCTTGTAAAACCCAATTATGTCGTCTAAATTGATAACATAACAACATATCAAGTCTGTTTACTTTTGCACTGAAGTTCTCCATTAAATTAGAAAATACTTTTTAATTTGTCAAGTATTTGATTCACACAAGAGTGTACAAAACAATGTGGTTATTTCATGTCGACTATTCATTTTCTGAATACTGGAAAACATGATATGTTGTGATATATATTGTTATCGAGATATGAAACGACCTGGTGTGGGATAGAAACATTTGTCCATATCGCCCAGCACGATGGCATCACTGCTTTAGTCTTATAAATCAAGAGCACAAAACTAACTTTACTTCCCACTTTCTGTGTCAACAGAAGTTACATTTGCAGTCTCCCAGGAAGGAAAAAAAAATAATCAGTGTCTGTTCAAAGTACAGCCATCTTGTTGAATTCTATTCCCGAAACAAGCATCGCCACATGGCATTACAATAAAATCATCTCGCCACCCAGTCTCAGAGTTATCATTTTTTAATGCGAGTCACCTAAAGTCACTCAACTCAACTCAACCCAAGAAATTCTGCAAAGTGCTCTGAGTTCGTCCTTGGGCACAGAGGCCTGTTGTGCTTTTGCGTCTTTGTTACAGTTAACTCCGACCATTCAGTGTTTTTCGTCCCTCAAAGTCCCTCACTTCAAGGCCGGTCGGAGTGCATTGCAGTCGGACGAGGAGGCAGCAGGCGTTCTCTGCGACTGGTTTTTATAGCTGACATCCAGTAAATGGTGGCTCGACAACCTCACACACTCACACACACACACAAACACACACACACACACACACATTCATCAGCGCACTTGGACGGACACTTGGGGCTGACATTTCAAACTGTCAGGCAGAATGCTGTCAAACTGTGCATTGTCGTGGGACATCACTGTGTGCGCCTGCGTTTCTGTGTGTGTGTGAGAACTTGCGCATGTGTTTTGTGGGAGTGTGTTAAAGTGTGTGTGATTGTGTGTGGGTGTGTGTGTGTGTGTGTGTGTGTGTGTGTGTGTGTGTGTGTGTGTGTGTGTGTGTGTATGTGTTAAGTGGATATAGTGCTTGCTTTCAAGCCTGCCTGGGGCAAATTTATATAATAATGCTGATTTATTTCTTTATATAGATATATCTTTCCTAAACACATACACACACTTTGCACGGATTACACGCCGATGCAGACACGCACAGACTCCTCCCATCGCCTCCCCCAACCATTACACACACACACACACACACACACACACACACACGCACACACACCCCTCCCCTTGACACACACACACACTTATGGAATTAAATAAAGTCAGCGTTTTGCGGCCCGTCCGTTGCAGGGAAATAAAACACCATGTCGTTAGTGCTGATGGGATAGAGCTTCTATAAATAGTCATTTCCTGCTTGGCTTTAATTAAGTGGCGCTACTGTCAGCTGTCACAGAACACAATTATCAAGCGGACCCATTTAGCAAACTAACCCGTTCGCCGTGTCTCTGTCGGTTTATCCCTCCGACAGTCTGTCACTCGGCTCTGTGTGCAGCCTGCGTTAATGCCCATCCTCCCCATCCCCGTTATCCCCCATTTCACTGTGTTTTTTCTGTTTCGATGTTTCAATGGTCAGTCTGGCTAAGAGCGTTTACCTTGTTTTATTTCCCTTCACACTCCTCCTCTACAGCAGGCCTTCTCCCTCTCCCGTCTTTCTCTTCTAATCTGCTGAAAGTTTTCTCCTCTGACAGCTCGTTTCATCTCTCCCTGTCTGTACTGACATCTGCCCTGCGCTCAAGCTTTTTACTTTTTTTTTTTTTTTATGTTGTCAGGTTCACATTCACATTTTCCCCACGCAAAAAAAAAAAATTCCCTGTATGTGTTCCCACATGTGGTGCATTTGACCATGCGCGCGTATGGAAGTGCATGCGGCCATGTTTACTTGAAAGGTCTGGTGCAGTTCTGATTGGAGCAACACTCTCTGTCTCCAACTGAAAGCTCTGAAGCATGTTATTCCCCTGGTACAGAAAGTTGGAGAGAAAAGATGGAGGGCAAGGAAGGAGGAAGAGAGACGCGCGTGTGTGTGTGCGTGTGCGTGTGTGTGTGTGTGTGTGTGTGAAGGGGAGGATGCGGGGGTAAAGAAGACATGGAGAGATAGAGAGAGAGCAAGGCCCGGAGAGGGAGATGTGCGAGAGAATCGGATAGAGAGAGGCAGAGAGAAGGACATTGCAAGGACAGTGCAGAGGAAAGAGAGGGGAGTAGGAGGAGGGAGAATGCACTCAGGGACACACAACGGGGAGAAACAGACACACACACACACATGCACACACATTCATAAATTTCTCCATACATACGTCTGGCGACACGTAATCGCCCCACGCGGCTGAATTTATGCCGGCTCACAAATATATCGATAGACGATCAGTCTTTATCGCAAACGCTCCCCGGGACACACAAGCTCTCATTTCCGCTGACACGCTAACACAAATACACACAATTAATATCTCACTCACTCTCACACGCACACGCACACACGCTCAGGGGAGGTGAAGCCTAAAGTGAACCCATGGTTTGTCACAAGTGGAGCATCAACGGATTTATCACCCTGGAAGTGTGCAAGAGGACAGGGAACAGCATTTACTCCCAGAGAGGAAGGACATCAGATACACACACACTCACTCGCGTACAGTCAGACACAAGCACAAATATTGTGCAACATCTTTCAACTTCAGATGGTTTTCTCTCCCCCTCTCTCTCTCTCTCTCTCCTCGCACACACACACGCTAAGATGAGAAAGTCCAATTATCGGCTGGCATTCCTCTCTCAGGGTAATTTAATGCATTGGGTGAGAGCTTCTCATTTATGTTTGGTAATTACACTCTCTCTGCTTTACACTCCCTTTAATACTCTCTAACTTCACTGCATAAACCGTTAGATTATATACACACGCACGCACGCGCGCACACATGCAGACACACGCACACACGCACAGACACGCGCACGCACCCACCTCCCATGCAGATGAACATTTAAAGGCGTATCATGTCAGGAAATTGCACTCGCATTTTTTTTTGGCGCGACTGTCGAGTGAACGCATGCATGCGCACACGTGTGCACACGCATGCACGATCTCCCTGCGTCCTCGAGCGTCGACTTCTTCCTCGAACCAGCGACCTCGCGTCACTTTTCCCTCTGGCATTATCATTCATTACATTATGCACTTGTTTTGGTGCACGGCTGCCCCCCCCCCCCCCCCCCCCCCCCTCTATAATTCATTTCCCCGTCTGCATTTTCATCAGGGATTATGTTTTTCGTTATGGAAATGCCTATGATTACTATTCATTATGTGGTTTCATGATTCTGACTCTTTTAAATGTATGTGTGCGTTTGTGTTTATGTGTGCGAGCGTAATCTGAATGTGTGTCAGTGCAGAAGCTCTTTAATTCAGAAGGCTTGAGCAGACTGCAAAAGTTGTGTGTGTGCGTGTGTTTCTGCACGCGTGTGTGTTTGTGTGTGTCACTGCATGCTTGCATATTTCTTCAACTTGATAAGTCGTGACTCTCCATCAGTGACAGCGAGGCAGAGTGTGTGCCGAGACTGTCGATGGAGCATCTGAGAGACCAAATTATAGCTGTGTCATCTGCTTGAGTTGCCGTCTGAGAAACCCACTGCATAATCACCCGACTCCTTTCCAGTTCCTGATGAAAATATATATTCAAAAAATTGGTCTCTAGTGACTTGGGTTTCCTAAACAGTGACCGTGCGTAGCCAGACCTCTGGCTCCACGCGTTATCATTCTTATATAGGCAGGAAAAAACCCTCCTTGTTTATATTTCTTTGAACCAATCACAATAGTCTTGGGCGGCGCTGAGCACAGGATGCAGTGATTATGCTCCTGCAAAATAGATAGCAAAGATAGCGGAAGGACAGGAGAACAGATAATTATTATTATTGGTATTCTTTAAGGACAATAGCATGCTTTTGTCATATTGGCCGTGTCTCATGTCCTGGATCCCTGGCTCTTCCAGTCCAGCATGTCGGTGTCCTTGGGCGATACTGAAGCCCAAATTGCTCCCGAAGGTTCTGCCGTCAGTGTACAAATGTGTGTGTGTGAATGTTGACATGTAGCGTCAGCGCTTTTAGTGGTCGAAAGACGACGAAGACAATACAAAAATCCATTCCACTCACAGGACACCCATTTACGACAGCGACAGTATCAAGACAAAGCAGGTTGATTTGAGTCTCAGGTGTCCAGGTTGTATGTCTTTTTAGAGCTGCTGTTAATGTGTGATTAATTTTTTGTACATGTTCGTGTTTCACCGTAATGTTGTGTCTTTGAATTCCATGGAAAGTGCTCTATTAATAAAATGTATCGTTATTGTTATGCCGAATACTTCTCAAACATGTCATTTTGACGAAGTGTCAACCGCCGCTCCAAAATGGTCTCCTGCTTGCCTCCGGCATAACGGGCATTAATGCAGTCACAGCTCGGCAACCTGCTACCTTCACTGTTACACAACAGCATCGCAATCGCCAGTAAATCGGCAGTGACCGACTTCTAACTATGTTTGTGAAATGTATCACTGTGGCTGTTATTGTGGCCTTCATTTTCAGAAGCCCTGCTCCACCACCCCCCCCCCAAAAAAGAAGAAGATGTGAGTAAAGACTTTATCATCCACCGGTCCAGGTTAAAATGTTTAATGAGATGAATTACCGTAAAAGTGAGATTTGGGAGAGCTCGTAGCAGATCTTACTCGGATTGGTTTGTTCATTTTAATGATGTATCCAAATGTTCAAGCCTGTTTACAGGACCAGTCAAACAAACAGACATAAAGCGATGCTCTTGAAATGGGAGAAGATCCTTCCTCCCGCAACATTTAAAGATAGCTGAGATTGAAATGGAACAAAAAAATTGCATGTGAGGTTATCCGCGACATGAAAATGAAAGTCAACGTGAAAATGAAAGTCAACATGAATGGATGAACAGCCAAAACTGCACACAAAATCTGCAATTTGACAGTTTATATCAGCTATTTTTGTCTTTCATTGCTTGAAATCCAATTTCTTTGTTCATAAGTAGCACTGCTTTATCAATCCAAGTCCAATATTTGTAGTGCTATGAGACCTTTAGATGTCCTGCTGGATGTAAATACACCCTTTGAAAAACATGGCTCATGTTCCAAACAAAACTGTCACTGACTACACCGTTTGTTTAGTTAGTGAGGTGGAACAATTCAAAAGGAATGCAGCAGCAGTTCTATCTGAGAGAGCTTCAGACAGACAGATTTAAAAAAAGGGGAAGGCAGGAGCGACAACGCAGCATAACCCAAACTGCCATCAATTGATAATGTCCCAGCGCCCAGACCCCATTACCTACTGCATGTACACTGTCTGCTAAAGTTAGTCATACAGTATGTCTGCCGGAGACAGAGAGTTGATTTCCATGCAAATCCTCTCCTCACTCGTAGCGCCCGTCTCTGGTTTACCCTCCGTTTCATTCACAAAATGATGAAGTTTATTTATCCTACCAAGAAAAACGTTTCGCTGAAACATTGTAGATGCACACTACTCTACACTGCCTTTGCACCTCAGATGGTCGGTTTTGATGTTGATTGGAGATGAAATAAAGTGAAATATTAGCGATAACAGCTTCTCTGGCCCTTTGAAATCCACAGGATTTTTAGAAAAATCTTGTGGATTTCTTCCTCCAAGAACCAAGCGTCGGTGTACGCAGTCAATTGGCGAGAAGTTGTTGTACAATATATTTCATACACTCGTGCCAGCAACAGAATTACTTGGCAGTGGCTGAGTTGTGGAGAAGTGCAGCAGTGTAAATACTCTGGTAGTTCCGTTAGCTATTAACTAGCAGTGCAACAGATCATAGGACTCACGGTTCGGATCAGCACAAAAGAAAACAAAAAGGGAGCAAATATTACTTTTAGAGATCCCTGATCATGTTTTGTTTGGTCGCCGATACTAATTGTTGATCATTGATGAAACATATTGTTGTTTGATTATAGCAGCTGGTCTACAAGGCGCCAGACTCATTTTTGTTGCCACCATCTCTGAAGTCTGTAAACCATCAAAAATTCAAAATGTTATCCTTGTACTTTACTTCTCGTGGTTTTTTTTCCCTCATAGAAACAAACAATTCAAATGACAGGAGAAATTGAAGATTGTGTTTTTATCGATTAAAACAAATCAGGTCATTAGTAATTTTAATGATGTATTATAATCTGCATAGAGCTAGTGTAAACAGATTACAATTCATCTCTAATATCTATTTGATATTGCTGTGAGAACATCTTCATTGGCTGGATGTATTCAACACATCATGATAACGTTATAATTTACCTTCACCGAACAGAGTGCAGCGCTTCATAATGCAACCAAATGGAACCTTCGTTCTCCTGTCAATTGAACACGTTTTGGTTTTTTACAATGTAACGTTATCAAAGATGGACTAGAAAAGCATGAATGCCGATGTCCTGATCACATATTTTACCGGCGGATAATGATCATCAGCCGGTGATGTAGGCAACCCATGGGGCAAAAAGCTAAATTCATTCAAACTCCCAAAATAATACTATAATAATACAATCTTGCCATAATACATTTCATACAATCTTGCAAAAACCAAACAACATTTTTAGGAAAGAGAAAGGGGAAACTGGGAAATGGGATTAACACTAACTGTGTCCAGAATTATCCTTTACAATGGTTGTAAATTAATAAAATTGACTTTTGACATATTTTGGGATTACAAACAAATGCTCAAAAGCTCAACAAAGGGCATTGTAGTGGCAGCTTATTTTACCGTCCTTCTTCGCCACTTCTTGCAGGATGTAAAGGGTTCTGACTCGCGTAGACCACCATGTCCTATTGCAGGCTAAACGTTGCTTATTAGCTGTCCTAAGATGAGGCTCGTCGCTCGTAGTTAAAAGTAGTTTTATTCCATGTAAACAAAAAATAAACAAAGTCCTTATGTAATAACTGGAGTACTAAAACTAAAAAGTCTTCTGCGATCTCTAATTTGCGGTCAGAAAAATTGTTGCTCCACATCCTGCTCCATCAAAACCTAACTAGCACTGAAAACCTACTTAAAGGAGTCAACCAAATATTATCCAATAGCAGGACAGAATAGAGGAGCCTTTATCTTAATAGGGCAAAAACACACATTTGAAGCACATTCTACAACATGACCAATTACTAATTTACTAATTACCTCTATTATATGGTAAACATTCTATAGGGCATAACACACATACTTTTGCAACAAACATAAAATACAAAAAAACTGTTAAGAATACAAACTGGCTCTTACAGGCATTCATATCAAAATGTACTGATACAGAATGTTTGACAGGTGCAGTGCTTGTTTTTCCAAGGACGGGCTTCAATGTCAGCAATGGACCGCAGAGTCTCACATTCTCCTCTACATCCATTCATTTATTCACACAATCGTTCCCCTCGCCCATTCACTCAAATGCTCTATTCAAGCATGCGCTCCATCCAAACACATAATCCATCCATTCATCCACACATCCATCCATCTTTGGCCATAACAGCTTGTAATGTCCTTCTGCTCAAGCTAATTATAGGCTTTTAATACTGGGAGTAAAAGACAACCCATTTTTAATTCTTTAGAATGTGCCAGCATAAACAAACACAAACACACACACACACACACTTATTCATTAGTAATTTGCACTCAGTGACGCAAGGAATCACCTAATTTGGATAGTACAATAATTTACCTCCCGGTGGCTTCATGCCTTTCTTCGTACTTCCTCCATCCAACGCTCACTCCCCTCATCTGTAAGCGCTATATCCTTTGATGCTTCAAATAGTAGTTTCAAGCACTTTATATTTTCTTTTCTCTTTAGGTCACCTGCCTCCCTCTCTTTTTTGCACACACACACACACACGACCCAGCTTCGACTCCTTTGACGGAAACCCAATCCTTTAATTTATTAGCATGTATTCATTATTGATAGATTATCCTTGAACAGCTATGTCAAAATGAGGGAGGTATGGAATTTAACTCTCTTAATGTGAGAGGTTTTAGCCTGCCAAACGCCGCAAATGGCCTCATAAACACATGTCTACAAATGCAAGTCCTCTGCACACATATCCGCACACACAAGCACTTGTGTGCACAGAGTGTAAATGTGTGCTCCTGTGGGAGAGGGTGGCTAATTCTGTCTAATAGTATGGCTACCCTTCATGTTCCCGCTGGGATCCTGGTTTTCAATTACCACCAGTTTATACCTCTCGCTCTTCTGCTACTTATTGCCAATAGCGATGACAAACTAATGGAGCGTCTTATTGCGGTAGGCTTTTTCTAACTGTGCCGTGCGTCATTTTTTTCCATTACCTAGTATGAGAAAGGGAAGTATTTTTTATAACTCTTAACATACATTTCTGCTGCATATTTATTGCTGTCAGAAAGAATTTGTCCGTGGGGAGGACTTTTGACTGGAAACAAAAATTCAGCCGTGTCCAGTTTGACATGGTCGAGCAAAGTGTTGTTCAGCTGTCACTAATATATCTCACTATGTATAATAATAATAATAATAATATCTAATGTATCACTAATGGAAAATGTAATTTTGTTTTAAATTATTTTGGGATGCACCTGCTGTTTGCTCAGTAGAGTGCAGATCTCCACCAGGTGTGTCTGCTATGATCACTGCTGTATTGTGTGATTGAATGAATACAACCAACAATTGTCTAACCCCCCCCCCCCCCCCCCCCCCCCGTCTAGACACCAGGAGGCTGTAAGGCGTCTTCAAAAAAAACTTTATTCAAACTCAAGAAACAAGCGGTGATGTATGCAAGCAATCACTTCAATGTCGTATAAGAAATTTCATACAATCTTGCCAAAAACAAAATGAAATACACAACTCTGTCTAACAAGCTGTCTGCCCGCTTAGCAGCAGCTAAGTTGCAGCGAGGTTACATCCGCGTATGTATCAGTAGTTCTGTTTACTGCTAGCGTTTAGCAAACCACACTGTCCAAAACAATAAAAAGTGAGCAGCGGTCGTAAGGTACTCAGCAGTATGTGCACTGGTAGTTCTGTTAGCTGTTTACCAAACACACTACAAACTGTTATCCCTCCACTGGGTGCAGAGTATAGCGGCTTAGGGTCAGAGATGCACTCAGCTGGGGGCGGTTAAGACTAGTAAGTGAGGAGACAGCAGGCGGTCAGTATAAAACAGACAGAAGAATGTGTTTTGAGAAAGCGTGACTCACCGTAACCTCGAGTGATCCTTGAGCATGCAGCCATAACTGGCCAGCCAAAATATCACAGAAATATAGAATGAGAGATCTGCTATGGACAGACACAGAGGTACTCACACGCATGCACACACATAACCAATCACAAGGAAGAAGCTGTAGCCACCGACTACAATTAAAAAGGCCAAGAACTAGTGGCCAATTGGCAACCTGGCAACCCTTGCTGTCGAGCCGTGCCTGAAAAATACAGACATACAGTGTACCGTGCAGAAGTGAGACTTCCAACTGTGGGCTGTGCTGATTCACTTTGATTCCAGGTTTCCCTGTCTCTCCCCCCCTTCTCGCTCCTTCTCCGTCTCTTGGGAACTGTATCTTGATAAATATCAAACATACACACACACACATACACACCTGTAGCGCCATACACAGGAACTGCAATGCACAAACAAGCGAGCTGGCTCCCTCTTGACTGTGTTCAGTTTCCAAGAGTGCAAGTGGCCTTTCACATCCCCACTCGAAGGACCTTCAAAGGTCTGTGTGAAGAGCGATGCTCTAGCGTGAGTGAGACTGCTCAGGACTTGAGGAAGTGCTAAATAATACGTCCCCCGTCTAATTTGAATTCAGCCAATGAATGAAAACAGACAACACCTGATGACCAACAGCCAAACCTGTGCAACCTAAATGCTTAAATAGCAACTTTGATGTATAGTGTTTGTCATTCTTCAAATCCCATCTCCAGCTAGTCGCTATAATGCAATTTAATTACACTGTAAATAAGATGCATGACACAATATTTTTTGGACGAGATTGACCCTACATCTGTCGTTTTCATATTTTAATAAAAAGTGAAGTAAAACGTTGCGATGGCTTTGATGATAGAGCATGAAATAACCCATATAGCCAAGAGCATCCACTGTTAAACGTCAAAGAAGACCAGGAAAAGATGCATCCTACCCGCGGAGGGAGTTAAGCAAGTGAATAAATGTATACATACTGTTTATGAATATAATAACAAACGATAAAGGATTTTAAGTTTCATGGAACTTGGTCACATGAAGTTCCATACCTACTCATGACTTTTACTCATGACAGTGACTATGTGGTCAAAATAGTGAGTACGTGGACCTAAAGCTAGGATTATGTTGTCTGAGGACTATAGACACCTTTTCTGTAAGTTAATGTGATTACATCATTTTGTGGGCAGAGCATAGATTGAGGCACAATAATTCTCTGAAGACACGTGAGTAAAGAACGGCCAGCAAGTTTTGTTGGCTTGTTTTTTTTATAATTGCTGAAGAAATGATCTTAATCGATCCAGTCCCTCACTCTCCAAGACAGCGGGTGTTACTTGAGAAAGTTAACATGAACCCTTTGGGATCACATTAGCCGACTCCTACGCCGCTGGAGCAGACGGGAGCTCCGTAGAGGACGGCTGGCTGGTTAGCTTGTTGCTCCATAGCTAAACTATTAACAACTGTTTCTCTCAATTTCTGATACGTTTTTGCCAATATTGTAGCTCGCTAGAGCCTCAAATCTAGTTTATCATCTCAAATGTAAACAATATCGATCTTGGCATCCTACAACACAGCAATTTTGGATGTGTAACTTTAGTCCTCTACCCTGAGGGGATTCCTGCGTGCCTCCAGTCTTTCCTTTGTCTTGCCTCCAGCTAACCCTCTGACGTAGTCATGATGTGGGAATGAATGAGTTGCTTTCGAGATCGTTGAACTGCTCCATCCGATCCTGCAAACCATCCAATCGCTGTCCAGACATTTTGCTCAGAAGCACCAATATGAACCTTCTGGTGGCACTTGAGGAAGAATCAGGGGATCATTAAAGTTATTGGATAATCCGTCTTGCAGATGGTGAGACATTTTGCTGGATAAGTGAAATTGTTGACCTGTTGATGGCGCTAGAGGAAAAGTCAGGGTTCACATAGTCAGTAGGATTTTGGGGAACATTAATTAGCTGCTTTTTTTCTTCACGTTGCTTGTGGGAAATTGCTTCCAGAGAAACCAAGACTGCAGAAACACACACATTGCCCACGCTGTAAAACTGTAGAGTGGAAATACAAAACATTAGAAATACCTGTTTCCCTCCCATAAAATAGACTGGCAAAGTAATTCCAACTGAAAGCCACTGCCCATATTATTGATTAAATCCACTTCACCCCTAAGTGAAAAGGAAAACAAGGCAAATAAAAGTAAAGGGTCGATACAGACCCCTACAACAATGTGCAGTGAGTGGATGTATGTCTTGACAGCCATATTGGAGATTTTAATTTTTGTACATAATATTTATAGATGGAAATAAGTACTCTTTTTCTGTATTTTTATGTAAAAACGGTCTTCTTCTCTAATGAACTGAATACATTTCCTATGGCTACATAGGCAAAATAAACAACAACAAATAAGCGGCAACATAAAACCCTTGTGTTAATTATGTGTAATCTTTACTAGTGTCACAGTTTCTGCGCAGCCTGTGCGTGAATCTACCTCCACAGCACAAACGGGCCACTTGGGAAAGCGTAAACACTTGAATTTGCAATCCGTCCCGGTATTTGAATTAGCATTTCACTGTCCAGGCACAAGTTGCCCCCTTTATTTTCTAGATGAGAGAGGTTTTAACATACAGAGTTCACTCAGAGTGTATTCCACTGCAGGGCACCCAGGTGCTCCGTTCTACTTCCTGCGGAGCCATAATTACAAACACAGAGGCAATTGAATCCATGCGGGGAGGTGTGTGTGTGTATTTGTGCTTCATATTTGTGTGTGTTTTCATTTCATTGAATCCATGCATGAGTGTTTCTGCAGATAGGGTTAGTACTAAAGGAGTGAGTGACTTAGAAAGAGCGGCAAGCAGAGATGTTTGCAGAGAAGATGGTAATACTGTATCTTCAACAGCTGAAATAATAAAAGGGGGGGGGGGGGAATTCAATTCTTTTGAAATTCTTATCTTGTGAGATTCCGAATCAATACACACATTTAAAAAATGGATTCCTTTACTCTAATAACTTTCAGGTTTCTCCTCATTAAATGCACAAGGACGACCGAGCAGCAAAGATGAAACTCCTGCAGCTCCCGACAGTGTGCTGTGAGTGCACAAATAAGTCGAGTGCAGGCTACCTGCTGTCTGAAAAAAATCCATTCCATCAGCCTGATCATCAGTGAAGGCATGTGTTGGACTAATTTTGGATTTAATTATCCGGGAATTATGCGGGGCATGGCATGATTCATGAAATATGCAGATTTTAACTTGGCGCTATTGTCAGGTTTTTACTTTATTGCACTTTGATCTAATGCAGCAAGGATTTGCTCATGTTTTAGTCTCCTGAAACACTGATGTGACCCAAGAACTGTATTTTCTATTTCATCTTTTATAAAGTTGCTTTCCTTTACATTTAAACTGCAATATTAGAGCTTTATCCTTGGTAGCCACTTTCTTGTTCTCTTGTCATATTAGAGTTATCAGGATAATATCTAGCATGCTAAATATGCGGCTCTGTCAGGGAGTCTGTCGGGGAGCTACAGCCAATGAGAGGGCAAGGGTTGAGGGATCAGTGTGGGAATTCCTGTCACCGTCAGTCATGTAGCGTGAAAACCACAACGACTTCAAGACTCCCGATTACAAGAAAGCAAGTCGTGTAGTGTGAACTTGGCATTAGGCGTTTTTGACTCTCTCCCTCTGTTTTTTAATCTTATAGTTTATCTTTCACTGCGTTCCAGATTCTTAGTCGCTGTCACACCCAGAGTGTATTAGCTACATGGTCACAGTGAACGTCCAGAGGTGTATGTATTTAGGAGTAACGCAATGAAGTAAGCATCGTTTATATACGTAGTCATTGTCATGTCACGGCCGGCCTCAGCATTGTACCCTCGTGTTTCTCTGTGTTTCCCTCTCCTGCCGCGTTCCCTGTTTGTCCCTCTGTGTTTGTGTGTGGGTTTGTGTGTGTTTGTCGTTTCTGTCCTGCCACTCACCCTCCCGGCTCCTGGATCCCTGTTCACCTGCCATCAATCGGCTCATCACCTCTCCCCGTCGGCTCACCTGATCATCAGATTTCACTGCGGCTCTTCACACATCCGGTGCCAGACCGTTGCTGCCGTTTCTGTGGATTATTCCTCGTCGGCCTGGCCGCCAACCTGCGTTCCACTGGAGACTGCTCACATTCTTCCACACTACTCAGCTGGTTTTGATTCCTCTTCGCCTCCTGCCCCAGACCTCTATTGTAAAAACATGCGCTTTGATCACCCACAACCAGAACACATTACACAATGCTGTGCGGGCGGAGAACTGATCCGTGCTGTAGCTGTCGACGCTTGTCTGACTGCTGTCTAAGAAGGTCTGAGAGAAATAAGCATGCACCGTCTAATATTGAAGATTGATTAAGAATTCACTTAGCCAGTTATGGATTGAAGACTGGAACACTGGAGGGGACAGTGAAGATGTTCAAATACATGCGTCTGACAAAGATGTGCTTGCCTTGAAAGTTTAGCAGTGAGCGCACAGAACCTTGGGGAGAGGTGTCGATGGAGGCAGTGTGAGAGGAAGAAGACAGGTCAATCCCACTCATAGAAACCAGACAAGTGGTGGTTTGCCAAAGTAATCAAGTGGTTAAAGCCTCTGGAGCCAGACATTGGATTGTACTCGGGTGCCCACTCCAACCCACCGATTTTCCCTCTCCGTCCTCCCCATTCAGCAGAATAAGCAGAAAGTGCTGCATTACAGGAAAGGACACTGCTTACCAAAACAAGGAGCAGGCCATTACAATGTGTCCCCTTGAAGAAAACCCAGTGTGGGTGCATTATATTAACATGGTGTCCCTCATTAGCAGTGCTGCTGAAGCGGTGTTACACGAGCCGGGCAAGTCTTAAGCCTCAGCGTGACACAACAAATATGTGCGGTCCTCCGCAACAGCTAGCTGCTTTGAGCCTTATCTAAAACCCTCCTGTGTATCAGGGGTGCGTTTCGAAATGACCAGAAATGACTGCAAACCGTTCAGTGTGATAGCACAAGACAGATTTTGAAAGCAGACACATTTTAGTAGGGGAGTTACTCTCTTTCTCGCTCTCTGTCTCACTCTCTTTCGAGTCCTTGAGACAGTTTAAAGGAGAGTGTGTTATCTCCTGCAGAGCGAGGGGGGGGTGGGATGCTTCTCACTACACCCGTTCTCACATACCTGCCCTGTTTACAGATAGATAGAGGTGTCTGTGTGTGTGCGTGTGTGTGTGCGTGCAATGCACTCAGGCGTGTCTTTCCGACTTTCAGCCGTATTTAAAGGCTGGAAATGAGTCGTTGCTTTGAGGAAATGTCTCCAAGGGTGAATGTGCGAGTGGGCAGGCGTACACACGAGATAATTCAGTCTTCTACAGCAAGAAAAGTGTCACAACAAATTAAATTCACCAGAGGCAGAAACTCCTGGGCTCAATTTCAACTCGATCCTAAATCCATGGAGGAATATGTAAATATATGCGCCACACACAGAAATATTACAATGCTGTGCGACTGCATCTGGCTGCAAAATATACTCTCATCCAGCATCAAAGTGCTTTAAACGCAGCATCCCAATTAGTGTGTGATTCAAATAATCTGAAAACCATTGCAGTATATGTAAAGTTCCCCATATCACACGCACAGCATTGTAGGTACAAAGTGAGCCATTACAGAGGCCCTTTTATGCCCCATTAGTTTTTGTTTGCTGCACTTTGAACTTTATTACTCAAGCAGACGATGCTTGAGACAAATCCTGGAGGTGCCATCACGTTCTCATCTCACCTCGTCCCATACTGACACTTTGTACAGACACGGTCGCAGCAAACACGTGGTTAACGGTGTGAATTTATGAGGTTCAAATTAGTAAAAACATCATGGTTGGTCTTAAAATAAGTACCATAATCAAGTAAAACGTAAACAAAGTAACGGAAAAGTTAAGTATGGAAAACACTTAACAAACATCACTAACCTAACTTTGTGGACTGCCGTTTTGAAGCTTTGAGTTCGGCATTTGGACGTCGCCATCTTGGTTTTTAGTAACCGGAAGTGACACAAGAGGGTGGAGCTCTTAGGCGACCATAATTTTACAATTAACTTTCACGAACAGAAAAAATGCTGTGAAAGGGTTACATTTAGTTAGTTACTTAGTTACATAACTCCCAGACTGGACAACGCCGTGGTAGCGACCTGTCAATCACAAGGTAACCCACCCTAAAGAATATGTGTATTTGACTCTAAATGGACCATCATTTACTAAATGAACATCATGCTGTATTGAAGAAGACTTGAAACTAGAGATTGAGACCATAAACTCATGTTTACAATGTTTACTGAGGTAATAAATCAAGAGAGAAGTAGAGTCATTTTCTCATAGACTTCTATACAACCAGACTTCTTTTTTTCAACCAGAGGAGTCGCCCCCTGATGGCCAGTAGAGAGAATGCAAGTTGAAGGCACTTCCGCACTTGCTTACCTTTTTGCCTGATTTGACACTCAAGGGTCCGATCTGTGTCGGTATCAGATGCCGAGGGGCGTGACAAAGCGTCGCTATTTGACGTCCTGGTAATGAGAACGGGCTGCAGGGTTCCCAGATGGAATAATCACTACAATGGCTTCCACATGCTACTTTACAGTGAGCTGGATTTGTAAACATATATATTGTGAAATGAATTAGGCCTTGTGAAAAGTCAGAAAGGATTTCAAAAGTAAGCTTGTTAATTTGACTGTAGTACTGCGTGTTCCATATTCCACCACTGGATAAGTAAATCAGAGGGCTGTCAGTTTTTTCCCCTCCACTTTCAAAGACTAGATGTGACACCATCTCCTTATTAAGTAGCCAAGCGTTGTTGGGTTTTCAAATGCATTAAGCACAATACCGACAAAGTCTTAAATCATTGCCGTATCATGTTTCCCTAATGACACGAAAGGCAGTCCTCGCTCTTGACTGCATTAATGGAGCAGGCGTGTCCAGATAGAACGTGACAAGTGTTCACAATGCCGGAGTGATACATCTCCATGAAGGAGGGGAGTCACACCAATGCCACAAACCCATGTGCAGAGCACATGTGCAAGAAACACATCCGTGCACATGGATGAAACTACTGTAGGAACACGCGCAGACCAACGGGAGTAAATGCTTTTCTAATTTCTTGTGTTGCGCTCACTGCCTCTGCACATATTGTCAATCTACTAGCTGTAAATTGTCAGTTCATCATTCATTTTTAATTGCTAATTAAGCACTAAGATAACACTTGCTGTTAAATATGTGATTGATATATTGTGTGTGTGTGTGCATGTGCACAAGTGTCAGTGTAGAACCGCGACCTGTTCTTCTTCGTCAACCTTCAGCGAATTGACAGAAAAGCTTTGTGCCTTTGCCCTCGTGTCTGTCACGGAGATGGAAAAATGTGAAGAAAGGGAAAAAAAACAAAAACAAAGGGGTTATTAATGTTTAACACAAAGAGAAAGTAGTGACAGATTCAGAGACTGATAGGAGGAGTACATTTAAATTAAAGAGACAGGGAGGGAGGTGGCAGAGGAGGAACAAGGAGATGGGTAGTTTGGGGACAAAAAGAAGAAGTGGAGATAACGGAGAGGAGAGATAGAAGGGGAAGAAGAAAGTGGAGGGCTCCGGCTGAAGATAAAAGATGCAGCCGCTGAGCTAACAGCAACCGCGCACATTTGTATGCATACAGTATGTGAAATATATGCCGAGTCATTGTACATTGTCTGCAGCAACGACAGGTTTGTTTGAGAACAAACAGAGGAAGAAGTGGGTAATTAGCAACGAGCAGTGATGAGGAAAACAAAATACAGAAACACAGAGTGATTTACTGGCTGTGTTGATTGATTGACAGGTTGACTCTACCAAATCATCAGACAGTAGTTAATGGTGGCTCTATGTAATTCCCCCAAAGGGAGGGAGGCGAGCAGCGGTGGCAATAATAAATAATCCCGAGCTCTGCTAAGTCAAGCACGGCCGGGTAATTGGTGTGGCGTTAATATTTGATGAGCCCGTAAAGGCATCTAAAGTGACCAATGATTGCCACAAGTGCCACTGAAACAGATGGGTCAAATGCATTCTGGAGTGTATGAAAATGGGACGAAATGTCTTTTCAGAAATGAGAAAGAATTGGGGATGAAATGCAAATGAGGACCTTCTTCCAGCAGGACACACAACAATAAAAGTGTGGGGATACAAAAGATAAAACCGATGTCCTCCTGTTAAATAACAAGTATTTTTTTGAGTGGAAAATAAAATAAATTGCCTACAGAAGACTGTTTAATCATTCTAACTTAGGTTGGAAAGTCAATATCAAAGCATGTGTGCTGTAGTGGTTGTGTTTAAAGTACAGTTATAGTAATTTATGCTTAACAAACCTCATGTAAGGCAAAATAGTGATTACAGAACAAGTGGAGACAAGTTCGGAGACACATAAACAGCCAAAAGAGAAAATACAAATTTAAGTTACTGTTGATGTTTTTGTCACGTAACTTGCCTACTTCAGTAACGACACTGCCGTAGTTATTTTTCCCCAAACGACAATCTTTTCCTAAACCTAACCAAGTGGTTCTGATGCTTAAACCGAACTAAGTATTTCACAATCTTTTCCTTAACCGAACTAAGTAGTTTTGTGGTCTAAACCTAACCAAGTTGTTCCCTGTGAATATATTCACAGAGACATGTAACAAATTGGAATTTTGACATGTGTCGCTGGCCTTCGTCGGAAAAAGGACGAAGAATGAGGCGTAACTTTTTGTAAGATATACAAACTGTTGTTTGAGGATACGTTGTAGAGGGAATGAGAATTGTGGCGTAGAGAAGAAACAGAAAAACACTTCTTCTTATGACCAGACCGACCCAAGTGTCACGTTAGAAAGAGCGTATATTATATGCATATCATATAGTCTATTCTAGAATAAGGGACATTTGCTGAAAGGCAGCTCTTAGAATGCTAAAGACTGTTTCAGCTACCACCTTTGCTGTGTTTGTCACTATGAAACACACACACACAGGGAGATTTCACGTGTACAACATTCGCCAATTGGACGGATATAAAGAGTGCCATCTCTGCACGTCGCATAGGAAACAACCAGTCTGTTATCTGCAATGAGTAAGGATCCCACTGATGGAGCTCCAAAGCCTTGGTAGTGACAGACGCCTATTAAGCAATTGGAGTCAAACATGCAGACGCAACCCCTCCAACACACACACACCCACACACGCACACACGTCTGCTCATCCCCTGACACTCAAAACACTCATCTGACACTCAAACGCTACCGACTGACAGCCGAGACACGCTGCCCTGACAGATCAAACCTGATTTACAATGCATGCGTGTTTTGTGTGTGTGTGTGTCATTCTGTGAGGAGGAGACGAGCAGAGGGAGTTGGGGGTCAGAATTGTAAATTTGAAAGTGTCACATATCATGCCATTTATCTATCCAGCACCCCCTCCTCTCGTTCACACACACACACAAACACACAAAGTATCCACGTCCTCCCCTCCTAGCCATTCATTCCAACCTTGAGGAAAATCAATCAGCTCGTTCTGTCTTATTTCGCCACTTTTCTCCTGTCCCTTCCCATTTGTAGACTGCATCACTGTCGTCCCCTCGATGTTAAGCAGTGGAGTCAGTCCCAGAGACAATCTGTCCCCATCACCAGATGAATATCGGACACATTTGTGCTTCGGTGCACTCCCCAGATACACAGTAAACCTAGTCCTCTGAAAACTACGTCCATGTGCATATAATCTGCGCGAGCAAATATGTTTTAGGAAATGTCACACTATCTGGACTCATATATTTCTAATCAACATAATGATTAGTGTCCGTATGGAAATAATCAGCTACATTTTTACCGTTTGTTAAATCCTAACTCTTGGCAACTAAAGCATCGTTTCACATTTTTGTAACTGCACACTAAATGTAAACTAAATCTAACTGATATGACCGTGATGAAACCATCATTTTCACATTTCTTACCAAATTTATTAAAATCCACATTTCACGGCTGTAACCACTGTATAGCATTACAATAACAGCACAAGCCTGTTCTCTCCTTCCTGTGGACTGGAAATGAAGCTATCAGCACATCACAACATCTGGTGAATTAAAGTCAATTAGTTTAGTTAAAGTATAAACAAAGCAGATTTTTTCTGAAGCACTTCGTATGCTGTATACCCTCTGGGTGGAACTTTTTTTTCATCACCAGCTGAAAGTAGGTTTTTAATGAGTAACTAAAGGGGAGGACACACGCCGAGTAGTGTCTATGGTCGGCATCATCTATCAAAACATGAGAAAATCTGGTGAATCTGTGTTTTCGACTGATTATCTGGCGATAGCAATGTGTGCTTTCTTACGTGTGTAGCAATGTGTGCTTTCTTACGTGTGCAGATAAAGCATTAAATTGTTTAATTTGACTGATTTTGCGTCTGGCTAGTTAGCTAGCTAATGTTAGCTTTCTAATTCCACCATGTTTTCATGCTAACGTTACGCAGGTTGCAGAAAAGGAGTGGAACAGCGTGAGTGGCTGCTCCCCGCCGCTAGGAAACTACAGCCAGTCTCATATCAGAAGTGGGCGTCTCTCAGCCAGTTGTCCATTTTTTTTATTTTTCAAAATGATGCAGTAGGTGGACTCAGACCTGGGGGGGAGTTACACTTTAAGTTAATGTAACTAAAAGCACCTACGGTTAGGGTCTTGGTTAAATAATTAAAAAAGTTAAAGAAAGACAATGGCATTTTGGGGAAAACAGTCATTCGCTTTCCTTTTGAGATCTGCACTCCTGTAACACTGTCTGACTCACGATAGACAGGTAAAAATAAGGATCAAAATCAATGCAGCATAATCAGATATATAGTCTCTTTTTTCCCACACATTCTCCTTCCTTGACAAAACCTGGCTCCTACATTACCCACAATGCAATGCAGGTGTGTTATGCTAGGCTAATGTAGCCTCGAGCCGCTAGCTTTCACCTTGTGAGTCTCTGTGTGTGTGTCATCATAACAAAATGGTCCTGGTGAAACCCACCGCAACAAGAACTACGACAGAATTGGTTTTGGGTACTTTTCCAGGTGTTCATATGTCTGTCTGTCTGTCGACATATTTCGTCACAGCGAAAGCGTCACAACCGTACAAGATACAGTCCAAACCTTTACAGGTGTGTAGTTGAGATCAAAGTGAAGGCCGAGGTCTATGATGGGTGCGGCATCGCGTCCGGTGAGATTCCATCACAAGATGGTCTCTAGTTTCTTTCTAATTTTACATCTTTATGCAACTTTCTTTATACATGCAGTAGTATTGCCAAAGGCCTGTAACAGACAAAAGTATATGTAAAATCGGTGGAGGTCTTTAAGCATAAAGCTACAACCACGGGTGGTTAGCTTAGCTTAGCGCAAAGACTGGAAGCAGGGGGAAACAGCTAGCCAAGCTCTGTTCAAAATGTACCTTCAAGGACCTTTAAAGCTTACTTATGAACACGACAGGATGCAGGATGCAGAAGGCCAGTTTCTCAAAGCTTGTGAAGACTTGTGTTAGACAGTCAACCCCCCCCAAACAATTAGAGAGTCAAATTAGCATATTGAATACTTTGTGTGCATGTGAGCTGTCACAGATGTCGGCTGTCAAAGAACACCAAGCTAGACCACCAGTCTGTCACGTTTGATGCTTAGTCGGATCTCCAGAATAATAAGGAATAGATTAAAGGTTTCTTTTTTTTCGTCACTTTATTTTCCGAGGTGTGTGCGCGCATTCGCTATATGAACACAGTATGAGTGTGTGTATGTGTGTGTGTGTGTGTGTGTGTGTGTGTGATGTGGCCTCAGGGCCTCGACGAGGGGTACCGCCGAGGGAATTCCCCGAAAGGCAGAGATCCTCAGCCAAAAGGACAACGTGCATCACCTCTGCCTCTCATCTTCGCTCTGCATGCCGCAGACACGCACCAACACATTCAAGCTCACCACCTTCACCGCGATCGCGCTCCACTCAAGCTCACGTGCACGTGCACATTCATACATTTACTCAATGTAGCATTCTGCCCTCGCCTCTTAGAAACTCGAACACAAAGACATTGTTCCTGCAGGCATTACACGTAGAGAGTCAAGTGATGTTGCCAGATGATGAGCCTTGAACTATCATAAAAGACTCACGGGAACAGGCCCAACATACCTTTTGAACATCTATCATCCCACTTATCCCACGCGGCGTGTTCGTGCACAGTGAACGATACACTTTATGGCAAATGAG
Source organism: Pholis gunnellus (assembly GCF_910591455.1). Taxonomy (NCBI): domain Eukaryota; kingdom Metazoa; phylum Chordata; class Actinopteri; order Perciformes; family Pholidae; genus Pholis; species Pholis gunnellus. The sequence goes on from NC_136531.1 coordinate 24,071,590, forward strand.
GCATGTTGTGTATTAAAAAAATGTAAAATCCTTATTTCTATCCTCTAATCATTTGAAGAACACGCTTGCCTCATATTTTAGTCAAAGGCTCTGACGCCACCCACAGATTGCATCTTTTCAAGTCGAAGCATGGCTGGTGATGAATCAAATTCTGAATGTGTGCGTACGCCTCTCTCTGACACATGGTCACAGCAGTTCCACAAATTCCACATGCACAGCGATGTGTAACAACCAGTAGCTTGAGCTTTGTCTGCCGAGATATTGCAATTAAGTAGCAACACTACTGTTGCTGCTCGAGAAACAATATTTAGTTTTATCTAAATTATCAATAAATTCCAAATTCTGTTCTGTATTTATTTGTTTTTAAAATTAAAAAGCAATTATTTAGTCATGAAATAGAACCATGTGTTGATATGAGTGGCTCTTTGTAGTTATAAAATCCTTGAGATTCCTGTCCTTACCTGAAGGACACCGTAGTTCTCCGACCCGCTTGGAAATGGAGGGCTGAGCGGAGGTTTCAATCTGCAACTCAACCCTCACTGTTCCTTTATTAACCCTCTGAACCCCTCTGCTCCTGTCACATTGTACTCTCAGTGGCCTCCATTCTCACTGCAACATAAAAGTCCTGCACCTGTATGAAAACAGCAGAATGATGGTTAGAAGAAGAGAAAACTCATAAATGTCTTGTGTGCAGTAAAACACAGTTGCCATGCCATAAATCATGAAAAAAATAAAATAAAATGCTTTATTTTATTCATGTTCTAAAAATTGTAAAGCACTGGAATCTACACATCCAACATGTTGGAGTGTTGTCGGTATAGGAAGAACATCGGAGGTTCTACGTGCTGTATACATTGAACTATTTACATTTGTACAACCTTTAGTTATAGCCAAAGTTTTTTGTTACGTGACTGTTGGTCTTAGCCGAGTCAATCATGGCTCCCTAGTGGCGCTGAGGAGGAGCTCAGATTTTTTCACTTTTTACATGATCTGGTTACTTCAAACGGTTTATGCAGGACGAGAATATCACAATGTTAAGCTTCGTTTTGGCTGCTTTTTCTCACGGAAGCACTCGTCACACATGACGTGTGGAGGCCCTTTGGGGTTCAGGCGGTTAATAACTGCAACAAAGCCAGGAGGGGAAAAAAAGAAGAGAAAGATGGTAACTTGTGAATGATAGGGTGTTGAGTATGCAGTGCAAACAAGGCCCTTGTGCTGAACTTTTGCAGGGAATGTGGGAGTCTGTAGGGACACAACCTCTAAATGCAATTCGCTGACAATTCGCCTCTGTGTAATATACCTGCCCCTCAGTTCTTTGGCACCTTCTCTCCCTCCACATTCAAGGATTGTAATGATAAATGATATCAGGCGGGAAGAGGAAAAGGGGAGAAATTTCAAACATGAAACATTAAATGCCTCCAGTCAGTTATGATTTAAGATATTAATATGACTTTTGCAGAGACCTACAGCATAGGCTACACTGCAAACTGCAATAGCGGTAGAGACTCAGACAACCTTTTTTGTAACAAACCTAGACGCTGAATCTGAAGGCTAATAATCGGGCTAAACAAGTTTGTTCGGAATGGTTCCAGAAACTCTAAAACGCGTTTCCTTACCGTCTGTCTGTAAACGCAGCACTGACAGCGGCCTGCATTCATTGCCTTTGCTCACAAAGGTCAGTACATGCACCAGCTGTTTACACTATGCATGACGGATGAAGGGTGAAAACAGAGGGGTGCAGAAGAGACGAAAAACAAAAGGCCAGCAACAAGAAAAAACCGAATTGATGGACATTTGCAGAAAACGTTGCTATACCAACATTCGTACTGTTTGGCCTAATAGAGGGGTGCAGGGATGAGTCTTAAAACCCGGCGATGAGTCAGCATTTTTTCTCCCCCTCGTCCCGAAGTCAATGGGATTTTTGAATGGATTTTTAGTCAAATGCCCGAAATAAGTTCAGTGGTTAACACACTTTTGTTACACGCTTTTTTTTTTGAAACGGCAGTTGATAACAAGTGGCTAAATGAGACTACAAAACACAACATCACGCCGACTAGTCCGCCTTTACAGACTTGTTGCGTATTCTCACGCTCATGCGCAGTGGTGTAGTTCATAGCCCAAATGTTAGCTGCCGATTTTATTTACAACTCGAAAACCATAAAAGTGGTGTTCATTTGTGAACATTGTCTTCCTGAACCAAACCAAGTATCACAAAATTGTCATTTTGTCGAGGGAACCAGTGCGATGCTAACTTCCATGTTGGCCCACAAAAATACGGCATCCCTGCAGCGCTCTATTGCGGCACCCATGTTTTTAATCTATAGATTTAAAGAAAGAAAACTGTCCCCTACAGAAACACTTGACTGCTACACAACCATTGTGCCTCTCTATTTTGCAAGTTTTCGATTTACACGTACACACTTACAGGTGTTAAGAATACACCCTCAAGCAGTATAATACCTGCACGCAAATCACACATCTCTCAACTCCAGCGCCGTGCTGTGTTTTAGCAGCAACACTGTATTCTCTTGTCAAACTAGTTGACAACACTGCAGCGCTCGTGGCACGCGTCGGCGGCTGGGATGAGTCGTGAAGCCTCGGTGGGGTAGCTGTCATCCGGTCTTCATAGAGGGTGTGAGCTGACGTCACTTTCTTCCCACCCCGCCTCACCACTGCCACAAACAAGAGGAGAACAGAGAATTATCTTGGAAAAAGTTTGGGGCATTAGAGTCAGTGGTCTGTAGGCATTGAAATCTGAGGTCCCTGACGCATACGAAACATGTCGCCGGTTCTATTTAAAGCAGGAACTGTCTGATAAAAAGTCCCTTCAAAAGAATATTGTTTGCGTGGACAGTTTCAGGCTCATTAATCCTGAGCGTCACAGCCTGCTTTCCAAATAATAACAAATACATAAAAATTCAGCAGTTCATGTTTTATTCCTGAAATGCATTACGAAGCAAATGTTGCGGTGTCACAAGATATGATGTGAGATTTACAACTGATTGATGCGATCATATTCTTTTATGATTTATTTTTATCTGATTAACTGTAAGCAAAAAAAAAAAACCCACCTGCATCTAGCTGCAGATTTCTGGTAATGTGTGTTCCCATTGTGCCGCTCTGCACCTTCCAGACAACAACATGGTTCCCTGATGAGCTTTGTGCACATATATATGGGACCTTAATGTCAAATAGTGATCTGGTTATGACAAGCAATAAGCCTGTAAATCGCTAACCGTTAATGCGCTTTGCTAGGATGCACAAGTTACGAGTTTCTACTGTATTTTGTCACTATACCATTCCTTTTACAGCACTCATACCCAACCGTATTCATAACAATAATCAGCCAGATCTGTGTGTGAAAACAGATTCTCCAGATGTTCTAATGTTCTGATAGATGATGCCGATGATAGACGCCACTGGGCGTGTGTCCTCCCCTCCTCTCCCAGCCCAGTTTAGTTACACAGGTGATGCAAAAAAAGGTTCCACACAGAGGGTACAGCATACGACGTGGTTCAGAAAATACTGCTTTGTTTATAAACTGTTCAGGAATGTTGTGGCTCGGTTTATTGATACTATTAATATTTTATTATGTCTGAGACACAGAAATACAAATCCTCAATTATTTCCACCAATTGGCCTGAGAACGAGGACATCCCCATAGTCACGGTGTGCCAGGGAACATTTCGATCCCTCAGAGCCTGAAACAAAATCCTCGCCCCGGATACTGTGGTTCACTGAGTCCAACTCACGTGGAAAGTTTTTCACACAGCACAGGTGTGTATGTGGAGACAGAACTCGGAACAATCAGCAGCATCGCTCGCTAATTAGTTGCTCGGTTAGGAAATGGATGCAGCACAACACAGAGCGCGAACCGTGTTGACACAGAACCCAGAGCCGAGGCAATGCGTGGTGAGCTTGTTATGGTTGTTAGAATATTCATCAGCATCTTCTGTGCAGAAAAATAGCCCCCATGCATGTTACTCATCTAGTGGGAGCAGTTCGACGTGACTTGTTTTCGCTATGAGGGAATTGTTCAACTTCAACGAATATTTTTTCTCCAGTTTGTAAACACATTAAATAAGGATGTTTTAGACCGATGGTTTGGGTGCCTTTCCCAATACAAATGTCGAGATGTGTGGAATTCACCATGCGTGTGTGTGTGTGTCTGTGTGTGTGAGGGTTGCCACGGCCTATATTCCTCTCTTGTGCATCCCCACAGCGCTGAACAAAGACTGTCCCGATCGAACTTGGCGTGAATTCTTCCAGCCTGACATTGTATGCATGCGCGCATCTTGCGTGTGTGCGTTCTCTCAGTGTATTTTTCGAACATGTCACTGTGTACGTTCGCTTGTGTGAACGGTTGTCCGTGCATGTTGTGCCGTCATGCCCTCTTGCCTGATCGGCCACGTTCTCTTCCACATACATATTCAGCACTTTGCTCTTTTTTTTCCCTCCTCTTTTCACTCCTCTCCAACGTTCTTTCCATTTTAGGGTGTTATTAGATAGGACAACTCTTGCCGGCGGCAATTCTCCTCTCAGCACTCTACATCCAAAGGCATGTGGGTTTTGGAAACCAGTGTGTGTGTGTGTGTGTGTGTGTGTGTGTGTGTGTAGGTACACTGCAGCACGTACAGCAGTTAGCAGCATGTATGTGGTGCAGAAAGATAAAGCGTTTGCTAAGATCTGCTCATTTAAGGTCAGTATTCCATTCATTTTCCTTCTCTCTGTAACCCTCGATCCCCCATCATGCATTATGCCTCTCATCAAAACGACAGGAGGGCCACTTTCACTTTGACCCCCGTCTCTGTACCCTTCTCTCTCTCTCTCTCTCTCTCAACACACACACACACACACACACACACACACACACACACACACACACACACACACACACACACATGTTCAAGCTCTTGCACACACAGACCCAGACACATGCGAGCATTGGTGTAAGAGCCCGGGGCCTCCGTCTATTAAAGGTCCATCCATCATCACATCTAATTTTAATACGGCAGGAATAAAAAAGATGCTTACTCGGCTAATTAAGACATTTCTGAAACCTGCATGCCGGAGTCTTAAGCTCGCCCGGAAAACCTCTCTAAGCACTTAAACTTAAAGGCATGCACGTTCACACAGAAACACACTGAACAAGGTCAACGTGCTCAGCCAATTATGGCTCATGCTGCTTTCTGTCTCGTGTGTGTGAGTGTGTGTGTGTGTGTGTGTGTGTGTGTGTGTGTGTGTGTGTGTGTGTGTGTGTGTGTGTGTGTGTGTGTGCGCGTGGACGTAGTCTTTGCAGTGTGAGACATGATTACATGGTATATATGGTTTTCTAAAGCCCCCTAGGGCCATACGCTACAATGCAAAGCATTCAGTGTATATTTTGATCCTACATTTATCCCTTCTGCTTCTTTTATCTCTGTGTTCCTCACCGTTTTCCATCGTTTTGTGTTTTTTCTTTTCTCCTCTGAGCATCTTCTTTGTGGTTATGAAGGTAAAGTTCCTCTCAGTCCTCAGGCTGAGGCAGGAGCAGACAGGGCCAGCGCACATTTATTCAGCTCAATCATTAAGTCAATCCAGGTCAAGATCAATAAATCATTTAATGCTCAAAAAAAATTCACCAAGCTCTTTTATAATTCTGTTAACTCTTTGTTAATGGCCAAAGCTGCAAAGTTCCAGTCTTAAGTATGACTGATTTGCTTTTAAGTCAAATTAAGGCACGCTTCAAAGTGAAACTATGAAGCCACACACACACACACACACACACACACACACAGCTTCATGCTGCGCACCTCTGCAAGGTTATTTTAACAAAATCCAGTGATGAGTGTAGCAATATATAATATATAAAGAGTATTGAGTTCTAACTCAATCAACGCTCACTTTACAACATTGCTTACAAACTATAAGCTTTCTTTGGTCGGTTGATTGTCAGTTGTGTTACCATGAAAACACAGCTCACATCTCAAGAGATAGCCCAGGGATTGGTTGGCAATAACCTTTCGGGTGTATTGTTATTCATTTTCTTTTGTTGACTGTTCGACTTGACCAGACTGTGATTCCGACTTAAGGCAAGACCGGCCCCCTTTGTAGGTCTGTCAGAGACGGAGCAGCTTCCTGACAGCGCCACACTGCCAGGATGCCATTAACGATGCAGTGGTTAAGGCTATAATTTAACTGTAGTTAGAGCTTCCTCACCGCCCCCGCCTGCTGCCTCTCACTCTGGCCACAGAAGCAATGCTGGCCTCAGCATCACTACTGCAGCTCAATACTGGCAGTGTGGAGGACATGACATCCACTCGCCGCTGCAGCCTGGCAGGTTTTGTTATCATGAAATGGTAAAATCGTTTAACTCCTGGAAGCCAGTCGTTAGAAATATACAAGCTTTGTTTTCTCCCAATAAACAATACCTGAGCCCCGTGTTAAGCTATTCGAGCTGAGGGGATGTGGAATCAAGATGAGCACAGACTGCCGCGTGAAACATACCCAAACAGATCTATTACGAGCCGTATTGATCCACACTCAAAGATGGGCACCTCGGAGCAATGTGCTGTGTTTCAGCATTGCAGTCTGAAAATGGAATCTCCCATGAGAAGTTAAATGCAGCCCAGCCAGCAAAATGTTTTCACAAGCTCGGCTGCTACAGATGACAAAAACCTCTCCTTTCTTCAGTGTGAGAGCGTGCGGTACAACCGAGGTAAAATAGAACAGCGCTCGCCTTGTTGCGTCTCCTTTTCCACCGTGTCCATTTAATGAAACAAGTAAATCAAGGTCACGTAGTTTATTATTTGTATAATCCGTGGTTGCGGGGGAAAAGGCAGAATTGTTGCACAGGTGGTCTACGTTGGGAGCGAGCACAAAGCAAACACACTGTTGCACTTATAGCCATTGAGCCGGTACCACGCAATCCACGGCAAGTAAAATCAGCATTTGGAGTTCTCAAGGTTTATCATCAGTTCGTACGGAGAGAGGGAAGAATAGCAGGCTTTTGCTTAATCCCACGACGTATTTGAAAGCAGATGTTGGATATTCAAACAGCTCAACAGCCTTGATATTTCATCAACGTCAATGGAAAGCTTCCAATTTGTTGTTTGAAGATCAGGGATCTTCCTAACGATTAATTTGCCTGAGATTTAAAAGGATGTTTAAAGTCCACTAGTCTAACAGTAAGAAATCACCCAGAAGACACTCAAAATGAATCACGATTAAATTTATAATGTAAAACATTGTCAGAAAAAATATTGAGTCGATACAAATTTTTAAATCGTGAATCACATTTTTCTTTTTTTTTGTATATTTTACATTGTGGAATTACAACTCCTGTGTCTGTCACGTGATACCATTGGGCCCAAAAATACTTTAGCCCCTAGACCAGTGGTTCTCAAACTGTGGGGCGCGCCCCTCTAGTGGGGCGCAGCGGTATTGCAGGTGGGGCGCGGGGGGAAATGCAGAATTTTATACATACCTGCAAACTTGTCGCTTTTCGGCGAAATTCGCAGTTTTGAATCACAATATATCATCCACGTGAATCGTGTAGATCCGTAGAGTTGCTTTTTTTTGGGGGGGGGGGGTCAACTGGGGGGGTCAACTTTCTCAGATTGGAGTGAGACGAGGAGAAAAGGTGATGTGGTGATCTTCACAATAAAACATCTTTGATGTGACGTGTCGAATCTTGGCCAATCAGCGTTAAGATGTCTACAGCGTGCGTCTTTCCCCCCCGTGTTGCGGTTCAGTTCACGCGGTCACTCGTTAACGTTAAACCCGAACACCGGCGGATCTGGTTGCAGGTTGTTAGTTTTAACTCAAAGCAGAATGAAAGGCCCAGATACTGATGAGATGATGAGGTCAAAGAGCTTCAGGAAGAGGACGCTGGTTGTGTACCGCAGCTTGACGCAGGGCTGAGATGTGAAGGAGCTGGGCCTGAATAAAAGGTGGAGCTGGGTCTGGATAAAGGTGGAGGTCTAAACAGAGTACAGCTTCCTGCAGTCACAGTGTTTTAAATACATTGATAAGGCAGGGTATGCTAAATGCAGCCTCTGCTCGAAGGAGATAAAGTACAGCAACAAGGGCTCACGTGTCCTCTCATCACATTGCAGACACTGTTCACTGTGATGACCACAGCCAGAGGACCAACAGTCCCACGTGCAGTTAAATCACAGCTATTGTTTTACTCTTGATAAGCTACCTTAGCCAGAGTAGATTATCATTTTCATTTAAATAATTGAACTGGATTGAATGCATATGAATTGCAAATAGAATATTGGCCACAATAGCTGTACAGTAACAGTAGAAGTTAATATGAAGCCATACAGTAATGACACCTAATTACTTTATTTGTACAGGCGATGGTTCTCGCTACTCCTGCTATCTTTGTTTGTATATGACTAAAACTTTTAAAGGTTAATAATAATAGAGCTGAAATACTGATTAATAACTGAATAATAAATTAGCTTTTTGCTTAAAGTAAATGTTTTATCACTTCATTTTCTTCTCAGAGTACACCAGAATGCCACATTTTAAAGCTCATATTTAAAATAAAATTATCCTGGTATGTGTGAGCACATGGCGTTACAAAATGTTATTTCAATAATAGTTCAACATGGACCATTTTGTTACAATTTTGTTGGGGCGGTGGGGCATGAACATCTTTCTTCCTCCAAAGTGGGGCGTGACAGAAAAAGTTTGAGAACCACTGCCATAGACCTATAATGGGAAAGTGACGTCTGTAACTCAAAAATAACCACGATAACCTCAGTTCACACTGCAACTATTTTTCTCAAAGATGCATTTTATCTAATGACCATGAAATCATACAATACACTATTATGACATGCAGTTAGTTTTGTCAAAGGTATGCTATGCAACATCATAAGCATGAGACCTGGTTGTTATATTCACTGTTTTATTGCTGGTTTGTTGTCCAAATCTAGTAGTCAGGCCCGACTCCTCTTGCCTGAGGGGCTCCACTGCTCGGGCCCTTTATTTTTCCGAGCTCCTCACAGTGAACACAGCTCTGCTCACGAGCTGCAAGCTGCTCCGTCTTTTCTCGGAGTCTCCCCCAAGGCTGCCAGCTGTTGTTCCCTAATCTGTGCTGCCTGTTTTACAGTGTTCAGACACATGTAAAATGTATTGGATACCTCCTCTGAACGGCCCATTACACTTGCTACCTGGCACCTCTTGTTGGTGTGAGGCTTTTAGTGACCAAGGACCGGGTGGAAAGATACAGGGCTGTACACACTGGCCTCCAAGTCCTTTTGACAAAACTGTTCTTATTCACATTATCGATCTCCTCTGTGATCAAAGTTGTACACCAAATATTCAAGGCAGTCTCAGGAGTCATCTTCTCACTCTTTTGGGTCTTGTTTGCCGCATGGTACCAGATTGCTGCACAATCTGGTATGAAGTGCCACCTGCCGAGGTAGCTGGAGACACCTGTGGTGTTGCGTGCATGTGCGTGCCATCGTCTCGGCTTTGTCTTTGTCCGATTCACTTCTCCCACTGCTTCATTGCGCCTCTATCCTTCTCTTGGTTCTGGTGCACAAAGATATCAGCCAAACAATTACATACTGAACTGGGGTTGTCACGATACCAAAATGATGACTTCGATACGATACCTGCCATAAATATCATGATACCCGATACTTACGATACGATACCAGAATTCGATACAATACCACAAATACGATATGATACCACAGATACGATACGATACTGGTATATTTATCTATAATAGTAATACATAAAACATCTGTATGGTTCCCTTTTTTACCAGCTTGTTCCTGCCCAGCTTTTTGAACACTTAACAAATGGCATTAATATTAGTATTAGCCTACAGCAAGATATTAATGAAAACTACCTGTCGTTCTTTGAACTCTTTGAAAAGTTTGGGGTGTCTGTCTGAAAGGTGCGTTGCCATGTTTGACGTGTTGCCTCTCTTGGTCTGTGTGGCTTTGAAACAAGGTTTGCAGACGGGTCTCTGTATGTGTTGTGAATCGTTTTGATTGCGTAACATAATTAATATAGTTCATGTTGCTTGTGTAACACTGTTTATGTTGTTAAGCTGTAGATGTGAGAAGCTTAATTGACCTGATTTACTTTTATTGTGAATAGCATGAAACAGGAAGTGCTTTTACTTTGAAGAGCTAGGAAGTAGCATGATACGTGCTTACGATGAGAACGACAGTATGAAGAAATCCACATGTCGAGTGCGAGAGCGCGTTGTGTTCACTTTAACAGTTTGTTAAACGCAGTTCAAAAGTAAAGTGATTCCGTTCAAACCCAGACGTGTCTTGGTCCTCATTAGAAGCTCCACTTCACAACAGTATGTCGGTGGGCTTTCCTTCACTGCCTGCAATGGAGCCAAAGTACTTCCAGATTTCACTTCTGGCATCTTTTTTTCCCAACAAGCCGAGGATGGTCGGCAAAAGCTCCTGCACTTGATGCCATGTCTCCCCTGCGATCACTCGCTGTGAGTGAGCGCTGCCTGTTGCGTGTGTGAGTGCTGGCCAGCCCCGCGACCCTTGCAGTCAATGCGTGCAGGCAGCATGACAGGAAGCGGAACAGTGAGTGTGCTCTGATCGCGCGCTATTTTAATGAAGTATCGATACTAACAATATGCAAAATCGTATCGTTTTTAACGTACGGGTACCGCGGAACCTTTTTAGAATCGATACACCGTGCAACATTATACTGAACAATGGAAAACATTCTACCACCACTTTACTCCACTGCCAGCCAGTGCAAATAACTCAGCACTGTAACATTCAATCACATTCCAATTTGAAAATGAAAAGCAGAGGGTTTCTTACTTTCGAGGACAGTTGTAATGTCCACTGTGCAAGTAGCTTAGCTAGCAAGGCTACTCAAAGAGTATTATAATAGTAGTTTGAAGAACAAAGTTATTCAAAGCGTTGAAGTGGGCTGTATAGGAGACTTTGGATTTTGGTTTATTTAGTCTTTGGCCCAGATCACGTTGCCCTCAAAGTCTCTGTGTTCCTATGGCGCCTGGCATGTCCTCTCTTTTCTGGCATTTTTAGACGTATTGTCAGAGTTGGGAGTCTTTGCCTTCTCATGTATCTCTAAGAAATCTGTTGCTGTCAGTTTCTTGCTCTAAGTGAATTATTCCCCCACAAGCATTTTATTTTTCGCTTTCATGAGCCTCGAGACTCCCTCGCCGTTCTTTTGTAAGCGGCCGACGGGGGACACTTTACGCGTCTAAGGGTACTCCTTATTGATTTCACATTTGTTTGCCAAAGTGCATGTTAAAAAAAAATAAAAAATCACTTCCTCCCCTCCTCTCTTCCTCTCGTTTCCCTTTGAAAGGATTTATTTATCTCGTTAAAGCTTGTGGCACTTCAAACCGCCAGTTTAGAAGGGGAGTCTCACTGTGCAGGCAGTGTGCTTGTAGAAGGTGAAAGGCAGAATAGAAAGAAGTCACATGATGGTAGCCCTCTATGTCTCTCTCTCTCTCTCTCGCTCTCTCTCTCTCTCTCTCTCTCTCTCTCTCTCTCTCTCTCGCTCTCTCACCATGCCTCCATGTCGTAGAGTTGCTGAGTAGGGATTCTATAATGAGAGAACGGTGACGTCGAGAGGGAGAAAAAGAGAAAACTAAGCAGAGTGGGTTGATGAAGGAGGTAAGGGGGGGGGGGGGGAGGAGGAGTGGAGTCAGGAGATCAGGATGTAGAGAGAAGATTCTCGGTCAAGGTCTTTCCTAATGAACGAATTATCATGCGAAGGTCTCACTCTCCTCCTCCCTCCCCTTTCTTCCTCAATCTCTTTTGACTGTCACTCGTTCCCTCCGTCCCTCCTTCCTCTCCTTTGTCACCATTCTCTCTCTTTCTTCTCTCTCCCTGCTTCACTGGCTTGACCTTGCTTCCCCACCTCACTCAAATCCCTTGCTCACGTTGCCCCCCCCCCCCTTCCCTCCCCCACTATTTCTATAACCTTGTTTATTTTCTGCCGCAATTCCTGTTTTCTTTATCTCTGTTGCTTCTCCTCCTTTCCACTGTGCCCCCCCCCTCCCTCCCTCCCTCCCTCCTTCTTCTTTTTTCCGAGTTACTCTAGGCCTTAGGCAGTAGTCTGCTGCTCTAAAACCTCTCTATCAGCACATCCCTGCAGTAGTCGGGTCTGACAGTAACTCTCTCTGCAGAATTGCCTGAATTACCCCGCACACACACGCACACACACACACACACACACACGTGTTCACACACACCCCGCTGTGTGGGTGTGAGCACTGACACGGTGCAACCAGAAGAGTCAGCGAGTGTGCGCTCAATTATCTTCTGCATCGCTAATTACAATATTAGATTCTCATGCATGAACGCTTGGTTTTAAATGTGAACGTATGCGCAAACACAACTCTGTCTGTGAGTTTGTGTGTGTTCATCTTGGTGTGTCTGCCCCCCCCCCCCCCAATTTATTTTCCTTTATTTCTGCATCGGCCCCACCAGCACTGTAAAGGTCACCGACTGCAGCAACGTTTGACTCCGCAGTCTGTTAAATAACAGCGTTCATATTAACTGTTCTCGACCCCCGCCCTGACGTCCGCGTGTGGGCCCCGGGGGGGGGGACGGACATTGTCTCCATAGCATAGCATCATGTCAGTGCGCACTGGGCAGGAACAAGATCTAATTCATGTCCCACCCCCCCCCCCCCCCCCGACCCTGAAGAAAGGAAACTAGAGGAGAGCATCTAAGGAGAGAAACACAAAAGGAACACTAAAAGGGAACAAAGAAAGTAATTAGTGACGTGCACATGTTTATTTCTGACATCAAATTGCCGATGAGCACCTTCAAAACAATCTCTGCGTCCCCGACTTGTCTCTCTCTCTCTCTCTGCGCACCGAGTTTGATTTCCTTCAAGAGAGTATTGACTTTCTTTGTTATACGTTGATGCCGTCTTTTTATTTATAGTTCCCCTTCTGGCCCCAGCCGCAACCTCCAACCACCGGCGCAGATGACAGCTGTGTCCTCCATTTCAGTAACATCTGAAGGTTTGAGTTTTAAGTCGGAGTTCATTCAGAGTTTGAACTGGGATTTTGACTTGTTTCTTTAAAAAGTAGACAAAGTCATGAAAACGGCGAAAGGAAAAAAATGTGAGGTTGACCGTATTTGTCACCGCTATGCCGTGTATACCCACGCTACTTGCTTGGGCACTCGCTCTTCAATTTGGAAATGAAGTTGTGCACTTACTTTTGAGCCTGTTAGTCCTCTGATGTTGCCCCTAAACCTCACAGCTGGCAAATTAGCGCTAATTGCCACTCAACCTAATGTGACCCACCTGTGTAGCATTGTTTGCAGTCGTGATTAAGCTCCATCAGGTTAAGTTCGTCTTTCACGCGTTATCGTTTCCACCCCGGTTGGATCATTATTCTGAACTGATGAATGGCAGAGCAAAGTACAACTTGTAATGGGAGGTGACTGAAATTCAGGCTTATTGGACCTTGAAGTGCACTGGAAGAGGTTTTTGTATATCTTTATCAAGCACTCTCTCAGAACATGCCATGTAGATATCAAAATACGGCAATTTCCAACAAATAGGCCCTCTTATCCCATGCTGAATCCCCACATACATTTCAGAAGTCAGTGACTCCTACCAATCCTGGCTTTGTTTGCAAACTTTTGACCCTCATTGCGTTTAGATGTAGTTCATAGAACACATCAACCTGATACATCTTTGTTATTCTGACAACAACGGGTGACTCTCTCACGGCTACTGCAGATGTTCCAGGGCTCCGAGGCATCATTTCAATGAGCCTGTTGTCGTCAGCGCTCTCCTATTCTCACTTTCAACACTTTCTTCTGGTGGAAATCTAAAAGTTCTTTCTCAGATAAACTGAATTGACCTTAAAAGCGTTTCGTGTGCGGAATAAAAAAAGAAATCTGTCAGGTTGGATTTGATCTGGGCTAAGTCCCTTTTAAAAAACAAAAACAAGCAAGCCGTGCTACTCGCACATGGATACAAGAACGCCAGGGCTTGTTTAGCCTCGTGCCACGTTGCATCTGCTCTGTACTCCCAGAGGTTGCAGTGATATCACTCTCTAGTCTGAATTGATAACGCAGTGGATCGCCTGAAGCTAGACATGGAAGTTATGCTTTTAGATTTCCTATAAATAAACATGTTTATTTGAAAGGGCTACAAATATTTAAAAAATGCACTTGCTCAATGAATTGAAAGAGGTCGACTTGACGTCAAGCGCCGCAAAAACAACTTATTACCAGTTGCTTTAACAACTGAACTTGCGTTAAATGACACAATAAAAGGGGGTTTCCCCCAATAAAACGAGACTCATTACCGCTAAGCGGGGAGAACTGCGATGTAAATAAAGCGAGCGCTTAAACTGTCCCAATCCAGTCCCAGCTTTGTTTGAACGGATCTCTCTTATCCCCCCCCACCCCCACCCCCCTCGCGCGTCTCGGTGGCAGCCTCAGTTCAACATGTGTCGATGGTATCTTAAGTGCCTTTTCTCCCCGGGGGGGGGGGCTTACGGAGAAGGAAGACAGAGAGACGGAACCTTTTCCCCTTCTCGCTAGGGGAAGGGGGGGACAAAAAAGGGGGGAATAAATCATGGTAAGAGTGTGTGTGTGATTAAAGGAAATCATCTGTGTGTGTGTGTGTGTTTGCACGTGTCGGTCTATCTGCAGAATCTCGAGTGTGTGTGCAGTTACCTGTGCCTGAGTGTATCTATGTGCCCCGTGCCTTATGCTCCGCGGCCCAGATGACTCTGGGTAATTGCTCCTTATCTGGTGGCCTGTCAGCTCACATCACTGTGACCAAGGGAGGGGGCCATGAATGGGGGTGGGGGGGGGTTATCCCACCCAACCCTCCTCTCTCTTCTTTTAATGGACATTATGAATGATTTATGCTCTACTGGCATGTGTGTGTGTGTGTGTGTGTGTGTGTGGTGTGTGTGTGTCACAATAAGAGAATAACGTGCGTTAGAGAGTCGTCGGTTGGACAGACGAGAGCACGCCCGCTCACCTCCTCTTGTCCTCGGTTGAGTCTGCGTTCACGGAAGACTTTATTTTTTGGGTAGGGGGGGGCGGGGGGGTTGTTTATGTTTGTTTTGTGGATCTCTGTGATTGTTTTCTGCGTAGCCTTTTGGGATTCTGTGGAATTGTAAAAGACAGAAGGATTATTGTGTTTGTTAGGAAACAGGGAAATAAGGATTGAGATATATATATATATATATAGAGAGAGAGAGAGAGAGAGAGAGAGAGAGAGAGAGAGAGAGAGAGAGAGAGAGAGAGAGAGAGAGAGAGATGATAATAGAAACACAAGAAAAGAATTTTGAAAAGTGCACGTTCTTGGGCTCAGTTGGTGGAGCGTGTACCCGGCTGCGCACCCGTGTCACTCATGTGCGCACTGCGCATTGTTTTCCTTTGATTGGACCCCCTCCGTCCGCGGCTCAGCGGCCGTTGTAATTGGTCTCTGATGGGACTGACCCGCTGGGTGCCGACTGAGTGAAACAGGCTTCGGATGGCATCCTTAAAAAAAATGTTAAGAGCAGCCTGAACGCTCTCAGCCTACACCACCCCACTTAGCTGGACGCCGTCGCCTGTGACAGAGAGCAAGGGAAAAGAAAGAGGCTGTGTGTTTGGTGGTCACACACACACACACACACACACCTCCGAGGGTGTCAACGACGGTGCGAAAGCGTTGCGAACATCCATCTGTGGAAACAAGCATATCATTATGACAAGTTGTCATTATAACCACTGTCAGGAGCCTCGACTTACTATTACAATGGGCGATTTACTGTTTGCTACAACGAGCTGCTGCCTCATTACAGCGTCTTCTCTCTCTGCACCTTTCGGACGTCTTATTCTGCACTTCAGCAGTGGCCCTTCTTCCCCCTCCACCTCTTTATCATCCTCGGGGCCTCACTTTTCTCTGCCTAACTTACTTCCTGCCTGGCTGTCACTCTTCCTCTTTCAATCACCCCCCACCCCCACCCCTCAGTCTACCCACTCCCTCGCTTTCCTCTGTCACAATCTTCCTGTGTCATTTTTTCCCTTCCACTCTCCCTCCCTCTTTCCATCCTCTTCGCAGATCCGCGGCAGGGTGAACCCCCCCCCCCCCCCCCCCCCCCCCCCCGATAACTCCTCCGTAGAGAAGCCTGCGAGTACAAATAGAGAAGGTTACCTTTCATGTTCGACTGCGGAGGGAATGTTTGAGAAATCTTTTTCCCTGAACGGGAGCGCTCACGACGAGGTCACGCAGACAACGTACACGCGCGGAGAGAGCGTGGTCGAAAAACACACCGCCACCGTGTTTCCAAAGCGTAGAAACTAGGGAGAAAAAAAAAGAAACTGAAGGGAAAGAGGATGAAAACGTTTGTGCATGTGTTGGGAAAACCAGAGCGTGTAACCGGAGCCGGCCGCGGTTGCCTTGAGAATCCAAAATGCAAAGGCAGCCGGATTGATTGACTCGTCTCTTTATTGCTCCGGTGTTCATCACCTTTCTTTCATGTTGCAACAACACAGACTTCAACGATGTACAACCCTTCTGCACGCGCCCTCATGTTGCGTCTCGCATACTTCCGTAGCATTTATTTTCACATCAGTGTGTGTGTGTGTGTTTACGGCCTTATTAATGTTTAGCTTTTAGCTTTAAGCAGTATTGCGTCCCCGGAGACCAATTATCTGACAGGGTTAAGGAAGCTCTCTGGTGTCGGAAAAGGGAGATTGTGGGGGGTTCTGACAACACTCCGGTGCGTTTCCTCGGGCATGCTGAGTGTTTGTGTGTGTGTGTGTGTATGTGTGTGTGTGCGCGCGTGTATCCCGCGTGTTGCATGCATGCTGCATGTGTGCATGAGTCGGAATCAAAATTAGTGGCAAACATGGCTTTCCAGGGCGTCGCTCTGATCATGTTTGCTGTCCCAAGAAACTTGGAACGACGTCGCATGAGGATCCCTGCGGAGTGTGTTTGTGTGTGTGTGCGTGTGTTTGTGTGTGAGAGGGTGTCACATACTGCAAATTGCTGTCAGTCACGGTGTTAAGGTATTCCGGTTGTGTCCCAGCCACTTGGTAACTATAGCAGAGACTGACAGAGGTGCTGTGGGACAGAGTGGAGTTGGCGTTTTTGAATGAGTTATCCTGAATTCAGACTGCGTCCGTCTCCAGAGGCATGGATGAATGGCCTGATTCTCTCTCCACCTCCCTTTTTCTCTCTTGACTCTCCAGCCCTCTCTCTCTCCTCTCCCTCTCTTTCAAACTTTCTCCCTCCCCTCTCTCCAAATCCGTACATTGCGTATTTATCTCTCTTTCCCCTCAGCCTCCCGATTTGGCCGCCCCTCTCTCCTGTCTGCTCTCCCCTTTCTTTTTACTCCTTCATCTCTCGCTGGCCCTCTCATGCTAAATTCTTTTCATTCTCCCTTTTCCCCTCTCATGTATTTAAAAGTGTTTTTTTTTCATTCCTAACAATGAGCTGCACTCAGTAAGCTCCAACCTTGTTTCCATAGTGAGAGGAGGTCCACTTGTGCTCTCCGCCGTCCCAACTTTCACCCGTGACGGAGTTTTCCTTCACACCAGGCCCCTCTGGCTTTCTCCATCTGCCTCTCTCCTCTCCCTCCTACAGGGAAGCAAGTATCTGCCTCTTGTTCTTTGCACACATTTGACTGCTGGAGTGTTTGCGCAGTTCGCAGTTACATCTCCCAACAGACGTTAGCTGTAGCTTATTCTCTGCATTCACATGCAGAATCTGTAGGGAACGGGACAAGATTTATATGTTATTGATACAAGAAGTGGACGTAGTCATCGTGGCGTCACTCATTGGTTTGTGGACTGCCGTTTTGAAGCCTTGAGTTTGGCATCTTGGCCATCGCCATCTTGGATTGTGGCCGTTGCCATCTTGGTTTTCTGCAACCGGTGAACGGAAGTTACCATATTTGCACTGCGGAGGAGTGACGCTGGGGTAGAGACGCCACATACGACTCTGGTAGCAACCTGTAAATCACAAGGTAGCCCCGCCCTAAAGCATACCCTGCTTTATGGTCTGTTTGACTCTAAATGGACCATCATTTACTAAATGAACATCATGTTGTGTTGAAGAAGACTTGAAACGAGAGATTGAGACCATAAACTCATGTTTACAATGTTTACTGAGGTAATAAATCAAGAGAGAAGTAGAGTCATTTTCTCATAGACTTCTATATGATCTGACTTCTTGCAACCAGAGGAGTCGCCCCCTGATGGCCATTAGAGAGAATGCAAGTTTTCGGCACTACACCGTTGGCTTCACGTTTCAGAACCGGAGGTTTTCCGCCTGGGAGGAATACATTGGCCAAAATGCAATGTCAGAACGCACCTGCTATCGTCTGACAATGATTTCACTTTTTATTGGTTTAATATTGCTTGTAAACCGACTACTTGTGAAACTATCCTGCAGTACACGTCGTCTCACAAACTCAAACTCCAGTCTCGCATCTCAAGTTGTGAATCGGGCTGGAAACACAGCGCAACAAACAACAAAAAAGGAAGTCGGATGCAGAGCCCCTTGTCTCCAGAGGCGTATCTGTCGTCAGACTGATAGCCGATTGGTTCCGAGATTGACTGGAGCGACCTAGCCACATATAGTGCCGTGTGTGTGCTGACGAGTGATTATTTGTGTGCTTATGTGACTGTTCAGATTAAGACTGATGACCGTTCTCCCTCCGGTTTCTGTCATCTTTCCTCTTTTTTTTCTCTGTACATTTATGAAGTGGCGTAATAAGCTTAACACTTAAACCCTTGCAAACACGTCCGTCTTAGTTTGTCTCGCCAATGGCTATTAGCATCCGCTCGCATCTTTACCTCGACTTAACGCGCGTTGGTGTCGCCTCTAAAGTTGACTGTTGTGCGAGCCTACAACCGCCTGAACAGCTCAGCCGCTCTCTCCCTTTATTCCTCAGCGCTGCTGCAGCTTCTTCTTCCCACTCCACTCCCTCTGTGTGCGTCACTCCCCTCTCCCTTCACTTTTTTTCTCACCTCTCCCTCTGCCTTCACCTAAATAACCCCCTAGGGTCCCGCCTTCCTCCCCTCTCCCCCTCCCCCCTCCTCCTTTGTTCCTCCCTAAAGTCCCATGGATAAAGTCTGTATTTTTGGCCAGAGGATTAACGATAAATAAAAAGAGTCTGGCCAAAAGTGGCTCTCCGCCGCAGAGACACAAGCACACACACTTAAAAGTCAATGTGTCAACGTGCGAGCTGCAAAATCCTATACGTCCCCTTCCAAGTACATGTCTGTTTAAACTCCTCCCCGGGGGACTAAAAAGGTACGGCGGAAAAGGACACACAATTGCATAGCAGTCAGACAAGTTCACTCGTGGTCTATAATTAGAACACTGGTCAATTTAAAGCTCTGCCGAGTCAGCAGCTTACACACACTGCAGAGAGACAGGCCCAGAAGGAGGGAACGTTATTAAGTTACCATTATGCGACGTCTCCGTTTTCTGCCAGTAGCTCCCTCTCATAGAGATGAGGAGGTCGTATCAGGGAACGATCATGTGACCTCTCTGGTTGCGTTCAGTCTCTGTCCCTTTACTACGAGAAGCAAAGCTACTGTGTCTACTGCATTATTGTCTTTGTGCGTCATTGAAAGTCACCGTTTAGCGGTGAACGAGAGTATCCAATTAAAGAAAATGTGGCCATTGTGCGGGACTGTAATCCGAATGAATGTAAAGCACTCGTCGGCTTTTCTCTGCAGCAAAAGTGAATCTACTGGATAAGGTTGAAGGGTCCTTCCCTCCGATTAGACAAATAACTTCATGACTAAGACTTTACACCGAGGGGAACGAGAAGGAGGGTTCCTTTTAAAAAACAAACACAATGCCCTCAAGGAGCGAGCCATTTGAATAAGGACGGTGGGATTTAATTAAAAAGCACCAGACTAAGCGGTATGATTCACGGACAAGGACAAAGGTTTTTGTAGGAAAATAGATTTAGCAAGAGCTGAATTTATTAGTTTTTTTTCTATTAGTGAGGATCATTTTAGCAAATAATTAAGCAAATATTTCTTTCGCTAATGAAGCCAAACAGAAATAGTACTGTTTGCTTTTGCAGCGAATTGCCCTCCTCGAACCTGCAGTAATAGATGCATCCAAGCTGATTCATCCAATAAAAAGGTAAAACCCACCCTCATCCTGGGATTTGTTCCTGGAGCGGTTAGGCCGTGTCCTCTCACGCTGAGCTAGTTAGGGTGAGGAATGGTTGCACTTCCTCTGGGTGGAAACCATACGCTTTTCTTTCAAAGAGCATAAAAGTAAAGTGACAAAGATAAAGTGTGTGCAGGTCCAAAACAAACCTCCAACTCCGAATAGCACGAAGAGCCCGAAACCCCTCAAAACTCTGCTACAAAGACAAAAAAAAAGGAAGATTTATGGAGATTCATAATAAATCTGCTTCCTTATCCAATGTATATTGTAATTCCCAAAATCTCACAAGATGGAGAAGAACTTGTTATTTATTGTCTGGCTTTTTCAGTCCCAGAACGAAAAAGGCACATGTGTGACAGAAGAGGCATGCAGTGTTTTCGATGATAGATATTTTGGATAAATGAAATACATGCATACTTTTTTGGAGTCGCCAGTCAAAATCAGCAACGTTCTGGCAATATTCCCAGATGCTAACTTAGTTTGAGAAGCAACTCTTACCTCTGCGACTTCAGTGTTTCTGGGCAAAGTGTCAATCTATATGTCATCCGCGACATTTCTTTGCTCACGTCTGACCGAGACGGGAGTGCCGCCTCAGCATATTTCGCCCCCCGAAACTTCTCATCTGTCTCCAGCACGAGGCTGTGAGCGGGAACATGATCCATAATTTATCTCTACTTATGAGCAGACGCTCTGGCAGGGTGTGTTGTGTGTATCTTTTTCTTCTTATTTTTTACATGCGTGTGTGTTCAAGATTTCTTTTTTTGCATGTTTCTGCCTCGATAAAGCCCTAAAAAAGTGACTTTTATCAACAACAAAAAAATCATCATTCACATCGTGTCCTTGGAAAGAAATCTTTAGTATTTTATTTTATTCTTTTTACATTACTTTCCAAATGTGTACTCTGTTGCCAGTGGTTTTAGGTGGTCATGGCAACGTTGTTACCATGGCTTTTGTAGATATCATGGAGACAAGGGGAAGATAGACCTGAAGTGCTATTGCATTTCTCACAATAAGATAACAAGCAAAGTGCTTTAAACAAAGGATTTACAGTCTCGTGATCCTTTAATTTCCTCAGGAGAAGAAATGCAGACGAGAGAAGGCTCCTCGTCTGTTATTTTCCATGTGTGTGCATGCATATTCGTATTCACTACGATTGTGTGCAATATGCAGATTTCTATACCCACTCGGGTTTTTACGTAGTCGACGTGAGAGAGACTAAAACTGCTTTGATGTAGAAATAGTGGGAGGGAGGCTGTATTGATTATCAATAGCGTGCTGACATGACCAGAGGGCCTCAGAGAACACAGAGTCTCAGTAAAGCACACTGACATAAACAAGCCCACGCAGTTTTGAGGTCCTCAATGCGAATATAAAATAATATATACAAGCACATTTGAATTATTAATTTAATCATTTATTCATAATATTGATGCACGGATGAAAAACAGTAAGAAGATTAATGCAGATAAAAGGCGTGTTGTTTCATTCTTATGCCTCTGATTCACTTCTGTTATCCACTGTTCAGTCAGACCTCTCTCTGTTTCTGCCCAGGCCACAGCCTTTATCACACACACACACACACACACACACACACACACAAACAGGTACGCACATGTGCACACACAAACACTTGAACACAGGCTCAAACCCATGATGCGTTCCCACTCCTCCCCCATGCACACACAACTACACAAAACCACAGCGCGCTCACCAACAACTATCGAACCCAAACTCTCTCACTCACACACACACGCACACACGCCAACTGCACACACACACACACACAGTGATACGGGGCTATTCATCTGTCTGAAGCAGTGGCTTATGAAAGGTCAGCCTTTGAGTTATGACAGAATCTCCTGGCCACAACAGCCCAAGCGTGGGTGGCAGAGCAGTGACTGTGTGTGTGTGTGTGTGTGTGTGTTTGGTAAATGTGTGCGTGTGTGTGTGTGTGAGAGAGAGCAGGGGCAGGCCTGTAATGAGTGTGCGGTGCTGTAGCAGGGCAGGAAAGGTGGTGAGGGAGGAGAATGAGCGCGGCGCCGGAGAAGTGGGTCGCCGGATACAGTTTACCTCAGAGCGGTGATGGAAAGGGACAGCTTAGAGGAAAGACAAACAGAGCGGAGGGCCGGAGAATTGAATACGAGACGGCTTATGGGGATGGGGATGGGGATGTGGGGGCGGGGGGGACAAAGCTTTGGCAGAGATGGAAGAGGACGGACGGACGTAGAGAGGTCAGCAGAGTGAGAGAATGCCGGACGGGTGCCAGGAGAGAGGATAGATTGGCGCGAGGGACAGCGGGGCCGGGGCTAAACGAGAGAATTATCAAGTGTGTGTCAATACACGTATGTCAATCTATGTGAGTGTTTATTCAAATCCATGCATCTAGCTGTGTGTGTGTGTGTGTGTGTGTGTGTGTGTGTGTGTGTGTGTGTGTGTGTGTGTGTGTGTGTGTGTGTGTGTGTGTGTGTGTGCCTTGGCAGCGGCCGAGGGGCAGATGCTGCCCGCGCTCCAGGCCTACTGCTTTACGGCCTTCTGCGGAAATGTCGCCGTGCCAACCTCAGTTCTCATCTGCGGCCAATCACATGCCTCGGCCTGCGGTGGAGCAGAGTTAATGCATACACACACACACACACACACACACACACACACACACACACGCCGCACACGTGTATACATACGCTGGCAGGAACACACAGAGACGCACACCCTCGCCGGAGCGCATGCGCGGAAATTCCGTAATGAGAGACCAGGGTAATAAATGGAAAGTGTGTGTCAGTGGTGATTCTGTTCATTAAGGTGCCGGGAACAGTGTGTGCTGGTAATCAGCAGGAGGCTTTTGCAGCACACAGACTGTCTCTCACATACACACACACACACATGTACGCACACGTACTTGCAAACAGCAGCAAGGAGGGCTGCCTAAGGAGACATTTAAAGATGCTTTACGATTGGCAATATAAAGCCGTTCCAACCTCTGAACTTTTCGGAGTTGTGGCAGCGTTTTACGAGGAGAACTTTGCATATGAAATGGAGCAACTCCATATATCTCTAAGCACACTCCGAGACTATTCTAAAAACTCCTGTCGACCCCCAATTTGCCGGAGAGGTCGGATCCAATCCCACACATCACTCCTGTTACATTCAAGGCTTTCACTTGACTACTGCCTCGCTCTCCCAACAGAGAGAGTCAAGAGTTGGACAGGAAGTACTGTCACGCAACGGGAGACTGACATCATATGTATCCCGAATCCCCGCTATTTATTTTTGTCATCCACCTGATCCATCTTCACAGTCCAACTTAACTTTCAGAAGGAAAAAGAGAATGTGACTGAACCAGGCGCCGGAAGTGCCTTAAACTTGCATTATTTCAGGGATGACAGAGGCTCAGTGGTAGAGCAGGGTCGTCTTTCAATCAAGAGGATCGGCGGTTCACGCCCCGACTCCGCTAGTCCATGTCGATGTGTCCAAGACACGTAACCCCATGTAAATGGGTGAATGATAATGAGCTTTGAGTGTACAGGTTTTGGCATTTCTAATGGCCAGCAGGGGGCTACTACTTCTCTCTTGATATATTACCTCAGTAAACATTGTAAACATGAGTTTATGGACTCAATCTCTAGTTTCAAGTCTTCTTCAAAACAGCATGACGTTCAGTTTTGAAAATAAGGTCCCATTTAGAGTAAAACAGATCATAAAGAAGAGTATGCTTTAGGGCGGGACTACCTTGTGATTGACAGGTCGCTACAACAACGTCCAGTCTTTGAGTTGTCCTTGCGTCTTCAGTTCATGAAAGTTAACTGTAACATTTTTGGTTTCACAAAAATATCTTATTCGGCGTTTGTTTGTACTTAGCTCCACCCTCTTGTGTCACTTCTGGTTGCAAAAAAAAAATAGATGGTGACTGACAAAAACCAAGATGGCGACGGACAATATGGTGAACTCAAGGCTTCTAAACAGCAGTCTACGAACCAATGGGGGACGTCATAGTGACTACCACCAGTCTATGGACTGAACATGTTTTGCATTAAATAAGTAATAATATAATATAATTTTCTTTTACTTTATACTTCTACTCCACAATTCAGCTGCAAATATTGTACTCTTTACTCCACGTCAATTATTTGGTAACTGTATTGATCTTAAGCCCCACTTTTACCAGCTGTAACATTCAAGTGATATACATATTAGTGCATCAATAATTATAACGCAATCATTATTCTGAGATGGACCATTGGTCATAATTTACACTTTTACTTTTAGTACTGTAAGTGTATTTGAATGCAAATAGATTTGCACTTTTACTTGAGGCAGAGTAAGTAAATAAATATGTGAGTACTTCCTCCACCACTGCATTCAATTTATTTTAAAGACATGACACTGCAGGAGCCATTTCTATTTAGAACTACACAGTGTCGCAGTTTGAGTTTGAAATGACATAATCATCGTTTAGAAACAGACACAGGTGTGTGACATTAGGAGGCTGAGAAGAAATAGTTTTTCAACCGCTCGCAGGCTATGTGCAAAAGAGATTAAGTTGTTTTCCTTTCTGTTTTTTATGTTGAACTAAGCCTAAGTTTAACATTGATGCTTTCAATTATAGTTTCTTTATTTTGTTATAAGCGTAACGCACTGTAGATTCGCATGCACTCCACTCATTCATTCATTCATTTCACCCTGCTGCAACCCAAACCAAACATGGCCTTCAATTCACCCGACTCAGCAAGCGAGTGATGCATGTATAAGCTATCGTGGATATTACTGAAGCGCGTTGCAATCAAGTACGTTCCCATGGGCGTCCATTGAGCTTAAATACATCTCTGAAAGCCGTGACATGCACCTCTGTTATGTGTCCTGTCGTTTTGTTTTCACATATCTATCTCTACATTTCTCAAGTTAAAGCCAAGATTAGAAAAAAAAAAAAAAAAGAGATGATAAAAAGTATTTGTAAGACAGAATGGCAGAGAGGTGAAAACATCCAGAGTGAAGCCAGAGATTGAAAGCAATGCAACAGACAAAGGCTCCGAGGAAGGGATGGAGAGGGCATCGAGGGAGAGAGGCAGGAGGATGCTGTGGAAGAAGAAAAAAACCCCAAGGAAGCAGGGAAGAGGAAACGATAAGGGGGGGGGGGGGGGGGGGGGGACGAAGCAACAGAGGGATGCAAGGATGGGGGGATGCAGACGAAGAAAGGAAAGGAGAGTGAAACGGGAGAGGTTGAAGGTTGAGAGGCAGACAGACAGATCACAACCAAGCCGAGACCAGCCGACAGCTGTGAGAGCAGAATCTGATACTGCGGCACAGACACACACACACGCACACGCGCACACACATGCTCACACTATCCAAAAGAGCCACATTACACATGAAATATTAATGCTGCAAAGCAATCAGCAAAAATGGAGATGGGGGAGACAGAACGGGGGAGGGGGGGGTAAGGAAGAGAGACGGGTGAAAGCAATATGTCTTTATTAGCAGTCCTGGGGAATGACATGTGGACTATCTGCAAAAACGATACGCGTCTTGAGTCATCACTTTTAAACAGGAGCATGATCAGCCCCCCCCCCCCCCCCCCCCCCCCACACACACACACACACACACACACACACACACACACACATGAAACAACTTATTTTTCTTCCTCTGTGGTGTGTTTGTTCCGTCGAGCAAAACAAAGCAAGGTCATGCCAAGTGCTAAGATGCCCTTATGCTGATCCATTCCGGCAACAATGAGTGTATAATAATACAAAAAAAAAAAGCAGTATAAGTGCGTACGTGAGCGTGTTTATCTGTGCTTAATGCCGGGTCGGAAATGCAAAGCTTAATGTGGCTTCTTAAGCATGGGCGCCTCTCAATAAATCATTAATGAATAATTTTCACAGGTGACAGCGTGTGCGCGGGGAAAACAAAAATTGGGTGAGAACGTACTGCCTTCCGTTTGCTAAATGCTAATGTTTTCAAAGAATATCGCACGTGTGTGTGTGTGTGTGTGGGGGGGGGGGGGTAATTCCTGATGATAAAGCACAAACAGACAGGTGTGTTTGTTCTCTTGAGCACCTTTCTGCCCCTTAAAAGCTTCAGGTAATAACACCATCCATCACCCACTTGTGTGGACACGTGTGCACGCGTTCAACAGAAAGGTCAAAAGTGGGAGGGGTTTGCGGGTGGTATCTCCTCTCCGCAGGAGTTTAATCAGAAGGTAAAATATATATATACATATGTAGGCTATATGTATATATATATATGTATATTGTGTGTGTGTGTGTGTGTGTGTGTGTGTGGTGTGTGTGCATCGCTGCTCTTATACCTTTCTTCCTATAAAATAAGTAGTAATAGGAGAGAGAATGTGTGTCGTAAAGTAATAGTAAATGGAAACAAGAATGTGCAATTGTTGTGGATTCATAGACCAAGTTTGTTTTGTATGCATGTGAGATGATTTTAATTTCCACTTCCTGCATCATGTATATATACATATATACATGTTATATATATATATGCCAGCGTGGATTTCCGAAGACTCAGAGCCACACACACGCACACACACACACACACACAAACAAGAAGCCAATCGCCCGGGACATGAACATCAGCCGAGTACACGCATTAGCGCGCAGCGGCAGCTCCCTTTGCTAATGAAGAGGGGAAACATTGTGGAGCGCCACGTCTGGGCAGGTGTGATGAGAAATAAACAAATAATGAGAGCAACACTGCCAAGATTACAGCACACTCATTACGGGACTTAATCGGCTCCCTTCAGCCGCCGAATCTTTCCTTGTTTTCCTCTTCGTCTTCTGCATCGCCCATCTTTGTCTTTCATTTTTACGCGCACACGGCGTTCTGTTATTGCGGCGTTGACTGCGGCGTTACGTGTTGCGCATCTTCTTTTCCTTTAACTGAATTGAATAATCATCGGAACCGAGTGACTCTGTATTCACAAGTATTTTGCTAATTGAATTGCATCAAAAGCATCTCGAGGCCGAACGCGCCAACTGCGGGCACAAAAAGGAGAGGAGGTATTCCCGCCATAATCTGCATCCTCGGTCAGTTTATTTTCCCCGAATCATCGACCTGTGATTTATGAATGCCGCTTGACAGCTGCGCATACTTTCTGCTCTACGCATGATTGAGTCTGTGACAAACGGTTCGGTCTGCACAATGTCGGGAATTCCAGAGTTTTAACTGCAATGCCGTAGCGCAGGGGATAATGTTTGTGCGGACGTCACTGTGCATTGTTTGCTCTTCCCTCGAGGGATTGCGGCTACAATAAACGCATGATGTCTGCCGCAACGGATATCTGATACAAAAGATGTCGAGCCTGCTGGATCTTCATTCGTCTTTTTGTTTGCTATTTTCCCCCTCTGGTTTTACTTTAGCGGTCACTCTGCGGCCATCGTGGATATCTCAACAACGTTATTATGAGATTTTGAACGATGCGAATCAAGAGCCTTCATCAGCAGAGGGGTCGGTGGTGGTGGTGTGGGGGGGGTACCTGTTCTGACGAAAAAAGGTGAAGCGTGGAAGAAGTACAAATTTGTTCCGGTCGTGCTTTTTATTTGCCGACGGCCTGTAACTTTTTGACAGCTAGTGCTGTAGCAGTGAATTTCCAGTGGGATAAGCCCGTGCTGTCTGTGCCAGCACGCTTGTTATTCTGATGATGGAAGGAAAGGAGGGAAGGAGAGGAAAAGCTTCCTGATCTTCATTAAGAATGACTCAGCTGCTTTTTTCGGGCTGTCAGCATTTCCGAAGCTGATGACGTTCCAGGGGCGCTGCATGGAGAGCCATTCAACGCCGCTATTGAGAGTTTAAGACTAAGGCTGCCACAGCTTGAATTAAACTATATTATTTTGTGTGTGTGTGTATGTGTGTGTGTGTGTGTGGTGGAGAGACAGTAATGGCAAAGACAGCGACTAAGAACTTGTCAAAAGCGCTTTATATTAATATTCTTAAAGTGATTAAAAAATGAGTAGAGACATAATTCAACCCTTGCTCCTTATATAATTTGAATATGGAATAAGGATTTTAATAATCACATCTGTACGATTGACAAAGCAAAATCTGAAATTGGAAGCAAATCCTGTACTTTGATTAATTAATGCTTTTTTTCTTCTTTGCATAACGATCGTCTTTGTTTTTCTCTCTAAAGTAAGTACTTTTTGAGCTGCGGGAGGAGCTTGTTTACTGTCAACTGTGATGATCGGTGATGTTCCTGCAGCCGGAAACGTAATGACTTTTTGACGTGTGGGACAGAATATCTGGGTTAGAAATTAAATGTAAATGTGTGCATTTCTTTGATAAAACAAGCATGAGCCTCGGGTGATCCAAAGTCTTAAGCTGCATGAAGATTTCCTCTGTTTTGATGATTATTTTGAGTGTTTACCAGTGGCGGGCCGTTCATTTTATACCTGGGCCTTCACTGCTGTCCTACAGCTGAAACACAGCTACAGTTATTACTTGTTTCGTGTAAAAATGAAGCCAACACCTATAGATACACTATCTGCCGAGAGTGTGTCTCCTCTCTGCTCTGAATGCAGCTGGGACTGCTGCGCGAGGCGGAAGAGCAGCACCCGCTGCTCGTTCACGACAGGGCGGAACGTACGTGTTTTAACGTCAAAACACCAGAAAATTCTCCAATAACACCAGAACAAGTCGCTAGATTTGTCACTAGAATGCCATGAGGGTTTGGAAAGTCGCCAGATTCAGCGAGAAAGACGCCAAGTTGCCAACACTGGCACCAGCTAAATATGTCCCCAGAGCAACATTGGATGTAACAATAGTTCCTATCACACATAAAACCAAACAAAAATCTTCATAAAAACAAGTTGTACAATAATAATATATAAACAAGCATAATAAAGCTACTGCAGATGTAAAAACACATGCATTTAACTTACCAGAGCTGCTGTTCACTATTTAAAGACAAAGTCCATCCTCCTTTCTTTGTTAACAAAGAGTTTAATCTCACAGTTGTTCAGTACATCCGTGCGTTTTAGTTCCAGTAAGAAGTCCTTCTCGATTCATGGACGCCAGTGAAGACAGTCGAGCCTCCACAGTTGTACTTCTTGAATACGTTTTAATGCATTTGAGGGCTGAAAATGTCCGCTTCACAGAGGCAGCAGATATTGGGATTGTCACCGCCCAACATGTCATGCTAGCCCACTGACCAATCACGTATGGTTAGGCCAGCTAGAAGGCTCGGACATGTCAAAGAATACGCCCAACATGTCAAACGAAAGATCTGATTGGTTGAAGACTATGACAATCAACAATATCGTCCCCATTCACTTAAACTGCACATGGAGGCACTTGTGAGTCTGCAGGCCTCGGGCCTCTCTTCTTACCTAGAGACACAGAGGTGAAATCTGATTGGATAAAAGCTCTACTTAAAACAAGCTGCACTGGAAGCAGAGCAACCGAGGAAGACAGTAGCTGTGCAATGAGAAAATAAGATAATGGGAAAAATATTTGTATAAATTATAATACATGTAGTGTATTTAAGAATAATTATTAAATTATAAAATAGCTCTAACTTTGTGATTCTGTTTAGGCCAGCAGAGAAGGCTTTGCAGGCCCTGACGGCCCACCATTGGTGTTTACTGAATAATGAATTGTTGCTGATTTCTCCACAGTTTCTTTGACTGAGCAGTATAAATATAAAACACTGGCGTAGACTGGATTTTTTACAATAATGCTGACTGTTTTGCTCAGCATTATCGCCTTTTAGTTTTTTCTCTTTCCGCTGCAGCAAAGCCGGCTGAATTGTAATGCATCAACAAAGCCAATGGCCACCGTGGTGGCTCAACAGGGATTTCTTTTGTTTATTTCTTCTCCTTTTTTTGTCACAAAAGAGACATAAGAGCTATAATTCGCTGTATGGTCGAGCTTGAGTGCAAAGAGAGATGTGTGAAACCTCTCTCAGTGACGGCTCTGTAGACGGCATGAGAGAGAGAAACCTCGGAGAGGGATTCAGAGAGATGAAGGATCACTAGGAATAAAGCAAGTGACTGACTGTGTGTGTGTGTGTGTGTGTGCGTGTGTGTGGGTGCATTGTGCATACTTGCTGCTATGTAAAGACCTATCTGCTCTTATATCTTTCTCCCAGAACCGACAACCGGGAAGAAAATAAGTAGGGATAGGAGAGAGAATGTGTGTCTGTGTGTGTGTGCTGGCATATCTGATTTACACGTATACTGTATACGTGTGTGGGTGTGTGTGTGTGTGTGTGTGTGTGTGGAGGGGGATAATGGCTGAATGAGAGAGAGAGAGAGAGAGGTACAGTCGCCTTCCTTATTCTCAGTTTATAGCCTAATTTCTGAGATTCCCAAAACACGTATGTCGCAATAATTTAGCTTGATGGGATTTTTTAAAACACATAAGTGAAATCTCGCCCCTCTGCGGATAACAGAGTCAATTAAAAAAACTTGTGAAGAAGGATTTTCGCACTTCTGACTGCCCAGTTAATCCGCTCCAATACTGATGAGGCCTCGTATAAAGAGCCGAAAGATCGTTTTACCGAAGAATTAAGAAATTCAAAAAGCATAAACTGTGAACAGAGAGGGAAGAGGAAACGATCCGTCCCTCTGGAAACAAATATGGTAGTCATGTAGAAGAGAGGCAGTGGTGGTTTAAACTTAACAGTAACTTTTTGCCAATGAGATTATTTCAAACACCCCAATACTGATATAACTAATTCAGATCCTGAGGGCATGAATTTGTATATAGAAGTTACAGCAGTAATAAGAAAACTTCACTCCAAGCGTCACAGCCATACTCACCTGGGTTGGTCTGCATTTTTATGACTCCACGCCGGTGACAGCCGCCGACATTATGGCATGTTATGTTTCCAGCTTCTTCGTCTGTCCGTTCGTCCGCTCAATTCTCGTGAACTTAAGGGAATTTCTTCAAATTCCGGCACAAAGGTCCACTTGGACTTAAGGTTGAACGGATTCGAATTTGGTGGTCAGAGGTAGTGCTGGGCGGTATACCGGTTTTAATTTCCCGTATGATATGAATTTTTCACACACCGTCATACCGGTCCATAGCCGAAACAACTGCTGTCACTCCTCAACAGGCAGCTAAATATATTGATCGCCGCTAAGAGCGCAACAGTTGGAGCTAGTTCTCTTATGTGTATTGAGAGGGACCCCTAGTCATGGTTATAACTTCATAACAACAATTAATAATCCACAACTAACGCTCTTTAACAGGGTAAAACAACACGACACAACAATTTGTAACACTAATAATTTTAATACATTTATTAAAATTACACCACCGAACTGCATGCTGGGTACAGCTCGCTAGCTAGCTACCCCGCCAGGACAACAGTCTGCTAACAGCTGCGAGAGGCTCCATCGTTACCGTAACGCTACATTAACGAACAGAAAAGAGCGATGCAGGATGAACAAAGAGAGACCGGAGATGCACCAATAGTAACGGTAACAGTAACGTTAGCGCGAGTGAAACATATAGAAGCCAAAGGGTCAGACATCGCTTGAAGAGGCATTTGCTTGAGGCGCTGCATACGACAAGAAAGGCAAACGGTGGAGCGACATTCTGAACGCAATAACGATCCAGCTATGCAAGGTCATGGTCCCGCTACAGACAATCGAGAAAGACGGGTTCAGAGCAATGATTAAAACACTGGATTCAAGGTACATCTTACCGAAACTACTTCAGCCAAACTGCTATCCCAACATTATACGAACAAACGAGCAAACCCTCTAGTAAGCAAAGCCTTGCTAAATGATGACATTAACATGTTTTTATATTCTATGTACTTCTGACAGTAGAGTAAGCCACTATAAACCTATATAAAAACACAGTCAAGGAAAAACAAATACCGTGATATACCGTGAAACCGCCAGAATCTTAAAAAAAACCATGATACACATTTATGGTCATACTACTCAGCACTAGTCAGAGGTCACTTTGACCTCACAAAGCACGTTTTTTTTGCTATGACTCATGAATTCATATGCTAGTTATGACAAAATCACACAAATATCTGATAGGGTGAAATGAGGAGATGACGACATTTCGGACAGACACGGATGAAAACTACAACTTGACTGGTTGTAGTTTTTGTAGCGGTAATTCTAGTTTAGTATGTTTTTACAATGATAATGTGCATGACAACTTGAGGATAACAAGTATTTACTAACAAGTTTGCCACCTTTAAAGGGGATAACGTGGCCAAAATAAGTCTGTTATTGCAGATTTAAGAAATACTGAAATGTTAATTGTTACTTTTGCTGTTAGCTTTTCCATTGAGAGTTGGATGATGTTGGCAAGAACTCAGTTGATCAGGAATTTAACTAGAGATAAATACTTTTTTGACTGTAGCGATATTAAAGTGCCTGGAAGTATATAGTAATCTGTCGCTACATTATTTCTGTCCCTTTTATATTAATATATTTTATGCCAACTGTTTCTTTTTAGTTTTTAGTTTTTTGTTACAGGTATTGCGATAGCTAGTTTTAAAATAGTACACGGTGAACTAAAGTATTCTTTCTCTAAATAAAACGTCTCTGTCAGACTCTGCAGAGGTTCAAATCATATTTTACCAGCTATTCCCAGTGTGTTCTTATTAACGTGTATCATTCTGTCAGATTAAAACTGAAATTTCGATTTCTTCACTTAGCAGTACATCAAAATGCTCACCTTTAATTACCATACAAACACCTGTACCTATCAAAAAGCATTGGTGTTGGGCCATTTAAACATCAATCATTCTACCAGGTTGAAGGTTGTCAGTGATGAGAACCCGGCAGATACACCAGGATAAGAGGCACTATATATCCCACCTGATCTTGGGATACCCTGCAGGGATTGGTGGACTGCTGTCAGTCTATCCTGCCAGTGCTGAAACTAAATCCCACAGGGAAACTCCTCATAGACATTTACAGTGGTCACAAAAACTGTAGATTTGTTCTGTGGCCTGGTGAAGATTATTTCAGTCTAGTCCAAGAAAACCATATTCTCCAAAAACATTAAAAAGGTAAAAAGGCGAGTGTATCAACTCAAAAACTACTACCGTACATGTTCTCTGGGACAAACGCACAGTGCATAGATCAGAATACCAATCTGAAATAAAATCACTAGCGACTGCCTACGTAGTAATATTCTATCTAGTCTAGTCTATCCGGTGTATATTCAGTGTATCTATGGCCTTGCCTCTAGTTACCAGGTCCTTTACCTAGTTAGTAAGGTTGTACAAAATGAAGTAAGAATAAACCACATAAAAAAATATACATACCACAACTTTAACTAAATATTAAGCCAAAATAATGAAAAAAGGAAAAGTATTTTGTTGGTCAATTTTTATTTAGTTTTCAGGCAAAAATCAAGTAAACAAAAGTGTGATTCCTCTGCCTCGCTCTTGGTAGAGTTATACAAACTAGACCTCAAACAGATACCTTTAGGGTTACTGTACACCCGTGTACAAAGTACCTTCAATTGCCTCCTTTGAATGTCAGTAATACTCAGAATCTCTCAAATATTTATTTACCTCAACAACTCAAATACTTTAAATATTAAAAGATTCCAAAATATCAACTCACATTTCTTAAACACACAAATACTCATGTAAGCCTATTCCAAATACCTTATCTATAACTCCTCCATTTCCAATAGCCAAATATCTCAAACATTGGTAGATATACTGTCATCTTGCATTAAATGTGCTTTAAACCAACACTTCTGACACGTCCTGACACGTCAAATACTCAAATAGTCATGTGACTATGACTATGTACTTAATAACTATGACATTTCAGGTACCAGGTAGCAACAAAACTACTTGGTTAGGTTTAGGCAACAAAAGTACTTGGCTGGGTTCAGGAAAAGATTGTGGTGTAGGTTAAAATAACTTTGTTTGTTATGTAAAAAATAACTTTGTTTACTGGCGTAGGCAAAGTATTGAAGTTATGTAGCAAATATATGGTAAAAAAAAAGTCAACATTGATAAAGGCCTATGTCGGGACATTGCGTGCAGCATTACTAGTTTAAGGTCAGCTTAAATGGATGAACAGCATAGGATAGGAAAGGAAATTTAATGAAGTAACAAAATACAACAGCTGGCCACGGTAGGTTGCAGGACAATTAGCAGTATTTGTAAACCTCTGTAAATGTGTCATATCCCTGCTGGTTCATTTCAGCTTGTTCCTCTTTGTCACTGCAGTTTGTCTGAGTTGGCATATGCTGTCATGATTATGGAGACTCTTCCCTTGGACATATTGAATATTTTAACAGCTTTTTGACTGATACTCCTGCAGTTAGAGCGCAAGTGATTTGGCCTCCTTAGAACTCTGTTACAGTAGTTGTTTCATGTTGCTTTATAAAAAGACATCAAACTGCTGATTACAAGGCTTTATCTTGCTGACAAATGCTACTAATTGGCATTCCACCTAATGCGGCCCACCTCTAGAAGTGTTTGCAGTTGTGATTAAGCTATTCCAATTGTGTTGGAAGTGTTTACATGGGAAATGCAATATTATAGACCAAATGTATGTTGATATAAAAGAAGGCCTGTGACCCACGTTGGCGCTGACGGTGCAATACTTTATTCTTTCTATCACGACTAATAGGAATTTATTCAACCCTGGTCTCACTCTCAGAAACAACCTTGAAACAATATGGCCTAAAACAGAGCTGGAATTCTGGACCAGCTCATTGAGCCTTTACCAACCTCGACGCTGCCTCTTTCATACATCACAAAGAAGAATGCGACGGCTACTGAGTGACCTATGTTCAAGTTTTGTCCACAGAGACATAAGCTCCCTGCCTACTTTGTCCTTTTCATGTGTTACGGAGGATAATACATTTGTACATTCAAATGGTTCTGTTAAGTTTACCATCACGTCAGACTGACCATTCATAAATTGATAGCATGACGAATAAACCGCTTATTATGCTATGAAAGAGTTGATGGCAACCTCCAGCTCTGAAAAGTGAAGCCAATGCGGAACTGTGTGAACACTGAATTATTTCGACCGGCCTTCAGGGGGCGACTCCTCCGGTTGCAAAGAAGAAGTCTATGAGAAAATGACTCTACTTCTCACTTGATTTATTACCTCAGTAAACATTGTAAACACAAGTTTATGGTCTCAATCTCTAGTTTCAAGTCTTTTCAAGTGAAATAGACCATAAAGCAGTGTATGCTTTAGGGCATGGCTATCTTGTGATTGACAGATTGCTACCGCTACCAGAGCCGTATTCGGCATCTCTACTTCACTCCCCCGCATTCCAAATATGGTCACTTCCGTTCACTGGTTGCAAAAAGCCAAGATGGCAATGACTGTAATTCAGGCTGGTGATGGGCAAAACGTCAAACACAAGATTTTAATTAAAACAGCAGTTAAAAAAAAGAAAATGGTTGACGTCCCAACGAAAACGTCCACTTCTTATATACAGTCTATGGGACAGACTCGGTATTAACTAACAGTTATATTTCCTCCATTAGCTCAGGAATAGCATTTTCCTTCCACCATTTTGTACAACACAATATTCATAGGCTTTCTACCATGGCTCAGACCGTGGTTGACAGGAATCCAATTGTTCTCAGTAAGGTAAAGGCACACAGAGATGGGGAGCTCCCTCTCAAGTCAGCCCTCAACTCCGCTGTTTTGAGCACATTCCGCTCGTGGTTGTCTGTGGTTGCCCGAGCTAAAAGAGGGCATGTCCCTGGAGTTTCATCCGGGTGATTGTCAGGGTATTGGATTTGGCCGTCCCCAGCCTCATTTTGCTCTCCCCCTACCTATCAGAGAGCTGCTTATCCCATGACAGGGGGAGGCAGGCATGGAGCTTAGCGTGAAGCAGTTCACGGATCAAAGCGGTGAACGGTGAGCTAAAGTCCACCACCAGGCGGGATCCTTCCGCATAGATCTAGTCTGCTTATGGCAAATTGCAGAGAATCCACGGGGGGGGGGGGGGGGGGTTTGTTATGTGATCAAGGTGAGTCTACACAAGACTGTCAAAGGGCTTTTTGACCACTGAGCTCACAGCGACAGGCCTGAAGTCATTAAGGCCTTTGATGCAGTCTTCCGTGGATAGGGCTACCACAGTTGAGAGCAACTGATTAGAGGTTCCATCATTAGTGTTCGTGCTCTAACAACCAAACGTGCCACAAGTACACTACAATTAGTGTTGTGTCACCAGACAGCCTCTCAAATCCAACAGCGGAGTTGCATTCGAGTGCCTGCACCAAAAAGGAAAAATCAATAAACAATTACCAGTGCTCATTTATGCTGCCGTTGGCGTGGAAAATGTGGGGAAAAAAACAAAGAATTTTCAAGGAAATGTAGATCTAGATGCATTGCAACATAGATTGTGAAAACAGTGGGTGAGGGAATTTTGTAAGAGCTGGTCGACGTTTCAGCTGAGCTGGAGTCCATTATAAAATAAGACTCGTAAATCTAAATGGAATGAATCATGAAAAAGTAGTCTTTCACTCAGGCCTCCTGCCCACACCTCTGACATTGACAGTCCTGAATTCATTTGAAAACTCCAACATTTATAGAACCTTCGTAAAGGGAATGGGAAAAACAGCAGGGCACTGTGACCTGCTAAATTTCCTATTACTTCACTATCAGAGATCACTCCCTGGTTCCCTCGCACTCCTAATTCAAATCACACAATGTAATTGTGTACAACAGTCGCTGCTGAGTGCGCTGACTTCGTATTCAATGTTGCACTGCTTTAAAGTGCTTCAACAAAGCGCCACATCTCCGTCTCCATAACAGTCGATGCCTGCAAACAAAGTTCCCACTGGTGGTCTGACACATTCTCATCCCAAGTTGTCACATCCAGGCGTTTTGTGAGACATATTGGCA
The DNA here is from genome assembly GCF_910591455.1 of Pholis gunnellus. NCBI lineage: Eukaryota > Metazoa > Chordata > Actinopteri > Perciformes > Pholidae > Pholis > Pholis gunnellus. The sequence goes on from NC_136531.1 coordinate 24,108,546, forward strand.
TCACTTTCTAGCACACCAGTTAGCCCAGCACGTCAAACTAGGGCATGGTCACATTAAACACATGGTTGGGGAAAAAAACAATTGCTAACGTTTAGGCAACAGCACCACTTAGACATGATTGGGCTTGAAATAAGTGCATAAACAAAGAAAGACGTAACATCATTTGGGAAACATATAGCTTTTGAATAAATAAGCAACACATTGGGACACAAACACCGGTCTCCTGGGTGAAAGTACTGTGTTTGTGTGCGTTAATGCGTAAAAAAATATGCGTACAAAAATAAATAAGAGGCGTTAAAACCAATTTACGTTAACATGTTATTATCGTGTTTACTTTGATAGCCCTGCCTGTTTGAAAACTTGATCAATTAAAGCACATGTATGGTTGCTCATAATTAAAGGATAAGACATTCTACTTTTTTTTTTGTCAACAAATTCCAATGAAAGACCAAAACCAACCATGAAATTATCCTACTAACAAGTATCACCTGCGTCATCAAAGTCTGATGTATTGTTTGCCTCTGTGCCTCCATCGTTGTCCAAATTCTATCAATGAGCCACACCATTGCACTGGGTGACATGTTCCTTTATTATGATGAACATGGACACAGTCATTTATTTTGAGTCAGTCCGTCATTTAATCTGCAGCTGAAAATAGTTCCCAACAAATGCACAAATAAAGTTATGTGTGAGTAATGTTATTGCTAAGGTTAGTACTATATATCTTTGACCTGATTTACAGCTTTGGTACCAATCCAATGGGCTTGTGGCTGATTCAGAAAGTACAGAGAGACAAGCTGGTACATTGTTGGTCATAGGATTCAGTGACAATAAGATAAACAGAGAACACTGCCAACCTTATCCTTTTGAAGTGGCCATCTTGAAGATTTTCCTTCTAAATAAATGTCTGTTAGGTCGCTATCTATATCTGAAGGAGGTAACACAGTGGCGATGGAGCCATTTGGTCCACTGATCAGTTTGCAATATTTATATATTTGCAATATTACTAACTGGGTGTCTGTGGTGACATTCCCAGAAGAATTGTCATATTACAGTTTTTCTCCATTGTGTTTACACACAAAAAATAGGGCTACACATCCTATTTTTTTTAAAATGGCATGTTAGTGTGGAATTTTGGACGCAGACCAAGACTCATAAACTCTCAGAATAAATCCTTTGTTTTCACTCAAATATAAATTCTACATCAACGAGAAATCTTAAGGATTGCCACATTAAGTTAGAACATAACTCTACTTGCATAACTGATGGGATTCAACCCTTGGTTTGGACAGTGGCGGGCCATGCATTTTATACCTGGGCCTTCATTGCTGTCCTGGAGCTGAACACACGTATTCATATTAAACCGTTCGGTACGAGGCTTACGAACCGAACAATACGTTTGAATAATACTAGTGCATTTGGAAAATGCAGAAGCTTAAATTGTAGGAAATATATATAATGTTTTCTGCGCTCACGTAGGAGACAACGGGCTGTGTTTTCTGCTACTCTAACCCAAACAGATGAATGGATGGATGGCAATGCATATAGCCGACATATGCCTTGAAAAAGCCTGAAGAAAGCTCACAAAAGATATCTGGCCAGCTTGATCCCCTGATTCACTCAAACAGTTGCCAAATGCCATACGTATGTTAAGCGTGTCTTCATTTTCTCCACAGTTATACTGGTGGGCCACGTGGTGAAGCTGTGATCCTCTTTTGTGATGGAGCAAACAGGCTAAAAATGGATGTCAACCCATGTTTCTCCAAAGAAGAACATCATGCCTTTTACTCCAACACACACACACACACACACACACACACACACACACACACACGCACAACATTTCACTTTTCATTCAATATGCAAATTGAAACTGCAGTTCATTTGCTGATGAAAGAGGATTCATGCTCAATTATGTCTTAATGGGTTGGATATAACGGCACACTCAGGCCAACAGATTTATTTTAGATGATTTTTTTTTTCCCATTAGGTTAAATGTGACTTTTCTAAAATCAACTGTAGTAAAAGTAAACTGAGCTTAACTCAGGCCACGGATGCATGCACATATACATCTCTCCTAAAATAAAAAATAAAAAATAAATAAAAAAGCGTGCGTGTAGGTCGAACGACAGAGGGCGTGGGTGCGCTTGGAGCGGACGCGTACTGATGTCTCCTGAATGCTAAGCACATCGACCCACACACACAAACACAAACACACACACTCAAGTTGTTCTTGGTGCAGCTGAGAGCGCAGAGATGGAAAAGGAAGAGAGTGTGAGAGAGAAACACAGAAGGGAAAGTCAGCGAGAGAGAGAGAGAGAGAGAGAGAGAGAGAGAGAGAGAGAGAGAGAGAGAGGCCTCTCTGCAGTTTGCCAGTCTTTGTTTACGGTCTGCCAGCCATAAACTGTTCACTAATAGCTGCTACACACACCTCACTCGGTCAACAATGCATTAGGTTGTGGGGGGGGGGACTCTCTACTTTTCTAGCCAGGAACAGTTGGTCCTGAGTCTGACTGGCTTCGGAGAATTAGACATGCAGAGGCGATTTTAACAGAGCGCCGGCGTGGAAGCCCCGGTGGTGTTCAATACAGCAGCAGCAGACCCGATGCTGCAATGCGCTCCTCACCGAGCAGGTCGGTCCGCCGAGAGAACAGCATCCTCACAGCTCTGTGTGCATGCTTGTGTGTATGTATACGAGGTGGAGGATACTGCCAAGAAACAGAAAACACGTCTCAATATAAAAACTAATAATACCATTTTTTTTAAAAGTGTAAATAAAATAGTATTTATTCATACTTGTATATTATTATAAATAAGTTATTTCTTTTATTTTGTATGTATTCGTTATGTATTGGTTCATTACATTATTGGTTGCAGTAGTGCCTTTAGACCGTGTACTATGTGTATAGCCTATTGTATAAATGACTGTAGGCCGTGAACATCGCAGCAATTTCCCATTAAGTAGGCTATAAGTGACCATCTCTGTCCCCTTCAGAAAAGAATGAATGAAGCCCTCTACGCTGCCCCGGCAGAATAGCTGCACCAGCAGAAATACGACTGAGCAACTGAGCTGACTTGTATTAAAGCCAGATCACCACTCGTCTCTCTTTGTCCTTCGTATGAATGTGTGAATAAAGATATTTTCCCACCAGGAGCTGTCAGCAGCCGGGACACCGAGCCATTTAATCTTCCTATATGACAGGGGGGGGGGGGGACATACACACACAAGGCGACCCAACACCGCCTCTACTGCCTCTCCCGTTACAGCTCAGCGATCGAGTTACGCGGCCGGTGAAAAAAATGTTGCAGTAGCAGGGGGAGAGAGAGGGGGGGAGAGAGAGAGAGAGATAGAGAGAGAGACTGCAGCATCGCTGGAGATCGGCAGCAGCAGCAGTCCCAAGCAGTGCAGGTGAGAGGAGGGAAAAAAGCAGGAGGAGGAGGAGGCGCATGTGGAGGAGAGAGAGAGAGACACAGGGGGAGAGAGAGAGAATGCGGGACTCTTGGAAAAAGACGCATCTACTACACTCGGTCCGTCACTGAGACATCCATCCCGAACACAGGCTGCATGGGATTACGCTGGATTGACGACGATGATGAGGATGTTGGAATCTCCACTCTAACCCCACCGAGAGAGGCTCTAATGTGCTTTTGTTTGATGAGGGGAAAAATAAGAAATATCAGGAGAAACTCGCTCTGAAAAGCACTCTTGTCTCCTTCGCAACTTGCGTGAAGGAATCCTTCGGCTTGGCACGTTGCTCCACTGCGGGGAAGAGGGGTACAAAAAAAAAGAGGAAAACGCAGCCGGTTCTGAAGGTAAGATCCAAGCAGCAGCATCCCAAATACTTTTTTAAATATTTCTTCTTTTTTTTTACCCAAACTGACTTTCATTCCTTATTCTGGGGATGCGAGTTCATTCTCCTCGGCGTCCGGAGAGCTGAGCAGCGTGTTTTTCTTCTTTTGTGTGGTGCTGCATTGCAGTTTCTAACTGTGAGAAAGCCGCTGTCCCAAATGTGACTGGAATAAAAAAAATTAAAAGAACTTACAAATGGCATTATGAGCTGATAACCATCTTGACAGCGGGACAGCTCTCCGGTTTCCAGGAAATAAAGAAGGAGTGAAGTGGATTTAATCAAACGCTGGTGAATTAGTTGACTTTTTTTTCTTGCAGCAGGATGGGCTTTTTGACATGTTTGTGGCGTGAACAGCCCGGCAAGACATTATTATTATAGAAGTTAGGGGGGAAGCACCGCAGAGTACAGGAGGAGAATTAAAAAAAAGGAAAAGGAGTCCGCACCGCTGAAGTGAACTATACGGTGAGAGTGCGGAAGCTGTTCCCCCGGACCTCAGGCGGCAGTCCGCAGAGAGCGATAGAGAAGAAGGTAAGAAACGGATAAATCAAAACACCCACGCTGTGAGCCGCACCGGACCACAAAGCACCAATAAAGAGGAGAGGAGCTGCGGCTCGGAGGCAGACAGCGGAGAAGGAGAGAGAGAGAGGAAGAAGAAGGAGCCATGCAGAGGCTTGGCGCAGTGCACTCCTCCGCGGCGCAGGCTCTCAGCCTCGTGGTCCTAGCGCTGCAGCTGCTGACTCAGCTGCCGGGCGCCGACTCAGCCCTCCGCTACCGGGTTGCGGAGGAGGGCCCGCCCGACGTTAAGATCGGCAACGTGGCCGCCGACCTTGGCCTCACTGCGGGCACGGGCAGCGGGGACGTCACCTTCGCCCTGGAGAGCGGCTCAGAGTTCTTCAAGATTGACAACGTGACAGGTGAGCTGACGACGGGTGCGCGGCGCATCGACCGGGAGAAGCTCCCGCAGTGCCAGATGATATTTGATGAGAACGAGTGCTTCTTGGACTTCGAAGTGTCAGTGATTGGCCCCCTGCAGAGCTGGGTGGACCTGTTTGAGGGCCGCGTGGTCATAACTGACATCAACGACAACACACCTTCCTTCCCCTCACCTGTGCTCCAGCTCTCGGTGGAGGAGAATCGCCCAATAGGAACCCTTTACCTGCTGCCCACAGCAACGGACAGGGATTTTGGACGGAACGGCATCGACCGCTATGAGCTGATTCAAGATGGCACGACTGGGCCGAGTTCCACAAGACGCACAGCAGCAGGGAACCCCATCGCTAGAGTGGAGGGGCTCGGGGATCGGAGGGGTAGAAGTGGCGATAGCGGAGGAGGACCCAGGAGCACTGTGTTCGAACTGCAAGTTGCAGATATACCAGATGGCGAAAAACAGCCGCAGCTCATTGTGAAAGGCACATTGGATCGTGAGCAAAAGGACTCATATGAACTGGTCCTCAGGGTTCGAGATGGAGGGAACCCACCACGTTCCTCCCAAGCCCTGCTTCGCGTTTCCATCACTGATGTGAACGACAACAGCCCGCAGTTTGAGAGGTCCACGTACGAGGCAGAAATGGGAGAAAATGCCCCTCCAGGTACACCCGTCCTCCAGGTCAGAGCTTCCGACCGCGACATTGGAGTCAACGGGCAGGTGGAGTACGTCTTCGGAGCGGCCACCGAATCCGTCCGGCGACTCCTGCGCCTGGACGAGGCCACTGGATGGCTGAGTGTCCTCCACAGGATCGACAGGGAAGACGTGGCACAACTGAGGTTCACAGTGACGGCCAGAGACCGGGGTCAACCACCCCGCACCGACCGCACCACTGTGATTTTGGCCGTCCGGGATGAAAACGACAACGTGCCCGTCGTGGAGATCCGAAAGATCGGACGGATCCCGGTTCGAGATGGTGCTGCGTTGGTGCCGGAAAACGTCCTGGTGGACACCCCCGTGGCTCTGGTTCAGGTGTCAGACCGAGATCAGGGAGAGAATGGGGCCGTGACGTGCACGGTTGTAGGAGACGTCCCATTCACGCTGAAGCCAGCTGGTGAAACGGCGCTCCCGCCCCTACCTGCAGACGAAGCCTTTGACAGGTAAGCCAAACCAAAGGTAACACCTCAAGGCATGTTACAGAAATCCATTACAAAGGAAAGAACTCACTGCTTATTGATGAGTAGTTCCTGAATTACTCTGAAATGAAGGATTATATGCAAGATAATAAGTTACTAAGAAAACAGACAGATACTGAAGTAATGAACCAGTATCTAATGATCAGCCGCTGTCATTCGGGTATGGATGATGCACCACTTTTTCTTGAGGGAGCCAAGTAATGATGAGGTAATCATGAAGAAATGATGCATTTTAAATAATAGCTCAGTATAATGCCCCATGTTACCTGAGGGGGCACAGAAACAACTATGTACATAATAAGCTACTAATATGTGGATATGTGCCATTAAGCACCTGAATTGCAGATACCAAGAACAATTCATTTAAAACTGGTTCTAATTCAGTGAGGGAATGGAATGATAAGATACACATTAGACATCATTCATGTAGAAACAGTATGTATGTCTTTTGTTTCTTTTTTTGTTTTACCAGAGGCTGGTACTGTTTTTATCCAATATGTTTTCTATCCATGCCAACTACACATTCAGCATGCAGTTGCTACAAGTCTCACCCACACTACTGCTCCAGGAGGAATTACTACGATTTCTATTTTCTCCAGCGGATTCCGAGGAGAGTGGAGTGTTGTTGCGTTGAGATTTAATCTAAGCTTGGTTCAATTGGTGCAACTCATTTGCACCAAGCTAAGGCTACAGAGTAGTTTGAATGTCATACAATCTGTATGCATAAATATTAATTCAAGTCAAGGGTTTTAGACTTTTTATTTATATTGCTACTACAGTGCAGGCTGTAAATGTCAGCACCCTTCAGTTAATTGTAAAGATATTTCCTAAAGGTATTGAATGGAGGGAGAGAGGGAAATGGCGTAGGCCATCTTAGGATACCACTGTCACTACTATGACACATGTGCAATAAGGCGGGTTGTTGTATTGACTTTAGGGCTGTCCTTGACAAAAGAAGGTCTGAGTCAGAGTACTAATCATGATAGGTCTTCAGCAAATTATTAGTAGATTTCATTTTTTTTAAATCAGTCACAGTCCCCAGTATTATTGTCTCTCTGCAGATGACTGCAGTCATGCAGGAAGATCTCTTGAAATCAAGTGTGTCTTAAAGAACAAAGCATTATAGAGCTGAAAGGATTAGTTGGTTGATCGATTTAGTCGATTCCAAGAAAATTGATTGCCAACCACTTTCACAATCAATTAAGGGTGTCAGCCATTTTTCATGCAAATATGTCCACAATTCTCTGGTCCCTCTCCAGCTTTGCAAATCTGAGGTTTTGTGGCTTTTCTTTGTACCTACACATCTCTGGCTTTAATGGTTGGCCGGACAACACAAGGCCTTTGCATACATGGGGCATTCATTTGGGTGCAATTAATTCGCACATAAATATATTTTGTGCAGGATTCGTGGTCCAAAGTGTGACGACAAACTTTATTAGTCCTTTCAACCTTGACAAAGGCAGCACAGGCCAGATACCCTCCTTCCGTTCTTACCTTTTAACACTAAAAGCCCTAAACATAAACAATACATTGCCCAACTGTTTAACATAATCAGGACTCAAATTCACTCAGATAAAAGGAAACTTGATAAAATAGCTTACAATATCTTAGGCTATGAAACAATTGACCTCAGACAGACTGACAGACGCTGCTCTGGGTCAATAGGATTCCATTTGTTGGTGCATAAATCTATTTAAACCTTTCATTGAAAAAGTGCGGCAAAAGTTGCAAATTCATAGCTGCCAGTATGAATAGTTTTGATGCTTAATATCCACATTTTGCATTTTCGTGTCTTTTATTCATCACGCCCCTTCAGTGTAAAGGCCTTTTAGGTTGTCACCTTCTCTATTTTCTGGCATTGTGTTGTTAAATTAGAACATTCTCCACAAAAAGACCAACACAGTGGTTATTGGTAAAATATTGTTTTAGTCTACCGACATCTTGGTGAATGATAAGTCAACTAATTGACTAAAAGGCAGCAGCACTAGTATTTTTGTTTGACAATATCTGTATTATTGTCGTCTACAGTAACAACCACATTCATGAAATCGATTTTCTAATTATTTTCACAGGAATAAGAAAAAATACTTCTTGCATACTTCCGCCTTGCTGGACTACGAGGCCACCAAAGAGTACAGTGTCACCATTGTGGCAGTAGATTCTGGCAGCCCCAGCCTGTCCAGCAACAGCTCACTGATGGTGCGAGTGGTGGATATCAATGACCATGCCCCGGCCTTTGCCCAGAGCGTCGTGGAGGTCCACTTTGCTGAGAACAACTCGCCTGGTGAGAGGGTAGTTACTGTTGTAGCCTCAGATGCAGACAGTGGCAAGAATGCGGAGATCGCGTATTCCCTGGACCCTGCTGGAAACGGGCCATTCTACATAGATGCAGATAATGGAGATATCCGTGCCACCGGGGTTCTGGACCGCGAGCTGCGAGAGAGGTATGAACTCAGGGTGATTGCCAAGGACAAGGGCACACCTTCCCTGCAAGGCTCTGCGACTGTTGTCGTTCAGGTGACCGACCGCAACGACAATGCCCCAAAGTTTGTTCAGGAAATCTTCACATTCTACGTGAAAGAGAACCTGCTCGCCAACAGTGCAGTCGGCATGGTCACCGTGACTGATGCCGATGAAGGCGAGAATGCAGAACTCAGTCTGTTCGTGGAGATGGATGGAGTCGATGAGAAGAAGGCGGGGGAGAAGGTGGAAGGCGAAGATGACGAGAAAGAGAAAGAAGACGTGTTTTCCATTGAGAACAACACGGGAACCATCTTCTCTTCAGCATCGTTTGACCGAGAAAAGCTTTCCACCTACACCTTCCGTGTCCGCGCTGTGGACGGAGGGGAGCCGCGCAAAACCGCAACCGCCACGGTCTCGCTCTTTGTGACGGATGAGAACGACAACGCCCCCTCAATCACTTCCCCAGCAAATGAGTCCTACACCCTCCTTCCACCTGCCAGCAGTGCCCGCACTATCGTCAGGACCGTCACCGCCATAGACTCCGACACCGGCCCCAATGCAGACCTTCGCTATGCCCTAGTGGGGGGAAATCCCTTCCAACTGTTTGAGATCGGCCACACCAACGGGGTGATCACCCTGGCGGAACCTCTGGAGCGGCGCCACCGAGGCCTGCATCGCCTGGTGGTCCGGGTCAATGACAGTGGGGCGCCTTCCCTCTGTGCCACCGCCCTGGTGCATGTCTTCATCAACGAGAGCTTGGCCAACGCCACCCTAGTGGATGTTCAGGTAAGCTTCGTATTTAAAGATGTAAAGTGAAGTACATCAAAATACATGTAACTTCAATGAAATAAATCCACTGTGTTATTTTGGTGTGTGTGCGGTAACGATAACCCATAATGACAGTGATGATATTGTCCTTTGATCCATTCACATAATGGCCACTCTGATAACACATTACATGGAGGAGGGCGGTAATGACAACTGATTGTGGCTGTTTAAACTAAACCGGTAAGAAGATTATTTTCTTGACAGAATGAGACGAATGCACAATTTCATCAGTCCGCATGGTGTTGCAATTTTCTGCCCATTTTTGAGGAAATAATTGCGTCTATATTTGTGCCAGATAAAGAAGCCCATTCCTCTTTTGAGGGCTATTGGCAAAGCCTGCTTCTTTGTAGTTAGAGTGTTCTTTGTCCAGAATGCATTCTTATAATGACCACATGGTTAAAACAAGTGTTATTACTGAGTGATTCTTCTTTTATGGTACATTGAACTCAGAGGTGAGAGCATTAGGTGTGTGTGTGTGTGTGTGTGTGTGAGAGAGAGAGAGAGAGAGAGAGAGAGAGAGAGAGAGAGAGAGAGGGCGGGAGAGAGAAAGAGCATTAGGGGTGAGTGTGTTAGAGAGGTAGAGAGAGAGATGGCCCCGTCCCAGTTTTTGGCTTAACAGAATAGGTTGAAGCATGTTCATTTGAATATAAGTTTTTCGTTAGTAGTGTCTCTTCACGATAGGCCTGAATATTGATGAGCTTTCATTGTGTTATGCAGCAAACTCTGAGCAGAGCAACAGAAGTGGGCAAACTTAGAGAAAACTCCTCCAAGCTCTAAATGAATTATGTTTACAGGGGGATTAAAGTGAAATGCTTGAGCACTAGGTTAGCGTTGGCATGAAAGATCCACGCTGAGGTGAAGAGCTGATTGACTAGACTCACTGCAGATACCAGAAATACCTTTCAGTTCAAATTTGCTGGAAATCTTTCTCTCTTCTCTGCCCTCATTGTATTAATCAAATGCACTTCCCATTATGCTTTAAAAAATGTTCAACGAAGCTATAATTGCTGGCAGGTAATAATTACTAAAACTTGGGTCTCTGGTGTGGGCAAAGTCATTTGTATTGACTTATAATTAAATCGCCTCAGTGGCCTTGTGGTTACTGTGTTTGCTCTGAAACTTGTAGCCTGTGGTTTTTAACCCCCCCCCCCCCCCCCCCCCCCCCCCACACACACACACACACACACACACACACACACACACACACTCAACACTTTGTTTAGAACACGCTCTCTCTGAGGGAAAAGGTCTTCAGCTGTCAGGTCTGTGCATGTAGCATGATGTGAAGAGTGTGAGCCGAAGTCAGCGCAGAGACTTTTGAGAGGAAAAGAGATAAGAGGCAGAAATTTCCCAAAAGTGTGTCAAACGAAGATTGTGTTGGCAACCCAAAATACCACGCCAGCCTTGAATACCTTGATAGGCTCTTTTTGTATCAACACGCTCAAAATACAAAAAGTGTTTCATTGCATTCTGTCTCACCCCAGATAGTGATCTCCAAGGAAGACACACCTTACAGTGCAGATGTTTGCAGCAAGGGCCTCTCTACTGCAAGCAGTGCACGTTATGATTATTTGTGGTGCCTCCTCGGGTGTTTCAACTCGTGAAAAAACAGAAGCCCCTCTGGGATTGGATATTTCCAAGTGCGTAACGTCAACTTCAGCTGATTTCTCATTTTCAATGATGTTAGAAGGGCAGGTTGATATGGACAAACTCTTCTATCCCAATATAGGTCATTTCATATCTCGGTATATAGCACAATATAGCATGTTTTCTGATAATTCAATTAATAAATAATCTATATGAAATAACCACATGGTAAAGTGTGTATACTTAGACCTTCATTGGACATAAATTAAATGTAATTGCGTATTAAGATATCTCCATATGTGATTTCTACACGATACTATTGCATTAAAAGACGATGACTCATCAAACTGAATGACCGCCCAGCTCCAGATGTTACTGTGCAGCTCTTCTTGGCAGTAGCATAGCAACTACAATAACACTGTGCTCTGTGTGCCCCTTGGGTTCTTGGGATTCTCGACACTTACAGCTAAATCTCGTGTTTTGGCAGGAGAAAAACATCCTGTGTAATCATAGCCTTAGAGTTTTCACCCACCTCATATATAGAGACAACTTGGCGTCCAAAAATACGTTGTTTCCCCGCACTGCTTTTTTTAAACAAAGACGAAAAACTGAGCACAGACAGAAGGTGTAGCATATCGAGCACCAGCCAGTGTGTAGAACGCCTCATAAATGTAACGCTGTCACCTAAGAGTAGAATGAAAAGTACAAATTGAACAATCAAGTTGGTGAGGATTAGAGCAGAACACTTGGTAAGCGGCGGAACAATAGTGTTGACAGGCGAATTAACCGCAACGTGCCTAAACGGCAGAGGCCATTGAAGGGAACAATAGGGTGTAATGTGTCCGGGCCGGTATAAAAGCCGCCTTTGATTACAATATGCATAGTTTAGTTGGATTGTATGGAGGAACTTGGCAGAGTAATTGAGTAGAAGTCATTGAAGAGAGAATACCTCCATCTCATAATGAAGTCAAACCGAGTGGTGGATGGATGCCAGATGTAATTAGGGGAGGAAAACGTCTGCTACTGCTGCAGCGCCGCGGCAGAAAATGACTCCAGTCTTTTCCATCCGAACGTTACTGGGTGAACCGCATGTTGGGTAATTAGCCACAATATGATACTGCAGAGATTGAGCTGGAGGAAGTAGTTGTGATATGCGAGACTTGGTTGTCATTTGGGAAAATTTAAGGTGCTTTGTACATCGGAAGTATGCTGTCTGGTGGATCTGATTAAGGCTCTTAGGGATGATATTTTCACATTCTTACAATCACTGTTTCATCTCAGATCCAAAGTCTTTTAATTTTTTTTATCTGGAAATGGTGAATAGATATGTACAATGAGCTTTCTTTGAATATGAATAATAGCTAAGAACGACCAAACTGCAGGTTCCTGTCGCCAGGCATTGATCGACAGCAGAGATCAGGCACCTTTGGGTCAATAGTGTGGTCAGGGGAGAACTCCTCGTCTTGGTAAGCAGCATCGGCGTCTGCAGCGACAATGCAGATAACCGAGTCCTTGGAGAGCGGAGGGGATAAGATATAGAGATGGATGGTGGTGTTAAGCCCGGGCCGGAACAAAGCCCATGCAGCAGAACGGAAGATTCCACTGGGAGTTCGGGATGCGTCAGAGGGATGCACTCGGAACACAGCATTAGAGGCGGCTGCTGAGCACTTTAACAGTCTCCACACACATGCTGCACACGCACCTGCACTTGAACGGGCTATACATAGCTTGCACTCGGCGTGCGACTTGACTCACACTTTCTGCATGCCGACTTGGCGGTTTGGTCGCATGGGGTACATGCATACGGCACTGCGTCACTATTTTCTCTATGTTTCGCACACACGTGGTATGGCAGACAGTGCAGGGGAGCGCTAAGCCAGAGAGATGCCCAGCTGAATGAGAATGGAAAAGAAAATACTGCAGGCAAAGGAAGAACAATGGGGCTGAGGGGAAGAGAGCGGAGCCTGGCGGAGAGAGGTCCTCTGCAGTGTAAGCAGAATAATGGAACAGAAGCAACACAAGTCACTCAAAAAAAGACAATGAAACTTAACCCAGAGATAGATGGCGATGAAACAATGAAATACGACCCGTCCCCGTTCATAGCTGGGGGGGGGTAACGAGAAGTGAGAGTGACTAATGTGTCTCCGTACGAGTAAGCCCAATAATACGTCTTGGATAATGTAATAGTAGAGTTCCGCGGTGCAGCAGTGTGAGCTGCGCTCTCTGGAGTAACACTCAAGGTTATACCGCAGTTATTTTATTTAGTTATTGGCCACCGTATGGGGCTGAAATGCAACTTCTCTCTCACCTCCGCTCCCTGTCTCTCCCGCGCACGTTCCTGCGAGAGCTTTATTACCCAGCGCTCTGAAGGCACCAGGGATTACGCGAGTGTATAATTTCCAGCCTTGACAGGCCAAAGGAATTGTCGCGCGGGGCTCCGAGACGATGTGTCAGGGCTGCAGAATGGGTCGTCTCACTAATGGACAGCTTACACACACACACACACACACACACACACACACACACACACACACACACCGTGTGGGCCGGTGTAGATGCATGCATACGTTTCAGCATGCGTGTGCGTCTGGTCTCCGGATAATGATTCTCCCCAACATAGTTGCTATGTATTGATTAGACATATTCAGATTCATGACCCTGCCCCATATTACCAGCAGAGCTTGGCCGACCAGAACTCCACAGCCTCATTGTCTCTTGTAGTGCGTGTCTCCATAACCAGTAATGGCTGTGTTTGTGCTTCAGCATAACCCACTTTCTTGTAATGATGTTTTTATTAGAGTACAATCTGCGAGCATGACTTTGTGTGTGTGTGTGTGTGTGTGTGTGTGTGTGTGTGTGTGTGTGTGTGTAGGTGTGTGTGTGTGTGTGTGTGCAGCCAGCCATTACATGGGTTCAAAATGGAAGACCATTATTTGTCTCCTCCATCTCAAACCCAAACACGAAATGTTTTATGAGCCTAATATAAATTGATCAGAGTGGACGATCGTGGATTTGCCTCGCTTTAAAAAAAGACCCTGAGAGACAGACAGGACACGGCTCTCGAAATGATTCCACAGAGCACACGCATTTACAGTAACCTTCTATCTGTCCATCCATCCATCCAAGTCAGTGCGAAAGAAATTGCGGTAGCAAATCCTCAGCAAATCCACGCCCACGCTATCATTTACAATAGGGGCATTGTTCTTTGACGAGACAGTAGATGTGTTTGTGTTCTGGGGGACATAATCGCAGCACGTCTGCTGCCTTTATTCACACATTTATCGACTGTTTCTACCACTTTCTTTTCTCTCTCCCAACTGTCCCCGACCCTAAAGTTTCCCTTTATTCTTTTAATCAGCTTTAAACAGCGTAATCCCAGGCATTTCCTGTACCAGCGCAGATGATGTGACATCACAAGCGGAGAAATTTAAGGCGCTATTTGAAATGCTGCAACTGGGAAGCAAGAGCAATTATATATTTAGTGACATTCTATGTGTCGGGGAATAATGGAGAGGCTCCCCCGCTAAAAAACACGGTGATGAGTTTAATTAAGTGGAAGATGCTGTTTGATGTTTCTCTGTGACTCGCACCCACTGTGTCGTCTTTTAGAGTCACAGTTGGACTTTATTTTTTTTGTCATTTATGGTGTGTCTCTTCTTGTTGCTTTTTCCATCTTGACTCTGTGTCTTCTTCTTCTCTCTTGTGCCTCTCCTCTCTACCTCTCCCCCCAGGTGGCCCGAAGTCTCATGGCTCCACTGTCCCTGGACATCGCAGGGGACCCGGACAGCGAGCGTGCGTTAGGGAAACAGCGCCTCAGCGTAGCCATCGGCGTCCTGGCGGGAGCCGCGGCGGTCATCCTGGTCATCCTGCTCGTAGTCACAGCTCGGCAGTGCGGCGCCCAGGGCAAGAATGGCTACGAGGCCGGTAAGAAGGAGCCGGAGGAGGACTTCTTCAGTCCTCCGGGGGCTCAGCCACAGGCCGGCCGCGGCAGGGGGTCGGACCGCGGTCGCAAACCCCGACGGGACAAGCGCAACGGAAGCGGCAGCAGCGTGGTGGTGGGAGGAGGCAAGGCGGACAGATCCCTCTACAGCGGTATTGTCACAGTCAACGGACTGCGTCGGCACACCAACGACGACGACGAGGAGGATCTGAGCAGCGCCAGCGAGCGCCTGGCGGCCCGCTACTGCGCCATGGAAGGCGACCCCAGCAGCCCGCGGATGGGCGGCGGCAGGAGGCACCAGTCGAGCCCGGACCTGGCCAGGCACTACAAATCCAGCTCCCCTCTCCCCGCGGTGAACCTGCAGCCCCACTCCCCCCCAGCCGAGGGCAAGAAGCACCAGGCTGTCCAGGACCTGCCGCCCTCCAACACCTTTGTGGGCAGCGGGGGCTGCGTGGGGAGCGCCGGCTCCAGCAGCAGCAGCAGCGGGGGTAGTGGCAACGCGGACGCCATGTCCCTGGGATCTGACCAGTGCTCGGACTATGGCTGCCAGACTGGGAACAAGTACAGCAAACAGGTAGGAGCTCTGGGGTGATGGGGTGACTTAGTCTCCATGGACCCGTCAGTGTCTTTGAGATTTTTAAGATGGATTATCGACTCTTTATGTCAATCCGTCTTCAAAATCAGCTATTTCTGACGCTGTGTCCACTCTCTCGTCTCCTCCTCCTCCCCGGCTTCATCTCTTCCCCTCCACACATCCGTCGACACGCTCGACCGCGACACCCCGCCGCTAACGTCTTAAACACCATTTCATCTCCACAAAATCGCTGACGGCGCGCTCGCGTGTCAGCGTCCCAAGCCTGTGAGCGGCGTGACAGCACCCTGTTGTCAGAGCATGTGTGTGCTCCGTGTCAAACGTCAGCCCTCCGTTGAGCAATATCTAATGCAGGGGACATGAGTCAACCCCCCCTTCCCTCCCCGGCTGTAGCTGAACAATATGAGAATGTGTATACATGCGTGACTGCGTGTGTGTGTGTGTGTGTGTGTGTGTGTGTGTGTGTGTGTGTGTGTGTGTGTGTGTGTGTAACACATGCTTATCCTCTGTATAAACCCCTGAGGATCTCAGTTGGAGTAAGGACACAGAGGGAGTGGGCGAATAGTTGCTTCCAGCAGGGTAATTGGTCATTTCGCGTCTCTGCCTCTCTTGTTATGGCGTTATCTTTCTTCCATTTAGCATATATGCTTATTCCGTAAACAATATTAGTTGTACTGATAATGGATGCACTGGCTTTGGTGTTTGCTCGAGAAGCTTCAGCTAAAAGTCGAAGTCCTGCTGACAAACAAATACTGCGCGCAGACAGTTTGCTCGCCCCTCCGCCCACGCACACACACACACACACACACAGGCACCATCTATCATCTTGGACACACTGACACAGTAGGGTCCCCCTGGTCCACGGCGTGTGCTCCCGAGAGCGATGTGTGAGTGGCAGCTAACCCTTCTTAAAGGGCCGGCGTCTCGTTTCCTTGACAGACAGCCCCTGCATTTATCCTCCCCGCGGTGAAAAAGTGCTGATGTAGTCATTAAAACAGGAAGGAGAGGAGCTTCTTCTGAGGCTAATCAATTCATACGCGGGGCCCTCTGATCCTGCTCAACACGCGCACACACACACACACACACACACACAGAGGTTAATCCATTACAGAGTCAATCCGCTTAATCTGCCGTTCCCAGGGAAAGAAAATGCTTACTGGGAGAGTTTGGTGTTCATGCTTACGTGCACTCAAAACATGCCAGCACACATACGGAGACGCGTAGACACACAAACTGACAGCGTAATGAATTATTGATCGTATGGGGTAATTAACTCCTCTGCAGCAGTGAAGTGTGCCTCCCCCCCCCCCCCCCACCCACCAATACACAGGCCTGTGTGTGTACGTGTCTAAGACTTTGGGCGCTCACGTTCACCAACGTGTCAAAATCTGTTAACTCCAGCAGTTTGGCGGCAGGTTTTGTGTCGGCGGGAGCCTGTCACCCGCGCTTGAGGGACTGCTTATTTCACGACGGCGTTTTTATATGTGAGTGCAAGTGAGAGATAGACTCGGGGAGTAATATGTGGCGAGTATGTGCCAAATGCAGGAACTGGGACGCCGACAGAACTTGGAAAAGCATTAGACCGGGAGTGGGAGAGAATTATAGGAGGTTAGGGGGGAAAGAAGACAGAGTAAACGAGAAGGGGTGGGAGGGGGGGGAGATAACATTTCAAAGCTACTTTACTGGGTCAGTGAAAACTCCAAAAAACTGCTCATCTGAAGTCAGCACATCATCAGACCAACTAGGGTGCTCCGAATAGAAAAAAACAAAACTGAAATGAAAAAAATGTATAAAAAACAGGCGTCATGGATGAAGCGCAACATTGCATTAAAGAGGCATGATGAACATGATAAAACAGCTCAGTCGACTCTCTTATTTTAATCAAAATTGTTCACAGAGGAGAGGGAAGAACATCCATATCAATGGGAACGAATGAAAACAAAGATGAACAGGAGATGAGAGTGTTAAAGAGGGGGGATGTTTCCTGGAGACTTTTTTTTTGGAAATTGATACAAGATAGAATTATAGCATGATCGTATTTGTTAAATACAATCCAGAAACGTCTCACTTGTAAGAGCCAAGCATGGTGAGATTTTTGGTTTGTTGCGCCGTTTGACAGCTGGTGTCTGTGTGTGTGTGTTTTGAATTTTGATTAAGGGGGATATGTTTCGATATTAGTGCCAATATGATACCCGAGTTTACGTCCAGATAACAAAAAGCACCTTATTACAAACCTTACTCGTTTCTCTACAAAAATAAATAAGCTAAAGTGCTTAAATGTTAAATGTCATCTAATTACAAACAAAAAAAAAATAGAAAAATAGATGAAGTCTGAAATATGCAAAATTGTGATTGAAACATTATATTATTTTAGTGGATACCAGAAAAGTATGGAGGTTCGATAGCCCTCATTGCTGATGGAGAAAGTGTAAAGGAGAAGGCTGGAGTATTTGCTTCCAAGTGGGAGAGGCAGGGAGGAAGTGAGTGAGAGAGAGAGGGGGAGAGAGAGAGCGAGAGGGGGAGAGGGAGGCCTGGTTTGGGTGGCAGCCAGAGAGAGAGTGGACTGCTGAGATGTGGGTCATCAGGATACCCGTTGGCATCAGGACACATTAATGATCACAGCAGTCACATGGCACTGCAGTCAATATGGGCAAAGTGGCCTCGTTCTGCCCTCTAACCACCACCACGCACACACAACACAGGCTCCACCGCAAAACCGCTTCCCCTGTCCGCCGTCCTCCATCAACCACAACAAAGGTCATAGCGCTAGTTTTTGATCTTGTTGCGCTTCACTGTTGTCTGCTTTTAATCTGATACTTTTCTTTTCATTGATGTGTGTCTCCATTAACGCTTTCTCATCTTCTTTTACCCCCCCCCCCCCCCCCCCCCCCCCCATTTGACTCCCCCCCCTGCTACCTCTGTGTCTTCCATGCGCTGCGCCGACCTCTGAGAATGAACCGACTCAGCGTTTTCACTAGTGCGACTTCTTCTTTTACTGTAGTGGGCACTTTCTCTCCCTGGACCCGGCTTGCGTGTGCGTGTGTGTGTGTGTGTGTGTGTGTGTGTGTGTGTGTGTGTGTGTGTGTGCGCGTGTGTGTGTGTGTGGGCGGGTGAGAGCGCGGTGCCACAAAGGCTGAATCGAACCCGATACACACACACACACACATCCAATGTCTAATCAATGCTCCGTTAACGAGGCCAAGACTGCAGTGGAAACAGGTGGGTTGACAGTGCGCAGTTTTTTTTTGCATTGCACAGATTCACAGCACTTTGTGAAGGTCAGCGCGTTGCGGGGGCGTCGCGGGGGCGCCGCAGCGTTTTTGACGCAGCAAGGACGAACCACAGTGATAACTTTGTGGCGAGTGGGACTCATCTGGCCCGGACTTGTCCATCTAATTGGACTGTATGGACGGGCGCCGGCGGAGGGATTAGGTCTACCGGATTATAAAATTGAAAAGCAGCTTTTCATTTCAACGAAATCCCTCCGGGATTAAATATGATGAACGTCTGTCGCGGACTCTCCCCCCCCCCTACACGCAGTCAGGCATCCGCGCGCACAGCTCCTGCGATAACATGCGGAGTGCACGAAGGCAGTGTCAACCAGAAACAACCACAGAAACACACACTCTGCCCTCTCTCCAACCCTCTGTTCCACCAGCACACACTGTAATCGACCCGTGACCCCTGTCACGGCGATAGCAGCCCGCTGATGTATTTATTAAAAGCCACCGCGAGTTCAGGTCGACCATATGCTACCGGGGTGAGTCGGAGGGGGGAGGGAGGTGGGGGTAAGCGAGAGGTGCAAGGGACGAGGTAACCAAAGCAGGGATCGCCCGACGAGCCAGACTGAAACCTGATCTACTGACCTGCAGACAAAAGAAGGAGGGGAGGGGACAGGGAGGAGGTGAGAGAGGGAACTCGAGCCAGAGAGGTAGAGACGATGAGGGGAGACGGAGGACAGACGTTACGGGAAAACGGAGACAGATGTGAGTTTGTGTTGGATGCTCGGCGGTGGAGGTGGAAACACACGCTTACCCTGTAAATATTGATTTTCCCCTTGACCAGGATTATATGGAGGCCTGACAAATGTGCTGTGTTTAAAAAAAGGTGCAGTTCAGCTCCTTTGGCAGTTGAATATTTATATCTCTGTCACATACCATCAGCCACAGACTGAGCATCATTTATGGTACAGGGAAAAAAGCTCAAGGTCGCATCCCACAGTCTTTCTCAGCGGAGTGACTTTGACCTGAAAGTGTGGAACTTTCATCGCTCGCTTCCTCATGAAAATATTCCTGCAGTGCTTGCAGCTGAGTGCAGAAAGTGCTGTGGCTGAGTTCAAATGTCCTCCGTTGGACAAACTGAACAAACATTACATTTTTTTTTTGGTCATCTTCACTGTTAAGGTTTTGGGTGATCATAACAGGATTGAGATCAAGTTTAGGTGAAGGGGTGGGTGAGTTTTAGGAGCCGTGGGCGGAAAGTCAGCAGAACGTCCTCAAAAACCTGGGAAAAAAATGAAAGATGTGTGTGGGTTTCTATGTGTGTGAGCCCGGGACAAAGACAGAGAGACAAAGCGCGGGGGAGAATATGAGGGAGTGAGATTGCGCCAGGCAGAGGGAGAGAGAAATTGTGTTTCCTCACACATCAAGGTCACCCAAAAGCTGGAAAATGTGATTGGAAGTCCCCCCCGTCTGTCTTGGCTGTGTACCACACCAGAGATAACGCAGACAGGCCGTTGGGCCGATAATGTTCCCGTGTTAACAACTCCTCCCTTCAGCTTTTTTGTTTTCCAGCTCCCCGCTAAAAATGTCAAGAATGCGGGGGAAGTCATTCCGGCACAGACAAACTGAGGCAAAGACACTCAGTCAGACGTGTGGTTTTAACGCGCACGGACGTCTGCGCGCATGTGTGTGTGTGTGTGTACATAATAGCACATAATTACACACCCTCCCAGATCCTTATGCATATACACTTTTCACCGCGAGCAGACGGGCTCTGATAAGAATATGATGACACATGAGCGGGGAGTAAAGTTTTCCGGCTCTTACATCAGTTTCTTCTTCCTCCATTCCCTCTGGATCGCATCACATGCACGGGCCCACCGTCTCTTAGAGTCACACACACACATCCGTAGAGGCTCACAGACACACACTCTCTCTTAACTCCCTGACACACACACACACACACACTGAAACACACACAAAGACCTACATAGCAAGCCCCTAGCTGCGATGCTTCCTTTTATTTGCTTCTTGAAGACTCGGTTCTGTATTGAACTGCTCTGCATTCAGCCCGTCTGCCTTGCACCATTACCTTAATGGCTGTCTGCGGGTTGAGCAATTTTACCCAATATTGCTAAACAAAAGGCTGCCGTTCTCACACTAGACAGGGATTCAAGACAGCTTAGTGTCCCCGCGATTGGTCTTATCCGCCCACACAAAAGAATCTCCCGTGCATTAAGTGGTGTTGAGTCGAGGATGAATAAAAAAAATGACATGAATGGATTCAGAATGTAACTGAATTGGACTCGGCTCAATTAAATATTTCGGATTGTGTGGTATTTAACGTGAACGGTCAACAAAAACTGAATCAAACTGAAGGGTGATTTGCCTTACCTTGCTGGCGGATGTTGCGGGATGTTTCCTTCGTTTTATAATGCTGGTCCATTCAAGTTTGGTGCTGCTCAATCAGAGGAACTTGTGCACATTCGCCTATTTGCTATGGCTTCAAGCTTAATGTAGCTTAAAAGTTCTGTATGCCTGAAGCGAAGTGGGCCGTACGACGTCAAATTGTTTATACCTGGCTGTATCACACCGTCTCCCAGAACTCTTTTAGTCGATGCGTACGCACAGTGGGCGTGATTGTCTGATCGTCTGTTTGCAAAGTTACTGAACAACAATCCAACAAGCACTTTATCTTACAGAAAGCCTACCATTGCCTTCATTCCCTCTGTTGGAGGGCTTATGCAGATTCACACGTCACATGTTTAGGGTGTATCTTAGGTCTTTTACCTGGTTCTGTGACATCATTAGTCTGGGATCTTGTATACAAACGGACATCGGTGGTATTGCAGCTCCAACCAAACCGATAAATGTCCTCCACTTCGTGCGATTCATTTGCATGTCAATATTTAGTTTTCAAACTGTTCTTTTTGTCACGAGTGTTTTCATACAGAATGTTAATAATACTTGCCGAAAAAGCGGCATTTCCTGAGCCGTCGCACTGCAATTGTAGGCATCAACCAATCACATTGTGCAGAATAGACAATTCAAAAAGTACACTAGTGTACAACAACCATAGACCAGTCTATGGACGTAGTCCACTTCTTACAGACCAGTTGGTCTGTGGACTGTCGTTATGAAGCCTCAAGTTCGCCATCTTGGATTACGCCATGTTGTCGTTTTTTCACAACCAATGAACGGAAGTTACCATATTAGGAATGCGGAGGAGGGACTTAGAGGTGCAGTATAGGTCTCTAGGTCATGCGGCGGCGACCTGTCAATCACAGTAAGCCCGCCCCCTAAAGCATTTATCTGCTTTATGGATTATTCGGCTCTAAATGGACCATAAGTTACTCAATGAACATCATGCTGTTCTGAAGAAGACTACAGACCACCTCCACTCCTTCCATTCTTACATTTCACAATAAAAGCCCGAGGCATATACAGTTCACTGCGTAACAGTTAACAGAAGCAAATTCAAACAGATCATTTTTCTAAAAGGAAACTCAATAAAATAGCTCACAGTATCTTAGGCTACACATCAGTTTACCTCAGACAGACTGCCAGACGCTGGTCTGGGTCAATAGGATCCCGTTGGTCCTCTGCCTGCAAAAACATGTCGAACCTTTTATTGAAAAAGTGTTGCAACCAATTTGCATCACAGCCTGAATAGTTTTGATGTGAAATATTTGCTTGCGAGTATTTACGCATTCACGTGTGGTTTGCTCTTTAGTGTGTAAAGACCCTAAACCTGTCAGGAGTCTGTGAACACGCAGACGGACACACCTGCACGTTATTATTATTTTCCAGCTTCACAAGTTGGAAAACAAAGCTTGCGGCCATGAAACTGAATGCATACATTTGCGAGCGGGTATACAGACAGGAACGTGGTGTTCAGACTCAAAAACATTAAGCCCACGAGCACATGCAGACCTGAAAATACAAACTGCAGAATGACTCGTACAAAACGTATAAAACTGAGATGACAGGAGAAGCACAGCATTATGAATGATTGAATATTACATCGACTAGCGGCCTGCACTGTCTGCTTCCTACGTCATCGCTCTGTAAGTCATCCAATAAAAAAGTGCCTCTTTCCAACCCTCCGTCCCCAATGTCTGTGTGCTCCCCCTCCCACCACACACACACACACACACACATCCTCCTCCTCCGTCTGTCTATCCTCTGATTGATCTCTCTGTTCTTCCTAAGTGGTTTCATCTCTTTTCATCACTCTCCATCTGGAACCATCTTTTCACAACGTGCTTTTTTAATGGTTCCAAACTTCTTTTTTTTTAATAAGACTTAATAGTTTCTTAAAATTGTACAAATGGCTCTTAAGTAGCAATCCTCTCTATTTCGTACTCCCCATTCTCCCTCTGTTTTAGCTCGTGGTTAAAGTCACTTTAATCTTTGCTTTTCATTTTTGTACTCCCCCCCCCCCCCCCCCCCAATTGGATCAAATTAAGCACGCTACCAAGGAATAAGCCTAAGGTGTGAATATCTGCACTGTTGCAATATGGTTTATGCATTTCTGCCACTGGCGAATCGGAGCACATTTCTCGCCGGATATCAGCTTATTAGATCTTGCATGAGTGTGAAAGACTGGCCCCGGTAGCGCTGTAGTCCAAAGCCAATGTTTTTGCCCCAGGCGTGGTGTAGCCATCTGTTTTAGAATTGTTGGTGGAATATAGATAAATCAGAAGATCAAGATGGAGATAGAGGAAGAGAAAACGGGCGGAGAGGAAGAGACATGAAAATGAGTGGAAGAGGAGAAAAGAAAATTCCTGGTCAGAACCCATGGCTTAGAAAGAAAAAATGTGGGACGGATGAGGGGGGGGTCTATGAGATCCGGGCAGGGCGAGATGAGGGGGGGATGAGTGGTTTAGGGAGATACAAGATGAGAATGTGTTCTTAGGTATCGCCTAGGGGAAGTGATGGAGAGAATGGAGAAGGAGATGGACAGAAAATGATTGAAAAGAGGTATCTGGGTCTAGGGTTGGAAGGAAGGGGGGGGGGGGGGGCTTCACTCTATGAGTAAAGCCAGCTCAGACTCTTCGGGCTATTTTAGTGTGAGAGAATGAGAGCTTTTCTACCTGCCCTATCGCAGAAGTTACATAAACCTGAGTGGGCTGGCCTCTGCCTGCAGCAATGCCCCATATTAAACCACTTTCAATGTACTGTATGTGTGTGCATATATATATATATATATATGTGTGTGTGTGTTTTGTTCAGCCCTGTTCATATCAGAAATAGACCAGATAAGAGGCGCACCACCTGTACAGGTAGAGCCGAACTACAAGAGCTCGCCGGTCCCGGCGCCCGGAGAGAAATCCCCCCCGGTGCCGTCAGACGGAGGCTTTAGAATAGTTTGACCTGCTTGACACACACGTACTCGTGCGGACTACATAATCACACGCTCACACACCGCACTGCTTTTAGCTTCCCTCCCGCGGCCATTACAGATAACTTGAACCACCGCTATCATCCCTAACATGTGCGATAACGCACCTCACAAACAGACTGAACTGCACTGTAAATCAGTGGCTCGCTCCCGTTACAGCGCGGGTAATTGCACAGCAAGTACAGCAAAGCTGCTTCTGAACGGGTCAGCGCCGCGCAGGTGTACGAGTCACACGTGCATTATTTAAGAGGCTCTGTTCTCCTGTTTCACAAATACACAGATATGATGAAGATGGCGGCTAACAGCACTTGAGGAAAAGAAAAAGTGGGAAGTGAAACCAACAAAAACAACATCTCCTATTGAACGTTCACAGACACACACACACTTCAGCACACACACACACACACACACACGCACACACACTTCAGCACACACACACACACACACACACACACGGGGAAAACAAATGTAATCAAAGTCATGCAAATCTATTTGCCAATTAGAGCCCCAAACAGGTTTCCATGGGGAGGAAATGGCAACCTCTAATTGGCTGGATGAAAAAGAACGCTCACATCTGAGCCGACAAACCTGAGACGGCTTGGAAAAATAAACACATCCGTGCACACACACACACACACACGTGCGGGGGCGTGCACGGCGGGGGGATTGCTTGCAAATTCATGCACGGGTCGGGGGGGGAGTCACACACAGTATCACCGGTAAGATGAGAAGCGCGGATCGAGTGTGTGGACACAGATATGGTGTATTGTCAGGTGCAAGGCACACACACACACACACACGTACGCGCGCCCATTGACCGGTCAGTCGCTTTTTAGAAGCACGACTAAAGCTTTGGTCGCGGTGTCGTGTTAACATGAAAGCTTTCACGGCTGTTTAAAAAGAGCAGGCTTTGATTAGAATGAGATGTGTGAGAGTGCTTCTTAACGCCGGCCTCCGCTGACGACGGCCTTTTTTCTTCTTCTTCTTCTTTTATAATCCAGCGGATCCGTCGCAGGGAGCCTTCCATCAAAAATGATGTTGAATCGACGATTTCACCTGAACATGCTCTCCGCGGGTATTTTGTTTCCTCTAAAAGGCGGAAGTCAAGTGTGCTGCTTGGCCACATCTTAAGCAGCGTCAGCTTCAAGGGTGATCAAACGTTGAATTCCAAATTATTGACTAAACTACTAAGTGGGTATCTAAGAGGCGTGTGTTATTTTCATGCGTGCGCGCCGCCAGTCGCTGCTGCAGCAAAATGGCTCTGCGTGAGTTTTTACAAAGTGGTGTTGCCTCTCACATAGCATGATCATTATGAATGGTTCAATAATTCATCCGCTACTCCCACATGGGGCTTTATGTAGAATATAAGCCTGAGATCTGGATTGTTAGGAAACCAATTTGCACACAGCACCTCCTAACTTGCGTAGACATTAGCCGGTGCGGAGATTAAGCTCTTCGCTACAAAGTCATGCAAACTGTATCCTGTTGCTGTCCTGTCGAAGCCACGGCATCTTGGGTGATTTTTCAGTTTTGGTGGAGGATTAATGAGTGAAATAATCTTTTATTTTATAGGCTTTAAAAAAGTAATTGGCCTATCTCATAAAGGAATGATCCCCAAGCTTAAAACAAGACTATGTTGTCGTTAATGAAAGAAAGAAACACCGTGGGGATACGTGGTGTTCACAGCAGAGCGTCACCGTGCAAAAGAAGTAGTTTAGAGCTGAAATGATTCCACGACTGATCGGTTATTTGCTCAAGAGAAACTACGTTTTGATAATCAGTTTATTGTCCAAGTATAGGGCTGGACAATGTGTCGCTAATATATTGGTATTGTGATTTGAGAATAGATGTCGTCTTTCTAAACTTATCAGACTCTTCTAGCTCTTCTATTATTTTCACACGCTGTAGTTTCAGAAATGTGGATATTTTAACATTCTCTTCGTCAGCTGTGATAATAAACTGGATATTTTGGAATTTGGTTGGTTAAAACATGCAATTTAACATCATCAACTTGGTTACTGGCATTTTACAAATTTTCCTCTGACATTTCAAAGGCCAAATCATTACTCGTCAATAGTTCTTAACATGCAGACCTGAAAACAAAGCATCCCTGCTGTTGACAAATCCCCCGCTGTGAGGCTGAGGCACACTTACATTAATATACATTGACTCATTAGAACTAATTAGAGCGGCCTATACCTGTAGTTCTAGTTTGCAGCAAACATGTTTTCGACTGCTTTGCTTAACTCCTTTACTGCAGTAGCTGCGGAATAATTAGCATCTCTAAACATTTCCTTTTTTTTTTTTTTTTTTTAATGTCAGGAGTCGCATAATCATCCGGCCGACTCCTCAGCGTCGGCTCGGCTCCCTGAGACCCTGCCGGATACCACTTCACTGGAGTTGCTCCTTAACCTCAATGCTGAACCATAATTTTTTCAAAGGCGCCTGCAAAGATGGAGCCCAAGTGCGTATATGCGCTTGAAGTGCGGCGTGAGGTTATCGATGGGAAACGGGTCGGATTCTCCCTCGCTCTCTCATTAACTCTCCTCCTTCCTTCTCCCGTCCGCTCAATGGCCCCGCCGCTGCACTCGCTCCCTGGTGTATTCAACAGCACACACACACACACACACACACACGCTCTCGCATGCAAGAGGTCTGTTTGCATACCAAAAGCATACTTCATAGCTCAAAGAAAATGAAAGGCGTATTAATTATACAGTCTCACGCGCACACACACAGAAAAAGAGAGAGGGGGAGGGGGAGGGGGGGGGGGGGGGGGGGGGGGGGGGCAGTTGCTTTATGTTTCTCCTCTGCGTCAAAGGAGACAGAGTGTGAGAATGATGGAGTCTCTGCGTCAGGGAGAGAGGGAGCGAGGAATAAGCGCAGGGGGGAGAGAAAGAGCGCACTGTCTTCTCTCTTTTAATGTGTGTGTGTGTGTGTGTGTGTGTGTGCGTGCGTAGCGTCTACCCAGCATAACGCCCCCTCTGTGTCCCCGAGTCACTCTCTGTCACTCACACACACTGAGACTATTGTCGAGACGTTGGGCGAGGTGCCCCAAGACATTTCTGTGGCACTGTGTCTGTCACGGGAGGGGTGATAGGGCCGACGTGGGGCTCACACACACGTCCAATTCTCACGCGTAGATGTGCCGCGTTACCATTTGAGGTCGTGTAGGTGGGTGAGTCGATGCGGTCCCCTCCTGGAGAGCAGGGCGTGAGGGCGTGAGTGAGGGCATGAGTGAGGGCGTGCGTGCGTGCGTGAGTGTGCGCGCGCGGCAAAGGCCCGAGCAGTGTTTGTTTGTGTCTGATAGCACATTAGCCAGAGCTATCTTTAACCTTGCAAAATGAGTGACACTGATTCTAAACTGACGGGATGGATTTCAGTTTGCCACGACGTCCCGGCGCGTCAGCCGCTGTCAGCTCAGCCCGTCTGCCCCGTTTTACAAAAAAGACAGGGGCGCCACTAAGGAAACCGCGTATATATGAGAGAGAGAGCGAGAGAGAGAGAGAGAGAGAGAGGGGACAGAGACTAAAAGAAAAGGTGAGAGAGCAAAGCCGGGGTCAGATATGGTATATAAAATAGTTTGTTGGAACTACTGGAAGTGGAAGAGAAAGAGGCCTTTTTATTTGTGGTGATAAAAATTGAGAAACAGAGAGAGGAGAGAGTGAACAGGATGCAGAGAATGAGAAAGTATGGGGGAGGAAGTGGAGGTGTGGGGAGGAGGGGGGGAGGGGGGGGATAGAGACCTCGCTCTTGTATCCGGATGTCTCCGAGGTCCTTTATTGACTCTGTCTATTGTTCACAGCAGCACTCCTAATCACTCTCAACAGGGAGGTTGTGCTTCCGTGTGTGTGCCTATCTGCCAGCCCTGTGTGTAGGTGTGTGTGTGTGTGTGTGTTTTTGTGTTGCAGGACGACGTATCTTTAGCCTCATCCTCACTTCTCTCTTCATACACTGGGCCCCACAGTGAAGCCATTGTTCACTCTCCTCTGGTCAAGCTTAATGGACAATAGCAGTGGGTGGGAAAAGCCTGTTCCTAACACGCATGCTATTAGTCTAATGGTCCACATACACACACACACACACACACAGAATGGGCAGTGAAATGCCATCTAAATAGCAGGCATACATATGCATGGTCTCTCTTACTCACGCACGCACACACAAGGCCGGTTTGTACGCCACCATCCTGTTTGCATCTTTCTCAACAATGGCCGCTGTCATGGCTATTAAGAGCGATGACTGTTTTAGGGACTAGCAGTGGAAAGCGATGAACATCACGATCGCGCGCGCACACCGACACACAAACAAAGGAGCTAATCTGAATCATGGGCATTTGTCCGGTAAGCCTCGCTTCACGTCCTCGCTCTACGAGCTTTTTGTTTCTGTTTTGTCCCCCATGGACGGCCACGGTTACACAAAAGGATAAACGTTTCAAAGGCCCGATGCGGTGAATAGAGTCAGTGATTTTCAATGTGTATCTGCAGGGTGGAGAGAGCCCAGATGGAGACGGGGAGAAGGGAGAAAGCTCAATGCCAGAGTGGACAGCTTGATGGTAACAAAAGCTGTGGCGGATGGCGATGCAGTGAACCCGCATGCGGTGTCTCTCTCTCTCCCTGCGTCTCTCCACATAAAACACACACACACAAAACCGTACCTTAAAAAAACACACGCAAACACACTCACAGTGGCTAGTTAGGAGAGCGCTGATGAGGCCGGGTTTGGCTTGTAATTTTTTTCCCCGTAAGAGAAAGTGATTTATGGACGACAGGCTCCGGCAAGCAGCGGACACGCGTTGCAAAAAGTGTTTGCCGGGACGGGCGGGCCGGTAAGCAGCGTGGACGGCAGTTCCGCTGGCGGCCACGGGGGTAAGGGGGGGGGGGGGGGCAGACTGCAGCAGTGTGGAGAGGAGTGAGGAGTGTGGAGAGAGAGAAAGAGGGAGGGAGGGAGAGAGGGGCCGCATAGTGCCGATCAGATGACCTCGCTGCTGCAGTTAATGTTCTCTGGCGCTCAGACACAAGGCTAAGGCTCTCCCTCATACCGCGGGGCTGCTGTACTACAAGCTATTGTGGCGGCAGGAGTGATGTTGTTGGAGGTGTGTGCAGGAGGAGGGGGGTTAAAAATGGAGGGAGTGGAGGAGGATACGGTGGGGAAAGAAGGGGCACACGACACAGAGGAGGCATGTTACTAAAGCACTGCTCCGTTTCCGTAGTCCTCTGTTTCTTTCTTTCTTTCTTTGTCTTTTCTCTTTGTCCCACTCTCTTGCCCTCCTCCTATCACCCCCCCCCACACACACACACACACACACACCTCCCCTCGCATCATTTTGCCTACTGCCGCACTTGCCCCCCTCTCCCTCAGCCTCGTGCCTCCCCTCTCCCTCCCTTCTTCCCTCTCCCTGTCTCTCCCTTGCTCCCTCTCCTCTCTTTCTCTCTCTGCAGTGCAGCACAGTGATTATCATTCCTCTCACAGAGTCAGGCCTGATAGTCAGATACTGCTGAGCACCCTTCTACATCACCTGCTTCTAGGGGGAGCAATGGGGAGAGAGGGAGAGAGAGAGAGAGAGAGAGAGAGAGAGAGGGAGGGGGGGGGGGTTGGACTGCAGAATAAGAAGGATGAAAGGGGAAAGAGGAGAGGAAAGCAGAGAAAAGGGGAAATGAGAGAAGGGAGAGCGAAGCGAAGGGTGAGAGGAAGCAGAGAAATATGGGGGGGATGGGGGGGGGGGGTATAGGGGTAAAGCAGAAGCATGGAGGAGGGAGGGATTGCTCTTACTGCAGAGGTGGTCCCACTGCAACACACACACTCTCGCCTGCATAGTTATAAACGTGCCAGCGAGTGTGTACGTGCACACCTGCGAGTGTGAGCGCAAGCAAGCAGGTGTGCCTAATGTGTGGATTCACGGCATCCGCATGGAAGCCGCCAGTGTGAGTGTGTGAGTGTGTGAGTGTGTGTGTGTGTGTGTGTTGTGGTAACAAGGCGCCTCGGCTCATCAACATCTGTGAGTCAGACAGCCGAAGACATGCCGCTCGTACTGCTTCATCCCTTTTACCCGAGCCGAGTCTCAACCTGCTCCAAACCATTTTCTGCATTCTGCAAATACCACAGCGGTCCTCCCTCTCTCCCCCCTCAACCAAAACGGCATTCTTTGTCTCTTCATTTCTACTTCAGGCCGTCTGTGGTCAGAGTTGTACAAGTCGGGTCCCCTTTCATCATCGGTACATTGCCACACGCACTGATTAACAGCCCTGTCTTTGTGTTTCACCCATTTATCGGTTGTTTTATTCATCGTGTGACTCCCCCCCCTCTCTCTCTCTCTCTCTCTCCCACTCGGTGTCTTCACCTGTCTGCTTGACCCGACGCGTGCACCGTGTAAACAGGACGTCTTGCTCCTTCCTGCATAGCCCGGGGAAACTGCATTCCAGCGTCCCCGCACGCGTCGCCCCCCCCAACGTTACAGCAAATACAGTTTCAGACGAGTTCTATATTTAAATAACCCGGTGTAAATATATCATCCTCAAATAAATTGTTAACACGTCTGTCCTGTTCGCACAGCCCCCGCGAGATGCTTCCTGTCAGGATATTTCACCGTCTCCACCCCTCCACCCTCCCCCCTGTTGCCTTTGATGCATAACTTAACAGTCGACAGCAAAGACATTTTTCCTGACAAATGCTTCAGAGATTTTCGAGCACGTGTGACCTGAGAACGGAGACTTCTGACCGGTCGACTCCATCGCTTAGTCAAAGTTTTGTGTTCTTAGTTTGCCTCATTGGCACGGAGGAAAAGGGATGAGATGACTTGTTTTTTTTAAAACCCCAAGACATTGATGTGATTATTCACCACCAAACTTCACACTTTTAGGTGCTTGCGGGGGGAAAAAAATCTGTTATAATGATAATAGAAGACATCTGGAGAGGATGTGAGAATCTAAATAAAACTCACTTAAAGTGATAGAAAACCATAGTACAGAGTGGCAAAGAAGAACACATTGAAACACGCCACCAGCAGAGCCACGTCTTCTGTTCACTTTAAATATACACATTAAACAACAGTGCACATCGTTCCATGCCGTTAGTTTCGCCGCGCAAAGCATCTTTACAGTTTAATCTGGCAAAGTGACGGCGTTCCTGCTTTTAAAAGCTTTAAAATCAAACAGAATAAACAGTCAACACAAACTCTTCACATCTCAAGAATCTTTGAATTATAATAAACTCCCAGTTCGCTCACTCATTCCAACACCCGCTCTGCTCTCAGAGAGTGAGCACACACACACACACACACACACGGTTGCTGGCTGCATTAGTGCGGCACTCTAAACGGAGGCAAAACAAGAGAGCAGAGGCAAAGGTCATTTCCCCTGATCAGCATTCCAGATATGAAGTCTGGGTCTATACCCATGTGGTGTCAACAGAAGCATATTAGTTTTCATTATGCGCTGTGGAAGCAGAGTGCAATATCACCTTACGCATTCTGTTATCACTGCGATGTGCAGAAGACTGACATTTAATCAGCTCAATTATTTTTAGGTAGTAAATAAGCTATCGCTTTATGAGAGACAGGATGCGGTGACGTAATTTGATGACATGAATAGTGATAATAGACTATTGATCTTGCATTGAGTATCAGAAGCATGCTTGTCCAGTACGGACAGCTATAAGCATTAGAACATGTTCTAAGCTTTTATTCACGTATTCAAATTGTGGGTTTTTTTTAAAGTAATTATTTAATTGAACCTTCTCTAATCATTCAATTGGTCATCCTGCCCACTGGAGCTGCTAAGCCACTTAAAGAATTCCATAAATCTGGCCTTTAATTGAGACTTTCCGTATCCCACGAGGGTCACAATCCTGTTTCTGGCATGAAAATAATCACATTTAGGCGTATGGATGCTTGGCGTTAAACACCACACGTCCGCAGGCTGAAACCCACCAGTGACGGGCGGCCGGCGGGGATATTAACACGCTGAGCTACACCCCTCAGTCAACGTTAGAAAAACTCACCCGTCTGGAGGGAGTGATTACAAATTGGATGCCAGGTGTCTGCTTGATTGACATTTGGCTCGTGGAACTGTCCGACTTCTGCCTCGTTTCAACACAGGAGAGAAAAAAATAAACTCCTCTAAAACCTCCTCTACCTCCGGTTGCGGCACAGTACCACACGCTAACACGCAGCAACATGGAGGCAAGTGGGCGAAGAAAAAAAAATAAAATCCATCACGACGCGCGACAGAACGGCCTTTCGTAACTGATGAACAATTGTGAAATATGAGAAGATATCATCCCTCATTAAAACGTATGAATTCCGTCTGTCACAGTCTGATGCATTTTTATTAAAGAAAAGCAAGCAGGCAAGAAAAAACGTCTTATACGTAATTAGAATCAATCTGAGAGCTGTTTAGTCCAAATGCAATTATTGAACAGCCCTCTTCAACTAATTTGGCTACATCCACTCGATCAAATATCAATTGAAGAGCAAAAAGCAATCACACACTGTCGGTGGATATCGATTGTAATAAAAAATG
This sequence comes from Pholis gunnellus, assembly GCF_910591455.1. Lineage (NCBI taxonomy): Eukaryota > Metazoa > Chordata > Actinopteri > Perciformes > Pholidae > Pholis > Pholis gunnellus. Next base: position 24,141,072 of record NC_136531.1, read on the forward strand.
TTGGCATCAGCCTTAAATAAGTCATTTTGGTGCAGAAAATGAATTAAGAGTTTAGTGTGCTGGATGTTGACTCTAAAGCAAACAGTGTATCTAAAATAATGGTCAACTATGGATTATGCATCCTCGCTCTGCTTGTGTGCAACGTGACCTGAGTGTTGGTATGAGCGAAATACTTGTTATGTATAAAAGAGGAACCAATCTATACGTACCAACCGTATACATAATACAATCAGGCGTAACATGGTGGCTCTTCTCCGTACCTAGATGATGTGAAAAACAAACGAGACTGAGCAGAGGGCCAAAAGGGAAACGGGGCTTAGTCCTGCAACCGTATTTGTAGTTTTGGTTTATGCATAAACTGCATCCTGTCAATTAATTATGCAGACCAGAGCGTAGCAGGGCATAGACGAACACAAGTACACACACACACATACACACACGTCCCAACGCGCTTGCAGATGCGCACAAACGAGTCAGACGCGCAGATGTCGCACATACGCGCGCAAAAAACGCACACGTGTTGAATACGCAGACACATGTAACGAGGAGAGAGGGAGACTGTTAATTAACCAGAGCTCGTTAATTCTCTTTGAACCGACAGCGATGAGGTTTACACACTAATTACCTTGATGACTGAGCCAACCTGCGCACACACGCACATATGCGCCACCTCGAACTGCGAAACACACACACACACACACGTGTACTCTCACAGGCTGACATAACACATCTTGCAGGCTTTGAAAGTCTCGCACACCGCAGTAAAACACAAAGGTGCGAAGTCTCACTCGTAAGCATATGCACACACACACGCGCGCCCGCGCGTGCGCCGGACACTCTAGCCCTGAAATGAAAGCTATATTGGGAGCATTTTTCTTTTTTTTCCTTTCACGGTTCCTTCAGAGCTGCAACATTCAGATGGTTAAGTTTATTCTGAGTTCAGACCCATCATGCATCGGTTTGATTCATACCTTTCTGCCAGAAATAACTTCACAGGATCTCCCATACTGTATCAGGAATGCTCATGAGCTTGTACAGTACAGTTGCGCTACACACACTCGCACAAAATGCTCTCAATGCGCCCACTCAGACACGCTCCCAGCGCCTTGCAAATGAGCGAAGCTCCCATGTCAGTATTGAACTGTAATGGCCCGTGTCAGATTAAGGGGAAGGTTTTTTTTTATGTCCTCCGTCAAACTCAATTAATATTCCATCAGGCATGAATTCATAGGCCACGCTGGACCTTAGCCAACTCATCCACATGCGTCTGTGTTCGAAAGTGTGTGGGTGTGTCGACGTTCAGATATTTAGTAATCAGTCTTTATTCCGATAGCTCTTGACAAATAATAAAAAGCATGCGTACGCACACAAACATGCTTAGTGAGTCAGGTTGGAAAAACATCAAGGGACGCTCGGGTGTTTTGTTTGTTTTTTTAGAGGAAGAGATGAGCTGGTAAAGCAGACAGGAAATAAATAGAGATCCGTTTAAGATATGAGCTGGATAGAAGCTTTAAAAAGAGCTTATTGATAGGAAACGATGGGGAAGGGGGGGAAGTATAAGTACACATTTTGAAAAATAAAAAAAAGTGAGACAACAATGGTGAGAGGCCAGAGGGACAGAGACATACTGTGCGGAAGAGACAAGACATTTTCAAGACTTTCATCCTCCGTTCAGAGAACGTTCAGAGAACGTTCAGAGAACGGAGGATGAGAGAAAAGGAGGGAAAAAAGGGGGTTAGAGAGTTATGGGTCAATAAAGCCTGCTGTAGGGAAGAGGAGAGGGACTCATAACGAGGTCAAGGACACATCATCGATCGCCACGTCATAAAGCTGACGGGCAAGAGAAGGGAGGGTTGGGGGGGAGTGAGAGGGAGGGACAGAGGAAAGAAGGGAGAGTTACAGCTGTGAAAAGCAGAGTTGACTGCAGGATCGTCCGAAGGAAGGGAGGGAGGAGAGAAATAGAAAATAAATGTATCAGGGTGAAGGAATGGAAGGGGGCAGCTCTAGGCAGAAAGAGGGTTAGAGGAAAATTGAATTAGATGAAATCATGGCTGAACAGATGAATTCTGTAAGAGAACAACACACAGAGAAAACAACCAGCAGCAGGCCTCCAACAGTAGTAACTCTCTCCTTGTCTGTCAATCAAGTTCGGCCCTTTCTTCATACATATAGTTAAGCATCCATTATAAAATATAAATACTCAGCGATGTTTGAAACATTCCAATACTAATACTAATGACATCCCCATCAGCCTCAGCTGTGCTTTGTGATAAGTGCCAAATTAGCAAACATTAGCATGCTAACACGCTAAACTAGGCGGTGAACGTGGTAAACATTATACTCGCTTACCACAGTGGTGGAATAAGAACTCAGATCTTTTACTTAAGTAAAAGTAGTAATACTACAGTTAAGAAATACCAAATAAAGTATAAGAATTAGCATCAAAATATACTTAAAGTACGTAAGTAAATACTTGTTCTTGAGAATAGTAAAGATTTATTGGATTGTAATTATTGATGCATAATGTGTCATGCATCACTTACAATAATATAATAATTTATCAGTTGATTTATATTTTGTGTTCATAATTTAAATCTGCAAAGTAACTAGTAACTAAAATTATCACTGAAATGTAGTGGGGTAAAAAGTGCTATATTTGCCTCTGCGATGTAGCGGAGTAGAAGTAAAAAGTAGCATGTAATGGTACAACTGCAAGTACAAAAAAAAGAATTAAGACTTAAGAACAGTACTTGAGTATATGTACTTAGCTACATTCCAGCACTGGCTTAGCATCCCTATGTTAGCATTGTCTCACAGAGCTGCTAGCATGGCTGTAGACTCGTGGAATGCGTTCCATCTACCTCGGAAATAGGAAGTTGTACTTGGCAATGGCGTCGCACCTGAGTGTGTACAATTACAGTACAATAACTGGTGAAACTTAATGTGGCTTGCTCCAGCCAGGTTAGCCATTGTTAGCTATTGTTAGCAATAGAAGTTGATAACAATGCATTACGCCGGTATTTTGGGCATGCAAACAGCGTAGCAACATGTCCACAGATAGAAGTTGGACAGTACTGTATGTATGGCTGATTTAATGAAACACAAATGAGACAGAAGTGCATAATACTACAGCTTCTTTTACTGTTGATGCGCAGAGGAGCAGCCATCTTGGATTTTGATGTTGGGGTGGGTGAGGTTCGTGAGTCAGAAATCCGAATTCAGGCGACTGGGGACCCAGTAATTCTAAATACCAGGTTCAAATGGAACGCAGCATTGATCTTGTTTGAAAACACTTTGAAGGTATTTCCAGAATCCTCATCAATCCTAAACGTTTTTTCAAAGATTGACAGGTGTCGATTTTTGGACAATCTGATGCATTGCTCCGTGACTTGACAAATTGGGGCTAATCCAAACTACAGTGATCTCATTTTCTTCCTGTTTCATATTGTACCTCTGAAGGGAAGGCCGGAGAGGGATCATTTCATTTTTAACCATCATTATCATGAAATAATTATTCCGTCATCATGAAAAAAACATTACACCTCGTAATGGCACTGCTCTAAAAAAATGAGATGAGATCTTACGATTAACTTCTTTCTTATTGCAAGAAAACAAATCATGATCCTCACCCGTTCCCTCTCTCTCACTTGTTCGCCCATTTTTTCTTTCTCTGTGCCATTGCCCCTTGGTCTGAAAAAAGAGGAAAAAAGAGGTCGGACTGCTTCATCTGAACTAATGCTCTAAAAATACATTGCTCTCTCTGCGGAGAGTCAAGATGAAGCCACTGTGATTCCAAGGACTGCTGCTTCTCTATTAGAATCTAATAGCTCCTCCTCAGTCTTGCTTGTGCTCACAATCTCTGCTGTCTGTTTCTCTCATCCCTTTTTTTTTTACCCGTGTGTGACAAGAAATGGCGGAAAAAACAAGTGCTCCGTTAATCCCCCCCCACACACACACACACACACTTCCTTACTTAATTAATTTAGCTGTGCATTAGGTGAAACGTTCCATTTTTCTGTGGGTGTTTGGAAGGAAAAGAACAATTGGTTTAGTTTGGGCTTTTAATGCCAGCCGTCCATCCGTTTCCCTCCAGATTATCCCGAGGCGATGTTCCCAGTTAAAGTTTTTTTCGCCCTAATCTGCGTCTTCCCTCTGTTCCCCTCACTTTCTCGCTATACGCCGCGTGTTTCAAAGCATATCTAAATTGAAAGGGATGTCATTTTTTGCGAATAGATAAATGAGCATGAGAGGAGATAGGAGGGGCGTTGTAAAGAAATGGGCTTCCTGGTGCAGAGTGATCCCTCCAGGCCAGACGGAGTCATTTAACTCCTTCTGATATTCTCTCAGCATGGATTTATTACGCCCTTCTTCTTTTTTTTCTCCTCCAAAGTGAAAACCGGTCTGCTAACTAGACTGGGGTGATTTGAGTGTTGAAATCGCAGCAGGTGCGATGCTCAGTTTGAGCCAACGATGTGATTCGTGACTGAATCATCACCCCTTTTACCTGTAGGATTGGTGGTAGGTTGCCTGTTGGTTTGTGTTCACGGTGATGGGTGCTGACCAAAACCAACAATGCGTTAATCCGTCTCTTAGTAGATTCCAAGGTTCCTATCCAGCCTTCAGAAGATATAAATCTTAAAAAAACATTTCATGAATACAATAATACAGTAGATTCATTTGAAAAAAAGATGAAATCATAGACCTAAAACACATGGACACTGCATTTTTATAAGCAAATGTAACTCTAACAGGAGTAACTATTTTCCGCTGCGGATGAATACACATCTGGTCACCTGGTGAATATTTATGCACACAACCGTTCTGTACACACGCCAGGTCGGTGCAGCCGGGACCGACTTCAAATGAACCCTCGGCCCAATGCCGTTCGCTATAAAGGAACACGTCGCCCATTGCAACGATGTGTTTAATTCAAAACGGCGGAGCTACGTCAGGCTTTGGATACACAGACCGGACTTCTCAATGAGATCAATGCATTGCAGGTTTTGTTGACAATCATAAAAAATATAGAACCCAACTTCCTTCACTTCATAGTGTTTTTTGACAATGGGCTCTATATCGCCCAGCTGCTACTACTGGGCTCCAGTCCCGATGAACAATAAGTGTCTCCAGGCCGGCCAGAGGTTCGTAAACATCCGCCATGTCCAGCAGCATTAATCTAAACTGGGATTAAAAGCCAATGGAAAACTTTGAATGACCGCCGCGATTGGTTGATGGCTATTACCCTGCATTGTCGCAGCTAAGCTCATAATCAAGGCGAACACGATTCGGTTAATCTCAATATGTCTTTGCGGACCCCCTTGCCCACCCCTCCTGCCTAATCCCCAGATTTAGAATCTCCGATTAGGAATCCAGGATGATTAATCCCACATCCCGTGTGTTTTCTGTTTTCCCGCAGGGAACCCTTCGCCGGGTGACCTTCTCCGTAGTCAGCCAGCCCCAGGACGCCGGCTGCTACGACAGCGGCCTGGAGGACTCGGAGACGCCGAGCAGCAAGGGCTCGTCGGGGCCGCGACTCGGAGCGCTGCCGCTGCCGGAGGAGGGCTACGAGCGGACCACACCGGAGGGCAGCGTGGGGGAGGAGGAGCACGTGGAGAACGGTTAGAGCAAACGCACACAGTCGCACAGTAAAACAGCCAATTACATTCATCGAAGTCACTCCGAAATTGCAGTCACGAGGCCACCAGATACTTTCATACTTTGTATTCTGTGAAAACACACACACACAAACACAATCACACCCACAGTGAATGCATGCTGCCAAGGTCTCAGGAGCCTCTCCTCTCCTCACGTGAAGGGAATGTGTTTTATAGAATAAAGGAATTTTCCTGTGTGTGTGTGTGTGTGTGTGTGTGTGTGTGTGTGCTGCACACATGTTTGTGTGAAAGCGTGTGTCACCTGAAAAGCTTTTTTCTGAAAAGCTAACGGTTTGCTCGTCGGTGGCCTTGCCTTTAGTCGGCAGCCCAAAACTTCCCTTTTCACCAACAAAATTGTGTTTTTACCTTTTTTTTCTCGACCGGGTCTTTGTCAAGGACGGAGACATAGCACACAAAAAGGTTTTTTTATTTTTTTTATTTTAAATTCCATCTTCTTCTCCTCTTTTCTCTGTGTACGCTCACGCCAGAGATGGAACAAGTGAAGCAACACACCAAGGTCACTATGACCCTGGTGTGTTGCTGACTGTACTTGTGGGGTTAAATGATGCTTTCTCACCGACGTGCGGAGTCTTGAGAATATTCTGGAGTTTTAATAAGTTTCCTTCACGGTCAGATGGAGAGAACAGAGAATTCATTGTGTCGGTTGCAGTGGCGGGCCGTGCATTTTATACCTGGGCCTTCAGTGCTGTCCTGCTACAGTGTAACCACCTCCTAATAACCTCATTATGACGCCACAGCTACGTGTTATTATTTGTTTCTAGGGGTGTAACAATACACGTATTCGTAATACGTTTGAATAATACTAGTGCATTTGAAAAATGCAGAAGCTTAAATTGTGGGAAATATAATGTTCTTTCCGTGGAGCCACTGCGCTCAACCTGGCAACCCAGCCAACGTCTGACACGCCCACCACGGAACAAAAGCATTGTACTCTGCTGAGCTACGTGTGTTCTGGGACAAAAATGGGTTTTTAACTAATAGATGTCACCATGACACTTCCCCAGTTGATTGCTTACATTAAGGCAATTCTTTTTTGTATTACACGTTTTCTGAATTTGTATGTTTAAATGAGACACTGTCTTATCAGATATGAGTTGATTTGTATACATTTCCACAACAGTAATGTGAACGTTGGATAAAGCCAGGTTCAGAATTATTGTTTCATTGTGTTGACATATTAAAGTCAAAGGTTTTGACAGAGGGAATATTGGATGTCTCTTTGTATCACTCCATAAATCAGACAATACTGTCAACAGCCGTAAAAAAAAAATCAATTTTCACCATCTTTTTAGTAATAAAATGTTGTATAAATCAGGCTTTGATTTATATATGAACAAACCCCTCTGTAAAAACCTTCAGAATATAGATAGGAATGACACTGTCTTGGTACTGAAGCGGAGATTTCTGATTCAGAGTCTGAGAATATACTCATTTTAAATGTGTACTGTAACATTACAGACAGGTGAATAGGGTAAAAAAAAATTAACTAATAGATTTAAACATGAAACTTCCCCAGTTGATTAATTAATATATTAAGACAAATATTTGTTATTATTTTTATTTTTATTTAGTTTTCTGAAAAGTTATATGCAAATGAAGAATTATCTAATGCTAGCTTTTGATACATTTAGCAGAAATCTACAGACACAAACAAGACTAAAACTAGTTTTCTTTCCACTAGGCTGAAAGAAGACATCCTTAATTGTCTCTTCTTGGGAGCCCAGTGGTTTGGACGCATACCGTATCATTTTAGCATCCTCAGTTTGAATCTAGTTGTGTCCCTTTGCTTCAGGTCATCTCTCTCCCCATAGTTCTTGTCTCACCCTAAAACTATCAAATGAAGACAGAAATAAACAAAAGAAAAATCATTTTTTCACCCTTCAATCTTTCTTTTTGCCTTTCCAGATGCCAGGCAGCTGCCAGATGTAGCCCTAACAGGAAAGTGCACCAGGGAATGTGATGAGTTCGGCCACTCTGACACCTGTTGGATGCCCGTCCGCCCTTCGCCTCGCCAGCGCCACGGCAGCGACCCCCCACGGCTCTCCACCTTCGCCCCCGGGGACGACAATAACAACCTCCGCGGCAACGACCACGAAAGCGACAGCGAGAGCGCCGGCAGCGCGGGGAGCTCGGAGCCCGGGGTGGTCGGCGGCGGAGAAGGTCAGAGGTTACCCTTGGCCAACGGGGATCCTCTCGGCACCATGGGGGGCGGAGACCGCAACAGGAACATGGGCGACCACAACCGCAACCTCCTGAACCGCAAGATGACCTCGGCGTCCTACGACACGTTCAGCAGCGCAGGCTTCGGGAGGCGCCAGCAAGAGGAGGAAGGAGGAGAAGGCCAGAACCCGGCCGAGGTCATACCTCTGACGCGCACCGGAGGCGACTACAAGACCACGTCCTGCCTCACGCTGTCACGCCGAGAGGTCTACCTGTGACGGCTAGGCCATTGAAGCGATCACTCCCTTTTCTGAAAGAAAAAACAAAACAGGGAGGGTTAAGACTTTACTGTCATCAGTTTGGAACGCCTTTTAAACCCGCGAAGATGTGAAAATGTCGGGAAAAGCTGTTTTCCAAAAGCTATACATCAAATTGGATTTTGGATTCTGACTATTATTTATAGGCACCTAAACTTAAGCAAGCGATGAATCAACTCTTCGGAGAGCTCTGACCAGGAGTACTTTCTAAAAAAAAAAAGAAGAAAAAAAAAGTATTTTTAACTACTACTGAAAGTTGCCCCGCAGGCGATGATCCCATTACGAACTTGTGGGGAAGGACGACTTCATCTCTTCTTCTTTTTACCTGAATCCAGTGCATGCCTGACCCTCTGCCACAGAGGGGGTCTGTGTGAAGAAGAGGGAGAATGAGACTGAGAGTGAATCCTGATGCGATAAATGTCTCTGTGCATGTGGAAAACTTTCTCCAGCGGGCAAGATTTGGACTCAACTGGCGAACCATCTTGCTGAAAAAAAAAACACCGAGGTCTTATCCTGTCAAAAATAGATGAAGGAGAGGTAACGGGTCTTCGATTGCACCGTGGATCTAATCCAAACCAAGCAAACGTTCTAATGACTAAAGACAACGCAGGGGGGATATTAACCAATCAAACTGCTGATCCCCGCGATAAAGTACTGAGAGTATGGTGACTGTACAGCTACACGGTAATGAGAAGAAAAAAAAGTGCCGATCTCTAAAATCAGGTATCTTTAAAAACATTCAAAACAAACTGCAACCACCTGAAAATACTTTCTTTTTTTTTTGTTTGCAGTAATCAAATGTAACCACTCAAAACACAAGGTGCTCGTAGAGCGTCGGTAGTGCCGCAGAGTTCCGGCGTGCGTGAAAGTACGTGTGCTATCATTTTTGCCTCCACACCCAGTCTGTATGTATATGTATATAGATATCGTACATGTGTATTTGATAAGACGGCAGGCTTTTACTCTCTCTGCTGCTGTCCACCGTTTCCACGGGGGACTGAGGACGCCTGCCGCGTCCCTACAGGGTTCCCGTATCACAAATGTTCTTTCATACACACACACACACACTTAACACACACACACATATCTGAGCATGTAAACACAAAGTGGTACAGTTGCATTTACAGAATGTGAACATGCATAGGGCCACAGTTTATGACATGATCTGGTGGCAGTGTATCATAAATTATATAATAACTTGCATTAACGTTCGTACAGGAAACATTAAGCACACACACAGTATTAAAACATACATAGAGACACAAACCCATATTACGATGTGCGCAAGGCATACGCACTATGTGTGTATGTGCTCTTAATCATACTTTTTTAACATATTGCCTCTCATTGAACTAGCTGTAGCATTTTGCCTGCTCCTCCCCCCCCCCCCCCCCCCCCCCCCCCCCCCCTCCTTCAGACAGTATTTAAACATGAAATGTATTTAAATAATTACTCATCTCTCTGACTGACGTGCTGGGCGACATTAAAAGGGAATTTCAGACATGTCATGTATGTAACGATAGGCAATGCAGGAACATGAGATGCTCTGCATACTGTAAGTAGGACTCATCGAAAAACCAAATTTCTGTAAGGAAAAAAAAAAGGACTCTGCATGAATGAAAGAAATGCTGACTTTGTTTCTCTCTTTTTTTAAACCACGCGCCTTTTTTGGATACCACGCCTATTTGGATACATCTGTATTACACGTGTGTGTGTGTGCGCGCGCTCACGTGGGGGAAATGGAGATAACGATGGCGGCGAGGGAGTTAGTTTCAGTGGATTAAACTGTTCCCACTCGGTCGTGGAGCGAGTTTGGTGGTAACCTTTCTCTCAGTCTCCATGAACAAAAAAAGAACACAACGCAGCGGGAGCTGCGGAGATCCGCCGCACCCCTTTTTCACCACACAGTGCCGACCCGAACTCGCCCACGCCGCTGCTCCAATCTGATAACAGATAACAGAACTTGTCCTGCCCAGCAGCTACCGCACGAATCCAGACACACACACACTCTGTGCTGCGCCGGGGCCGAAAGAGCGTCTGTGGATTGAGGCCGGCGCATCTTAATTCCCATCATCAGTGTGTGGTTCGGTGGTGCGATAGGGATAATAGGGTTAGGTCGTCCCTGCGGTCTTAATGAGTTCCCTTTCTCCTCTCCTTTCCTTTCCTTGATCTGCGCTGATCTCATTAACGTCTGGATCGGTGAATGTAACACCGCTGGAAATTGCCAGTAAAGCGTGTCTTCTTCGGTTTTTTTCTGGTTGTTTCGGATCCGATGAGGCGGAGGAGACGCGCTCGTTAAGGACGTGCTGCGGTTTAAGCTGGCGGATCCTCGTAGAGCGTGTAGTTAGTCAGACAGGAGAGCAACACTCAGGTAAGATGTGTAACTACACTGTTCACTCAACGTTTGGAAAGTAGTGAGTCATGTACATTACTTTTACAACCGGCGTCGTCCTGAGAGAGGTGGGTGTGCTCCTCGCGCGTGGTTACACGTTGTATATCTGTATATACCTTCAACTCGACAACTATGTGACCGACTCCCTTTAGCTCGTTTTAGGCCACTGATGTACTTACTCCCTAAGCCTTCATTACTCCCAAATCCCCAACACGGCTGTTTACTGAGCTCTGCTGTTGATGGACTGTGAGGATGTCAATAACTCAACGCATGGAGTTAATCTGTTCGTGGACGGTTCACTTTGGGAAAAAAAGGGATTGGTGAAAACAATCATCCTGCGGGGCTCGTACACTGAAAGAAGGAAGGACACGTGCTCTTTCTCTGCGAGAAAGAGTTGGGATGAGTGTGTGTACTAAAACAAAGAACTGAGCGTCCAGCTTGTGAGTTTTGGAAAGAGACTCTCGACTCAGCCCTGCTTTCTCCTCGATTTCTTCAAACTGCCTGTTTTATGGCAGTTCTATTGCGGCACCTTTCAAACCCTCCCATCACCGGTTTGAGGGAACTTGAGCTGTACATGAATCGGTGTGGGTGTGTTCCTCTTTTTTCCTTCATTTTTTATACTGCACGTTTAAACATGAATATCTTTCAGTCTACCGCAAAACAGAGAGGGGAGACGGACAGAGAAGAGAAGAGCGTGACGTCTGAGAACTATCACCCACTAATCGAGACATTTTTAAAAACAGACACTCCAGCGCACATCATGTCCCCGTCATCCCCCTCGTGCTGTTACTCTTATAGCCATGTACAGATAAAACTACACTGTAGAACAGACAACTGGAACCCATAACAGACAATGGCATGCCTAAGGTCTTCAAATCTGCACTTGAGAAAAAAATGAGACAAAAAAAACCAACAACTGTTATTTTTATTTTCCTCTACTTTGTTTTTCTTTTCTTATGGGGCTGGCTCTGTTTTTTGCTGCTCCCTTCCTGTAATTACGTAATGAACTAATTGCATTTGCTATGACGAGGAAGAGGAGGAGCTGTCGAAGAATGGTTTGGTATGAAGATGAATCATGTAAAAGTTTGACTTTGACATTAAAAACTTCAAACACTCGTGTTTGTTAACTTTTATTAGATTGTTTCACGCAGTAACAAGGAAATAAAAAATAGATACACAACAGTAACAATGAGATAAACAATAGATAAAAATAGTAACTAAGAGATAAATAATAGTAAAAATGAGAGAAACAATAGTAACAATGAGATAAATAATAGTAACAACTAGAACATTTCGCAAGAAATTTTGACAGTGTGGCTTCTACTGCCCGAAGACATCGCAATATATAGTCACACACGCCGATGTTACCGGTAGTATCGTTGAGGTTCAATTGAGATATCGCTTCTCTCTTTTCTGCATTTTAGATTCATACTCTTGGATTGAATCTTGTATTCGTGATGGACAGTCCACAAATGGCTCCTGTCATTTCTGTACTAGACATATACATCGTTGTTTGAGAAGCCTTTGGAAATGATGGGAGCTGACGCTCCCATCATTTCTGTATTTGAGATAAATACCTTTGTTTTTGGATAAACCTGATTATTAAGCCCAATGGATAATATACAGTGTGCTTTGGCACAGCTTTGTGCCACAAAGCCACACTGAATGAGATAAACAACAGTAACTAAGAGATAAACAATGGGTACAAAATAGTAACTAAGAGATAAACAATAGTAACAATGAGATAAACAACAGTAACAATGAGATAAACAATAGTAACAATGAGATAAACAACAGTAACAATGAGATAAACAATAGTAACAATGAGATAAACAACAGTAACAATGAGATAAACAATAGTAACAATGAGATAAACAACAGTAACAATGAGATAAACAACAGTAACAATGAGATAAACAATAGTAACAATGAGATAAACAACAGTAACAATGAGATAAACAACAGTAACAATGAGATAAACAATAGTAACAATGAGATAAACAACAGTAACAATGAGATAAACAACAGTAACAATGAGATAAACAACAGTAACAATGAGATAAACAATAGTAACAATGAGATAAACAACAGTAACAATGAGATAAGCAACAGTAACAATGAGATAAGCAACAGTAACAATGAGATAAACAACAGTAACAATGAGATAAACAATAGTAACAATGAGATAAACAACAGTAACAATGAGATAAACAACAGTAACAATGAGATAAACAACAGTAACAATGAGATAAACAATAGTAGCTAAGAGATAAACAATAGTAACAATGAGATAAACAATAGTAACAATGAGAGAAACAACAGTAACAATGAGATAAACAATAGTAACTAAGAGATAAACAATAGTAACAATGAGAGAAACAATAGTAACAATGAGATAAACAATAGTAACTAAGAGATAAACAATAGTAACAATGAGATAAACAATAGTAACAATGAGAGAAACAATAGTAACAATGAGATAAACAATAGTAACTAAGAGATAAACAATAGTAACAATGAGAGAAACAATAGTAACAATGAGATAAACAACAGTAACAATGAGATAAACAATAGTAACAATGAGATAAACAACAGTAACAATGAGATAAACAACAGTAACAATGAGATAAACAACAGTAACAATGAGATAAACAATAGTAACTAAGAGATAAACAATAGTAACAATGAGAGAAACAATAGTAACAATGAGATAAACAATAGTAACTAAGAGATAAACAATAGTAACAATGAGATAAACAATAGTAACAATGAGATAAACAACAGTAACAATGAGATAAACAGCAACAATGAGATAAACAACAGTAACTAAGAGATACACAATAGTAACAATGAGAGAAACAATAGTAACAATGAGATAAACAATAGTAACTAAGAGATAAACAATAGTAACAATGAGATAAACAATAGTAACAATGAGATAAACAATAGGTAGATAACAGTTCCAAACTAAATATTTGCCTCAAGAATATCACTTTGAGACAACCAGCTATTGGTAGCGACTCCACACACATGGGGACACTTTAAGACAAAAAACACTTTTTAATAAGATTACTTTTACAAAGTGTTTATAAGCTGTAATGGATGGTTAATAAACATACAAACAAACTAATGATATAGCAGTTATAAGCCCTTAACAGACATTATCATATTGTTGGGGCAAAATCCAAGCATAAAGTATTTTATTTCAGTTATTTTGCCTATTGTAAAAATGGTGTGTTGGTGTGGATCTAATGAGCCCAACTGTGTTCATGTGTTGATGTTAGTTTCCATAGTAGCCATTTCATCGTCGACCATTTTATAAAACTTGACGTCACTGTATAAAACGACCTGATGTGACCTCTCGGATGATCACAAACTTTACAATATTGACAATAAGTGGGTTTTTGAGCCGTTATCAAAACTCGCAATCCAATCGCAGAAAATATCATTTCTTGCAGAAATCATGAGATGTCGATGTTTTTCATAGCGAATCACAGCATGTTTTTTTTTATGGTGTTCCTCAAGGTCTTGGTGTCCTAAGTGGTATTTTGGATGGATTTTTGATCATTTTGATCAACTCGAGTTGAGATGAAGTAAAATTAAACACCAAATCTATGTAACAAATGGTATCAACCCAAAAATCCCTGCAACCTCGTATCAGACATACGTTAGCATGGGAATAGCCATCATATGCTGCCATCATAATGTTCCTTTTACACTTTCACAATTTATTTTAATTCATTTTCATTTATGATTTATGACTAGAATAACTTCACACACACTGTTGAGCCGTAACTCAAATTAATCTTCAGGTTCCCAGCTTTCAGCTGACGTATAACTCTTCTATGTGGCATGTACTGTTGACCTGCTATCTCCCCCTATAGATCCCCTGCCCCCCCCCCACCCCACCTTGTGACCTTTTATTCACGCCTTGTTAATATTTACAACCTAAATGCCGTATTAGAAAATAAGGCAAAAAATCTCTACTCAATGATTGAAGATGTTCAAACACTTCCATGACAACTGTGCAAACTCTATCTGCTAATGATGACCATGCGATACAGTGGAAAGCTCCAGAACAAGCAATATTGAGTTGAGATTGTAAAAACATCTTCAGTTTCCAAGGTCAAGAATGAACTTCGAAGTTCAATGTTTAAATGCTTTTCATGCCCAACCAACAGCACCAAAATCCTCCCATTTAGCAGAATGATACCTCGATACAAATATTATTTTAATGTGTAATGTCAATTTGCACCTGGCTGACATGCGTGCTGACTACAATATATTTTTAAGATATCACTAAAATGTGGCACAATCCATCAACCTTATCTTTGAAAGGTGAATTTTCTGAACTGGATCCCGCTGCAGGAAAATTGTATCAATTGTAGAGGGCAATTTGGACTTAAACTTATCTGAAAACGCTTCAGAGGTGTTAACTGCTGCAAAGATTAGCGTGAAGGACTCAAGAAAATGTCTAGAAAAAACACCTCTTGTCCAGTGTGCAACACTGACACCATGTGGTCATGGATCAGTACTACTGTAGTTTTCTGATCCTTCTATAACATGTTATGTATGAGCTGATGTCCTTTGTTTCCAATTCATTTTGGTCAAAGTGAAGAATAGAACTAGAGAAGAGCAAGAAATCAGTTTCTAAATATACTCATCCAGTACTGAAGAGCTATAAATATGTTTCTTTGCATGTTCAGTCCAACGCCATGTCTTCTGAGAAGACAGCTGCCACTTTACTTTATAGCAATCTGGAAAATAATCGTTTCTGAGTAGAAGGCTCTTTATACTTTACAATTAATGTCATGTCAGATGGATGACACATTCACTTTAGGTGTCATTTAGAAGTGTAAATCTGAGAGAAAGTGAAGTCCCAGGACATTGTTTCTTCTGTCTGTTCAGTGGGTTTGCCGGTGAACCGGAGAATACGCAAACCATAGTCACTCCTCCAATTGATCTGAAAGCACCCACCGAAAACAAATGAGGATTCCTCTGTATTCACTTCTTTTATTGCCACATATATTTGATTGCCATACATATACACACACACACATACAGAATGTGTGTGTGTGTATGTAAAGTGTACCATTATCATTTTTTTATAAAATAATCAAAAGACTTGGCAAAAGGGAATCTTATTTCTGGGAATTTTCCTTTTTTCCCTATAAGCAGTCATATAAATAATGTTAACAAATTAATCACACAATGCAAAGGCAATTTCATTTTAATGTTGACCAGTCAGGACCGGTCTGGGGAAAAAATCCAGTTGTCTTTGTCTGAGAGTCTGGAGGCCACTTTTTGAAGGTCTTGGTCTCTTGGTCAAGAGGAATCTTGAGGACTACAACACTGGCATCAACCATACAGGGGAAAATATGATGATTTGAAAGGCTAATAAGCACGGTAATTATTCACTCCATGTACATTAAAACCAAACGTATTTTAATGCTCAATTATCTTCAACCAAATGTTTTCCATCTTAACAGGCCATGGAGTTGGTCTGCACTTTGTTCTAGTCCACATGCCCATCACTTAATGCAGATCCACGGCCGCCCACTAATGACATCTTTCTAACAATTCCAACTTAATATTCACATCGCAGGTTGAATGAATTCTATTGTTTGAGGAAAACTTGTTGAATTGTGGGGGTTTTTTCAGGCTAATGGGGTTTAGTTTAAATGCCAAATCATGGCTTCCAGGGTCATATCATTTTGTCTCCTCATCATCTGCAATTAGTATAATCAATTAAAATGCCAGCATGTATCACGTCCAATAAAAGTGCTTTCAACTAAAAGAATGATGAATTACTGACCACAGTTTTAGGTCTTTGGGAAAGAACAGGCCAGACCGTCCCCGAAGGGCAGACCGTTCTGCAGCCTGCAATAAAGTCATAAAAACACACATAAAATACAAATCATTAAACCACACAATAAAAGGTATTAGCAACCTTTTTAAGGCATAAAAAGCATCTGGTATCGTATCAATCAGCATCGTCATAAGTCATCTCTTATAAGTGCAGACCGTAAAAGGCTTTGTAAATAAATCACGCCGTTTCACCGGATAAATGGACAAGGAGTTGTCTGCACTGCAAAAAAAAGGATGTCGGTTACTTTGAACTCTTAATTAAATGCCGGGGAAAGACCCAGTGGATGTGCATTTTATGGATTTCATAAAGATGTAGAGGAAAATGTTGCGAGGCAGGCGCCTGGGGAGGTAAACCGCAGAATGTCAACCTCTTCACACACTGTCCAGTATATCAAATGGTCTTTGGAGTTGTCAGATGCTTTCAGGGGCTTAAGCAAACTCCTTTTTCTGAGTGAAAGTGAGCAGAAGTGAATTGCCTTCACATGCAGACAGAGAGAGAGAGAGAGAGAGAGAGAGAGAGAGAGAGAGAGAGAGAGAGAGAGAGAGAGGACTCATGGCTTCAAAGTGAAAAGATATAATCGTGTAATACGTTGAAATGTTTTCTGATGTCCAGTCAGTTAGTGCGCTGCAAGCCTCCCAACACCAAAGAAACATCCAGCATCAGTAGGGCTGAGCGTAAAGCCTCGCAGAAGTGATAAATTGTGTCGGTGGTGATGTTTCTCTGTTGAGGAAAGCCTCGCAGCCTCGCTGGAAACATTCTCTCTCCCTGATACGCAGGGAGAGGCTGATTTGATCCTTCCCGTGTTCTTCCGTAGGCTGTCGTTTATGTCTCTTCATCTTTTCATGGTCACATCAGCTCCAACTCATCAAAGCTGGGCCATCAGTAGTTTTGGGTGAAATAGCAGGAGATAACTTATATACAGCATGATGGAAAATGAAAGCATGGGATGAGAGACGATGTGAAATTTGGATTTCCTCACTGTAAAGTGATAGGAGCTAATGGAACCAGTCCAGCTAAATGTCTATGTAATGGTCCTGGGGTTTTGGGACATCAAAACCTTGATGATCATTAGAAGTCACTTTATCCAAATATTAGATTTCCAGACTCACAAATTCTTACCATGATGAGGGTGTCAGACCAGTTTAGTGTAAAGGTGTCATTGTTCAATGTGAATTTGGAATTTATAACTTAGTAAAAAAAGAGAAATTAGAATTCCAATTAGAAGGAGTTTGTCCATGTGTCTGTTTCCCCCCTTGCTCTCCAGCCATGTCGTGTATTTGTTTATTTTTTTCCAGTAGTTTCAAAGTTGTTGCATCTCTGTGTTCTCTGTCCTCATAGATCACCCTGAGAACGTGATCCCCTGAAAGTAATAAAGACTTGTATAGTGTGTGTGTGTATGTGTGTGTGTCTGTGTGTGTGCGTGTGTGTGTGTGTGTGTGTGTGTGTAGCTGATGTGTGATTTGCTGTTTCAAGTGATTGCAGAGGTGAGTCTCATCTGCTGATTGGCAGATAGTTGAAAGCCTCTGGTTTCTGAAAGCCCAGAGACAAATATCCTTCTGTGGCTCCACTCCCTTATTGTTTCTCTCAATGAGTGCACAGCTACTCAGCTGTTGTGTGGTTACTAATTGAGGACATTTTTTGGTTTGTGTGTAGATAAGTGATTGCTTCATGCTGCATTTGTGACAATAGGGATTCGTGGGTAGGTATTAACCAGCTCAAGGCTATAATTGTGTAACTTGTAACCATTTTTCAATTCGTTTTTTTTTTGGAAGGGGCGGGGTATTTGGGGAATTTTGTCACTAAGTGCGAATGTTTGCTTTTGGCATAATTCAACTCTGAAGATAGAAATATAAACAATGCTCCTTGAAACCTCGATAAAAAATTCGTCATCCTTGAGAGGATTTGGTCGGGTTCACCGAGGTCGGGGCAAAGACGCCTGTCAATTTTGTGAACGTGTCACGCATCTACTAAAAAGCCTGCGTCATGAACAGGCTTGACCTTTCAACAAAGCTCAACGTGGACACCAACTGGACTAAAAGGAGTGTTACAGCCTGGATATCATGCAGCCTGTGGTAGAGGTCCCCCAAGTATTTGTTAGCCTCAGCTATAAAAATGACTGTAAAATGTACCAGGGAAAGAGAGTTGATGAAGTATAATCATTCAATAATTAAAACACTTATCTTTATAGAATGACGTTTTGACGAAGAAAACCTATACAACAAGACATCAATTAGCACTTAGAAGATAATATAATATTAGTACTAACAGCACTATGATACCCAAGAGATAATTGTAACCAACTTCAATCTTGCCTTGCGTTTTAGATAGAACTATTGTCCATTAAATAATTGCCTTTCATCACTCAAATGAACCAGAACTGTCCTGTTGACGCTGAAAGATTAATGTTATATTTCCTGACACCCATATTCTTACTTTTTGTTTGGCTCTTACTCACAATGTGGCTGCATTCAGAAGAGAAATCCAGCACATTTTCTGTTTATTGTAAAGTAGCTGGATGTGAGTCAGATATTCAGTGACCCCCGAGGGACCTTCGGTGGTAGAAGAACAGCACAGCCGGCTCAGTAATTTTCCTCTGTTATTTCCCAAACATCAGCCCGTTCCTTTCGAGGGATGGGAAGTCTGCGGACTGCTCTGGCACCTGT
The DNA here is from genome assembly GCF_910591455.1 of Pholis gunnellus. Classification (NCBI taxonomy): domain Eukaryota; kingdom Metazoa; phylum Chordata; class Actinopteri; order Perciformes; family Pholidae; genus Pholis; species Pholis gunnellus. The sequence continues at coordinate 24,160,148 of NC_136531.1, forward strand.
TCAGACTTCTGTGCATCGTGAACACAAACATACTCTTGTTTTCCATTTCTGTGTGATTTTATGGCTCGCAACAGGAAAAGAAAACATAAAAAACCTGCATCATTTCAGTCTCACAAGCTCAATATTGCATCCCTTTGGTTTGCTACCGCAGCAGATGGCAGCGGCAGAATGTAGGTCTCCGTTTGGTCTCTGTGAAGGTGATGAAGCCTGGAATCGGTTCATCTGGAGAAGAAGCCAGCCTTTTCACATATACAGCCTGCATGTCATGAATAAAAGCTGGTAGACTTCCCTGGGAAGATCACATAGCTGCAGAAATGTCAAGCTGCTGTGTGTACTCCTTAACATTTTTCCATGTTTACAGAACTCCCCGATCTGCTGCACACAACTTGATTTAAAATTCTCTTCTATTGGAGACGTTATTCATGATCATGCAGAATGGGAGACCCTGCACTGCATCTCAGGATTACGCTAGAAGCTGGGGGACATTGTTTAATGTATTAAGCATTAAAGGAGGGTTAGAAATTCGACATCTTATCATACACGCTGTCAGTGGAGCCCTTTTTCTAGCTGTTCTTCAACATAAACACAGAGGAGAACCTTAGCAGGAAACAGTTTATGAAAGAGAGCATTTTGGTGTGATACTTCTATAAATATTTATGCAACTGCTCCACAAGGACTGTACATTTTAAAAGAAAACACCCAGTTTTGAACAAACTCGTCTACCGAGGAGTTCTCCTTTGAGAAAACACTTCAAAAACAAAGTGCTGCCAATCTCTGCCAGACGAAACGTGAAAACGAAGTGAGGTAAATTAGCCGTTATTGTCGGGGACCATAATAAAGGAAAACGTTCCTCTGGGACCGCAGATGGGTGTAGATGCACTACAGATGCAGCATAACTAATTGTACACAGTGTTGTGAGACATTGAAGCTGGCATAAACAGTATATAATATAGGACTAAAAGCTTTGTGATAGAATCTTGTTATCTAGTTGTTGTTGTTGTTATGTGCCAGTGGAATTTTAATACAGTATGAGTGAAAGTCGTGTTATGAACGTTTAGTCAAAGGAACAGTTTTGACGGTGGTGTTACCGGCTCAGAATGACGCACTCGGTCCAGACTGGTGCATCACTGAACCTATCTCTGACCGGAGCCAGCATCGCCGTTCATTTCACCACCAGGTGTTAACTGCAGATGCTCTGCCATCACTCTCTTAAGGGAGCAGCAATAACCTCCATTTACAGTTCGCCTCTTAACTTCTCAGAATACTTCATGTTAAACACTGAGTACACTATAGTCTACGAACACGCTAAATGACAGTCGTAAACATATTTTCACTCCTGTATGAGTAAAACAATCCTCTTATTTAGACTTTACTGATTGCAAAATCTTGTATTATCCCTTTAACTGTATAATGCATAGGAATAACCCCACAGGAGCTGCTGGGGTTGTTTTACATCAAGTAAACATTTTACCAGGCTCTAACTGACCATTTATGATGCCATTATCATTTTTAATAGTCTGTCAATTGCTTATGCTAATTGCTAACACAAATTCCATTATGCTAATCACCAATGCTTCTAGCCCTATTATAAAATACGCTTAATAGTTTCCGGTGCTGTCATTGGCACAGGTATCACAATAAAACTGCAGACGGTCACTACATTTTAGAGCAAACATGATTGACAGGGACAATTCTGGGTCAGTGTAATATTAAGCCTGGGCCCCCCCCCCCCCCCCCCCCCCCCCCCCCCTCCTCTGTCCGCCCCGAACTGCGGCAAATATTTTCCTGCATTTTTAACCAGAGAGAGGAAATTGTAATTATTTATACGGGGTGGTAAAAAAACGACGGCTTAAATTGTGCTCCTTCTTTAGTCTTAGCGACCACTCAAAGCTTTTCACAACACAAGTCAGCATTCACCCATTCACACACACGTTCATACACAGAGGTGTCTGGTGGCAGCTGTTCCTCAGGAGCGAAAACTATTCATTGTGGCAAAACCGACATTCTCTAAGCTCCTCAAAGGTCTCCGTTTATTCTCCGCCCATCCGTGTCCGCGTAGTAAGAGAAGGTTGGATGTGAACCGACGGGCGAAAAAGCCTGCCGCACAGAACCTCCACAAAGGTGTACTGTCTCGTGGTGTGACGTCACGTTTGCCGGTGCGGACATAAATCAGGCTCCACCGAGGCTTCAGGCTTCATCTTTTAATGTGTTGATTATATCGTCTGCACTGAGGTTACATCTCGACCCTTCACACATACAAAGCAAGCAGGGAAATAAATTTAAAAAAAAAACAATTTGCTGAGCTGACAAAAAGTCAAATGAGTGTAATCAAGTTAATGTGAAAAAGCGTCACACTAAATTTAAAATGATAATTTACATGAGCTTTGTAATGACTTTCTGTTTCAACATGGCCGGTCATATATCATGAAACATATCCACTTTAATATTTCACTTCGTGCCTCTCCTGTCCTTGTGCTGCTCATTTATTTCCCCAACAACTGACACAAAAGAATTCCACTGAAGTATTTTTCAATTCAATTTGTCAGAACAAATTTCTGAAATGAGGCTTTACCGGGAAACAGGACTAAACTCATTGCCACAAAGCTTTTATCGTGTCATGACAGAGCTGATTATTTGAAGAGCACTTTAGTTGTCAGAACATCAGTTTAATTACTCTGTTGTATTAAACAATTTGTCTGTCCTCTCTTTTCTTGTAAATCAACCCACTCTGACATGAAACCTTCAGGGAGCCTTCAACTGAACCGAGATCTAGTGTGTAGGTTTTGGATTAAAGAATCACACCTTTTATCCTTGTTGTCATCACAAACTTTTCATTTCTTTAACACATTTCACCTTCCTGGGGATTAATCAGATGCAATACATGGTTGCCGGGCATCCTGTGGTCCGTCACGGCTCTGTCGGACTCTTCTGTTGAACGCCTCAGCGTTTTCAGTTCTGTTGGTTTGACTGTGTTGGAGACTTGTGTTGTGTCCTGGCGCCGTTCTGTTTTAGGGCTAAACACTCAGCGATACACTGAGTGTGTTGTCCTTTCTGCTTTTGTACTTCAGTTTCCTGTGCTTGCTCTGTGTGTTCCTGTAGAAAGTCTTCCCTTGCACACCTGTCTTTTCAGCCCTGCCTTGTTATCCTGCCAGTCCTCGTTGTCCCGGTTGTCTCCCTTCCTGTTCTAGCTCCCTGCCCTCTCCAGCTGTGCCATCTCGTGATTAGCTTCCTTGTGTATTCATACTTGTCTCGCCTTTTGAGTTCTTTGTCAGTTTGTTTGAGACCAGTTCAAGTGTTGAATGTGTTCTGATTTTCTTTGTTTCCCAGTGTTTCTACATTGTATTCCTGGTTGGAAATGAGTTAATTATTTAGTTCCTGCCTGTTGCGGTCTCTGCATGTGTTCGAAAGTGACATGGTCACAACGACCCACAGAAATCCCCTGACTACACTTCTACCATAACAAATGATGGTATGTTTTTCCAGGATGCAAATCACATTTTTTAAACACATTTTAACATTCCCATTCCCTGTCACTGACGCTAAAATATAATCTAATACCACAAATGTAACAGAACACAGGTTCTATATTGGAGTATAATTACCTATATTCGTCCTAAGTTGAGGTTTGGATCACGTGATTGCGTCTCACTTGGCCGGCTGTGTGTTGAACCCTTATTGTCCAAACTTAAGAGTTTGCAAATTCAACCTGACAATCCAAAACAAACCTGTGACACACGTTAGTTAACTCGGTATTAAACTCTCGGAAATGTTTGTTTTACCATCACCTTGACGGCAGTCAAGTCTTTATTGATCATTATTAGTGGTTCCATTGGAGACACCAGACAACAGCAACAAAACAGAGCAGCATAGAAACACTAAAGGTACCAAGAAAACATCCAGAATCAATGAAATAAATATGAAAAACAGCTCACAAAGATTGTCAGTGAAGGGGGGGGGGGGTGGGGAGCTGAAGCCCTTTTACAGCAGTGAGTTGAGTACGTCATTACAAGGAAGAGCTAGCTCTGGCATGAGTGATGAGGGGCAGAAAACGATCACACACATCGTAACGTCTTTACGGCATAAACTCGAATTTTGCGGCGCACAGCTGTTTTCCGTATCTGTCCCAGCTGCTCGTCTACTTTCACGCTTTACAGGAGAGTATTGACACATTTGCATAACGTATCTGACGGCGGAGAGGAGAAGTTGCATTGCTTTTATCCAAGTTCACAGTAATGTTAGAAAGAATGAACCCACCTAACCCTATTTACCAGAATAAGAATATATATCAAATGTAGTGTTCCTCCGTTGCAATAATTAAACCACAAAGTGTTGCGACACCTGAATACGTTTCCATGCAATATGTGCGAGGGATCCGTGTGAGCCACATTAAAAAACAAATATTGTGAACCTCCTATTATTTCGTCTTCAGCTGTGGAAAGGAGCACCGTGTCTGAGCAGACCCATGCAGAGAGACGTGGGACGAGGGAAGAGTGAGGAGGAAGTCATGCTCACGGGAAAGGAGATAAACAACATTATGACACAGCACTGGGTTCACGTTTGGGTTCTTGGGTGTGTGTGTGTGTGTGTGTGTGTGTGTGTGAGTTTCCTGATCATGAGTTTTCCTGTTTTGGAATGACTTGGTTGATTGTAAATCCTACTCTTCCTTCATTGGAAGTGTTTAATGTGCTTCTCCTCTGTGACCACGTCTCAATGCAAAACTGATGAAAATGATAAAGGTCTAAAAAAAGAGCGTGTCACCGTTGCAGCAAAAAAAAAGCACAGAGGTGTTCACTCATGCAAGTGTGTTCACACTCTCATACACACACACACACACACACTGGAGAGGTGAAAGCCCCACGACGACCACACTTAGTGCACAGTCGAGTGTTCAACCAAGGCTGATATTCGAGCGACCACCGGGGGGAGCTACGATACGGTGGCCAGAGCGACGAGGGACGTAGTCATCCATCTGAGCTCCTGGGAAATGGAGACAAAATTGAAATGTACTTACTTAAAATCTTTTAAATTCATAACCTGTTCAGCACACATAACATGTCCCATAAGGCATATGGATATTTATGCTCCATTTAAGACATTAAAAGCCTCAAAGGGAATCCGTGGATTGGATGTTTTAAAACTGATATGAAATACAAGATTCCTATTACCTGATAGGCTGAAGTTGGACTGGTGAAGATTGCGTATGGGTGGTGGTTGGTGAGAGGTGGGTGAGGTTTTGGCTGATGGAGAGGGAGTGATGTATTTGGGGGTAGGATCGACATCACACACAGGGCCGTCGTACAAGCCACGGGTAACGCCCTGCTTGCTCTTCACCTGGTTAGAGAACACACACACACACACACACACACACACACACACACACACACACACACACACACACAGATAAGCTGTTAGTTGTCAATGTACAACTAAAATTAGAGCATGGCAAGTGACGGTGGTCTGTTTGCTTTTATGATGTCATTTCTTTTTTGAAGTGTCTTTGATCATGTTTTACCTCAAAGATGGTGGTGATTGTTAGTATGATTCAGTTTTCTAGATTGTTAGTTCCTATTTGTCTAATATTTCTTAATGTTACACAATGAATGCCGATCCTTTAAAAAAAGGTTGTAGGACAGAAAAATAAATCCAGGACTTTGTCGCTCAATGCCAGACAAGGTCTGATGTGTTGTGTTTTTTAAACATATTAGAATGTTGCCAATAAACCAAAACCAAATGAAGGGGAGACACCCGAGGTGAACAGGGTAAAAAATGCAACTAACAGATGAATCCTCCCCAGTTAGTTACTTACATTAAGACAATTATGTTTTCTAAGTTTTCTAAAATGTTATGTTTGCAAATGAGGCTTTATCTATTGGTAACTTTCAAGGAGATATTTCAAGACACAAATAGACAAAGCTGTAAATTAAACACCTAAATGTGTATTTTGGATGTTTTCTGTCCACTAGTCTGAAAGAAGACGGGTTATGGAAGAAAAATAGACCAAAAATCAAAAAATTGACCAGTGCATGACTGTAGTGTTTCCTATTAAACTGACAATTACTAAGCAGTGTTTTTAATACATATTGTTTCAAGTCTTTTTGTAGGCTGTAAAGCAATAGTGCAACTATGAGGAACTGGATGTTGACTGCCTATTTAATCCTTTAATGCAGAATATTTTCAAAATTAGTGTCTTTTTAAATGATCTGTGTACTGTACCTGGTTCCTGCATTTGACGCGCTGGTAGGCGTAGTCAGGGAAGTGCTTGCGGGGGATAAAGCGACCGGCGCCCTGCTGGGCCTGCAGCTGGCCTTCCTCGTAAACCACGCAACCTTGACTCAACACCAGCGCCGGACCCCCACGGCACTCCAGACCCTCAAAGATGTTGTATTCTGAAGTCTGTGTGGAGAGCGATAACGCATAAAAGGCAGAGAATGAGGAAAAAAAAGGGGGATTAAGCAGATGAACAAGGGAGAACTCTTTCACCCCCCCCCCCATTCATACGCTGTCTCAGCCCTCTGTGCTATTTCAGCAAGCATTGTATCAGAAGGCTTAATACAGGCAGCAAATGCAGCAGTTGAGAAGATGGGGGATGAATAAGTGAGAGGCTCGGGGCATACAGGAGGAGCGACACAGGGGGATGGGCGGGTAGCACAGGATGGGTGAGGGGTGATAGAGGATTAGAACCTAAAGCCGGCATCCGTCTGGATTAGGGCCTTCCAGAGTGGCAGAGCAGACTGACTACATTAACCACTGTCTACCATCCTCACTGCAGTGCCGCGGCGCATTGCTCAAGCCACGTTTTCACCTCCGAGGCCATTCTGCTGGGTCTAAATACTTTGGTTTGTACATCTAGGATTTGATGCCACCCAATGTAAAGAGAGTGACTCACATGAAAAGCTTTCACTGGAACTATTTTCTATGGAATCAATTTCAATGTCATTGTCAAAAATAAGAGTCAAAAATCATCCAATTCGATTTTTTTCCTTTGTAATTTGGGCAAACCGCACCATTAAAGATGAATCCTTTATTCAGCTTTCTTTTAACATGCTGTATATTATTAATAAGCCGTGGTTTTTGTATCAAATGTGTTGTATTATTATGATACTACCACACATGCAGTGTGGCATCATACCACTCTCAGTAATGCCAAGCTTAAAAGTAACATTTTAGGTTTGTCTCCAGCTCCAGTGATCTGTCTCTTGGTTTTTATCCTATTTCACACTCTACCGTCTCACATAGGAAGCCTTTTCTCCAGCCTCCTCGGTTTCATTACCCTGTTTCTCTATCGTATCATATCCAACAATTCATCCATCCTCTCTTGTTATTTTTCCTGTTGCTCTCACCGACTGCTGGAGTTTGGCGGTGATTGTTTTGGAGCTGTCGGGGTCCCAGATGACGACGTCCGCGTCCGAGCCCACCGCTATCCGGCCTTTGCGTGGGTACAGGTTGAAGATTTTTGCAGCGTTGGTAGCTGTGACCGCCACAAACTGGTTTTCGTCCATTTTCCCCATGGCCTGTGATACAGAGAGGCAGATGAATAGGGACAAACATAACCTTCAGCCGCGGCTGCTTTATACACGCATGTATCCTTATTGCTCACCACAGCCTTGTCCCAGACAAAAGCCATCCTCTCCTCCACTCCGTTGGTTCCCTCTGGGATCAGGGTGAAGTCTTCTCTACCGATTGCTTTCTGGGAAGTGCTGTAGGCGCAGTGAGCGCTGCCCACCACCTGCAGGTCCCCGCTGAATCGAGGCAACACAACGATATGAAATAATCCACATACACACATCCCACCGCATCAGGTGGTCAGCTAAAGACAATACAAGCAATCGTGATGAACGTAAAGGCCACCAGGTGTCCTCATAGAGAGTGTGACTTAACGTCATGTGGAACCGGTCAGAATGATGCAACGCAGCTGCAGGACCCGTCCCTTTGGCCTTAACTACACAAAGATACACTGCATCATCAAACAGCCATCAACACATTGATACACAAGAGGCTGATTAGCAGCTAAGATTAGCATTGTTTCTCATCTGAGGCCTTTCAGTCAGTTGTTAATCACAGCGATTACTTCATGATAGGGAGCTGTAGGCTCATTGCCCCGATACTACGAGAGTGCTTATTACGGAAACAACGGGCCTCGCTGAAATGTGAGGAGAACTGTTGCTTCTTTTGTTCCTGAAAGATTGTTTTTAGAACCTAAAAATACACCCTGTCGCTTCAGCAGAACCCAGCAGAACCCACCCGCCTGGAGTTACAGACAATAGGGCGGAGGAGCAGAGAGGAGGAGCAGAGAGGAGGAGCAGAGAGGAGGAGCAGAGAGGAGAAGCAGAGAGGAGAAGCAGAGAGGAGAAGCAGAGAGGAGGAACAGAGAGGAGAAGCAGAGAGGAGGAGCAGAGAGGAGAAGCAGAGAGGAGGAGCAGAGAGGAGGGGCAGAGAGGAGAAGCAGAGAGGAGGAGCAGAGAGGAGGAGCAGAGAGGAGGAGCAGAGAGGAGGAGCAGAGAGGAGGGGCAGAGAGGAGAAGCAGAGAGGAGGAGCAGAGAGGAGGAGCAGAGAGGAGAAGCAGAGAGGAGAAGCAGAGAGGAGGAGCAGAGAGGAGAAGCAGAGAGGAGGAGCAGAGAGGAGGGGCAGAGAGGAGGGGCAGAGAGGAGGGGCAGAGAGGAGAAGCAGAGAGGAGGAGCAGAGAGGAGGAGCAGAGAGGAGAAGCAGAGAGGAGAAGCAGAGAGGAGGAGCAGAGAGGAGGAGCAGAGAGGAGGGGCAGAGAGGAGAAGCAGAGAGGAGGAGCAGAGAGGAGGAGCAGAGAGGAGGAGCAGAGAGGAGGGGCAGAGAGGAGAAGCAGAGAGGAGAAGCAGAGAGGAGGAGCAGAGAGGAGGAGCAGAGAGGAGGAGCAGAGAGGAGGGGCAGAGAGGAGAAGCAGAGAGGAGGAGCAGAGAGGAGGAGCAGAGAGGAGGAGCAGAGAGGAGGGGCAGAGAGGAGGAGCAGAGAGGAGGAGCAGAGAGGAGGAGCAGAGAGGAGAAGCAGAGAGGAGGAGCAGAGAGGAGGAGCAGAGAGGAGAAGCAGAGAGGAGGGGCAGAGAGGAGGAGCAGAGAGGAGGATGAGGTGGCAGGCAGTTGGTAGCCAAGGCAACAGAAGATGAAGGATTTTAGTTCCTGTGCTATTTATGTAATGGAGGACAGTCAGAAGTGTACAGTGGGATGCTCTGTGCAATGTGTGGGAAGTGAGAAGTGAGGAGGGTTTGGTCCTGAGTCTCTCTCTAGGATAATTACAACTGAACTTTTTGCCTTTATGCATTGATAATAGTATGCATGTACTATTATACTGTCTACATAAATGTATGTATAAAGTTAACGGCAGATAAAGTGGCTTTCAAACAATGATGTCGTCCTTTGTGCGTCCTTCCCACCACCTTCTTTATGCCCCTCTTCTCCTCACCTTCTCTCCATCTGTTTCTCTTTTTCTCTGACGTTGTGCATTAACTACCAGCTGTTTGTGGCATGAGTACCAAACATATATCCAAGGGCAAAGCAGTGACAGTTTGATCCTTGCATGTGTCTCATTTGGTGTCATCCAGGCTGCGGCTAAATTAAATACTTCTTCTGCCCTCACTCTGTATTAACGGGACAGTTCACCCCAAAATACAAAATACAAATAGCACAGCATAGCATCAATAGCACTACAGGTAAGAGGAAATATTTGTATTTTTGATTTTGGGCTGAGCCGTCCCTTTAAATAAAAATGATTTCTTTACTTGTCCCAGTGTTGAAACATGAAATATACTGTAGGCTACATACTTTGTCAGGCTTCTCAGAGAATTATCATCACAAAGCGCTAAAAACGTGGGCTTTACGCGAAATGTTTTCCCGACAAGGGTTGAAGACGTACCAAGCCAGCAGTGTGTTGAGGTGGTCTGGGGTTGTGGGGTCGGGACTCAAAGGTGGAGAAGTCACATAAGCAGCCGCTTTGGCCCAGTTCTTGCTCCAGTAGTGGGAGCCGTCAGTGACCAGGCTGGCTGTTATTGGCTCGCCAAAAACAACAGAACCTGGTTGAAGGGGAGGAAGTGGGACAGTGAAGGTCCGGATGTGAAAAGAAGACATACATGAACACTGGAAGAGTCAGATAGACACTCCTGGAGCGAGTAGATGTGAAGTGGCTGACCTTTCCTGCGGGCCTGGGCGATAGTGTCGGCAGCACTCTTGCTCATCACCTTGGTGATGTACACGGGACAGTTCACACGGTTGCCAATAGTGATGGCACGGAACACCGCCTCAGCCTCCAGCTGCGTGGACAGGAAGTAAAGAAGGCATTGAAACCTCAGATGGATGGATGGATGGATGGATGGATGGATGGATGGATGGATGGATGGATGAATTGATGGATGGATGGATGGATGAATTGATGGATGAATTGATGGATGGATAGATGGATGGATGGATGGATGGATGGATGGATGGACGGATGGATGGATGGATGGATGGATGGATGGATGGATGGATGGATGAATTGATGGATGAATTGATGGATGAATTGATGGATGAATTGATGGATGGATGGATGGACGGATGGATGGACGGATGGATGGATGGATGAATTGATGGATGAATTGATGGATGAATTGATGGATGAATTGATGGATGGATAGATGGATGGATGGATGGATGGATGGATGGACGGACAGATGGATGGACGGATGGCTGGACGGATAGACGGATAATGGAGTGTACAGGTATGTGATCACCTCTTCGGGACGACTCAGCGGATGGCCTTCGGGTCCAGTGATTCCCATCTCGAGGATTTTTCTCTGCTCCTGAAAACACAGAGGATTATCTTCATGATCAACACAATAACTGTCAGCACTGCACACAGCACTTGTGAAATCCTGTTTTACCCACAAAACTCCCGTTTTAGTGGCTTTGCCGGCATCTCATGTCTGTAAAATGAAAATCTTGCGGTCTGTCATGCTATCAAAGAAAACAGAGTAAATCCTAGAATGCCAGCGCACCGTGTGGGAGCTTTTTTCTAGCTGCTCTTGTCGTGCTTCTGACAGCGCTGTCTGGGGAGCAGCAAAACTGGGATGAAAACCAGACATCCACCCACCCTTTTATTGTTTTTCTTTTCAAAACATATTTTTAGTTTCATTGTTTGATAGGGTTGGTGCTTCTAAAGGTTCCTCATCACCCATCTCCCTATTTCCATTGCGTTAGGTTAACAAGTACGTCATTATCATTCATCGGCGCTCCCATTATCGTTCATTACCCTCATTCATCTCCACGCGCGTCACGGCTCTCGCCTTAATTGTCCCCTTAATCAGGACCATCATCTCCATGACCACGACTCCCACTTTTCATCACCGCCGTCAGCGTTATCTACACCTTCGCTCTCGCTGTCTTAATCGGCATTACATCATCATTAGTTTAATAATGGTCAACCGCAATGGTGGCCTGTGAAGATCCTGTCATACTCGGTGGCAGCAGGATTAATCCTCCCTCTCTCTCCCCGCGAGAGCCGGGGAGTTACGTAAGAAGAAAGTCTCTTAACTGACTCGAGGTATGGGTTGCCAGTTGCAGCTCAGGGGCAACACTAGAGGAGGCTATGAGGCGCTCACCTGAGCGATCACGTCTCCGTTTTCAGCGTGAACTAACACCACGGCGCCCAGCTGCTTCAGGAAGGAGAAAGCCTCGTACAGCTGAGGGAGGGATGAGGCCAAACAACAAAGAGGAGGATTAGCAGTGAAAGGAAAGAGCAGTGAGTCATGGATTTACATGAGCGCGGCAGTAGTGATTGTGACACACACCTGAGAGTCCGACAGCTGGTACACGCCCTTGTAAGCCATGTACACCTGGAAGGAGTTGATGCCTGACCACAGTGGGGACCATGACAAGCAGGTGACGCAGCAGCAAGGATAAAAACACATGTACACAATGTATCACCACATGCAATAAATAGAGACGAGATGAACTTCATCACAACTCTCAAGTTTATTTGTGAGGGGAAATGGGACACACAAGCAGCTGGCTCGGTTCCTGCAGTTTGTAGCTGCCCCAAAAGAAAAGTGATTTTGTACTTAAAACAGCTTACAAGCAGAATTTGCTCACCACCACCACGACAGCACCGCGGACAACAATGGCTTTCCGCTGTGCATTCGCTGTAAGAGGATTCAACACTCTGCCAAATTGTTTCTAAATCTGTCCCCGTTGTTCTCGTGAAATGGCCTATGAAACAAGGATGAACGTGGAACGAGGAACGAGAACCCCAGCAGAGCCGCGAAACGCCGCAGAGCGACTTGAAAAAAACCTGACGCACCTTTCTCCTGCACCAGCAGCTCCAGCTCATCCTTGACCATCTCGTCCCACTGGGGGATGTCTACGTGCAGCGAGTAGTCGCAACAGGCCTTCTTATCCGCAGCCTCCTGCCAGCACTCAAACGCCTCCAGCAGGCTCTGCCCGGGCTCGGGGGTCACGTGGTCAACTGAGAGGCGTGGGATGGGGTCAAAGGTTGAGATGGAAAGAGTGCTACTGATATCATATATGGTTTACAGTATGTACTGCGGCATCCCACACTCACTGATCATGGTGGTGCCCCCGGCCAGCGCAGCCTTGGTGCCCTGGAGGAAATCATCGGCAGGCCGTGTGCCCAGGTAGGACTTCATCAGACGGGTGTTGACATCTATCCCCCCCGGTATCACCATGCGGCCGTTAGCCTCGATCACCTTGATGCCCCCCGGCACGACCAGATTCTCCCCCACCTGCCTGCCAAGGATCAGATATGGGGACACAGAGGGATGGGGGAAAGGGAGGCGAAATTCAGGAACAGGAACAGGAACGAGGAAGTGCAGTGGTTAAAGTGTGGTGGAAGAGGAGGAGGGAATAAGGAAGGGAAATCGTTATCGATTGTAAAAGTATGTCAAATATTTGACATCATCGGCTCCTTCTGTACGCACTTGATGAGCCCGTTCTCAATGTAGACATCTGCATACAGAGACTGGTCATCGTTGACCACCCGCCCTCCTTTGATCAGCAGCCTTTCGCTCTGCAGGGGAGGAGAGAGAGGGAGAGAGGGAGAGATGGAGCGAGAGAGAGAGGGAGAGAGGGAGAGAGGGAGCGGTTGAATTCAATCCTGACATTTTGATATATTGCACAATCAGTTATGTAATCCTCGACCTCACAGCGATATTATGACACGGTGGACGAGGGTGGAAGGAAACGTGTAGCCACACAAGTGCTGTACGCGGGTGGTGTTATTATTGCTAATATTAGTACCTTCTTTTATTTACATTGATTGTATATGAGATAATAAACAAAATCATAGTATTCAGAAGCATGGGTTTAACAAGCATGTCTGCCATTCCTCCACACCCTCTACCGACGTGGAGGGTGGCTGCATGGCAACAGCTTTAAGAGGATGTTATGGCACCATGGTAACCAGTGATCATCGGCTGGTGAAGGCAGCCTGACAGCCCCGCTGAATTATCAGCATCTTCAACCAATAAGCATGCTTATAAAGGAAGAACGTGAACGCAGTGTGCAGTGTTATTTTCTTTCTCCACCATGGAAATGTAATGCTTATACTGCGTAGTGATGAAGAGGAGGCTTTCTGCAGAATGCATGCTTTATTGTAGCTGGAGAAGGATGCATCTTTGCACACATGCAGTCTCGCGCCTTTTGTGTTTTATTGCGAGACAGTAGTTTCCTGCGCGAGGAAACCTTCACGTCAACCGAGTCAATCCCTCTGACAGGCAGCGAGATTACGCAACACGCCGGTCAACAGCGTGAGACTGCACCTACATCGTGAACTGTTGCCTCACCTCTCCGTCTCGGGCTTGCTGTTTTCACACAGGAGAAACTGTAGAAGGGCCTTCTGCTCTCTGCCGCCTCACTAAGAATTTAATCCCACATTGGCAGCAGGGTATTTTGCATGTGAGCGGAGAGTTTCGCCGGCCAACGCCGCTGACCAGGCCGGGTCTCTTACCGTCAGACGGTGGATGCTGTTCTCCTGATAACTGGTCCCAGACATGGTCTCACTAACTCGGGATGCGATGACTCCGGCGCCCTGCGCTCTGAGCCACCTTTTGTCTCCCCCGATGCGCGTCGGCTGTCGTTTCCGTGTGTGTGTGTGTGTGTGTGTGTGTGTGTGTGTGTGTGTGTGTGAGCGGCACAGCGATGAATCGGTCCTGTGCGCGCGTGCGTGTGCGCGTGGGGGAAGTGAGCGTCTGCACGGTTGCAGAGAAAGACGTTTATAGTTCACGCGCACACACTCCCCTACACGCGCTCACGCAAACTGCTCACGTGAGGTGAGCGCAGACAAAAACACAATACCGCGAGGGACGCTGTCCAGTTCAGCACCACAGACCGAGACGAGCTTCATTGCATCGACGTGCATTTGCATCTTTTTGGGGATTTTTAGTTTTTTACTACGTAGACGTAAACTAAAATGGCCAAGCTGCATTGCAGCACACAACTTCATCATTTATGCAGACTGAGGCTTTTGTCTCAGAATAACAACTCCCGAGGGGATGTTGAATTGAGCGACATTTGACACCTTTTGCATTAAAAACAATAATGATTCAATTGCATGCTTTCAGTCGTTGGAACCAACTTAATGTATGCAGCATATTAATCGTGAACCTTGTTACATAATGACACAATTGATCAGAATTTCAAACAATAAGCCAGACAGTAAAAGAAAAAGGCAAAATCCTCACTCCTACCTCCCCGTTGGGGCTTTCCTTCCCCGATGAGAATCTGACCACAACACCTGGGCGAACATCGTCCGTCTCCCCGGGCGAGTCGGACGGAGACCCCTCCCGGCCCTCGCTGGACGTCTTGCCGACGGGATCCCCGGCGTCCAACACTCTCTCGCGGCTCCCGCTTCTCGGGGTGCGGCTCCCTTTCCTCCCCACCGCGAGGTTGTCGAAGTCTATGGTCTTGCTATCGAACGCCCCCTCCACGGAGCTGAACATCCCGTAGGTTTTCCTCTGGTTCGGCCCGGTGGTGATCGGCCCAGCCAGATAGACCGGCAGCTCATCCTCCCGGTTCCACGACCTTCTGCAGTCAGACATGGTGGCATCCGCGACAGACGGAGACTCGAATCCCCCAATTTCTGAAACGATGGAGACAGAAGCCTCGCTTCTTTTAACGGGGTCACGCACAGCCCCGCCCCTCTAGCGCGCGCCGATGATGATGTGAACTGGGAGAAGCAGCTCTCATAGAATATATAAATATGTATAAACAGGTGAAACGATGCAGTGCTCCAGCTCAGGGAGTGGTGGGGTGTGAATATGAAGCAGCTCTGCAAATAAAATGTGAGCAAGTCTCTCCCTCTCTCCTGCTGGGGGGGTGGGGGGTGGGTGGGTGGGTGGGGGGGGGGGGGGGCTGTGCGTGTGCAGGTCACACCATCAGCGGATTAGACCAGCATGTGTCATCCTTTAACCCACTTCTGGAGGGAGAGACACTTGTCAAATGGGCATGTGCCCTCAGAGTTGACACGCGATGGAGTGGGTGGAGTGGGGCTTGACTGGAGCTCCCAGGTGCTTTTATCTCCACTGGGCCGAAACCGGTGGCCTGCTTCATGCTCGTGGGATGTTTGAAAATGTGATATCCAAGACATTCTTCCACGCGGAAACCGACTGTCCCTTCTCACGCGACCCCATGGGGATTCTGGGAAAGGGCGGAAGAGGGAGAGAGAAAAACTGGGAGCTGTCTTTTTCAGCACTCGCGCAGGTGGACAGCTCCCAAAGGAACAATGTAGCTGACGGTGCTCGTGTAACACAGTTTAGCACTATAATACATCTATACCGCGCAAATCTGGGAGCGGGTCTGATTATTATTTATGATAAAGGTGCAAAGCATGCTTGAGTAATACGTAACTAACGCATGATTCATGATGATCAAATGCATGAATTAATGCAGGATATCTCGAATTCTTATTCCTGGCGTTAAGAAATTATGAAGGCACTAATGTTTACGTTTAGATTAGTTTATGCTTAATTATATGAAATCTAATAGAAAAGGGCATTTCAGACCGATGCTTTCGATGTATCGGTTCTTATTGAAGTATCAAGCTGTTTCAATCAAAAATCAATCGTTATAAAGTGTAACCGCGTTATAAGACCGCTGAATGTCTCCACATCGTGGTGTGTGTGTGTGTGTGTGTGTGTGTGTGTGTGTGTGTGTGTGTGTGTGTGTGTGTGTGTGTGTGTCCGTGTCCCTCTGGTTCTCGACCGGTGCCATATGGGAGAGTCAGACTCGATTAAGAGCAGGCTTACATATATAGCTTTTGACCTGGAACCCCATAATCTACTTAAATGCTGCAGTTGAAATAACGGCGCGTGCAGCCTCATTATACACCCATCACCCCGCTACTTGAAAAACGTTCAAGGAGACGATCGCAATAGGTAAAAAAAGAAAAGAAAAAAAAGGCCCTCACAAGTGTATTAAGCGAGAACGCGCCGAGTAGCCAATCAGATACCCTGACCGTCAGACGGGCGTTTATTTCTCCCTATCGGGAGCGAGTCTATTCCGCGAGGGCGGGGCCTTGAAGTTGCAGCGTTTTTATAGACCGGACACATGAGAGTTTGGCCGCGGTCAGTGTGCACGTCTCCGGTTTCGAGGAACTGTGCGGGGCGCACAGAGCTCAGCATGGACGACGGACTCAACTTCTGAATTCGGGATGACAATTTACTTTGTGCCCTGAAGAAATCTGCTCGTTTAGTTACCAAGTAAGGGTTCTTTTCTTTTTGTTTTAGTCAGAGCTGTCTTGGTTTAGTGTTGAGAATGTGCTTAATGGGAAGTACCCGTATGCTCGCACATTTATTGTCCGCGTGTGATGCATGTGTACAACTGATTTAATGTCACCCCTCTGTAGTTTCCTTTCAAAGTTTCAAAGTTTTTAGTTTTGTTTGTTTCAAAACTCTTTCTCCTTTCAAAGGGAAGGTGTTATATAGGTGCAACATATCCAGGTGAGAAGGTTCTCGAATTCTGTGTCTTCACTCATGACTCACTATTAGAAATGACCTCGTTTATTTCTGCTGCAGTGTATGGTTGTCTACAAATTACTCAGGCTCTTTTTTTCTTCTTTTATTACAGAAAATATGGAGAAAGATTTCCCATCAACTCCAACTGCTGTCAACACCCAGGGGTCACGCCCTGTGGTGGATGGACCCTCTCTTCCCCCTCCCATACAGACCCCTCCTTCCCTCGTCTCCAATAACCTCAACGTTGCTCCCTCTCACCCCGCCAAATCACCAACAGAACCCAGAGACTCTAAACCGATGGATTGCCCTCCATCTGTAAAGGGGTCAAATCCCTTCACTCCATCCAAACCACCCAAACCCGTTTCCAGTCCCTCCTCTCCTCCTCCGAGTAAACCTCCACTTGTTACTTCTCCCAGCCGCTCTACCCCTCAAATCCCTCAAATATCAGCCCTTTCAATGTTAACATCTGCCTCCTTTACGTCAGCTAGCTTGACCTGTAACTCTCTGACAGATCCCCCTACTTCTTCCTCCACTGCTTCCACTGAGGCTCCCGCAGCTCCTTCCGCCGCCCCGGTGAAACGCACCTTTGCCTCCACGGCCAAGCGGGTGATAATACAGGAAAGACTACGGAAAGCCGTGGACAATGCCAATGATGAGGAGGAAGGTAATGCCTTTGTTTGTGAGTTTTAGTTGCGCCGAGAGCAGAAGTCGCGCGTAGTCATGAAATAATGTATTACCATTTCAATGAAACAAAACAACAAATAGTGATCAACAATACAAAACAGCATCATCAGCATAGACATCAAAAATACTCTGCAAATAAAACACCAACATGAACATGTAAAAATACTCTATCAGAGCGAAATACAACACAAGGGACCGGTGCATTAAGACACCAGCTAGCGGACACAGTTACGTTGAGTTCATGATGACAAGTTAAGGGCCCTCACTGCCTCAGGAAATGTGCTTTTACAGAAACAAGTAGTTCTCAATGCTACGCAGCCTCTTTCCTGAAGGAAGGGTGTGTGTGTGTGTGTGTGTGTGTGTGTGGGGGGGGGGGGGGGGGGGGGGCAGGCAATCTTGGCAAAGTATTTTAAGTTATGTTTGTGTCATTCGCTGAGCAATTTCCATAACACACTGAGATAGAGAATGTGATAACACTCAATCCCAGCAATGTAAAAATGACACATCCCTGCCTTAAACTTATTGCAGAAACAACAATGTGGGAGGGCTTTCTGTACAGTATTTTGAACATTGACATTCCATTCAAGAGAAGAAGAAATGGTGGTCCCCAGGTATTTGAAGCTTTCTGCTACTCAAAGGACTGAAGCTCATCTGTGTTTTTAAGGAAGTCCAAAACCATCTCTTTTGTTTTGGAGATGAAAATATAAGTTTTTTATCCAATGTTTTAATTTAATTCAACATTCGAAGTTTGAATCCTTACTTAGACCACGTGTTTTTGAAGACATTCAGCAGAGAAGAAGAGCAAGGCCTTTGCATATTCATTACCTTCTCGTCTTTACTGTGACTGGCAGGTTACATACCTTGCAGAACCTTTTTAGTCATGCTAGCTATGGAATGCCCAGCCCAGTATCATGGCAGGTTGTGAAATAGTAACGAAATGCGATCTGTTGGTTTTGTGTACATGGACATAAATTGTCTTTTTTTTTTGTATGTTGCTCAGGACGAAAACAATCCCAATGGAAAGTCAATTAGGATGCTTTTTTTGTGGTGGACACACAAATTAACTGCATCCACTTGACTATGCAACGGTCAGAGCAAGTGTCATATTCAATATTGAGAAAAGCCTCGTATGGTTGGCATGAGGGGAGGTGGATGGGTCCAGCAAACGCAGGACTTTTGTGACATTTTGTTTTGTAACGTAATGTCCCGAAAAAAAAGTATGCAAAAGATTACATTTTCTGATTATTATTATTATGACACTGTGTTGTAATGTCAATGTCGACATGATGATTGGTCCAAACTGAAATATCTCAACAGTTAAAGTTAGATTAGATTCATTGCCCATTATTGTCATGGTCCCCAGAGGATGAACATACCAACTTTAGTGATCCCTTGACCTTTTCTCTTGCTAGTGGCCAGCAGTTTGGCACTTTCGGCTTTTAGGGAAATATCTCAACAGCTATTGAACAGATTGCCATCGTCCACCATTTTTGGTTCATCACTAAAGACCTGCAAAACTAATAACATACCCATCTGTCTCAGCTGAGCGTTTAGGGCTAACTAGCAAATGTTAGCAAGGTAACATGCTAAACTAAGATAGTGATCATGGTAAACATTATTCCTGCTAAGAACAGTGTTAGCTGTTGTGCTGTCAAGTTGGACATTTTAACATGATGGTCTGTGGGGATTGACTCTCTTTCGGAGCCGGCATCAAGTGTCCATTCATAGAACTGCAGTTTTTGGCACTTTTGCCTTATTGGCTCCATTCTTCAGCACGGGTGGTTGCCGTTTGGTTATTACATAGTAACCTCCTGTCAACAACATATAAAGCAATTTTTTTTTTTTCCAAAAGGTTTATTTGAAACTGATATTATTAAATACTAATTTAAACGTTGTGGTATTTTACCATCATTATATTGCAGAGCTGCTGAAAAGTGAAACCAACAAACTGGTTGCACCAGTGAGATATTATGCGGAGAATAAGAGACTTTGACATTTGAAATAGGGCCGCAGGCGAAGAAGATGAACTCCTTCGCTTAAAGGACACTCGGGAGACAGTAACACTCGTGAAACTCAATGCAATCGACAAGTAATGATGTGACATCGTAGCTGCCTGGGCACGGTGTGTGTGTGTGTGTGACGGGGCTCTGGCGGCTTGTCACAAGATATCTGCATAGACAGACAGATGTACAGACTCTCACACCTACTCCGCCTCTGACTTCTTGTTATTCTCATGTTACACGTTGTATGTCAGGTGGGATTTGATCATCGCTGTAATTGTGAAAATCACACTTCTCTTTCAATAAAGTTGTACCGCTATACACGTATGGGGGCGAGGGTGTTATGTAAACCATTGATTCAGAGATTGGTTTTTGATTGATTGACATCTCCTGCTGTTTGATCCAGATGAAGAACCAGAAGAAGACTTGACCCTGGAGCAGATAGAGGAGAAGGCCAAAGCCGGCGACGCCAGAGCCCAGACCCGGGTGAGTTAAAGGTGCAGTGTGTAGGAGTTCACAGCATCTAGTGGCGAGATCGCAGATTGCAACCAACTAAAACTTCTACCGTGTGCCTAGCGTGTAGGAGAACAATGGTGGCCGACTCAAAAACTCAATGTACTTATCTAGAGCCAATGTTTGGTTTGTCCGTTCTGGGCTGCTGTAGAAAGAGGACACGCTCCGTACGTAGATATAAGCGGCTCATTCTTAGCCAAAGAAAACACAATGTTGTTTAGTTTCCGGTGATTATACAGTAAAGAAAACTTTCAATTTCTGCCAATAGATCCCCGCTAAATACTACACACTGTTCCTATTACCCACATGCACACAGACTGGCACTTGACATTGTTTTCAATCCTGCTGGTTGACTCAGTCTGGTTGCGAGCATGTGTCTATTTTTGGCCACTTGGAAGGTGATCCTTAGGCTTTCAATATGATACACCAAAATACTGTCGGGCATGCAACTCATCATGAACACTATCACAGTGTGTTTAAGCACTGCGCTGAATTTGTAGGAATAATAATGAAATATTCACACTCTATTTGCTCTACGTTCTCTACCAACTAGTACAAATATAAAAAGAGGTGCTAGCAGAAGAGGGGGGGGGGGGGAGAGATGAGCCAGCAGCTCTGAAAGGGTAAATTCCTTTCAAGTGGTTCGTTTGTGGCTCTGGCCGTCCCATGCTAATAAGTCATGTCTTTGCGAACACCAAGCACCTAAATAACCACAGGGGCTGTGTGTAAGAGAACATGTCCAAACATGTGACATGGTTGGATGTACATGCATTGAGGAATGGATCAGAGGCTCCAATAATATCTCATATACCACGATGGACCCACTCCACAGTAATACACAGGGAATCAGGAGTTTATTGTTACTGTATGAGCATAATTGACATTACTGTTGATTCACGATGCACGCTAATAAAAGTAGGTTCATGTAATTATATATGCTTAGTGTATCTCACATAGACACAGACAGGAGCCACTTCGAATAAAGACACATCTCGTCCTCTACAAATAGACGCATTTAATGATAACTGTGAGGGAAGAAAGTTATGAAATGAAAGTTAAGATTAGAAACCAGTCACTTGATCTGCCACTGGGGCCTCCGCTGCCCCTTTTAGTCAGCCGTGACAGAGACACTAATGGCCACAGGGACAGGGAGTGATGGGAATTGTAGTCATCTGTCGTCCAGATGGAGGGGGTTCCATGAACTTGGAGCTACTTTCTATTGAAGAAATAGTCCCTATAAAACCAGTGCCTTGAGGATTATCCAAACTAATGGAGGACATTGTCTGATTATACTTATTTAGACAAAGCCCACTCAAGCTGAATTATTCTCCCCGTTTCTTGTGTTTCAGCTGGGTCAGCACCATTTGAGTCTTGCTGAAGAAAAGGACACAGAGCTAAACAATCGTCTGGCTGTTACCTGGCTGATTAAAGCTGCTAAACAGGGAAGAAAAGGCGCTGCGAGCGCACTGCAGCGCTGTTGGATCCAGAGAAAAGGTTAAAGTAACGGAATACCGTAAACTTTGTGTGTGCATGCTTGTGTTCGTTGCTCCTTAACTGTTCCTTCTCTGCTTTCTCCTCCACTAGGAATCACCCCAGAGAACGAGGCCGACATGCGCAAGTTGTCAACAGAGAGTAGGTTTGAGCTGGCGGTTCGCAAAGCGGCCATGATGATGTACTGGAAACTCAACCCGGACAGGAAGAAGAAGGTGGCTGTGGCTGAGTTGCTGGAAAATGTCGACCAGGTCAATGCTATGCAAGGTAGGATGCACGCACACGATCACAGACACATGAACAAAGACGCCAAGTTTTTTAATTTCTTTTTTATTGTGACAACAATCCGGCCTCATGTACTCTCCAAAATGCTGTGGCATGTTGTCATAATGATGTCCGCTGTTAAATCATTCCCTTTTGTCATTCCAGTATTCTCAGCTGCCATGGTGGAGATTATCAGTTTGCATGCAGCATGGCATCCAAGGAAATGTTTGTAACCCACTGATGTTGTAGTCGTCCCTCACCAACAGGTGGCACTGCAAACCGGACTCCTGGTCCAACCTCAGGCCAGACCCAGAAAGTCCTGGAGAGCATGGTCAGCAATGAGTGTGAGTATAGAGAGAGAGAGAGAGAGAGAGAGAGAGAGAGAGAGAGAGAGAGAGAGAGAGAGAGAGAGAGAGAGAGAGAGAGAGAGAGAGAGAGAGAGAGAGAGAGATAGATATGTGTCTTACCCTATAACTGCGTTCTTTGTGTCCTCTCAGCCACACAGTTGGTGGACCTGGACGACTTTGTTGAGATGACTAAAAAGTATGCACAAGGTATATCACCCCAAGCTGGCAGCCAGGTCACGGCCAAGACTGAAAGCCCCAAACCCAACGACAGCAGCAGGGAGGTAAAAGACCCAATCAGCAACAATAGAAATAATCCGTCATCATAAGGACAGGGATGGCGTTTTATTTTTAATTGCAACTATTCACTATTGTGTGTGTGTGTGTGTGTGTGTGTGTGTGTGTGTGTGTGTGTGTGTGTGTGTGTGTGTGTGTGTGTGTGTGTGTGTGTGTGTGTGTGTGTGTGTGTGTGTGTGTGTGTGTGTGTGTAATTGTGTTTTAAAGCACAAGGCTGAGCTGGTGCCGTCGGGATACAGGAATGCCTTCAAACGTTCTTGGAGTTTTGGCCGAGGTGGGATGATGCTGGACACGAGGCAGAACGGGGCCATGAAAAAAGCCATGGACATGAAGTCACGCTTAATGGTAACCACAACTCATTCTATATTCCTTGAGCTATTCTTCATTAAATATCTGTAAAATGTCTGTTGTATTATTAATTTCTCTCTTTCCAGTTTTCTTTTCTTCATTTTTCATTTTTTGCTCGTCTCCCTTTTTGCCTGTCTCTCTTCGGCTTCAGGTGCTGCAGTACCCGCTGAACGCCATCATCGAGATGAAGGAGCACCTGGTGGACTGGGCCTCGCGGGCTGGCGTCCAGTGGCTGAGCACGGTCATCCCCACGCAGCACGTCAACGCGCTCATTTTCTTCTTCATCATCAGCAACCTGACCATCGACCTGTTCGCTTTCGTCATCCCCTTGCTCGTCTTCTACATGTCCTTCGTCTCCATGATCATCTGCACGCTGCGTGTCCTCCAGAGCAGCAAGGTGATTGCGGTCGGCGATTGAGTCTGATTTCTTTGTGCTTCTACACGTTTCTCTGATCTGTCAAGACAATGATGTAGTTGCAATTGTTTTTCACTTGACTAATGTGGATGAATATTTTAGAAGTTTTCCATTTGTCCATCACTATTTTCACAAACTAACTCATCTAGTCAAGTCACCTGTCATTATGTTACTGTCATAAAAGCGGAAACATTTGACATAAAATCTGACCTTCACAGACTTGGGAGAACTTCAGAGCCCTGACGTCTCTGCTGACCCGTTTTGAACCCGGCCTGGACGTGGAGCAGGCCGAGACCAACTTCGGGTGGAACAACCTGGAGCCGTACCTCTACTTCATCCTGTCCGTTTTCTTCGTCATCTTCTCCTTCCCGGTTGCCGACAAGGGCTGGATCCCCTGTTCTGAGCTCTCCACCGTGGCCATCTTCTTCACTGCTGTCAGCTACAAGAGCCTCAGCCCCACAGCCACGACGTACGCAAGCCGAGCCATGGTCATAGAGGTGAGGGGGGCGCACTACACCAGGCATACCATATGCTATTAAATCCAAACTCCAAATCACACCGCCCATTTGATATTGTTTTTTTTTCTTTTTTAATCCAGGTTGCATCATCTCTGTGTTGCCTCACCAAGTTCCTGCCAGAGAACATGACAGTGCTGCGGGGCCTGGGGCGCACCTTCGCCACGCTACCACTGGGGGAGTCGGTGGTGCTGAAGCTCAGCCTCCCCTGCCTGCTCTATGTTTATCTGTTCTATCTGTTCTTCAGGTGAGCAGCAGCATTTTGGGGCGATTGGATGTGTTTGTTAAACACAAGTTCAGACACTGGATTGTGTCAGTGGGCTTTAAAGTCCACCCCAGCTTTTTGTTGATAAATATATGTCCACAAAAGCATTTATTTTCTCTCCTGTCTGTTTCCACCTTCAGCATGGCCAGGATGCGCGGTTTCAAGGGGACTTACTGCGTCCTGGTTCCATACCTGGTGTGCTTCATGTGGTGCGAGTTCTCCGTGGTGCTCCTCCAGTGCTCCTCCGCTGTGGGTCTAATACGCACCTGCGTGGCCTACTTCCTCTTCCTGTTCGCCCTACCCGTTCTGACTTTCGGCCTCGCCACCATGCTCCTCATCCAGGTCATCAAGTGGTTCCTGGAGCTAGAGCTGACGAAGGTCATCGTGACCCTGGTAGTCTGCGCGATCCCTGTCAGCCTGCGGCTGTGGACGCGGTTCAGCATGTCCATCCTGGATGTCTTCCGCTCGCTGACCGACCGCGGCCCGGTCAAGCTCATCTTACTCTGCATCTCCATGGTGATCCTGTTTTTCTCCATCTACGTGTACCACGCTGAGGGACAGAAGGCGTACAATTCCACCCTGACTTGGAGACAGTACAGCCAGGTGTGCGGGCCCCCCGCCTGGGAAACCAAAGGCATGGCCCAGACACAGCTGTTCTGCAGCCACCTGCACGGACACAGAGTCACCTGGGCGGGCCGTTTCAAGCACGTCCACGTGGCCGAGACGGATAACGGGGCACAGTCGGTCATCAACATGTTACCGGTGTTCATGGGAGACTGGCTGCGCTGCCTGTACGGGGAGACGTATCCCAAATGCGAGCCAAAGAACGCCACAGTCTCAAACCTAACAGACGATTCGCCATCGCCAACCGTTACGCTGCCCATACTGCTCCGAATGCAAGAGGAGGAAGAGATGTGTCAGATCAAGGCTTTGGCCAAACACTCCTGCCACATCAAGCGCTTCGACAGCCACCTCTTTGAGGTGACCGTGGGGATGCTCCGGGACGGAGGTGTGGGGGAACCAACCGGGGATATAATCCTAATGGCCAGCCACGAGTTCAGGCAAGTCCTGCTGAACCTAAATCCCGGCGACATGGTGGAGTTCAGCACTAAGCTGGATGGCCGTCTAGGAGCCAAAGCTCCGGCCTTCGAGCTGAAGGCCATCCACTGTCTGGACTGTGATTCCTCCCTGCTGACTCGAGGCAAGCATGTGAAGCTTGAGAGGGACTGGAGACGCACCACGATGAGAGCCCTAAAGTTCGCTTTTGATTTTTTCTTTTCTCCCTTCCTGTTTGCAAAAATCACTGCCTGACACTGAAGCTGAAGCAATAATGACTCTCTTGGATCTCTGCCTTTTTCTTGTGATGTGTTCATGAAACTAATGTGACTTATGGTAATGTTTACAATTTGATCCAACACGGGTCTACTGCTCACGTTTATGTGTTGACATTTCAGCTAGGTGACAGCATTTTTTTTTTTATTTGAAGTACTTCCTGTACTAGTGCATGTGTTTACAAAGATGTTCATCATTTCAGTTCATGTATTTTTGAAAGCAGTTCAAAAATGGTCAGATACCAGCTTTCCCTTGGGACTCATTGTCACAATGACTTTGACTTCACTTTTTCTTGCCAAGAGAAAAAAAAAGATCTTCTATTTGTGTCAGGGTCACACTTTCAGAAGATGTTTCAATAAGTTGTGTTCGAAAGAAGAAGCCTGTTATTTGACGGTGCCATATTATATGCAGGGAAACTATTGTTGGGTGCTGACCACTTCTGAATCCCTTGAGACGCTGTATATTTGTTAAAAGTGAAATATCATCGGAGTCAAAGTTATCTTTAAGAGAAATGTTGCTGCTTTAGTATTAAGGAATGTCTTGATATTGGGAGTATGTTTGCATGTACAGTTTGTGTGTTTACATTAGTGCATTTTTAAATATGTATATGCCTATTTATTTATTTATTTATTTATAGAGGTTGTGTGACAGAATATTTGTTTGTGGCTCTGTTAGCCAAGATTTGTCTAGCTTTGTGGTCTTAAAACGCTCTGGTCTTAATCTTATTCGTGATTAATGATCAAATGGTCCTGTGCCTTCAGTTACAATGCACATAAAATGGCATTTGGAGAGCAAACATAAAACATTGATTCAGTTTTGATCCGACTATGAAGGGAGGCTGTTTATAAGCCCACAAACTTGTGAAAGTGTCGTAGTCTCAGTTTCATGGCTTGATTTACACGCTCACACACCTGCCAATGCAAAGATGGCCAATGATGATGCAGCGACCTCATTTAAAGTTTGCATTGGTGGGCCCGCTGGAGGGAAGGGAGGTACTGGAAAACCAGAACCAGGACCGTCAGACCCCGCTGCAGTAAAATGAAAGTTCCTTGTGGTAGCTTTAAGTAACTTGGAGAGGTGACTTCTAATTATGATTTAATATACATAAACACCGCTGAATTCCTCAGGGAAACTAAATGAATTAGCGTATTAGTTCCTCGAAAAAAATCTTTAGTGGTACCTTCGACTGTAGACGTACCACCAAAACATCGAAAAGCATCCATTCCATAGAACTAGAGAGCCAGCGGTGTGAATATTTGAAATGATTTGTTTGAGTGCCTTCACATTGCTGTGATGTTGTGATAATTTAGTCACGCTTATAAAGCCAAAATAAACCTCAGTTTTTAACTTTGCCTTCAGTCACTATAGTATAGATAAAACTGAATGTGTTTATTAGTTGAGAAAAGTCTCCTACTTCTTCAGCTAAATAATTTAAAAAGCAATTATTACAACTAAACTAGCTGAAAAATGCTTTTTTTTTTTTTAGATACACAGTTTTCACAGGGCAGCAACATCATGACAAACTGATTAGATAATCAGCATATAACACTAGTGGTGAATACAAAGCCATATATGTGAACAGCATTCAACTGTAACCCTACCTGTGAATGACAATCATTGACTTTCAGCCTGTAAACTGTGAATTTGAGTGCCTTGTTGTTTTAGTGACGGAGTTTATGGGAGCGTGCAATGCCTAATAAAGAACTTTGTCTTTTAAACTGCTCCCCATTTTTGGACACTTTTATTCTGATTTATGGTCTAAAAGTCATTCACTGATGAGAAAAAAAATGATGTCCCATTAAATATAGACACACAGACATAAAAGGACACGTTTCTTTTGTCAGATTATTTTATTAATGCACATACCTTTCATTCACCTCATTTGAGTTTTTTTTGTATCGTTAGATTTGTCTTTTTTTAAAGTATGATAGATATACACGCTAGTAGCATTGAGTAATGGCAACATGCTGCTGCTGTGCTCCTGAACACGAATCCCCCTCGCTGGTGGCATGTGGCGGCGGTTATGATGCGATTACAACTGACCTGCTCTAAACTACAGCTCGCCATCGGAGGACTGAGCCCTGGCAACTCGAACAACGCTTCAGGTGGCCTGTCACTATGGAAACCACTTTCTTGTTGGTTGTCAGTGTGGATTTCGTCGAGTTGTACACTTTGTTACACCAACCCGTGTCTGCATTCAACAACAATGGCGGCCAGTGAAGACCAAAATATAGACGCTAGCCCGCAGGCGTAAACCGTCTGTAAACCGTGATGAAAAGTGAGAAGAGAGAGTGGAACATACATTTGAACAATTGTCTTCTTTTCTTGGGGATTTAAAGGAACAGTTCACCCCCAAAATCAACAATACATATTTTGTCTTTTACCTGTAATGCTATTTATCAATCTAGATTGTTTTGATGTGAGTGGCTTGATTTTGTTGCTTGTGGTTCTCAGTAAAGTTTATTTTTAGAAATCATGACCCTGGTTACTCAAGATAATATACAGACCTTGTTATAACCAGTTTCATGTAGGAACTATTTTCTTTCAGCCATAGTTAAAAAAAAATGATTTCCAGAAAGACAAATTGCTGTTGAGCTTTTCAAATGTATTTTTTTTTGGCGCTTTGAGCTCCACAAGCCGAGCGCCATTTAGTCCCATTACAATGGAGAGAAGGCAGACATCACTATCTGATCTAGATTAAAAGCACTACAGGTAAGGGGGGGGGGGGGGAATCCCTTTCTTGATTATGGGGTGAACTGTCCCTTTATGGTTTACACAGTGAAACTGATGTTGATGTTGCTTGCACATATTTTGTAGTTTTTTTTTAAAGTGGAGCCTCCACCTCTGCACTGATTCTGTTACTCCACCTGCTCCAGTTTCACATCCGGACCACTTCCGATTATCCCATCAGGGCCAAGGTCACTTGAAGACAAAGCACTTCGCTGTAAACAATCAAATCTCGACCTGGTCACAGAATTCAGCCCAACACAAACATCGACCTACTGCTGCTGTACATCCTGGGCTTTTTAACTCCAGAGTAGCATGTGGCACTGTGAGGTATACGGTATAATGACATTACTTAACCGGTGATATGATAAACTCACTTGACTATTGTTTTGAATGAATAAGACATTTCAGCAATGTACCTAATGAGCTATTGCACTGACGATAACCTCTGACCTTCAAATACACCGGACACAAACTCACCCATGAACACTTCTGATCGGCTGAATCAGGGGCCTCGTTTGTGTGCTTGGTATCCATCTTTTTCTTGATTGTGAGATACTTCTTCAACATGTGCTTATGCATTGCAGAATGAACACTGCTCGTTTTCAATTAGCATAACGTTGAACATAAATCAAACATTTGTCTGTATAAGATTTGATCACCAATCAGCCTCAATTTGAGCGTATGAGAGACGCTGACACACTGTCGCTCTCATTTCCGATAATTTACCACGTAGATATGTAGAGTTCAGACAAGGAAATTACTTCAATTAAAACCCAATACGGGCCCAATATACTTAACAAAACTGTAATTGTTGGTTTGTGCACAACTCCCCCCTCCATCGCCACAGCTGGCAATACCTATCTATGTCTTGCTACGAGGAACATCCCCTATACATCGAGTCTTCAACTGAAATATAATGCCATCTGGTAATCTTTCTGATCTGCAGTGTACTCCTCTTTTATCCTTTAGCTCTCTGGACCCAAAATTGGTACCGCCTTTATAATAATAAAAAAAAAAAAGAGACAACACATAATATGTACAGCTAACAGTAAAAAGAGTGTATACCTGTAGAAGAAGAGCTCGTGTTTGAAAGCAAGAATACTGCTGCACTGTGTTTTCATCAGTGCTATTATTGCAAAGTGAATAGGGCAAAGATTACGGGGCTTTTAAACGAGAGATCTCCAAGAGCACTGCTCTGAGGGAGAGGTTCAACCGCTGTTGGCGACCCAGATAGAGAAAGGTTTAGGTTGTTGTTGTTGTGAAGAGCTGTACGACAATACAACTCCCTACTCCACAATAGTGAAAAAGAATGCTTAAATTTAGATGCACTTTCTGGCAAAGTCATTGGGACCTTTACGTATTGTCCGTTGCTACCAAAACGCCTATCTTTCATTTTTGTTCCAGAAAAAGGTACCAGAGCGCATCAGTGAGGAGTGCAACATTGTGTGGTCCAACAGCACTGAGTCACTGCAGAGGGAGAGGTGTCCCCGCACCTCTTCTACCGCCCCTACGGTGGAGCAGCTACACAAACATCTTCAAAAAGTGGGAGTAGTGTGGGACCAAAAAACATGCCCTGGTGGGTACAGGAGGCGTCAGTTCGTCTCAGTGTTGAGCAAAAAAACCGATTACACACCCTCTGTAGGGGTTTGAATATATTAACAGTCTTAAGATTTGTATCATTAATCCAATCTTTTATCAACACAAACGGTCAGTATGTTGTGAAACAGCTTGGTTCTTGACTAAATCCTCTCATGACGGCCGTCCAGTCCACAGTCTCTAAGACATCCGAATATAGATTGGGTGCCGCTGTTCGTTTCTTTGTCACTGTAACTGTGTTTCCGGGTTGACGCGATCCTGGAAGATGTACAGGTTGTTGGTGGCTGCTATGGCAATGATATTCTCAGACGGGTGCCAAGCCATGTGCAGGATTTTCTTGGTGAAGTCCAGGCTGTCGACGCCCACGTCCCCGCGTCGACGCTTGCCGCCGTTGTACACGCGCCGGGTCCGCAGCACGGCCCGAGGCTTGCTGCTCTCTCGCCAAGCCTCCAGGGTGACGCCTCGGCCCGTCTCCCTGTCGAACATCCGGAAGAAGCTGTTGTACGCCCCTGTCATGATCACGCTGAGGAGAGGAGAGAGGTTGACATGACGAGATGTCGCATTGATTGCACAGTGAAAGAGAAGAAATGCTCGGTTCACAGAGGGGAGAGGAAGTGGACGGGAAGATAACGAAAGTGAAGGCAAAGGGATTGATTTAGACGTCGGCAAAGCTTGTCTCTGGGATTGATTTAGATGTCGGATAATGGCAGAGGCAGAGCATTCAGCGGATCGCTGCGAGTAGAAACACACTGACACACAATATACTGTGCTTTGTCGATCCTTGTCTCCTTACCTGTCTGAGCTGTTCCAAACGCACTCAAACTTGTCAAAGATGCAGTCGTTTTCATAGAGGGAACACAGCTTACTCCTCAGGTATTCATGGACCTGTGGATCAAGCACACAGTCAACCTTAGTGTCTAGGGCAGGGGTGTCAAACTCATTTTCACTCTGGGCCACATCAGCATCATAGTTGCCCCCTAAGGGCCAAGAGGAGCGGCTGTTGCCGGACTTTCGTCGACAGGAGGGGGGGGGGGGGGGGGGGGGGGGGGGGGGGGTGCTTGCGGGAGAGCGGTGCGGGAGAGCGACTGTTGCATCTCCACCGCATCCGCTGGTGGAGGTGTGCTCGAGCGGATCGGGTAGGACCTCCGCTGTGCGCGTTACAGAGAGCAGTGGATAATTGTAATTTGTATGAAGTCTGATTTTAAAATTTAAAATTAAAAGTTTGACACATGTGGTCTAGGGTTTATAAAAAAAGACTGTTTATAAGAGGTGGACGTAGTCACTGTGACATCATCAGGTGGTTTGTAGACGACAATTTTTAAGCCTCAAGTTTGACATTTTGTCCGAACACGAGCCATTTTTTTCAACCAGAAGTGACATGAGAGAGTGCAACCGAACAATGAAGAAGACATTTTCAGGCGACCAAGATGTTTCAATTAACTTTCATGAACTGAAAACACACTGTTAAAAGACGCGAACACGAACAACTCCCAGACTGGACAACGCCGTGGTAGCGACCTGTCAATCACAAGGTAGCCCCGTCCTAAAGCGTACCCTGCTTTATGGTCTGTTTGACTCTAAATGGACAATCATTTACTAAATGAACATCATGCTGTGTTGAAGAAGACTTGAAACTAGAGATTGAGACCATAAACTCATGTTTACAATGTTTACTGAGGTAATAAATCAAGAGAGAAGTAGAGTCATTTTCTCATAGACTTCTATACAATCTGACTTCTTTTAACAACCAGAGGAGTCGCCCCCTGCTGGCTATTAAAAATAATGCAAATGTAAGGCACTTGGGGTAGATTAAGACTAAAAAATGGTGGTCCAATGGATCCACCATTTCCAAAGCTTAACATCTACGACAGACTGCATGTTTACAAAATCTGGCTGGATGTCATATTCATCAACAACACAACAATCACAGGCTACAAAGGCCACATTAACATACATTTAATCAGCACAGGTTATACAGATCTTAACTGACACATGGATGTGCTAACTTACCTGGTATGTCTCCACGGGGCCCTTGTCCATGTTCAAGTCCCACACCTTGGCGGTGAGGTAGTCTCTGGTCAGCAGGTAACGCCCACTGTGGCTAAACTTGACGTCCGACACAGAGGAAATGATCTCTGAGAAGAAGGACCGGCTCCCTGGATCCTCAGGTTCCTCAAACACTGAGCAGCGACAAGAGTGATCGATTATTCACAAATATGACATTTTGTATCGCGAGAGCAACGTGCCTTATGTTCAATTCTGCATTGCAAAAAATGTAATCAATGCGAACAAGCTCTCCAACGTCCACAGTGTTACTCACGTTTGGTGTGTCGGTCACAGAGCGCGGAGGCCCTCATGTCACAGAGGCGCAGGGTGCCCTTGCTGCTGCTGTACACAAACAGGTGGCAGTGGTGAGGGTGGAACTCCGCCGCTGTTATCACCTCCGTCAGATCCTCCATGTTGGCTGGTTTGATGTCCACGATGTCTGAGAGAAAGGCCTGTTAGGGATTAAACACCACTGAGTCTGCATAGTTAACGTATGCAGACAGTATGATATATGTTGTCAAATCTTTTGCAGGGGAGAGTGATGAGTCACCCAAAATCCTTTTCAGTTTCAGACAAAAGTTTCATTTTTCAGTACCTCAATACATAATCAAAACCCCCAAAACGCTGCCCCGCCCAACCCCCCAATATGCAGGCTCACTCTTCTCCCTCTCTGGTCTATTTGTGGCGGTCCTGTGTGGCTCAGAAGAAAGTGTACTGCCAAGTGAATTATTTAAACTCTTCTTCCATAGATGCCTCTTTGATTTTCTGGGTCAGCTTCCATTTGAATGGGAAATGCCCCCCCCCCCCCTTTTTGTCCAACACACTACAGCCTGAGCTGAATACACAGCGCTTTAATGAAGACATAAATCCAAACATAGACACCGTTTACATGAAATATAGATCAAGGATGAATTCAGAGGAGAATGTAAAGTGTAGTTCAACTGAATGTATATTTTAAAGAGGTGGAATTGAGTGTGGGGAGAATCAGAGAGCAAGTATATTCATTTTGCACGATTGTATGTGGTGCAAATCAACACTGTTAATTCATGTGATGGAGTCAAACACGCGAACACACATAGGATTGACTGTGCTCTTGTTCTAACTGTTTACTTTAATACAGAGATTCACTGACTTCACCTGAACCACAAAATAGTAGTGATTCATTATGACACTATTTTTACTTTATTCTAGAGTACGGTCCCTTACTCCTGTTACAGAAATAGATTTTGAATTAAAAATCGTCCTATTATAATGTTCGCATTGCTGCTGCCAAATGTATCGTGATGACAGTGAAAAAGATAGCTCCCTCTTCGCACTTTCATTATGTGAATTTCATACCCTGTGAAGTCTGACTCACCTCCTCCGGTAAAAGGTTACGTTACAATTTTCTTTTTTAAAATCAGCTCTATAGCGAGCTACGACGTCATAGAAAGCCCAGAGTGATGTTCAGGAGCACAGTGCAATAATACGAAACTGTTCATGACGTAAGCAAAGCGAATCGCTGTTAGTAAGGATACTGAAGCTGCGGTCCGTGATGCCCAGGTGCCACATGTTGATGCGGAGGTCGTCAGCAGACAGGTAGGTCTCCCCGTCGCTGTTGACTGAGATGGAGTTAACGTGGTAGGTGTGCCCGTTGGAGAACACTCGCCTGGGACGGACCTCTACCATCAGATCTGTGGGTTTCAGCACCGGCACCTTAGATACAGAGATAGAGAGGCGAGGACCGACAAGAGGGATGGAGTCAGGGGTCATATGAGGGCACATCAACCTGATACGTGGCTGATAACGGTGAGCATTAGCAGGCTTGCGTGTGCGTCTGTGTGTGTGTGTGTGTGTGTGTACCTGCAGAGAGGTGATGGTAGAGGTGTCCTTGATCCGCCCCTCCTCATCTTTCAGGTTGTATCCCTCTGGTCTCTTGTCTCTCTCACTCACTTTCCACAATTTAATGGTCTTATCTGTGACGGGCAGAGAGAGATTTGGACGTCACAGGAAGTTGAGAGAAAGCTGACATTAAACGCCTCGGCCAGTGGAGACGAGACCTGATAATGAATTCTTCTTCATGTGGCCAGTTTCTCAGGAAATCCAGATTAGAGACGCACCGATACGGATATCAGACTAGTGGTCCGATACTGGCTCAAACAGATGGTCTGGGTATTTGTGACAACGGGCCGATTTGGTTTCGTAATTCAGTACATTTATGTCTATGTATTTATTTGTTAGGAAAGCAATGTTACACATAAAGGAATGATCCCAGTCTAATCCACATAGGGAGACATACAGCTTATTAACTAAACACCGGTATCAGATCGGTACTCGGCATCGGCCGATAACCAAAGCCACGGTATCAGTACCAAGACTGAAAATGTCGCATCCCTAGTCCAGATGAGCATTTCAGGGCAATTAAGTCCATGACAGGAATAATATACACAGATTAGGTTCTCTGGTTTTAACACTGGCAGGTTGGTGCCACTAATGTCCTCACAAATGTGACTCCAATGACTGTTTGATGATATATTATCCCACCTAGGAAAATGAAGATATCATTGTTAATATCAATCAAAATGCATGCATAATCACGGTTGATATCTCACAGTACAAACTGTACACATGTCAACTAGCGTCATCCTAACTGGGAAGTCGAGACGGTGTCACTGGTTTCTCACCATTGGTGGAGAGGAGGAAATGTGCCGCATTCTGCTGTGGCAGCCATCTGATCTTGTTGATCTTCTCCTCGATCTCCAGACTCTTCAGGTAGTCAAAGTCCGGCTCGTGGCTCTGGAAGGTGCTGTAGACATTGTACTCCCCACAGTCCCCCGTCTCCCCCACCTCCTCTGATTCCCCTTTGGACTGTCCGGGGCAAATAAGGAAGAAAACCACAGCTTTGAAAGAACATGTATGTGTATAGAAATAGCAGAAAATAACATCTATTTTACAAAGTAATGCCAGAATGCTGTAGTTTGGGCGTATAGGTAGTAACTTGTTTGCGGATATCCTGGGTATAAATTTGAAGTTTTACATGTTAAACCGACCTCAGTCTCTCTCTGGAAGATGACCACTCGGCCACCTTTATCCCCCGTGGCCAGCAGGTCCCCTGTCTGGTTAAACTCCACCGTAGAGATGACATCAGCTGGGGGAAGACGGGGAAAATGTGAGGCGATTAAGCAGGATAATGGTTAGAATAAAGGAAGTAAGGGTGAAGGAGAGATGATAGAATAGAAAGGATGTCAAGTAGGCACAGAGCAAATGAATCAGGGGTGGGAATGAACAAAATCAAATACTGGATCAATACAAAGTATCCTAATCAATAAAAACCAGAATAACTCTTACTCATGCAGCTTAGACCAGACGTGGATTAATTCTCACTAAATGTTAATTGTGATACCAGCTCCTTAAACTCTAAACCAACATAAAATCTAATGTACCATGCCAGAATCATATGATATGAGTGATTATAGTCAACATCCATCCCCTGGCAGTGCAGGGATGATGCACCCATGCAGCTAATAAATGAATCCACTCAATCACGCCAGCGTGCTATCGGACACGCCGGAGACGGCGATGACCCGCCGCCTGCTCTACCTTCAGTGACGTAGTCTCGCAGGAAGGTGTGGTTGATTTTGGGGCTCTCAGCGTCCTCGCCCATCTGAAGCCGAGGGAGGGTGACCCGCCAGCGCGCCCGTCCTGAGGGGAAGGGTCCGATCTGTGCTCTCTCTCCCCGCACAGGCTGCGCCCATGCTGCTGGGGCCTAGCGAAGAGGCCCTGAGCAAGGCATCCTGGGGGGGGAAACCAGCCAGCCGGAAGGAGAAGAGGCGTGAAGATGGAGACGGTGAATGAAGAGAGGCAAGAGAAAGAGGGGTTTGGTTTTTTTAAGAAGGAGGAAAAGGGGGTGAGGGGGAAAGGAAGATGCGGGGAGGACAGAAAGGAGGAGAGTGGTGGAGGTGGAGAATGTGAAGGGCTGGTGATGATGTTGGAAAGAGAAGGAGGAGGGCTGTCATTAGGCGGGTGCTGACGATACACGCGCACGCCAAAATGGTATGACCTTTATTAGGCGTTCAACACACTCATCAGCACAGAAACACGTGTGCAGACGTGCGACGCCTCGTCGACCGAATCCCACCGCCATGGAGTGGAGGAAAGACAACAAACAGCTCCAGCAGAGAGAGAGAGAGAGAGAGAGAATATAAACCCTTCTGTATGCACACACAGAAACGGCAGGATGAAGAGGATGATAATATCTACATTCACCCAGTGTAGCTCCGGCAGTGGTAGTAAATGCTCCCAGGGTGTGGTGGTCCTGCCTACTTTCCAGATCCCTGCTCTCTCTCACACGCACACACACCCACACACACACCTCTCATAGATAGTCCTTGACGGAGATCAGAGGAGAACGCAATGTCTTCCCTGTGCTGCAGGAGGGAGACAGGCCTCAGCACACCTACCAGTCTGCCTGCTGCTGCTGCTGCTGCTGCTGCTGCTATTCCCCCGCTGGTGTGTGTGCGTCCTCTGCTGCAGACAGCCCGAGACAGGCCTCGCTCCGGTTCCGCATTGCTGTCCGTGGGAGAGGAGAGGGGAGAGGAGAAGAGCAAGGGTGGAGGTGAGAGGAGGAGAGGCAAAGGAGGATAAAAAAGAGAGAGAGACAGAGAGAGAGAGAGGGAGAACGAGAAGGAGGATGGAGGTCTCGCCGCCTGCTGATGCTGTGGAACTGATTCCGTGCAGCATCCACCTTGTCATGGCAGCCTCCTCCTGGAGCGGCCAATCACGACGCGGCTGTCACCCTGGGTATCCACCCACTGCAGATGATGAAGGAGGGAGAGGCCAGCAGAGGGAGCTGTTACACACTGAGTGATATGTATGACTGGTAATATTCAGAATAAAATATGCAAGGCAATGGTTTCTCTCCAGACACCACAGTGTTACCGGTCAGAGGCTGCTTTCTTCACTAACGGGCCGTTGACAAACCTTTTCCTGTTACAGCACTGTTTGGCATTCCCTGAACAGAAAGCACTGCTCTGGCCCTTATCATGTTGATCATGTTGGAGACGACAAGACTTCCCTTTAAATCAAATATATTTTTGTATCTCTTTTTAGAAGCTTGACATAGCTGTCATTCCAGCATCTCACTCGTGTAATGTTGGTCATATTGTGTGTGCATGTTTTGGTGCACTTTAAAGGGGCAGTACCCCTAAAAAAAAAAATACATTTGGAAAAAACTCATGGCAATGTCTCTTTCCAGAAATCATGATTCGGTTACTTGAGATAATCCACAGACTGTGTTGTGAGCAGTTTCATTTAGGAACTATGGTCGAAAGAAAATAGTTTCTACATGAAACTGGTCACAACAACGTCTGCACATTATAGAGAAGGCAACTCACACCAAAACGATCTAGATTTCTATTAATACCAATACAGAAAATATGTATTTTTGATTTTGACTGGCCCTTTTTTAAAAACACTTTGAAATGCAGGGAAGGCCTTGAGTTTATTTCTGGATATTTTTTGCAGATTACAATACAATTTAGACAGCACTGTGCAAAAGTCTAATTACAGCCAAAACTATGTATTCATAACTCTACCTACCACTTTATAACTTACTATGTATTGCTTCGTAAGATGCACATTATAACATTGAACTGAACCAGAAATACAAAACAGTAACAAAAAATAAATTATACCAATGTGCCAATATAAGTGCAACCGTGTAAATGATCTTTTTAAGGTCACTCAATTTAAATGTGCAGTTTAAAGACTGGAACTTTCTTCAGATTGCTTATAGCACTTGGCAAACTATTGGGGACTAACTTGATCTATATGGAGTTTAAATCAGTTCCCTTTAATGAATAAACCTGTGGCGCCAGATCGGCTGCGTATTAAAGATCAGGGGGATTACCTTGACGCACTCGTTTCTACGGGCTTTCCCGGAGTCATCGCCCGTCACTCTCCTCCTCTCTGGCACGTCGCCTCAGTCGGTCTCACCAACCTCCACATGGCAGGTGATTTCTCCTATAACTAATGCGCGCGAACGATAAACTGAGTTTAAGCGATCTTTTTTCGCTCTACTTGAGCGAGGGGATGCCCTGCCTTCACTCCAAAACGCCGGAGACCATGGAGCCAGACGGTGCGACGCCGCCCGGGGCGGAGAGGTCCTTCTGTGGGGAAACGGTGACCGAGGCGCCGATGGTGAGGGGAATGGGCTGGTTCTTCTCCCCGCTGTGGAGCCCCCGCTCGAAGAGGCGCGGCGGGAGGTTCGGAGACGGTCTGAAAAGCGACCAAGTGGAGGCATGGCTGGATGACCACTCCGACTTCACGAGGGCGTACTTTTTACGCAGAACTTCCGTGTAAGATATTTAACTTCTTTTTTTATGACCCTCTCCAACTGAGCTCAGCGCCATCTCTTAATATATTTATTTGAAAAGTTCTACATGACTGCATTACAACTAAACTGCATGTTGATGTAAATAAAGCCGAGAAAAAATTTTTTTAGAAACATTATTGCAGTCGGACACGTTTTATGGTGTTTCATCCACAAACATTTTTTGTGTGTTTTCCCAGCCAATCAGAAACGGGTTTTATTGTACACATACAAGGAATTTGGCTTGGTGATTGGTGTGTGACAATAAACGAAGTGCAATAGTAAATTCTATGATTTAAAAATAGCAAATGTGAAGATTTGCAATAAAATATAATAAACAAACAACTTAAAAGTATGCTTAAAACAAATGTTATTAAAGTGTCATGTGTAGTCGAGTTAATGCTAATCTGTCTTGCCTGTGACTTCAGGGTCAGTGGTGCACAGTCTCCACTGCCCAGGTTTCCCAGGAGCAGCTCAGACCACTCCGACATGCTCAGCGCGGCTCACCATCGCAGAACTTCCTCTCCACTGACCGACACACACTTGAACATTTCATCCCTGATGGACAGGCTCAAACCCTTCGCCTCCAACCCCGACTGGGTGTATCCCGTCAGTCCAGATGTGCTGGGCGGTCACTCCCCTTGCTCTCACGTCTCTCCTCGTTCGTCCCGCTTCTCCTTTTCTCCCTGCCGTCCTCTTTCTCCCGTTTTCTCCCCCGACTTGCCCCACTCTCCTCACCCGCTGCGTCCCACTGCTGCAAACGCCGCGGCGTGTGGCCATGGGGAGTGTTGCCCATGGGCGACGGAGCTCCTGAGAGGGGGTCTCAGTTGGATGGGCTCTGTCGCAGAGCTCTGCCAGGGGGCTGTCCTGCATGCTGGGGAGCTGCTGACAGCCGAGTGTTGCTCCCTCTCTCTGGTAAAGAAAGACTGTGGTGGAAGGAACACCTTAGAGGAGGTGGTCGCCCCGACGGCGCAGGGGAGCTTGAGCGAGGTCAACCTCTGCGGCAATGTGCACCTGGTGTTGGTGAAGGGTATCATGGAATGTGTACTGGCTACGGGGTCACCAGTGAACCTGAGGGACGCATCAGAGGTAAACCTTCAAGCTGACAAATTGGTTGTCATGACTGCATTTCAGAGTAAGCTCTGCATAAAAATGTTTCTACACATGACCAAGTTTGTTCAAGGGCACAGGTCATCTTATAATCTTATGATGAGGACTGTACACTAAATGAGTCACTCATTCCCTGATAACCACTTCTTAGACGATGACGATGACGTGGAGTGCGGAAGTGTGTGTGAGGGAATCCCAGATGACGCACCTGCTCCTAATCCTTTTAGAGGCTTCACCGATTAACCTTAATGAGAGGGTGTTTTTCCGTACTATGCTATGCTGTCACCTAAACACACCCACACATACGCACACTCACACTAAGACGGCACAGCTCACTTAAGGGCTTACAGGAGGTGCCCACACTAGCACTCCTTGTCCCCACCACCGATGTGATTAGGAGCTGGTGCCAAGACCTGGCCGCAATGGCAGGTAGCGTAGGTGCGGGTTGTTAGTTCCTAATAACCTGTGGGACACTAAGGTTACTAGGAAACACGGGTAATCCTGGCTGGATCTCTCTGAAGCCAATGAACAATACTGACCGTATAGTTTAAGACGGCTGGAGTATGAATAGAGTTAAGTAAGGGTAGGTGTTAAAGTCTTTTGCTCCCAAATTACATAAGGATCTTAATTCACACAATGATGCAATACACATGTTTTACACACACAAATGTGTTGCAATTCAGTACAAATAGGTGATGTTATTGTCTGCATTGTTATGTACTGAAGTGCTTCCATTGTTCACGTCCTCAGGACCCCAGATTTGACTTTGATGACGATGAATCGCCACAGACCACGACAGTTTTGGGTGTTCCCATCAAGAACCACAGCGGAGAGGTAACATTTGGAATACCGTTTTTCAAAATGATATGACATGTGTCTTTTGCCCATGCCTAAGGGGTGAGTATATGGAACCTTTAGTGCATTGAAGAGATTATAACACAGATTATGTAACAATAAAACACATCTTCTTTTTGTGGACAGGTGGTAGGTGTAGTTGTAATGGTTAACAAGAGAAATAGCTGCGATGGATCGGTTTCCGGTTTTACCAACATGGATGAAAAGGTGTGTGACGGGAGGTTTGGGGCTGTTGTTACAGAGCAGCACATGTTAGAGCTGTTGTCTATGTATGTATATTACTTGTAATGTAGTATGTCTCTAATTGTAATGCCAACTCTAAATATATGTACATATTTTGTTAAGAAGCAACTAATAACTGTCTGCCAGCAATAAATGGAGTTAAGTTTGAGTTGAATTTGATATGCCAGGTGCTGTCAAATCATATGGATGTGTTGGGGATGGTCCTGGATAATGTCCAGCTGTATGAAAGCTCAAGACAGGAGGCCAAACGCAGTCAGGTAACTAGAGAACAGTGTGAACTCTATTCTATCGAAATCTATCTATTTCTGTAAGTATGTATGTATGTGTGTGTATGTACGTGTGTATGTATTTATGTTTGCCGATGTGTATGTTTGTATGTGTGTATGTGTGTATGTGTGTACGTATGTAAGTGTGTATGTGTATGTGTGTACGTATGTATGTGTATGTATGTATGTGTGTACGTATGTCTGTATGTATGTATGTATGTGTGTACGTATGTGTGTGTGTACATATGTATGTACGTATGTTTGTATGTATGTTTGTATTTTTGTATGTATGTATGTATGTATGTATGTATGTACGTATGTTTGTATGTATGTTTGTATTTTTGTATGTATGTATGCATGTATGTATGTACGTATGTTTGTATGTATACATGTATGTATGTATGTACGTATGTTTGTATGTATACATGTATGTATGTATGTGTGTGTGTATGTATGTGTGTGTACATATGTATGTACGTATGTTTGTATGTATGTTTGTATTTTTGTATGTATGTATGTATGTATGTACGTATGTTTGTATGTATGTTTGTATTTTTGTATGTATGTATGCATGTATGTATGTACGTATGTTTGTATGTATGTATGTATGTTTGTATGTATGTTTGTGTGTATGTATGTGTATGTGTGTTTATGTATGTATGTATGTGTGTTTATGTGTGTATGTATGTATGTATGTATGTATGTTTGTCGATGTGTATATGTGTGTGTATGTGTATGTTTTTACGTGTGTGTGTGTGTGTTTGTATGTATGTACGTATATACATACTGTATGTACGTTTGTATGTCTATGTAATCTAACTATGTATATGTACGTGTGTTTGTGCGTTTATGTCAGGCCTTGATAGAGATGGCACAGGTATTGTCAAAGGAGCACTGTTCCTTTGAAGTTCTGCTGAGTAAGATGGCTGCCACCATCATGCCCTTCACACATGCTCAGTACTGCACTATCTTCATCCCCAGGAAGAAAAGCTCAGTTGTGGAAGACCAGGTGCATTATCCTGTTTGATTCCTGTTTTTTGTTTGTTTAGATAATCAAATCATATCTTTGCTAATGTATGGTTTTTCTGTTCCTCTGGTGGTTTTATTTCAGGTTTCATTCTCCAGAGTGATCCACCTGGAGTGTGAGGAGCTCGGATCAACCTGCCAGATCTACAGAAGGTTCTGCCCGTTGCTCGATTCATTAAGACAGAGAATGTGTTGCCTTATCATCATCAGACGTAGTGGAACTTGTTCCATGTCATTTTTCAGGGAGCGTGACTTCAGAGATGTAAACCCATCACATGCCCTTCAAACTCTGGTTTCCATGGAAATACTCAATACATCTGAGATTTCTGAGGAATCAACGAAGAGTGTGATCTGCTGCCCTGTCAGAAATGAGAGGTCTGAAAATGTCATTGGTGAGTCTCTTGCAAGAGTGGCAAAGGTGGTGATACATTGCAGATACACAAAGTGATTCATAAAACTTCATTCTCGTACTGCATTATCGTCCTCATTACCTTTTCTTCGTTGTCACATAGCGGTGTGCCAGCTGACGAACAAGAGGAGCAGAGACTCGGATGAGGTGGAAGCCTTTAACAGATATGATGAGCGCCTGCTAGAGGACCTGGCGGTGTACTGCGGCCTGGCCCTGCAGTATGTTCAGGCCACGCAGATCACCGAGGAGCGGAGGGCCAGTATAGAAGTCACACAGGAGGTGGGTGACCCAGATTTTGTAACTCACATCTTTAGCTTGCAGCCAAGTGAGCCTATCGCAACTTCAAACTCTATGTGTGTTCTCTCTTCTTTCCCATAGGTTCTTGCCTACCACATCACCGCAGCGGAGGAGGAAATCCAAGCCCTTCAGGTGATTGTTAACTTTCTTTTGGTAGAAACTAATATTTTCTTTCAGTTCAGTCTTGCCTCGCCGGCCCCCCATCGTAATATCATCAATAATATTGACAAGAAAGTGGTCAATCTCACCTGTCCTCTTCCCTTTCCTTTACGCACCACATCTTTCCTTATTCAGTCCCTCTAATCCTCCCATTTTCACCACCT
Source organism: Pholis gunnellus (assembly GCF_910591455.1). Classification (NCBI taxonomy): domain Eukaryota; kingdom Metazoa; phylum Chordata; class Actinopteri; order Perciformes; family Pholidae; genus Pholis; species Pholis gunnellus. Next base: position 24,202,832 of record NC_136531.1, read on the forward strand.
TTCCTCATCCACTTTCTCTGTTGTAGTCCTGGAATCAACCGGTCATTACACTGAAGGTCACATTTTGACAACTACTGCTCGATGATTAGCGTCTATGATTGTAACCTCCTCACTCACGTTTAACATAAAACATGATTTTACCTGTACGTATGCCGTGTAGGCAAGATGTAGAACAATAGATCTTGTGTTGTTAGTTGTGTTTGTGGGTGTGTGAATGCTCTGTGCCTAAGTAAGTGTAAATTTCAATAGATTTTCTTAATGTTGTGTTTTACGTTTTTCAGGAGGCTGCGATTCCTACTGTTGAATCACTAAAACTCCGAGACTTCCATTTCTCTGATTTCGGTCTGCATGACGACCTGACCTCCCAGGCTACCGTTCGCATGTTCCTGGACCTCAATTTGGTGCAGGATTTTAACATTAATTACAAGGTAACCGACCTGCCGATAATTATGCTTTACGGTAGAGGGTATAGTGCCACCATTGTTCAACCATGATACCGCCGCAATATGGAGAAAAACATTGCTTAAAATGAGTTTATTGAAGGGGTTTAAGACTAAAGAGTGTGGTTGAGGATTCGATACTGGCTCGTGGGCATTGCTACTCTCAACATGGCTCTTGTGAACGTTCAATGTGACTCCAGCCCTCTTTGATCTTATTATGGTATTCAGATTTTGCTTGTTTTTTTTACAATATAACATGTTGGCTAAAGATTGCAAGGCTCTCCCACAATTTTGAGGCCAGGGTTTCAATCCCCCTCTTGGGCAGCACTCTTCTCTGAGTACCACTGAGCTTCCAGTATTCTGTTAGAGCAGCAGCTTGCTGCAACACACCACCATACTAATTATGATCTAATATTCCACGGTAACTCAATTCAGCAAAGTTGTACACATGGGGACACTGAACAAGAAGTCTGTAGCAGTTAATACAATCTTACCAGTAGGTGGCACTAAAAGATTTGAAAGGTTGCTGTTGTAGCAGCCTGCAGCTGGCAGCAGCGGCAGCTTGCAGAGAACATGCTCTCACTTGTTGTAGCTTTTCTTTAGAAGTTCTAACTGACCCCTCTTTGGTTATTTGCCACCTCTTGTACATGTCTCTGTCCTTCCAGAGTCTCTGCCAGTGGGTCCTGACTGTGAGACGTGGTTACAGGAACAACGTGCCTTATCACAACTGGAACCATGCGCTGAGCACTGCTCAAAGCATGTTCGCTATGCTCATGGCCACAGACCAACTCCAGGTTAGTGCACGCCTGCATCTACGTGTGTTTCTTGCTCCTGTGCACGTACAATTAGCCATCACTACCAAAGCTAAGATAAAAAAATGTAACTTTCGTTGCCAAACTATACTGCGCATGATAAAACATTACTCGTTATTCATTAATTCAGTATCAATATCAATGTATTTATGATTAATATAAATACTTTATATATCCTACCTCACATGTGCAATAATGTATATCCAACCACTCAATCTGATTGTATTGTATTTTTCGCTTTTGTTGTTTTTGGGGATTTACATATTTATTATATCTTGTTGTTTGTTGTGTACTGATGTCTCTTGTTGCACTGTCCACTTTGCTGCCGTAACCCTGCAAATGTCCCCGCTGTGGGACTAATAAAGGATTATCTTATCTTATCTTATCTAAATGTTTGAAAAAAGGGCAATTCATTTTATTCAATTCTCTTTTTAGTACAGTCAGGAAAATGTTTGTGTTTGGTCGACAATGGACTCTGTGGAGCTGTCGCGTCTTGACGGCTGATTGACGTTGCTCCACTGCTCGTCATCTTTCTTTTGTTGTTTTGAAGTACAACGAAGTTCTTAAGTTTGTGGAGGAGTTATTCAAGGCCTGCAGGGTTCCTCCGGTACAGGGCACTCTTAATTATTTGAAAGAGGATTCCTTTTTAGACCTCCCCTAACCCTCTTAACTGCTTTCCACGGGGATCACACTCCAGCCTAAATCTCTGCTCAAGTGAGCTCTGTCGCTCACTTATTTCAGTCTCTCTCTCTCCTTCTCTCTGCCCGTGTCTCTCTATAACATGAGTGATTGTGACTGTGGTGCAGTGAAACTCGCTTCATCCCGTTTGATGTGGCAGCGCTCTGCACATTGGATGTTCTAGTGGGTTGTTGTTGTAGTTAAAGAGTTGGAATGACAATAATTGTAGCTGTAGTGTTTGATTTACAGGTATTCATGCAAATGATATTGACTTTTGGCCCGAAACTAATATTCATGTGTTTGGTCAGGTGTTTGGGTTCTTTGGGTCAATCAATCAGACGTGATATGGCCAAGTTTAACAAAAATAAGCTTATCTTTAGTACATTTTATTGCTCTTTAGGATGTATATTTCATACATCAGCATCCTCTTTTTTTAAGTTTGAGTTTGAGTGTTTTATCAACATGTTCTGAGCTTTTTGGTGTAAACTTTGCACCAGCTCATGAATAGCCCACGCCAAAAAACTTGAAATGAACACAATTACATTTGATCTAATCTTCATGTTCTGTGTTGTGCCTCTCGGCGGATGATGGATTTGTTTTGGACACTTTGTGATGTTTGTTCTTGAAGCAAGATAAAATAAATGTGCTTTACACATGAAACTGGCTTTCACGTAGAGAAGCAGGGAAATAACGTTCCGTACTGTTTCTCTCTCTCTCTCTCTCCTTCTCTTTCTGCTGTATTTCAGACCATTTTCTCCCGTCTGGAGATCTTAGCGCTGATGATAGCCACTCTGAGTCACGATCTTGACCACAGAGGAGTCAGTAACTCGTACATAGAAAGGTAAACACTATACCTCCCCTTCTTTCATGTTTGTTGCATTTTCTATCTAATCCATGGCTGTGTATATATTTATTTTTATTTATCTAGTATTATACTGATTATGCTGTCAATGGTCAGTCACAGCCTTCTTATATTCAGCCAATATAATACAAAAATAAACAAAAATACATAAAGAATAAAAATAAAAGAATTAAAGTGTCTTCTGTTTCAAAGTATTTCTTGCTTTGTGACACAAAACAACGTATTCTCCTGCCAGTTCTACTGTGGTGCTGTCTTTTGGAAGGTAACAACGTTGTCTGCTTAAATTTGAGGACAAATGAACTAACCCATTTGTGAGATGAACTTCTGTGTCAACATCTCCTCTTCTACAATGGATACGAATTCTCTTTTTTTCCTTTGTAGCCATTCTGTGTTATGGAGACCATTACATTACATCACATCACAGTCATTTAGCAGTCGCTTTTATCCAAAGCGACTTACAATAAGTGTATTCAACGTTAAGTATTCAAGAGAACTACTAGTCACCAGAAGTCATAAGTGCATCTCCTTTTAAACAAGCATCTAAGAGCATAAACCAGAGCAAACGTACAGTGCAGAAACAAACGAATACAATAAGTGCAACAAAGTAATACGAATACAATAAGTGCTATGTTTCGATGGCGAGTTGATGGTCACTAAGTATAAATCTAGTAAGGGTTTGTTTATAGGTTGATTTATTTGGATTGAATGTCAAGTTAATTGAAATTCTCTGTTTAGTACATTTTAGGATTCTTTCGTTTATTCATTGGATATCTGTTTTCCACTGCTTATTTTTTGCCTATTTGTAGGTGTTATTATTATTTTCATAGCATCACTTAGACATACAAATATGATTTCCTCAAGTGTTCCATTCCAGGTGTATTTATTTGGGTCAGCGTCGCTGCTCTTAGTATGCTCTGTGTTGTTGGGACTCTACCATGTGGCTCCAACATTTGATTGTTCTTATTTTTATTGAGACGGGTTATTGTCCCAGTTCTGCCCTGCGCCCGTGGTTTGGACAGTTATATGGACTCTCAGTATGTTGTTGCTGAACGCACAATGTACTTTTTCACCTGAGTTTGAGTCCCAGTGCTCTTAAATGGCCAACAATTGATTGGCTCAAACACTTTGGAACACTTTAAACCAAACCTCTCCCTCTCTCTCTCTCTCAGGAGCCAACAGCCTTTAGCTCAGCTGTACGGACACTCGTCTCTTGAAAACCACCACTACAACCTGTGCCTCTTCATCCTAAACAACAGAGTAAGACCTCATCCATTGACCTTTGTATTGATTTTGACCCCATCTCCCTTTTCTAAACCTCTGAGTCAGCTGTGTATGCACACGATCTTTACCTGTTTCATCATGTCCAACCACTTGGAAACCAAAATATACTACGGTGTTTATCTCCAATATCACACAAAGCTGCACTCCGTATCCGTCTATCGATCTGTCGTCCGTCTCTTTAACTTGAGTCATTTTTAAATCAAACTTTGCATGACACACAGGCACACCAACGATTAAAGATATACACCGAGGAGGAATGCAGTTTATTGGACGATAAACGGATATATTATTTGACATTTGTTTTATATATGAATTGACTGTTTGTAGAGAATTATAATACTTGGAATATTGTCTGCTTGCCAGACAAAATTAAAAAGATTTTTATGTTTTTTCAAAAAGAGCATACCATGCAAAAGCTGTAAGTTTTGCCTGATTTCCTCCAAGAGAAATGTTGCCAAGTCTCCCTTTAAGTGGTCTTCATTCTTTTTTTTTTAAAAGTCTGACACAGTGTGGACACAGTCTTTGTTCTCATAACAGACGTCTTCGTTAACTTCACTCTCTCACTCTCTCGTCCTCTCCCAGGGGAGTGAGATTCTCAGCGGTCTCTCTGCAGAAGACCACAGAGCGGTCCTCCACATGATCAAAAGGGCAATCCTCGCCACCGACCTGACCGTCTACGTGGAGTATGTTAAAACAAGGAAATGTCAGAGTAGCTGTAGCTCAAGCATTGCGAATGTCTTCTTTTCGCCCCTGATGCTCCTTTTTTTTTTTTTTTGCATTTCTTTTAAGGAGAAGGAAGGAGTTCTTTTCTCTCGCCAAGAAAAGCAGAGTGAGCTGGAAGAGTGAGAAACAAAGAGATTTGCTGAGGTGAGAATCACATAAATGATGATAGTGATCTCTGTGGTGGAACGGGGCCGTTTCCTTTAACATATTTGTTCACCCCACACAGGTCGATGCTGATGACAGCCAGTGACCTCTCTGCCATCACAAAGCCCTGGCCTGAACAAAAAAGGGTCGGTTTTTTATCTGAATACTTGCTTATTTTATCTCCGAGTCATTTTGAATTCATCACAAAGCCTTGACCTCCCTCTTTCTCCCAAACAGATTGCCAACCTGGTTACCATGGAGTTCTTTGCACAAGGGGACAAAGAGAAAAAGGAGTTCAAAATCAAACCCATTGTAAGTCTCGCTCGCAGGATTTCTTTCTTATTACATTTATATGTTGTACCAAGGCTGGTGAAAATGTGGTTATATAGAAAGCCCAACAAGAAAGTAGAAAACACACATTAATTAATCATAAATTGATTTAAATAAGCTGTTTCATTTATTTAACTACTATACATTTTTTCATACTCTTCTGTATGATAAAATATGAATCACGCTCATCCCAACATGTTTATTTTTCCTCCCTGATGCAGGCGGTTTTTCAGTTGAAGAGTCCTTCTAGCTTGTTTTAGTCCCAGTTTAAAGAACATATATAAGATGTTGCTGTAAAAAAAAAGCATCACACCTACCCTAACATTGATAACAGTGACAGTGGAATCATGTAATTACATCTATGTTTGACTAGATCATCTACAATTCTTCCGGGCTCCTATGAAATATTCCTATTCTAACAGCCAGCTCTACTCTCCTCTCACCAGGACATAATGAACAGAGAGAACAGCACTCGACTGCCATACATGCAAGTGGAATACATCGATGACATCTGCTATCCACTCTACAAGGTGTGTTATTCCTGCAGCTGTTGCGCGTGTGTGGATGCATATGCGAGCGGTATACATGCATGTGTTAGTCAGGGAAACAAAGGCCACAGCATTGTCCTCAACTGTTCCACTCTCCTATCCTCTCATTTCCAGTCTTCCATCACTCCCATGATCACACTCTCACTGTCTCTGTGTCCCTCAGGCTGTATCGAGACTGTTTGACGCCTGCTCCCCGCTGCTGAGCGGCTGTAAGAAGAACAGACAAAACTGGATGCATTTTGCTGAGGCTGCAAAGAGAGAGGACTGTGAAAATAGTTGTTGCGTAACCCTGGAAACACATAAAAACACGGAGCAAGAGACGCAGGCAGAGGAATAGGGGACTGCACAGAGGATGAAGACACAAAAGGCATTTTAGCCACGTGCACCTGTTTGTTCTCCATCCTCTCTTGGACACATCTTGACTAAATATCTGCATAGTGCCCACACATCAGTACTTTGACTGCTTAAAAGTTCAACACTGCAGCTGTGTCCCAAACAAACTGGCCAAGAGCATATCCTGTCAGCAGTCCCAATTCTCACATAAGTAACATTGATGTGTTTCAATATCTTCAAAGGACCGAAGGACAAGAAAATAATCATTTCCATTCTATATCTGCATTTGTGTGTCAATGCAGACCATGTCATGTAATTACCGTATACTGCATACCCTATCTATTTGTAGAGTATTTTAGCCTCGGCATCAAACCTGTCCATGGCTGCACAGTGTCACCCTGTAGTACCAGTGGTGTTTCTAAAGCATTATAAATGAATGAAAATGAGTTACCTTCCTTCTTTTTCTTTCTGAATTCCTCAGCAAACTACACTTGATGTTTGTGCTGATTCTAGTTAGTTGTTTTTCAACATATCCATTCAAACATAAAAATTGTAATGTATAAATGTGGCATTTGCGTCACAAAACAAAATCACATCACCAAATGATGTGAAAGAAAAAATGCTACAGACTGTCAGTTATAACATCACTGTTAAGTCAACGATTTATAAATATCTATGTTTTTTAAAGTACGGATGTAAAGATAGGTATTATCAAGATAAAGATGAAAACACACCGTGTGCAAATCAACCGCCAATGTGCAAGCTCAGTGACACGGTTGGTTGTTGCACTTTGCGATCCCGGCCTCCGGGGGGCAGTGATGTGCTTTAAGTCGGCGGGGCAGTGGCGGCTGATTCCGACCCGCAGAAGAAGACGCCGACGGGGGAGACAAGAGGAAGAAAATGACAGGGCGCGCAAAAAGAAAACCCAAATCCAGTCAGGTAATGTTACAATGTTTCGACCCCCTATGTCGGGCGCAGAGGTGTCCGTTCAAAAGGGCGGCATCACCTTGCAAGGAGCTGTGCTGCGTGTTGTTATAATGGCGCCAAAGCAACTTCTGATAAAAGCTATGGGCAGAGCTGTTTGGCACGCTGTCTTGAGCAGTAGCGGTCAGACGACAACATGGCAGCAGGGCACCGATACCGTTATCGAAAAGCCTCTTGTTCAGTGACGTTCACAATGGCAAACGGTTAAACGTCACGTGCCCGCTTATTATAACATAACGTTTCGATGTTTGCATGAACTTAACTAACGTCACACAAGTCTGCAGCGCTGAGTTATTGAGCGTTATTGTAGCTATGTGACGTTTGCAGGCCAGTCTGCTGTAGAGAAACGTGTGTGTTTGTTGATTTCATTAGTGGGTTGATCCCACAAAGGCCAGCAGTCGGTGCCCTCGGTGCTAACATTGGTTTGCAAAGAAGACCTCCCAATGAGTCGTCCTCTCTCCCTTAACGTTGCTCTGCCGGTGTTGTGTCGAATACTGTTACCTCGTCGACATGCGTTTCCCCCTACCTAAAAAACACTGAACCAACCCTTATCGCTTACCCTAACCACCGAGGGGGGCGCTGTCATTTTAAAAGGAGGGAAACACGCTTCGACCTGGGAACAGATTTCTACATAACACCTGTTAAGAAAACAAGCAGAGCACTGAACACGGCTCCATTTATAAAGGCGTGGGAGACCACATGCAATGCAGTTGTCATTTTATTCACACAAATTAAACAACCTTGCAAAAAGTCCTACCTTAATGAGCTGTAGAGTTTCACCTTGACTGTCACTCTGGAGGCTGTAGGTTGTGATTCTGTTGAGTTTGATTGTGCTGTGGGTTAGATACAAATAGTCTGCTTTTTTATATAATTCATTTTTTAAAAACACAATCGCGTTTACAATTCCTCTGCTCTCTGTATCGCGCAAGGCGGAGTTCCGCACCGATCCGCGCGCACACACAGACACGTGCGCGCACACACAGGTGAGCACACTCCCACCAGCAGATGGGGTGAAGATGCAACAGTGATCTTGGTGATCTTAGCTGCACATTACCATCCACTGATTGATAGCAGTCCTGCTTCTGCCCATCTTTTCACTGCGGTATTTAATATGCATTTATTCGTCATCTTAAATGTTCCCATATGGGCTTAACTCATTGAGCTTTTCTTCAGGAGTCCGGTACTGGCAATGGGGAGTTCAAGAAAGCCCGTACCGATGAATCCGAAGCCGCGCCATCTTCAGAGGTGCATTCAGAGCAACGAGACGAGATGCTGCAACTGTACAAGCTTCAAATGCCAGAAGATCTGTACCACTTCTGGGACTTCTGCAAGGAGCTCCACCCCGACAGCCCCCGTGGTATGCTCCCTACCACTACGCTCTATCTTGTTACATGAATACCGGTTTGGACTGCCTGTAGACATGCAGAAAACGGGATGGACCAATACTTAGCCAATGGAAAGGCTGGATGACAAGGGCTGAATGCACAAATGTTCTACGAGACCACTTGTAAAAATTACACAGTACCAGCCCTCATGGTCTTGGTAGCTGCCAGACAGTCCACGGTAGTCTAAACAGCATTGCTGTTTAACGCACCATATAAGTCGGACAGCCACTGATGGTCAATAATCTATAAAGACTCGAAACATTTTTTTAGCAATTCCTCAATGTAAGTTTCTTTGATCAAAGTGACATCTGCAGGTTTTGTGTGACAGTCAGACTAAGGATGGAACAAAGAAAAACCTTGTCCCATATGAGTGATTTTAAGTATTTAACAGGCTGCTTTGTGAGACCATAACAAGGATAATGGAAGCTACTGGAAGAATGTGGTTCCTTGAACATGTCTTCTAGCTTTCTTTGGTTTTGTGTGTGTATGTATATATATATATATATATATATATATATAAAGAAAGAACAGAAAAGTGTTTCTTTACACACACACACTCACACAATACATCAATATAAGTATCAAAACCATCCGAAAAAGCCCAATCTGCATCTGCAGCAAGCGAACACAAACATTTGACTGATTAAATTTATCTCTGTCAATATAATTTTGAATTCATCTTAATCTATATAGGTGCTCTGAAAGACACGCTGGGTTTGCAGCTGGTTGGTCCCTTCGACATCCTGGCAGGAGCCCACAAAAACGCCAACAATCCTCAGCCCAACTTCCACCTCCACTGGCGGTATTTATACGACCCGCCGGAGTTCCAGACCATCCTCCTGGGGAGTGGAGACAGTCAGCATCACATCGGCTACTACAGGTACACACGACGTCCGTGCCGAGCCGGCGTTCTTGCTTTTGTCAACGCTGTAGCTTCCACTGCAGAGCCGTTGACATAGCCTGCTAGCACTTACTATACCAGCTACAGCGAGAACACGACAGAAACCGCGGTAACTGTATCTACATGAGTACGATTCATTCTGATTCACTGAATTCTGTTGCTCCCCCAAATCCACCAGAGACCTTCCAGACTCCCTGCCTTCGTTCGTTGGGGAGAATGAAGCCAAGAAAGGCTGCGCTATCGCGCAGATGGGAGACAACGTGTTCGCTGCTGTCCTGTGAGTACTGACCACATGTTCACCCCGCGGACACATTTTCTATACTTTCAGCTGCCTGGTTTAAGAGACAAAGTTTCAATTTCAATATGAGAAACTAGAATGTTTATGATCCGTGTGAGTCATTTAAAAAAAGTAGAGGGCCTTTTATCCATCTGGCATTTCCAGCTCTGTTGCAGTACACTGACACTTTTCATTTCTCACCAGTAGCAAACAGTGAGTAAGCCTTCCAGAAATAATTGTATTATGTCAAAAGACAGGTTTACATGGAAGCCACACAAAAACTCTCAAACGCTAAATGCTTGCTCAGATCAGTGATCATAAAAGGTAATTGCCTATTGTGATAATATGCCTTATTAAATCTGCATTTGTCTTCTTTTGATGCTTTCTTCTTCCATGCATGTCATCTTGCGCACTTGTTCCATCAGCCTGTATCTGTTGAGGAGGAGGAAGGCAGAGAGGGGCAGCAAGAAAGCTGGCGGAGGCGCCTTGGACAGCTTGGAGGCACAGCTGAGAGACCGGGCGGAGACTCTGGGCTTGTCCCTAGAGCAGAAGACCAAAGCCATGAAGCAGAGGGACAAGAAGGTGACTCACACAAGGGAGCAAACAGAGGTTTCATCCACCGTCTATTGTTTTAAGAACTCACTTAAAACAATCCTAACTCCTAACTCACGTGTTGCTTTGTCCCTAAAACTGTACATTTAAACCCCTGCTGCGTATCAAGTCAATACTATATGTAGTTATGTTTACTACAAGTTAAACCCGTAGCATTTTCGGAACAGTCTATATTGCTTTCAAGGAGCCTCCTTGGTACAGTCACAGAGGATAAATGTGTGTAAATCCTTTTAAAGTGGTTGTATATTCAAAACTACTTGTGCTCCAAGTTGAGAAGGAAATCTCTTGTCACACCAATAGGTGGTCACCAAGACGTTCCACGGTGCCGGCATCGTTGTACCTGTAGACAAGAACGATGTCGGATACAGAGAACTACCCGAAACGGATGGTGAGCTCGTGCACTGTGAATATATAGTAATAAACCTTGAAGTTTGAAAGGCTTGAAAAGCGTGTGTAATTAATTCCAGGTATGTGAGTGATTACTTGATGTTTCTTTTCATCCTCTATATTCAGCCGGCCTCAAGAAGATCCTCAAGGCCATCGCTGAGGCCCGGAACGACGACGAGCGCGTCAAAGCCTTTGGGCCTCTCCAGGAGATTGTCACTTTTGTTCAGTTTGCCAACGACGAGTGTGACTACGGCATGGGGTATGAACTAGGACTGGACCTCTTCTGTTTCGGATCCCACGTAAGTAATCGAATCCCTTTTGTTGTTTGACTATCGTAGCTGGTCTACAAGGCTCCATCCGTCCCAAAAATCATGTCAACCACTCAGTGTTAAAAGCATCAGAAATTCTAAATGTTGTCCTTTTACTTTGTTATAGTCATCTATAGTATTTTTTTTCTTCATAAAAGCACACAATTCAAATAAGGAAATAAAAGATTGTATTTTCATGGATTTAAACAAATCTTATAATCTTCTTAGTTATTGTAAACTGCTCATAATTCGTTATTATTCACTATTTATGTTGCTGTGAAAATGTCTCCTTCAAACAACGTGATTTATTCAAGTTTCTCACATACATTTTACGAGATTACATGTGAACACGTCACGATAGCTTATAATTCGGCCAATACTAATTTTCACTGAACGCATCATAATGTAACGGTTACTAGCGCTCCTCGTGTCAATTTAAACACAGATTGGTTGTTTACAATGTAACATTCTCAGAGATCGGCGACTAGAAAAGCATAAATGATGTCCTGATCACATATTTGACTGAATATCTGCGGATAACGATCGTAAAACTTTATTTCACTGTGATGGTTAACGTAAACTGTGTAATGTACCCGCGCTTCACATGCGTGCCGTACCATGGGGGGGGGGGGGGTCCGTGTGCATCACGGATGGACAACGGTCCATTACACCACTAATGAAAACGCATGTTTCGCTGAATGAATCTCTTCTCAGGTTATTTTTAGCATTTCCAATTCTGCACAGTGCTTCCCACACGTCTTGTGACATTGTTCTATGTGCTGGAGTAAAGGCAAAACGCTCCTCGCAAAGCACTTGTTTAGGGGTCTGCACCCCTCCAGCGGGTCACAGGATAAATCTGAGCACAGTGTAGGGTTAGTAGCGTCACAACCATTTTTTGTTCCATATGTTGAAATTGTTATTACTTCTCCGACAGCAATCGATAAATCAAATGCTCTGACAAAAAAACAAGGAAATTCTGCTACCTGTGGCTTTCCCAGGGCTCCTAATGAGTCCATCTAATCATTTAATTCAGTCCATATGAAACCAGAGTCTAGCACAAACTGCTAGCTTGAGCGCTGAGTACTAACAATGGCCATGTTTGTTGTTTACGTTCTTTATGATTTCGGGGGAGGGGCTTCAGAGGGAGGTCTGAAGGGACTGGCCCGTCAGTGTAGACTTTCCTGCTAGATTCTAGAGACTTTTGGAGCTACTGCTGCCAGCCACGTTCATTGGAAAAGCGTTGGAATTGCGTTTGCTCTGATGTAGCTCAAATAATGTAGATCTAAGATCTACAGTAAGTGAGCGGATATGTCTTCTATCAATTGGGAAAATGCTGACAACACTTGCTAGTTTCTCAACATTACCTACCCTAGCTTTGATGGGATATAAGAGACATTTCTGCCACACATTTTTGGGATTCAAAAGCCAAAAGCCTGAATGTTGCGACCACTAAGACTGTAGTTGAAATAAATGCATTATTGCATTATTAATCCTGTTGGTTTCCTGACTCTCCCCAGTATTTCCACAAGGTTATCAGGCAGCTTCTGCCCATGGCCTACAGCCTCCTGAAACGCAATCTGTTCGGAGAAATTCTGGAGGCCCACCTCTCCAGCCGTAGCAACGACAACCTGGATCAACTCTCCGTACAATAAAAAAAAGAAGACGAAGAAGAAAAAGACTCAGAAGTACACTCCAGCTCGAGCTCTTACAAGCTTTTCCCACCACGTGTCCTTGTCTGTCTGTCGTTTGTTATTGTTCATGTTTCTTGGTGGTTTTGGTGCTGCTGTCATTGATTGGAACCAGTTCAATGATAATCTTGTTTGTAAAAGGTAGATGTCTAATAAAGTATTTTTATATATTTCCCTGTCTGATTTTTGTTTTCCAGGTGTATTGCTGTACCTTTTTTTTTAAAGTTGTACTTTTCATTTTAAGTTTTTTATCGTCGAGGGAGAATTTTTTTTTTTACAATTAGTCCGACCACTGCCATGACAGGGAATCTCATGAATCGTGACTAATATTTCTGTTCTAACCATTTAAAATATACATCTGTCACATTTCTGGACTAATGAGATGACCTACGACTGACATGAGAAGATGTGTCCGATGGGAATGCTTTTTGTTGCTGTTTCAAATTTAAAAATGTGGCCTCGGGACTCTGTACATTACTCTGATTCTGACACATTACTGTTAGGTTAACAAAAGACCTCGGTTCTGTTCATTGGGTTTTGGATGCTCACTGATGCAGATTGTGCAGACCAATAACAGTGCATGTCCAAAAGCAGAAAGCCCACAGTATGTCATTGCTGATGGCACCGGCCCTATGAAATTACCTTTATCTACCTATTTCTGTCGACATTACAGCCTTGTCATTACGTGAACTAGGTTACAGTGGCAAATCTTTAAAAAAAAGAAACGGAGGCAAAAGTTTCTTCCTGTTGGAATTAGCAGTCATGAATCCAGATTTGGCCACACCCATTAAAAGCCAGTCTCTGTAACACAGATGCTTTTCGATTAAACAAATGAATGCAAAATGAGTTATTCGACAGGCAACATTTGCTGCACATCTAATCGACTCTTATTTTCATCTTTTCATCTTTTATTCTGCCATTTAGGTAAACAAAAATAAGATCTGACTTGGAACAAGATGTCAACCTGAAGTCTCTAAACAGTGACACGCGTTTTTTTGTTGTTGTCTGTCTAAATTATTTATTACAGCACCTCTTTCCCCACGCCCCCCTCCACTCGGGTGATGCCTGGCTTTCAAATGTCTCCAAGATATATTGTTATTGATTTTGCCCTGTCGACCCCCATTCAATGTGCAGCTCAGTGAGGACGCACAGGGGCCCAACAATAGTAGCATACATTATGTAAGCCCAACACGATGTGCCTGGGCTTTTGATTATTATTTCATGTTTGTGTTAGTAGTCATACAGTTCTCATTTGATCATGGAGCGCACAGTTAACTTGCTGCAGAAGCAGCGACGGGTGGGGGGACGCAAAAACAGGAGCGCAATGCTGCTTCACGGTGCGTTCACTTGCCGTTGGTAGGAAATGATCCAGCGAGAAAATGTCTTGTTATAGGTATTTTCTTATTTTTTATTATAGGGATAAAGTGGATTGAGCTACTATTCTCAGTGGTAGTAAAATATAAGTAAATGTGCAGCGGTGGTATAATCCCTGTTTTAAGTGATGTAGGGTCTATTTTAAAAACACTATGTAGATAAAAACAATTGCGACACTATAACTAACTAGTCACATACGATCAATACATCATTAAAACATCTGCTTTACTGTTGATCCTCGCCCGGTGTAGATCCTATTTTAGTAACTGGAGTGACAAAAAATACAGTTTTTCAGATTGATCGCCCTAACCAAGGTGCGTTTCCAAAATGTCCGACTGTCCATGAAGGCAGCAGTGATCCTGCGGAGTTTCGGGGAAGCGCATTTGAGGCGCGCTCGCGTCATCACACACATAAACACACACACACGCGCGCGCGCAGGCTACAGCAACACACCACCAGGAGCATCCCTTGAACGGAGAGGGAGCGCTCGTTTCGGTTTGACAATCTGGAAGAATCACAGCGCTACATTGTGTCACGTATCATAACAGGACTGTGTGTGTGTGTGTTTGACGCCGCAGAATGATCCCGGGCCCCGCCGAGCCTTGTGGATTCTGAGGCCCCCCCCGCCGCAAGAGATCCACCTTGCACCGGCACAAGGACCCTCACTGGCCGCGTCGCCTCCAGCAGCAGCACAGTCCGAGACAGAATGGCAAGTAGCCCCGAAGGAAGTCTCTCCAGGGGCGGCAGCTCCGACCGCGACTTGAAAATGGCCTCTTCGAACAACACGTCCCCGGAGGGTGGACCTCCACCACCGCTGCACCAGAACCGCATACGGCAGGTGGGTGTCCGTCCGCAGCCCGCTCTCCCGCATCGGACTGGCCCAGTCAGTCAGCCGTGTAACGGAGCAGCCCTAACCGCTGCTGCTGCTGTTGCTGCTGCTGTTGCTGCTGATGCTGATGCTGGGCGCCCCTTTAGGGGAGAGCAGGTCAAAGGCGTTGCCGTGCTTTATTTTTAGCACATCAGCTCCGGGTTTTCTGACTGATTTCATCGGATGTTGCATGAAATGGCGAGCTCACTAAAATGAGCAAGCAGAGCCAATTCCATCTGTTTTGATAAGAGACTTAAGAGTCATTGGGAGTGTGATAATACCCAAATAGGCCAGACTCGCACTGTCACTGATACAGGCTGCAGTGAGGTGTGTTTACAACTTGACAGGCCTGTCTATACCTAATGGAGGCTCACTGTTTACATGGACCATGTTGCGCTTTACTGGTCAGAGGGTGAGCAGCCTACACAAAACATGACATATTGCAAATGGGTAGTCTAGTTCTGAATACTGGGCTGATTTTTAGCAGGCATACATGTGTAGTTTAATATGTTAAAATGTTTTGCTATGTTTTCATGAATGTATGACATGTAGAAAGAAAATGAATGTGAAGTGTCCATCTATAGATCTGATCGTGTAATGTGTGTGTGTGTGTGTGTGTGTGTGTGTGTGTGTGTGTGTTCACTGACAGTGAGTCAGGAGATAGATGGTGGATGGTCGTTTCCTGTCTCAGTGCACTCCCCGAGGCTAATGTGATTTCAGTAATGGACTGTAGTGCAACATATACACACACTAGTGCACGCACACATTAGAGACACACCGTAGTGTTCCACGTTTAGGGTGGGGCCTTTGAGCTCACACACTTGGATGCAATCAGGAGATTTTTGTGTTTTTTCAGCGTTAAACAGGTGTCGTTACTGTCCATTGTTTGGTGTGTTCTTCATATCCACAGAGGGCAGAATAGCAGATTAGTCATAGGACTTTGAACTATAGTGATGTGCTTTATAGTGAAAGCACAAAAGAGACATCTTCTTTGTTTCCCTCCAAAAGTTCATCATTTCTGTTAAATGTGAACACGTTTTTGGAGGCTAAACTAGTAAAAGAAATCACATTTAAAGGTAATCTTTGCAAACAAACTATTACATTAACTGAGATCTGCATCCAAACGTGTGCCGTTATAGTATACCAGTATATCACATCGGCTGAACTTGGAAATGCACGTCTCCTCAGCTGGGATCTTTTCTTCGGCAGCGTTCAGACATGGAAGCCCAGTTGCTCTTTAGCTTGAAGGCGTCCTATTTCCCTCTTAGATTAACGCTTTCTTTCTTTTGGCAGCTAGAATGTGAAACCTGCTGCTTGTAACTGTTAAACGGCCACCTCACCCAGATCACAGGAAAATGCAGTATTTTCAACGTTTGTTTTTTTACTCCGCACCAGGCAGCCATCTCTGAGTCTGAAAGGTGAAGCCAATGCAGAAGTCCCTTAAACTTTACCATTCTCTCTACTGGCCATCACTCCTCCAGTTTAAAAAAAAAGAAGTCAGATTGTATAGAAGTCTGAGAAAATGACTCTACTTCTCTCTTGATTTATTACCTCAGTAAACATTGTAAACATTTATGGTCTCAAGCTCTAGTTTCAAGTCTTCTTCAATACAGCATGATGTTCATTTAGTAAGTTATGGTCCATTTAGAGTCAAACAGACCATAAAGCAGGGTACGCTTTAGGGCGGGGCTTCCTGTGATTGACAGGTTGCTATGGTACTGTCCGGAGTTTCCGTGTTTTCATCTTTCATCTTGAACCCTTTCACAGTGAGTCTTCAGTGAATGAAAGTTGTTGTTTTTTTCATTTAAAAATGTCTTATTCAGTGTTTGGTTGTATTTAGCTCCTCATACAGTCTTTGGTGAAAACACCTGCGTGGACGATTCTTTAGTTTTATTGTGGTGTTTTTTTGGCCACTCAAGCTGCCACAGCCCTGACATAATATTGGCTTCTAAAGATGTTTTGGCTAACATGCTAGCAAACATTTACCTATTTACAAATCCAGCAGACACAGAGCAACCATGTACAGTATTTGCAGTCATGTTTCTGGCTCTCTGACAATTGTAAGTCAATAATAATAAGTCAATATTCACTCTCCTTTTAGCTCTAGTTTGGGTCTCCTCCAGCTCCTGAGGAGAAATATCTGTGTTGTTAGCTTACATGTTTGATTTTGATCTTCACCAGCTGGCTGCTACTCAGTCTCCAGTCTGAGGTTTGGTGGGAAGGTAGCGTGAGATGCTTTTATCAGGGCTTTCTGTAGGAATTCGGGTTAATGAAAGAAAATGAGATTCAAGTACATTTGCGTAAAAAGTAAAACTACAGCAACTAAGAGGCGAAGAGAGCTTTCAGAGTTGGGTTTCCGTGGGTTCCGTTACCCCTTTCCCATTTACATGTAGTCATTTTGTTTGTTGTTTTTGATTAACAGAGCTTTAAAGGTACTCTCTGATTGCACATGTGACATTATTGTTCCTTTTTTAAAGTAATGGTAGCTGTTGTACTCCAAAGGGTAGACTTTCTCTATCTTCTTCTGAGTGTGTAGTTGCATCGAGCCCTGTACATAGTTTGGGTTTTATTTGTTGAACACAATAGAAAAGGTTCAACAGAAAGGTCTTTCAATAAACAATAACCTGCTTTCTTGGGATAGTCTTTTCCTTTTTCCTACCTGTGACAGAAAACCCCTCACAATGAAAATTGTGAACCACAAACTCAATTCTATTCAACTCCATTGTGTAGTATAGTGTTGGACCAGACGTATCTCCACTGAATATCTCTCAATCCTTGCAAATAACTACATGTATGGCTTGATGCCAAAGTTTTTCTGTGGTTTGGGGGAAGTGATTCTGTACGCTGACAGGCGCTCTGTGATGGAGAAAAAACATGAACTGATAGGTAAGTAAGTGGAATACACCTGATAAAAGTTAAGTTGAGACAGTTCTCAACACAGCAACAACAGATCTACGCATGTGAGGCAAAAAGAGAACATGACAAACAGACGCAAAGTCATGCGAGGCTCTTACTTTGCAGGTCTAAAAATACCGCCCGTCTCTTGTTGTGATTGTCCCGGAGAAAAATAGCTTGTTTCGAGCCAAGTGGCTTGCGAGTCCATGCCAGTGTGCTCACTGAACCCGTGTCACTGGGTATTTACACTCCGCTCCGGGCTGGTGCTGAGCGATTGCTTCCCCGCAGTGTGCTTTCTCCTCCATCTGAACAATAAAGACACTGCGTCATAATTTGCCAGCCCCTCTGCCTGTGCCAGTCCACTTTCCTGTGTGTGTAGAAGAGTGGATACTTAAGAGAGCTCAGTTTTCCGAGGTCAATTCAGGACTGGATTTAATGTCCACTGCAGTCTCATCATGGTAATTGAAATCTTCCCACCTCCAGGCTTCAGTTGAGACATGCTGGCATCTTGTTTTTTTAGATAGAAGCTCTTAGAGATAAGCTTGAATCCTCCAGAATATAATCTCCAAACACAAATGTCTTAAATGTCCTGGTCTTATATGTAGAGATGACTTGTATTTAGGAGTAGACAATTTGACCCTTTTCATACCCACCTCTGTTCATCATCATCCCCTCTCTCCCTTCATTTTACAGCTTTTCCTGCCTTTCCTTTACCACATTCCTTCCCCACTTTCTTTTCAGCTCGCCATCCATCTTTCCTCCTACAGAGCCTCAGCTCCTCTCACTGCCTTCAACTGGGGGGGTTTGACTGGTCTGTCACTCCTGTTTATCCCTCATTTCCCTCCAAAATACCTCCCTCCCTGCATCCTCACTGCCACGTGTTCCTTACACTAAGATCCCGATGTGCCAGGAGGTCAGATTTCACTGCAGCATGGACGTTTTCATCCCTTTCTTTTGTGCTTCTCTGTCTCTGTCTCTCCTGCCTCTCCGGGTCTGCCTGTCTGCCAGTCTGCCTGTCTGCCTGTCTGTCTGTCTGTCTATCTGTCTGTCTTCTTCCACTGGGAGTGGTATGATGGGATTCTGCAGGAAGGGAGTCCTAATGGAGCCATGGCCTTTATTACATTACCTCTGAACAGCCACACACATACACACACAGACGCACACACAGGCTCACACACACACACACACAGACACATAACCATAGCTGTCTTCCCATGCATGATGTCCAATAGGAGTGTTTGACCAATTGGGGTTTCCTTGGGCGCAGTTATTCAGGCTGTATACATGTACACCCGAGCACAACCACACATACAACATAACATAGCTGTATTTACGAGAGCTGTTAGAGCACTCGTCTGGTTAGAAGTGCTTACACAAATAAACCTGTGAATGGCCGCATGAAAATGAAACCACTCCAGTACCTCCACTGATGTTTACCAAATGCCATTAAGAATGAATCCTGGTTTCCTGTGAAATACCTGCTTGGTGCTGCATCATTGTGTGTGCTGTAGTTAGGCATGATATGTCAACAAAACCACTCTCGATATAGCAGCAACATCATCACCAGGAACACTCACCGAAATGACCCAAAAAGTAGTTGCGGAGAATTTGTTGCGGGGTACGGGATGTTCGGTGCTGACATGTTTTGTCTTACCAAGACTCCCGAACCCAAAGACGTACAATTTACAAGCAAGTTTTGTGTAACTTAGATAATTCGTTGATGATCAAAATTTTTGTTTTTGGACTGACTTGACTAATCAAATAATTGACCCTTGGCTAAGCCCCCCCCCCCCCCCAGATGCAGATTTTCTCAATGAATCAGTTATTCATGAGTTGTTACTCAAATGTCTTGTTGTGTTCAATTCACGGATCAAAACCCAATGATATTCAATGATATAAAGGTGAGAGAAGCGGCAAATCCTCACATTTAAGTCGCTGGAACCAGCAAATTCTTGGCATCATTTCAGCTCTGATCATCTCTCTGTTGTTCTGAGCCATGTCTATCCACCTCAACAGAGGGACCATATTTGGCGTGATAATCTCGCCTTCCAAATACCGAGGGGCCACTCTGTCGACCGCCTCTGATGCAACGAACAAGCAACGAGTCGCATGATGTTATCTATGGGTTTTCCATTCTGTGTAATGGTGATAGGGTGCTTGAGAAAAGCATTGGTATTCCTGTCGCGGATCCAAAATCTATATGGACCATCAGCACGTCTATATTTGGGTACAAACGGCGTCCCGACACTGTATCCTGCCCTGTCCTTCTATGCCCGTCAGGATGTACCTCATAACAAGTAGGTGCGGCCCATATACATCTGACACCATCTCCCCCACTGCCATATTGCACCCTGACGGATGTTTGAAGGGCAGAGATTGCATCACTCGATGAGTCATAGTTCGTCATCAGCGCCATCATTGCCATAGTTGAGCGTTTCTCGTTAAGGTGAAAGCCCGTTCATCAAAAGAACAAAGGCAAAGTCAAAAGAGTGACAAAAAGACCCGAAGAGAGAGGACGCAACTCCTAGAGATTACCGCATTAACTGGCCCACAGCTGCAGGACATAATGAACACAAGCTAGATTATTGAAATGCATCCTCAGGAAAGGAAGGATGGTGGAGGATGTTGTCTTACGATGCATCCTTTGCTCTAAACAGAGGGCAGCTGTTTTTTGGACTGAGGGCAGTGGGAGGCATTTAGACGTTAATTATTCATTACGGCCTTGTAACTGTGTTTCCCGTCAGAAAGAGGGGGAGAGAGAGAGGAGGGCGTGGTGGCTGATCAATGGACTTCTCAGAAGCTCAAACATCTTCATGTGAATGTGCTTTCCAGCTCTGGTCAGCTCCTTAAACCTTCCTCTCCTCTCTCCTCTCCCCTCTCTCCGTCGTCTCTCACCATCTTTGAGTTGACTAAGTGACGGCTTTTCTTGCAGAAAAAAACACACATCAGAGATTTCTGCTGCACTGTCATAAAATAGCATGGTGTGCGGCACTAAAAGGAGACGAAAGCACACAAACACAGTATGCCTGCAAAACTGCAGACTGTTTTAGAAGAGTGCCGTTTACCTTTTTAAAACCACCATGTTTTGTGCCCACACTCTTATTAGATGTAAATCTGGGATTCGGGTTACTTTTATCATGTCATCATGTTTGGTTTTTGCCCAAAACGGAATGACAAAGTGTGACTGCTAATTAAATGTGTATACTGGATCATTCTCTGTCTCTCTGTCTCTCTCAGTGTTTTTCTATGTCGGTCTCTCTGACTAATTCACTGCCGGGTTATTTCTCTCTCTCTCTCTCTCTCTCTCTGCATCCGACAGCATCACTCAGCATTCTGGTACGAATTTTAGGTCACACTCTTCATTATTCATCGCAAATTCGACTCGGAGACGAAATCCGTTTCTGCCTCAGTAGCCGCTGTCATCTGACGCTGGATGAGATCAGCGGTCGGCTGGAAATACATTTTCTGCACAATGTTTCAGCACGTGAGCAGTGGGTCAGAGGAAAACAGGAACTGTTTGCGGATTGCGAATGCATGCAGCATTCGTGGCCTTGTGGCTCTCAGCGAGGTCTGGAGTGTCTGGAGATTCAGAAAAGTCCGATATCAATTTAGGTTGCTTTTAGTCAATTCAGTTAAAGAGTCATTGTGTGTTGTTAACTCAAATTCTGCATGCACATCTACGGGATCCTACGGCCTGAACAACTGCTCCAGTAAATGAAAGGCTTCTTCACAAACGTCCTACTTCCTTCTGATGTCCATAACGCACACTGATACCAGGGTATTGATGTCACTTAGCGTCGATAGCATCTGCAGTGGGACAGCAGCTCGACTGCAATATGGTAGTTTATTTTCCAGGGGTCTCTCTCTCTCTCTCATCTCATTAACAGGAACGGCGAACTGACGTCACCTCTTCCCGAGGGACTTGGGCAGCACTTCAAAGATGAAAAAAAAGGGAAAAGGGAAAGCCGTTTATTAGTATGGCGGCCATTCACAAGGCGGCGGGTATCGTACCGCCTCTCCTGTGTCACAGAGAAGCCGTGGATTTGTTTCAGCACCTTCATAAACCTGAAGTTACGGACGTAATCGGCTGCTTGCCCTGCATTTCTAGATTCTTCTAGAGTCCTCGTGTTGAAGGCTGTGGTCTAATGTAGCAAAAGGTAATCAGTTAATGTGGCGCCGCCGTCTGCCCCGGAGGGCTGGCGAAGGGGGTCGCTAGGGTAGCAGCAACACCGAGGGCTGATTGGAGCAGGTGGGGAATCAGATGTTTTGTTGGCGTGTGGACTTCACAGGGCGTGGTCCCTCCCTCCCTCCCTCCCTCCAGTCGTCTTACTCTCTGGGCAGCATCATGTGACTGCATCAAGGTTATACTCCCTTCAGTGCATCCTTTTTTCCATTCCCTTCTCATTCCAGCCCCCCCCCCCCGCCTACACCAACGTCTCGGTGCCATTACTCACTATAGTTGGGTGTGGTTCGATCTGGATTCTTAACGGCCTGCTTCGTCCACTCGCTATTAGATTTGTCTCTGTGTGATTTGGTTTTGCGAGAAACAGGAGACTGTATCTGTGTCTTGTGTACTTTATGGTTCTGACCTTTCTCGAGCAGTAAAAGATGCAATATGACTTGACATTTTCGCCGTGCAGTGAGCCGACCCCTTACCGGCCCTGCTCAGTGTTTTGTTTTGCTCTTCACAAGCAAGGCAGACGTCATTTACAGACCACCAATTTCCACATCACCAATATTTACACTCATTTATTCCTATTGGTTATATTGTTTGTAGAGGAGTCTAAACTCTACTTGTAAAGTCTTTCTGTTTAGACTCCTCTCTTCTTCTTTTCAACTGCCGTCCAAGCACAAACTCACCACTTGCATTAAGAACTGCTTCAACTGGAAACTGTCTGTGTGTTAGAATTAGATTTAGAACAGGAAGTTTTTTGGTCGTCAGACAAGTAGTAAAACTGCAGCGTTTCTCACGTTACAGGCATGTGATGCAGGGTTCAACTGCAGTTTAGAATCAATATCCTGAAGGGAAAGGATGAGCAGTGTGCGTGTGTGTGTGTGTGTGTGTGTGTGTGTGTGTGTGTGTGTGTGTGTGTGTGTGTGTGTGAGAGCTGGAGCCTACAGTTTATTAGCTTAGCTTAAAGATGGGAAGCAAATGGGAAACAATCTCCAAAGCTCCAAAATACACCTACGAGCATCTATGTTCAAAAAGTAACCGTTGTGTTTTGTTTGTTTAATTCCAAGCACAGACTGAAATGTAAAAAAGGACAAGTTGTGGATTTACGGGGGGTTATGTGCTGTTCCTTGGAACTATTCTTTTAGGCTTCGACGTCTCTGTAACATTTCAGTCGACTTAACTATTCAGACCTGAACTTTCTCCAGAAGAGAATGTGTAGTGGAGCTTGTGAGAAGTCCTGTACGAGAGTTTTCTTGGCCAGCGTCTCGTGACCTTTAGACGAACTCATTCAGCGATGCACTTGTGTTGATGCTAATGGGGAATTAAAGCGTGGGAGGTAGCTGGGTCTCTTTGGCTTTGGCCTTCCTGCCCACAGTATTTCCCTCTATAGTCCAGTGGCTGTTGGTGAAGCACTCTGGATTTAGGCCTTCGGCTGTGTTACTTCCAGGAAGATCTGTTACTCACACGCTTGCTTACCAGGTTAACAGAAGCCTAATGCATCACTTAAACCAAACAGATGTAAAGCACTAATGCAAACTAGCGTTTCTCGGGAGTGGAGCAGGGTAGGGTTTGAAAATTGTGGTCATAAAAAATGCACGGGCTTCTAGAAATCTAAATGAGTCATCCGAATCAGAATGATCCTCCCTGCATTAAATCCCCGATGCATTATATGCTGCCAGACACTCATCACTGGCAGAACTCCACGAGTCAGCACTATGGCTCCATTAGCAGGCAGACCAATAATAAACAACAACAGCACCAGAGAAATACCAGCGGAAACACATAAGGTAGCGGCTCCAAGGAGCACAGAGACGAGTTAGAGCAGCGGGCGGCAATCGTGCTTGTCAATAAGTGCCGTTGTTGATGTTGTTGTTAATACGTTTGCCATATCAACGTTTCAGTCCTTTAAGATTTCAGTCCTGGTTGATTTAGAATTTCTATTTGAGTGAAAAGATCAGCAGTCAGGAGTCTATTTTTCAGAACTTTGTGCAAAGTTCCATTTAAATTTTTTTATACAATGTAGAAAAACTGTAATAAAGCATTTTTGTCCACAAATGTCGCCACGGGCGCCTATTTAGTAATATTGCAAATATATAAATATTGCAATACTTTTGTTTAGTTATTTCAAACCAACATTTTCGGGATTCTTTTCACACTACATCCACATTTTCAATAATCCAACTGATCTGTGATATTATTCATCCATATAGTCAACGTGCATCGCTGCATTTAAATACAAACCTTATCTTTCTCATAATGAGGACATGGGGATTATTGCACACTTATTGTGTGCATTCAGTTACTTCCCCCTGAGTTAGAGAAACACACCAGTGGCTTTGTGTGTTTTTAGCTAATTTAGTGCGAATGATGTACTTTCCATTACAGCTAATTGTGTTCCAACGAATAATGCAGTTCTCCCACACAGGCAGCTGCTTCATTCAGTTCATTTAAGTCCATGATGAGTATGATATGAGATAAAGTTGCAGATACAATCAAGTTGCGAATATCAGTCCATCACAGTGAACATTTATTGTAAGTTACATTTGCTTTGCCTGATACTGGAGATGAGAGCAAGCGCTGAATACAGACGTATATCACATTATGTGTTGTCACAGAGAGTGAACATGAACACGTCTCTCAAGCTGCAATCATCTATTTTGCATATAATAAACATGAAGCAGATGGCAGCGCACACACCAAACCTGCAAACCGTACACATCCAGTGTCAGTTTGAAGCACGTGAACAGGCACGGGTCCTACTGGGACCATATAAAAGCCTTTTGGATCTATAAAATGAAAAGAAGACCATTAACCCCTCCCCATGAACGAGCTCCACTAAAACAATAGAAACAGGAGCCCACATCAGCTCTCTATGGAGCGCCCTCTCAATGTAATCTGATTCCTAAATGGACACACACACACACACACACACACACACACACACACACACACACACACACACACACACACACTTGTTTAGTATAATGTATTCTCCTCATTATCTTGCATGAGTGATGGAAGGGATCAATGCAGGTCATTGATCAGCCGTTGCTGATGCATATACACTGAAAAGTTAGTGGAATAGTATTAATAAAGACATACTGTGTGCACACACACACACACACACACACACACACACAGCAATAACAACATTACTGGAAGAACACTGTATCAGGCTCAACTAACGCTGATCAATAAGCGTATGGATTTTGTCTGTTATAGCTGAAACTCTAGAAGTCTACAGTGTAGAGCGGTTGTCTCTTTTAGAAGAGTAGATTGGCATGCATTGTTCAGTTTATACTGTCTGTTATGGGGAAGGTTTGTTTTTGATTTTCAGGTCTTTGAAACAGTAGATGAGTTGTATAGTACGGACATAGATGATCGTTTGTGTAGGAAGCAAGGTATAAAACTCAAAAGGACAACTTCAAAATGTATTAAAGGACTTCATACAGTAAAGATACTCCATGGGCTCATATAGACTCGATAGCGAGTCATTTCAAGACTCTGTTGCAGTCCTTTTGTTTAGCATAGTCACACTTTGGCTTAACTTTTGAAGCACTGTTGGAAAGCTCTGCACAATGTGAGTAGGCCCGAGTAAAAAAAAAAAACTTTAATTAATTCAATGTATGTAAATACACTATACACGGTTTATGGTTTATTTAATCTTGATTTAGTATTAATACTTTTTTAAAAATTGATTAACAATCCTGTTGTTGTTGCTGTGAATGTCAGTACCATAGAATAATGATCCAAAGAATTAGAAGTAGACAGTAGGTCACCAAAATGTTATTGTTCTATTATTCCTTCTATCTATTGATCAAAGATCTTTTGCCTTATTCTCCGCTCCCCCAGCAGAGGGTGCTAGAGGAGTCCACCCACAGAAACGTTCAGACGGCATCATTACGGCCGTGAGCGGCTGTGTGTGCGGACCAGGGTGGAGCATTGTTAGACAGCGTTCACAGTGATGCAGCAGATCTGTCCCATCCGTCGCTGATGTTCTCATTGTTGGTGACTGAGCCCGTGACAACACATCAGGCCAAAATGTGTGAACAGAAATAGAGGTGTGAGATAGTACCCCTGTCCCTGGTGCTGACATTTCAAACTCCTGACATTAGCCGCAATGACAGAGGGGAGACCTTGACACCCGTCTGCTGGTGGTGGACACACACACACACACACACACACACACACTCGCTGTCAAATCCTATTCCATGAGACACCAGTAACGACGGTGCAGTGCAGTTGAGATTCAGACCGACCCACTCCCCCTCCACCGGTGCAGGGGGAAGCCTGTAACTTGCAGGTGACTGGGAGCCACTGCTCTGCGCTCGCTGCTCTCTGGTCCCCCTCTGGAGCGAGTGGTGTGTCCTGTCTTCTCTGCTTGCTCACAGAAGGACAGCCTGTACCAGACTTCCCCCTGTCTCTTCCTCCCCATTCTTCTTTGTAGATGCTCTGCATTATTCTTTGATGTATTTAATCAACTTTAAAAAAAAAATGTTTGTCCTCCTTATATCCCCTAATTCATTACTTTCCCCTCTTCTTTCTTTTTTTTGCAGAATATAAACTCCTATTTAAAGTCTGTTCTTTTAACGACAGACGTGTTCTCTATGACACACAAGAAGGCCATCGGTGTCTTTTGTTGTCCTCGTTTTTCCGTGACCATGTAAGAGCACAAATCCTCTAACGTCGCCAAAAAGTTTAGCCTTTAACTTAATCTGGGAAATATCCAGAAGAAGATGGAAAGTAACAAACTGCGGATGACGTTGCTTAAAGGAGCAATATACGGGATTCAGAGCATTAATGTAGCAGCAGACAACTATCATGTAAAGATATAGTGGAGTAACATTTACCTGAGCAGAGAATGAAGCCACTCTCCCTCTGTGTGTGGTGCTATCACAGCTTTTTCAGTGCATGTGAGTGCATGTGAGCGTGCCCCACTGGCTAGCTCAGAGCCGCTGCTCTGCACTCAGGCGGCAACCTCCGGTTCTGCCGAGTGAAGCCGATGCGGAAGTGTCTTAAATCTTGCATTCTCTCTACTGACCAGCAGGGGGCGACTCCTCTGGTTGCAAAAAGAAGTCAGGTTGTATAGAAGTCTATGAGAAAATGACTCTACTTCTCTCTCGATTTATTCCCTCAGTAAACATTGTGAACATGAGTTTATGGTCTCAATCTCTAGTTTCAAGTCTTCTTCAAACAGCATGATGTTCATTTAGTAAATGATGGTCCATTTAGAGTCAAACAGACCATAAAGCAGGGTATGCTTTAGGGCGGACTTACTGTGATTGACAGGTCGCCACCGCTACCAGAGACGTATCCGGTGTCTCTACGTCACTCCTCCACATTACAAATATGGTAAATTCTGTAATCCAAGATGGTGACGGCGAAATTTACAAACGTGTGACGTCATGACGACTTCATCCACTTTATATACAGTTGAGTCTATGTCTGCACTGCTCTTATACGGCGGTTACAGATGATAACGCCGTCCCGACCGACAGCATCGCCGCCGAAGCGTAGCACCCACCCTCTGGTTCCCCCTCAGGTTAACACTGAGAACTGTCAGCACGTTTGCCTTAGTTGGCGCCGTTAGCGCCGTTAGCACCGCTAGCTGCGAGCAGCCAGCTAAGCCGTCGACACGTTGAGAGCCGTTCAGAGGAGATCCATGGGGGTTAGCTTTTCTGATGCTGCCACTGGGGGGCACCAACACTGGATCGTTCTACAAAAACGGCTTTACTGTAATATTCACCTCATTTCCAATGTTTTCTCCCGCTGTCCCCCTCTAATCCCTCCCTCCCCACTTCCTTTTCACCCATTAACCTTTCCCTCTCCTCGTGTGTCCCTCCTTTCTCTCAGGACAGAGTGCATTTTAACAGCAGGAGAGTAGCTGTGGCTGTCAGCTGGCTTTTTGGCATGCAGCCTCCCTAAACCCCTTACACAATGAATACTTTCCTGTCACTGTAGCTCACATACACACATTAACACTCACATGCATGCACGTGCACATGCTCACACACACTCACACACACATGCTTTTGTAGCCACATCTGTTCACATGGAGTAGGGTTTTCACTTAACATCTGGACTGGGTCATTCCCTGTGTCGTGTGTGTGTGTGTGTGTGTGTGTGTGTGTGTGTGTGTGTGTGTGTGTGTGTGTGTGTGTGTGTGTGTGTGTGTGTGTGTGTGTGTGTGTGTGTGTGTGTGTGTGTGTGTGTGTGTGGGGGGACATGTAGGGAGTAAGCGGATGGGTCTGACTCTCATCATTCAGCAACTCTTTTCAGTCATCATCTTACGCTCTCATACTTGGCGCACATGAGTGTGAATGGTTGATTTTCATTAGCATGTGTGGACGTGTGGACCTGGTGATTTTTTTGTGAGAACGTGGAAATCCAGTAGCTGCTTCCTGGCTTGATGCGGAGGGACGGATTTCTTTTAACTATTTGGAACACCGGTATTGTAAACTTTCCCGGAAAGTTATTTTTTTTAATGTAACTTAGCAAGTGTTTACACTGCACGAGGCTTAATTATTTTTTTTAACTCATACAATAAAACACAGTTTTGATAGTCAGCAAAGTGAAACTTTAGCACAGAGTGAAACGTTTGGGGGTTTTTTTTGAGGGAGAGGGAAAGAGGTAGAAAGGTGACGTCATGGCCCACGCTGCGTCACACCTGAAGAAAGCCCGCGAGCTCGAGGCAAATCCCGAGTACAGAGCGCTGCAGAAAGCCAGGGAGAGGAGGAGACGGCAGCGAGAGAAAGCCGAGCGAAGGCGGCAGGTAAAGCACACACAATCCTCTGACAAAATCACACTCGCAAGTTTGTGTCGTGTTTCTCATTTTTTTTAACCGCACACGCTCTTGTGGGCTTAAGATTATACAGCAAGCGTTGGTGGTATAGGGCATTGTGTGTGAGAGACGGTCTGTAGGGAGGGCTGCCCAGTCGGCTGCTGTGCTGCTGTCCTCCCAGATGATTTATCATTTCCTGTGAGTGAGATGGATGATGATGGAGTAGATGACAGATGTGAGAAAGGCTCAGAGGGAGGTCACATGCTGGTGGTATCAGACTTCGGTGTATGACCTTTTGGTAAAATATTTGAGATACGTTGGAATAAAGGACAAAGTCAGAGATTGAAGAAAAGAAAGTTATGGACACAGTGGAATCAAAGGAATGCTGTGCCGAGTCTATTCATTATTATTAGTTTAAATATAATACAAATATTGAATATTCTTTAACTTAGTCTACTTTCTTCCGTTTTCTACACACATAATTAAAGTGATTGTCTGTTTGATGTTCCCAAAACACAAGTAGACTGTGCCTCAAACCTTAAGGGACAGCTCAACCCAAAATCAAACACACACATTTCCCCTCTTATTTCTATTTATCAATCGAGATTGTTTTGGTGTGAGTTGCCTAGTTTTAGAGATATCGTCCGTCATGTTGTCTGCCTTCTATCTTATATAATGGGACTAAAGGCACTCGCCTTGTGGTGCTCAAAGAGGCAAAAGAAGAAACTCATTTGAAAAACAGCAATGTCTCGTAAAAGAACTCATGACCCGGTTACTCAAACAGACCTTGCTGTGAGAAGTTTTATGAAGGAAAAAATATCAGAAAATAGTTTTGGGGGTGAACTGTCCCTTTTTAAGTGATCACTTAAAATTGTACATCGCATCACCTCACGTGATGTTCCATTAAAGAGTTAAACCAACATTGTAACTGATGCCTGCCGGCCAATCAGATGTACAACTAACTGTTGGGAAAGCAGCGTCGTGAGTAGTTGGTAATAGTCAGTCAAGAGGAAATGACCTCTGAAGAGATCAAGCGGCTTAAGTTTCAATGAAAGACACACACTCTTAATTTGGGTCGACTCTGCGTTTAACACTAACTACTACGAACTATCAAATAAATATTGTGTGTGTGCTTAAAGTCATCATGCAGGCCATGACAATAGTAACAAAATACCATTAGTGGCCTCGTGTACAAATACATTGCAGTTGCTAATGAGATATTTATGATACCGAGTTGAACACTGTACAGCGTATAATCCAGTATCCTCCGTTACGTGAAGGACTGCGGGTCAAATCCTCTGGAGATGCAGAGATTACAGCTGGTTCTCAATCAATCCAATCTCATGCTTGTGTGTGTGCAGAGTGACCAACGAGACAGCGAAAGCAGACGTGACGTGTGAAACATACACGGTTGCATGTCTATTATGATGTGCATTTTTATTATAATCTGAAGAGGCGTAGACACTTTGTCATCCAAAGTATGAACCAGCATCAGGCTCGTCTACACATCGGACTGTAAGGTTGTTGTAGAAAATTAAAAAGGGCTGGACTCAAATGCAGGGAGACACGGGAAACGGAGGGTTGGATAATTGTGGGTTTAATGGTAACAAAAAAGTATTTGACACAAAAACGTGTGAATCACAAGTCCATGAAAATAACACATCCGAAGAAACGGGGAACACGGCAAAGGGGAGCAGACACGAGCCGCACCGGGAGGACACGCCAGGCAGACGACAGACGGACGAACACTGAGCCGAGGGACACGCAGGGTTTAAATACACAGGGAAGGTGCAGGTGATTAGACACAGCCGGTTTCAATATAGGGCGGGGCAGACAATCACGGGAGGAACAGACGGGGGCAGAGAGTGAAGTGGAGCAGACTGAGGAGGTGCAGGAGGTTGAACGCAGCCGTGTATAATTAGGGGAAAGGCAGACCATCACAGGGGTTAGACACAGACAAAGGCAGGAAATAAAGTGCAAGACACAAGCAACATCTCAATACAACTGAATAAATAACTAAATCAAAACATAAATCGTGACACGGACATTTGTTTTACATTCTCCCAATGATGAACGTTGTTTTCAGAGGTCTGTGTAAGCTAATCTGAGTACTGTGTTCGGGCTCAACTCAAACCCAGCTGTCATGGACTCCCAACGCCGGGTACTCCCAGCAAGGGGTTGTGGTCTTCTTTGGAGAGAGGGTCTGGGAAGGTAAAAATAGCCCAAGGCGGGAGAGGCAGCGAGGGGTCAGGGAGAGCTGGAGGGATAGTAGGCAGGACTGGGCCTAGGCGGAGGTATCCGAGACCGAGGAGTCTTTTGCTGGGCGAGGGATAAAGAGGCACCGAGAGGAGGGAAGAGTGGTGGTAACAGTGAACTAAGTGAGATCTGGCAGGAGGCATGGACAAACGGGATGTATCGCAAGATTGATTGATGCGGCCAAACGTCAGGGAAGTGGGCTGGAAAGGCTTTTACCTAAGGACGCAAAGTGAGAAACTGCAAGGATTGGACCGTAGAACACCAGAGAGTGAGCGAAGGAAGGCCGCAGCGTTTAGGTGTAGCTGGGGAGTCGTTGACTCATTTGGATGGTGACCATGGGCAACGCAGCAACTTGTAAGGCCTGTGGATCAGATAAAACTTTAAAGACCGCTGAGAGTGACCTCGCTTTAAACCATCACACTGACCGCTACCGAGCCGCTGACTCTGGATCAGAAGATGATGATTCGCTGGTAAGAGGCGGAGAGTTTTCAGTTCCATTGAGGACGTGTTTAAGGAAGCATATTGTATTAATCTCTTTGCTGCTGCTGCTGGTGTGTGTGTGTGTGTGTGTGTGTGTGTGTGTGTGTGTGTGTGTGTGTGTGTGTGTGTGTGTGTGTGTGTGTGTGTGTGTGTGTGTGTGTGTGTGTGTGTGTGTGTGTGTGTGTGTGTGGTGACATCCCATGTGAGAAGTTTGACCCTTGATCCTGCACAGGGGCGGGGCCTCAGCCCAGACGTGTGATGATGAGTTTGATGGGTTTGACACAAGTTAACACCCGGCTGTGATTGATTGACACGTTGCCCTCTTAACGCCACTAAAAAGTGATTAAAACCTGTCAGCACTCTCTCAAGTCACTACAGCAGCAGTCCTTCGCAAAAGCAGTCTCACATGTGTGCAGCACAATAGTCGACTCATACATGTTGTCAAGTATTATCTTTGTAATTGTTCAATTTGAGTTAATATTGACAAATCCACAGAAAAATACTATATAATAATATTTTGT
This sequence comes from Pholis gunnellus, assembly GCF_910591455.1. Lineage (NCBI taxonomy): Eukaryota > Metazoa > Chordata > Actinopteri > Perciformes > Pholidae > Pholis > Pholis gunnellus. Next base: position 24,234,874 of record NC_136531.1, read on the forward strand.
CTTACTGTATTTGATAGTAATTTTTCATAACATCTTTTAGATAAATAATTGATGAAACATAATCCCCAGATTATTTGATATTGGAATCTATTGTTATTTGTAGCCATCAGTGTACAAGCAGATTGATATTATTGATTGATATCTGCTTACTTTCATTTTATCATTTTTCATGTATTATTTTTAACCCTTATTTTTTCTTATTTCAACATTAATATATATTTTTTTATATACCGTATACACAGTATATAAAGGTCCGTTAGCTAAATGTACTGTGATGTACTACACTGTTTCGGTCAGCTTTAACACATCCTCCCTGAGTTCATGCTGTCAACATTATTGATAAATTCAGTGCGTAACTTAAGATTCTGTGGCCACATACATGCAGCAAAACATAGTGTCTGTGTGTCTGTGTGTGTGTGTGTGTGTGTGTGTGTGTGTGTGTGTGTGTGTGTGTGTGTGTGTGTGTGTTGCAGCTGCCCGTGCAGCCGATGTCTGGCGGTTAAATTTAGAATAGCCGACTCAGACAAAGTAGTGATACAAGCAGGAAGTCTTACTTCCATAAATCCACAAAACACTCTCCGAGCCCTCTATTGACAACGAAAACAAGCTCCTGTTATCTTTCTAGATCGACTTGAACTTTTTAAAATGCAGATGTGTACCTGGAAAATCTGACAAAAAAACGCGGGGTGAAAAAATGAAACTGAGATCTGTTTATAGATCGCAAATGTCGACACGGTCTGTCGAAATGTAAATGTTTTTTATATTGTTGCTGTGTAGGTGCTGGGTCAAATAATGTTGAAATACATTCTTATACAGTCTGACCTCACTTTGTTCTCAACCTTACTGTGACCTTTATACATTCCACCTCCACCAGAAAATACCAGAAGTAAACCTGAATTAATGAAACAAAAAATGTAAAAGCATTTGCCTTCCTGTTGCTGATATCAGCCTCCCGTTCTGTGCTCTTGCCTCCAGTCTGACAGTAACACCAGTTTCCTGCGGGCTGCCAGAGCGGGGAACATCGACAAAGTCCTCGACTTCCTGAAAAATGGAGTCGACATCAGCACCTGTAACCAGGTAAGGAAACGTTGATGCCGTTTCTGTTTCCGCTGTCGCTCACGCTGTGTATTGTGTATTGTGCAACAACACACAGAGGAGAACAATATAGGGTCAAAAGGTCAGGGGGAAGATTTAGTCTTTAGTCTCAGCCCTTTGACTTTAGGACTTGTCTGTCTTGACTTGTCATCGATTTGAAGTCTAGATCTTGTCAGCCAGATGATGGTATTTTTAGTGACGGAAAACAAGCAGCTTTATAGTCGTTTGTCATATTTTAGGTTAATACCTTTCGCATAATTCAGCAGCAACAATTTTACTGTTTTCGGAATATTGCACACATGCAAGTAACATACGGCGCGGGCTGCTGTCACAGACGTTGGTCCGAGCGGTCAAACCTGCCGAATCTAACTGTCCTCACTGTGCTGTGTCACAACGGCATCACGCGACCGAGCTAAGTCGGCGCATTCTTAAACCTGCCAGGCCGCCCTCTCAGGTTCATACCGACCCTCACATCTACAATCACTCCCCTCCTCTTCCCTCACACCACAGCCTCCCTCTGACAGCTGCTTGTACCCACCCAAACCCCCCCCCCCCCCTCACCCGCATTCCACAGAAGAGTGGGGGATTTGGGAGGGTACGAAATACTTCCCCCTAGATCTCTGTACAGCTGCCCCCCTGCCCCGCCCTGTCTATGTCAGTGTGATTTACACAGTAGTCACAAGGTAGCTTAAAGGAGCACGGGGATAGTGCCTACGTGAGTCTCCTCAGATGTTGTCTCATTGCCATTGGCCTTTTGTAATTCTCAGCTTCATAGCAACTATTTATACACTGGGCTGTAATTGGTTATCAGACAGGAAGTGGCAACTGCCCATTTGTTGTCATGGGTACCAAGGGGTTTTGTTTTGTGTACCAACCAAACCTGACTATTCAGGTCTGGGATTCTACACACACACACACACACACACACACACACACACATACACACACACACACACACACACACACACCTACACACACACACACACACACACACACACACACACACACACAGTCTCTCTTGCTCTCTGTCTCTGTCTCTCTCCCACACACACACACACACAGTGTGTCTCTCTCTCATACACACACACAGTGTGTCTCTCTCTCTCTCTCTCTCTCTCTTTCTCTCACACACACATACACACACACTCCCTCCCTGCAACAGGAGAGCCCTGCCCTTCACAGTATCTGTCAGATGATCACATTCGAGCCCTTTACAAGTGCCCAAAAATGCAAGTGACATTTTCATTTATATCCCATGATGCTCTCACTTTGTGTGTATGTGTGTGTTTGTGTGTGAGTGTGACTATTTCTGAGAGAGAGTGGTCAATATCCTGTAATACAGTGGATGTAACGTATTAGGGAGATAAATACCACTCAGCTCTCTTAACTGTGGCTCATTTTACCGATTAACTCATCACTCAGATCTCATATTGACAAACTTAATTGACGTTAAATTCAACAATTGACGACGTACATATTCCCCAACATATTTCCTTGTTTCACATTCAAATTTACGTAACATAAATGTAAAGCAATGTGTGCATTCGTGTGTTTCTTACTACACATGCTTAAATGTGTAGTAAGGAACAAGCTTACAAGCTTACGCTCACACACACACACACACACACACACACACACACACACACACACACACACACACACAACACACACACATGCACTCGTTCTTACAAGTCCAGTCCTTGTATTGCAGGCATGTTTGAAAGTTAGTTCGATCCGTTTTTGTGTTGACGGCAGCTGAGGACACATTTCTACCCGCCACTCCAACGCACCACACTGTGCTCCGTTCATGCTGACGGCGGCAGATGCCCCAGATGTGTTGCTATTTGAACCGTAATGGTATTTCAAGGAGGTACTAATTTCCACAACGACCGGAGTGATCGTCGGAGGCCTAGCTGATGATTCAAAAGTATCACGTTACCTGCGATTAGCAGCAAAATTGCTCCAAAGGAAATGAGGGGATCAAAATAATGTCAGTGGGAAAGCACTCCACACAATTACAGAGCCATTATCTATAATAGGTCTGTCAGCATTGCAGTCAATAGAGTCAGAACACCAATAGACATGACGTTTTTTTAGATCTAAAATGTGCGGCTTCGTAATTGGAAGTAACAATCAATTAATCTGCAGTGACTTTAAAATGAAGGTTTGTATCTGAGTACAAATTGGAGTTTTGTCAGTCAGCTATTTCAGAATATCAGCACAGTGTTATCATTTGGATAAAATGAACACTGTTTGCAATAATTAGTTTGCGATATTTGAGCTGTTTGGTAGTTCATACATGAAATGGGTGAACCGTTGGTATAAATGTCCACCAAAAAAGAACACAAGTTATTTTTCGATGATGATATTTTACTGCTGCAAGCAAACCCACAAACTACAGTCCCACTGATTCTTTCTTTGATTGGTTGCTTTTTACATATATGAGGATATACCATTTTTTGGTCTGAAGCTATTTCTTTATCTAAATTATGTCCCCCGAGTATTTGTAGTAACTGCTGATTTAAATGGTTTCTATCTGGATTGTTTTTTTGGGGTGTCATTGATCACCCCAGTATTGGAGAATATAGTGAACTTGAACTTACTACCTCCTACTCCAAACTGTTTTAAATAATCTACTTAACCAGTCAATATTGTGTCTCTTAAAGACAAACCAATAATATAACATACATGATACCTCTAGATTTCACTCCACCATGCACCCGTCAGTGGAGGAGGGTGTTCTGGGATCCTCTCACTCAGTCAGTCATCTAAATGAAATGTATCAGAGACCTGAGCTCCTGCTTGGAGAAAGAGCGGTTGGAACCCTTCTCGATGAAAGCTTTACTCACTCAGACAGGAAGGGGTTCACCTTCTAGAGACCCTGTGCTGGCATTAGCTCATCAGACTGTACCAAATGTTTGGTATGATTAGTCATTGAAAATTGATAAAAGATGTTTTATGGGAACATTTGTTGAGAACAGGTATAATGTTAATTGCAGACCTGTTTGATGGGATGTATTTACTTTGGCTTTTAAACAGCTGGTGTCTAAATATGATACATCCATCAATCCCCAAACTATGAGAGTGTTAAGATCACATGGAAAAAAGGTCTAGAAGCCTGAAGGAAAGCAGTACCGTCATGGTACTACATAGCCCGAGACATGCAGACACTCCTAAATTCATTTAGTATAATGAGTAGGAATTACTGGACTCCACCAAAAATATCAAGGTTGGAGCTTAGAGAGGATGATAGCTGTTGGAATTGCAAAAGAGAAAAGGGGCACGTTGGTCCACATTGCTATATGAATGCGAACTGGAAAGGGTTCATTGAGAGTCCGGCTGCCGGCATTATGCATATTGGGTTCCAATGGAGGCTAACCTGTCCTCACAACTGTGCTCTTGGGTGAAAGTAGCCCTCACAACAGGAAGCAGGACAGTGCTGAGGCATTAGAGGTCAAAAGAGATAAACCGGCTTCAAAGAATGGAGAGATGTTTGAAGTTTAATCATAAAAAAAACACTGTCAGTAATAGCACAGATCAATAACATCAAATTGTTATTTTCTGTCATGTCATCAGATACGATCCAGGAAGTGTATCCTTAAAATTCATAGTAGTAGAAGTAACTTGATGTTACTTAAGTCATCTGGTCGACAGCGAGAGACGCCGGGACGTCACCCAGGAATCAGAGTGTTGGTTTGCTAACTGAAGAGTCAGATCCTGGAAAGCAGCAGCAGGGTGGCGAGGGCCAGAGCCTGGCGCCAAGGGCAGAGGGCTGTCCAAGTCAGTGAAAGAGAAGGAGAGAACGAGACTCACTCCCTGTGAGTGAGTGTAGAGAGATTAATAAAACACCTTCTTGACAGATAGCTTTAGCCCCCAGTTGTAAGGCAGCGTGACTTTGTGAGCACACAAAATGTTCAATTTGAGTGTGTATTTGTGTATGTGAACTGTTTCGTCTCCATGTCGTCACAACGAAAGACTTCCCCCTCTAATCTACCCTAATGCTAATCCTCGATGAGTGATATTACTCTTTTAATCTGCACGCATTTACATTATTTCCTCTTTTTTTTTTCCTCCCAACATTCATCCCCTCTGACATTTTGGCCTATAAAACAACAACGCCAAATGTACGTGACCATTTATTACCACGTGTGATTCTAACAAAGGTCAGCGATCAAAGGGACGTGAATATTAATCTGCGTTGGATGGGGCTCAACAGAGTCCCTCCTGCCAGGAAGCACCACAAACTGCCAGGGATCACTGCGTTGGGCTGGACGTCCATTAGCTAAATGAAGCTTTCACTTGCAGCTCAGAGGGAAAGGAGATTTGGATCAGCTTGTGTCGACGGGGCGCATGTGTATGTGTGGGTCTGTTGTGGGTTTTGCCGGTCTCTCCTGGAATACATAACGGTTGAGATGTGATTGAAACTCGATAATAGGATTGCGTAATTCTTGCTGTGTCAGTGAGTCCACCGTTTCAGAAGTGACGGCTAAAGCGGAAACGCAACTTTCTTTTTTGCAACGTTCAAACCGCAGCAAAGAGCTTCTCGTCACCACATTTGGAGGTAGTTTCCTCCCTCGCCTGTTGGCACCGCAGTGAAAATGTGCAATTTGTGATTTACTGGAGTGATGACATCAGAAGCGTTGGCATTGCGACCTCACAAACCCGATGAATATTTGTCCGTGGGAGAGAATGACGAGCATCTCCAGCTCAGTGCAGCCACGCCCATCACCTGACGACTGTGGCGGTGGAGACGATGATGCCCGTGATAGTGCTGAGAGGATTAGTCAGTCAATCGATCAGCTGATTTATGGACAACAATCTTGATGATTGACTAACTGTTTAAATGGTTAAAGATGTTCAAATGTTCTGCCACTGTTCTTTATTATCGTAAATTACAATAGGGTTCTGTGACATTGCGACTTAGTGATACTAATATTATTTGGAAAAACAAACAAAAAATGTATAGATTGACGATAAAAAATAGGCTGTAACAGGATGAAATATGTTTTAATTGTTGAAATAGCTCCTTAGATGATGTGTGCTACAGTAAGTTAGCTTTCTAATTGGAGGCCGATTGTTGCTGGGCAGGGAGATAATTAAATATGATGAAATATCGCCTCTCAATGGAATCAAGATAACCTGTAACACATTTACGTCGTCTAAATTGATAATAACAAGCTGACTCACGTTTCACGGAAAATGTGATCAATCTCTGTCTGCAGGTAAACATAGTCATTGTAGAACAAGAAATATACATTTATTTTTCCTCTATGATTTCACTTGAGACTGTCATGTTCATTTTGCCCTAAAGTTCTTAATTAAATGAGAAAAAACGAAACACTTTTCAATTTTAAAGTATTTGATCGACACAGGAGTTAACAGAAATAGGTTTCACCGTGTGGTTATTAGACTATTTAGAGATATGAAATGACCTACCTGGTGATAAAAGGTGTTGACCATGTGGCCCAGCACCGATCGTCTTCTAGTCTTCTATTTATTCTTCAGGAACTTTTTGCATAAAGATATAAATGCAATGGTGGCCCTCATTTTTACCCTTTTTAAAGTCATGCCTGTGACACACTTGACCAGACACTCACTTACACACTTTGGCCTCTGATGAATGCCCACTTTTCTTTTTTCTTTTTGAAAGGTTGACATTTTCAGCAGCTTCTAAATTTGATCCACGTTTGTGTGTATGTGTGTTGTGTTCTACAGAGCCCCTGTGACTGTGCAGAAACATGACACCCCTTTTGGTTGTTTGGCATTTGGCAACTCAGAGAGCTGGAGGGAGGGAGGGAGGGAGAGAGAGAGAGGGAGGGAGTGAGGGAGGGAGGGAGGGAGGGAGTGAGTGTGTGTGTGTTAACTTATTTGTGTGCGTGCATGCGTGTTGTACGTGCGCGAGGGAAGGAAGGCGGCAATGATAGAGGTGTAAGCAACATAACGGCTCCTCTTTTACATCAGTGCCAGGAGAGCTTTCAGAGCCAGGAGGCACAGTTCTTCTCTTCAACCCATCTGATAGAGTCTGCAAAGGGGGGGAGAAGAAGGCAGAGAGACCCAGGAGCTTGGATCCAAACCAGGGGGTGGACGGGGTGGGGGGGACAGAGGAAGGAGGAAGAGTGCCGCTGTTGATGGTTGGAGCTCCATCACTTCTAAATCCAGCTTAAAGCACCATTTAAAAAGGTGGAAGATAAAAAGAAAAGAAGACGGAAAGAGATCAGGAAACCTGAACTAAAAACCAGGTCACGGTTTAAGATACTCTCTTAGTTTCAGAGAGACACGGCGCAGAATGGACGAAGAGGAGGACGAGGTGAATCATCCTTCTCTGTGTGTGTTCATACGTGTCCGTCTCAGAGGAAATGTGTGTTTCTGTATTATGCGTTTGTGTAAAAATACATCAGCCGTGCTGCGACTGCCTGTCACTGTGAAACGTTTCCACTCTCCTCCTCTTGTGCCGCTCCCAGCGTGTAGCTCTGGGTAATGGATCAGAGGCCTTTGATGTGTAATGTTCGCAGTAAACCTGCCTTGAGGAAAAAAAACATCAGCCATATTTTCTGTAACTGATGCAGTACTTCTCTGGGTGACAGTGGCTCAGTGGGAGGGCGGGTCCACGTCAATATGTCTTTGCAAGACGCCTATCCCCCCAAATTGCTCCCGTAGGCTGTGCCGTATGGGTGTGAATGTCAGATAGTCCTGCACCTCGCAATGTAGCCCCTGCCATCAGTGGTGTGAATGGGTGAATGATGTCATGTAGTGTTAAAGCGCTTTGAGTGGTCGGAAGACGGGAAAAGAGCTGCACAAGTCCATTTACCATTCTGGTGTTTAAGTGGCTGGATGTTTATCTCCCAAAGCATTTTAGAAAAAAGCATCATTTTTCCTTTTCTTTTGTATTTTTGCAAATCATCCCACTGTAAGAATTTCTTTTATCAATTTGTCATTTGTATTGTTTTTAAGTGCATATTTCACACAATAATTTTTTTTGGGGGATCCTTATGTTCCCATCATATATAACATTGTTCCAATGTGATTTTCACAACTACACATTAATAACCTCTGCAGAATACAGTGTAATTCTACACCTCATAACAGAATGAAGTATCAAGACTTCTGCAACACACGTATAGTGTGCATACATGTAACGTAATTGCACCACTTCCGTCACGCAATAATCACTTCGCCCTGTTTGTTTCCTCGAAGCCTTACGTTGGTGTTTCCTCTTTTTGTTTTCCTCTCCAGAACGGTCTGAACGCGCTGCATCTGGCAGCGAAGGAGGGACACAAGGATTTAGTGGAGGAGCTGTTGGAGAGAGGAGCGCCCGTCAACTCTCCCACCAAGGTTCATGTCAATGTCACGTTAATTACTATCGACTTTACAGATGCTAACAGATCACAGTTTGATCTTTAGCCACACATGGGGCAAGATGTGGGAGGGGGGAGGGAAGAAAGGAGGGCGGGATGATAGTGATAGCTGGGTGACAGATGGAGGAAGAGGGAGATGACGGGAAATAGTGCACGTGAGTGTCAGTAATATATGGTGGTGTCAGTTCTACGTAAATCACTGCTTCTCTCTTGAACTGTGAAACTTGATTCGCAAGGATGGTGGTGGACCTGAGGGTGATTTAAGAGGCTTAAAGTTACGTTAAAAGAGATCCAACTTTTATACACTCACAATAAACTTGTCCAACATGAATTCTGGATTCTTTCATTGGAGTCGCGAATTGTTTCCTCTTTTAATTTACGTCGACATTGCGACAGCATCAGTTTAGTCAAGTCACAGTGCGTCCTGATTAGATGTTCTGTCTTCACTGGAAAGGAGACGGAGGGATGAGAGCCAGTGCGAGGGTTGGCAAGCTGTCCGTTATGTGACTCTGTGGATGTCTAATGTGTCAGGCTTAACAACTAGCAACAGTAAACAGCCGCCAAAGAGTCTGACACCCTGCTGCCCATGTCCTTGGGTTGACATGAATTTGGCCTTTGGTATTAATTAAAGTTAGTCTTGAAAAAAAAAAAGCGGATGCAAGATATAAACACATGTCTTGTGTCGTAGCAATTTGCATAATTCTACCCACACAGGGTGCACACTCGCCTGGTGGCATTAACCCTGTCTTTTTTGTCTTTTTTTTATCTCTGCAGAAAGGAAACACTGCCCTCCATATTGCCTCATTGGCTGGACAAAAAGAAGTAGTCCGGCTATTGGTGAAGAGAGGAGCAGACGTCAACTTTCAGTCACAGGTGAGAAGCTTTGCAATCATCCAAAGCTGTCAGATGATGCATTAGAGATGTGCAGAACACCTACCCAGAGCATATGTGCATTACATTTGCCTCCACAGAATGGCTTCACTCCGCTCTACATGGCAGCCCAGGAGAACCACTTGGAGGTGGTGCGATACATGTTGGAAAATGATGGGAACCAAAGCATTGCAACAGAGGTACGAATATCCCTGTTTTCCTTTTGCTTTTCTCTAAATTGATTGCGTTAATCTTTCCTCGGTTGTTTCTTCTCCACCTCCTCCAGGACGGCTTCACTCCGCTGGCCATCGCTCTCCAGCAGGGCCACAACTCGGTGGTCTCCCTGCTGCTGGAGCACGACACCAAGGGCAAGGTGCGCCTCCCGGCCCTGCACATCGCCGCCCGCAAAGACGACACCAAGTCGGCCGCGCTGCTGCTCCAGAACGACCACAACGCCGACGTCCAGTCTAAGGTGAGGGAGGGGGGGGCGGAGTTGACGGAGGGAGGAGAAGTAGTGGAGGCGGAGGGGAGAATAGGAACAGTAAGCAGGGGAGAATGCAATTACAAAATGCGAGAGGGAAACAGGAAGTGTGTGGTAATGCATCTGACTGAATGGATGATTTTTCATGTTGACAGTTTTATTTATTTGAATGGATTACTTGCCTGCCGTTTAGGAATATGATCATATTAATGGGCAGAGCCTCTCTCAGAGGGCTTTGTTGTTTGCCTCCACGTCTTTTTCTTTTCTGTGTGTGTGACCTTATGAACTCACCCTGTGTGTTTATGTGATTCTTGTGTGATAAGTCCCTTTCCCTAACAATCCTACATCCTATTCCCCCCCCCCCCCTCCTCTCTCTCTATGCATCCCAACCAGATGATGGTCAATAGAACCACGGAGGTATATAGACTCGATCACCTTCATCTTTCCCTCGTTTAGCGAGGACTTAAGGCGTCCTGCATGTCAGAATTATGTACCATTTAATATAAATGCATGCAGCTGACCACACACTCCCGCATGGCTGACAGCAAAATGCATTGTGTTGTGTCAACAGATCTCCAGAGAATGAAGTTTATTGCATTTTTAATTATGTATTTATTTTATATTTTAATCAATGAATCTCTATTTTAAAATGTATTAGCCGTACAGATTTCAATACTTGAATCACATTCCAATCACATTTTTCATTCACCGCTTTTTCTGTGCATAACCTGCAGCATGTGTACTTGATAGCACATTGAAAGCATTGTATTTCCTCTCTGAAACACGTTGTTGATCTTTAAGTTAACTCTGTTTCTTAATTAAATTGCACCATGTCTATCAGAACGGGAAGGTAAGGAGTGAACCCACTTAACTGTGTACTGTAGATACCTATTTATATATATGGCTCATATATAAATGTCCATTTGTCCGTCCAAGCAGATACACATAGCGTGTTGTTGCTTTGTGTTATTTCACTTTTTTGTGAAGTGCTTTGATTTTTTTTTTCACCACTTGTTTTGTGGTTTTTCTTAGCGAGCGTGGCAGAATTGCATGGTTTTTGCATGCATTATGTATTGCCTATGTGCTATTTTCGGGGTATGCTAATTTTTGTAATGCTCCTTCCAACACCAATGTGTGTAGTTTTCTTTTTTCATCACGCCGCCTCATCGTTATACTGCAGCAGTAGAGTCAGGGTTCTTTCTGGTAACCGCCACAGATGAATCCGATCTTTCTTTCTTGCGTTCATTTATTCTTTCTGTCTTTCATCTCATTCCATCTGACTTTGCTCTTCTTTTGCAACTCTTACTTTTTTTCCTCACCTGCTGTTTCAACCAATGTTGCATTTTCTTCCTGTTTTTGTCCTATTTTTCCTTTTCCTTTCCCTCTCACTCTCTCCTTCCCTTCCTCTCTCTTTGTCCGTCTCAAACAGAGCGGGTTCACCCCTCTGCACATCGCGGCTCACTATGGCAACGTGAATGTCTCCACCCTGTTGCTGAACAGAGGAGCCGCTGTGGACTTCACAGCCAGGGTATCGCCCATTTTAACAAATCAAGACGTTTTCCGTACCGCTGTCTATTAAAACGTGACGTTTGTGTTTCCACTTGAAGGCTTGCAAAGCCTTTTTAATCTTCGCCTTCATTAACAGCTCCTACCCAGCCTGTCAAAGGTTGCATTCTTGAGATCGGTCCATGAAGTCTTTAGATGCAGTTGTGTAGTTGGTGATGTAACTGTCTACCATTGATCTCTAAAAGATTAAAACCATGCAAACAATTTTTAAGACGGATTGTAGGACTTTCTCTGTGATGCGGGATTGGGATGGGATTTAAATATATTTGCTGTTAAGATGATGAATATTTGTGGTATGGTTTTGTTCTCGTAACTTCCTTGTTTTTTTTCGTGCCTGCCCTGTCAGAATGGGATAACGCCTCTCCATGTGGCCTCCAAGAGAGGCAACACCAACATGGTGGCCCTGCTGTTGGACCGAGGGGGTCAGATAGATGCTAAAACCAGGGTGAGACTCTTGTTTAACGTCTGGACATTAGCTCTTACTAAATAGTTATAATTCTGTAGCCTACCCTTAATGACTGCTTAAAGGGACCGTTCACCCGAAATCAAAAATACATATTTCAATTCAATTCAATTCAATTCAATTTATTTTTGTATAGCCCAAAATCACAAATGACTAATTTGCCTCAGAGGGCTTTACAATCTGTACACATACGACATCCTCTGTCCCGGGACCCTCACTTCGGAAAAGGAAAAACTCCCCCAAAAAACCCTTTAATGGGGAGAAAAGAGGAAGAGACCTTAGGGAGAGCAACAGAGGAGGGATCCCTCTCCCAGGATGGACAGAAGTGCAATGAACAGCATAACAGAGTTACAACACATTCCTTTACATTATATTTCCCTCTTACCTGTAGTGCTATTTATCAATCTAGATTGTTTAGGTGTGAGTTGCCTAGTTTTGGAGATGTCGGCCGTAGAGATGTCTGCCTTCTCTTGAATATATTAGGACCATATGGCTCAGCTGTGGTTGATAAAATAATTCCTACTTGAAACTTCTCACATCAACGTCCTTGGATTTTCTTGATTAACCAGGTCATGATTTCAAATGTATTTTTGGCCCTTTGAGCATCTCAAGCTGACTGCCATATAGTCCCATTATATTGAAGAGAAGGCAGACACCTGATGTCTCTAAAACTAGGCCACTCACACCAAAACAATCTATAAATAGATCGACCGGTAGGAACGTAAATATGTAGTTTTGATTTTGGGGTGAACTGTCCCTTTAATAGAATCTACCAACCATTTGTCAATTGCCTTTTATTTGTTGTCATTTTCACACTTTGTGTATATTGTGTGTGATTGTCCCGCAGGACGGGCTGACCCCCCTGCACTGTGCAGCCAGAAGTGGACATGACCCAGCAGTGGAGATTCTGCTGGAGAGAGGAGCTCCCATCTTAGCCAGAACCAAGGTAGCGTATGTGTAATTTCAGCTCCAGCACGCAGTTGTGCCGCAACTAAAAACCTCAGGCTTTCAGTAGTATTTCACTTGAAAAGCGTTTGTGTTTTCTCCCCCTTTTGCTTCTCATCGAGCGTCGTCACTTTCCCCCCTCACACAGAACGGACTGTCGCCGCTGCACATGTCGGCCCAGGGAGACCACGTGGAGTGTATGAAGCTCCTGCTGCAGCACAAGGCGCCGGTAGATGACGTCACGCTGGACTACCTCACGGCGCTGCACGTCGCAGCTCACTGCGGCCACTACAGAGTCACAAAGCTTCTGCTGGACAAGAAGGCCAATCCTAATATCAGAGCTCTGGTAGGGGTTCACAAATATTACACATGCAGGTAGATGGTACAGGGTTAGGGAAATGATTCCTATAATACCAATTAAAATGAATTCAAACAACGGAAAATGGCACAATTCTCCATGAGACCATTACCCAACAGTGGAAGCAAAGTCATACGGTCATACTGTAAATTTAGTGATCATTTACCAGGATACGTTTCATTCATTCTTCATTACTTACTATGTAAATGCTCCTGACAAGTGCCAAATCACCTGTAAGAATCAGATAAAGGGGCAATAAATAAATCAAACTACATTTCCTCCTCCGTGGATGTTGTATTTATCAGCTTCTCTTCCGCTCTCTCTCTGCCAGAATGGTTTCACTCCTCTCCATATCGCTTGCAAGAAGAACAGGGTGGGAACTGTTGGTCAAATATGGAGCCTCCATTCAGGCCATTACTGAGGTGAGACACTCTGCGGGCCGCGGCTCAGACCAGCACCTGTAAATATGGATCACTTTAACCGTATGGAACTTTGCCTTTTATGCTCATCTTTCTGTCTTGTCTCTCGCTCGGTCTTTCTAGTCTGGCCTGACGCCCATCCATGTAGCTGCCTTCATGGGCCACCTCAACATCGTTTTACTTCTGCTGCAGAATGGAGCATCTCCTGACGTCCGTAACATTGTGAGTACTGACAAATAGTTTGTTCGGCGCTCTGTAGTCAGTAGTCAGAAACCATCGTATGGCATGCTCATCAACATCCTGTCTTTGCATACCAGCGGGGTGAGACAGCTCTCCACATGGCAGCACGAGCGGGTCAGATGGAAGTGGTTCGCTGTTTGCTGAGGAACGGAGCGTTGGTGGATGCCATAGCCAGGGTGAGTCAGCGTGTGGCATCATCAGAGTTAATCACTCTTTCCTTCTGTTTATCGCAGACGAGCAATATTTCATATGACTCATACTCGCGGGGTCACGTCGCCTGCCTCGGCTCCGGCTGCTGTCTTTTCCTAATACAACTGCCTCGACCCGTCCCTCTCTCTCTGCCGTCTCATCCCTCAACCACAGGAGGACCAGACCCCCCTCCACATATCGTCCCGTCTGGGGAAAACCGATATTGTCCAGCTGCTGCTGCAGCACATGGCTCACCCGGACGCCGCCACCACCAACGGCTACACTCCCCTCCACATCTCCGCCAGGGAGGGCCAGGTCGAGACCGCTGCCGTGCTGCTGGAGGCCGGAGCCTCACACTCGCTGGCCACGAAGGTCAACACAAAAAAATATATATATTACACAGACTCACAAATATCCAGTTCAACATGAAACAGTTTGGACATGCAGGTTTGAAACAAAGCTCTTCCCCCTTGTCCCTCCACAGAAAGGATTCACTCCATTACATGTAGCAGCTAAGTATGGAAACCTCGATGTAGCAAAACTTCTCCTTCAACGCAAAGCTCTCCCCGATGATGCCGGCAAGGTGAATCTGGATTATTTCTACACATTGTTTAGATAGAGACAAAGTGTGAGCTTATTTCAGGGCTGTTGTGTCTCTGAAATAGACTCATTATAGAGTAGAATAAAACTGTTGTCAGCAGGACAAAACTCAACAAAATCATCAAGGTTTCAATCATTTAATCAAAGCACCTACCTCTTACAGAATGGCCTGACTCCGCTACATGTGGCAGCTCATTATGACAACCAGGAAGTAGCTCTGCTGCTGCTGGATAAAGGGGCGTCGCCTTATGCCACTGCAAAGGTTAGGACGTCAGACACTCTCACAATGTGTGCTGCATGCTGCCGTAGCAGTTATTTTGTGACCAAGCACTGCATTTTATTTTGAGTTTGAACCCTTTTCTCCAGCTTACCTCAAGATCTTGTCGAGGATTTTGCATTGTAGTTGTGATACTAAGAGGTTCAGAAGTCCTTCCATTTTTAAGAGCTGATACCAAAACCTCAGACATTCTTGATGTTTTAGATTTTAGCTGCACCTGTTGTTTTAAGCCACGGTTCATCGGGTGATTTTTGAACCCATATGGAGTGATGTTGTTACAGCACCTAACTGTTCACCCTCCTACCTCTCCAGAACGGCTACACTCCTCTCCACATTGCCGCCAAAAAGAACCAGACGAACATCGCGTTGGCGCTGCTGCAGTACGGAGCGGAGACCAACGTTCTGACCAAGCAGGGAGTCAGCCCTCTGCACCTGGCGGCCCAGGAAGGACACGCTGAGATGGCCAGCCTGCTGCTGGGCAAAGGAGCTCACGCCAACACAGCCACCAAGGTTGCACACAAACACACACACACACACACACACACACACGTCTTCATACTTCTGTCAGCCACTTGTTTTGGACACAACCCCATCAGTTCTCCCATGTTCACAGGACATAAGCAGAGAAACGCATGTTATGAAACTTGCAATCACTTGCAACAGGGATTGAGTTACAGGTTTTTCTGTCGTGGCCCAATAACTGCATGTATGATTTACAAATCAAGTGATTCACCCAAGTAGTTAGACGCAAAGACAGTAAGGTAACTCTGTGCTTTGCATGTTACAGACCGGACTGACGCCTTTGCATCTGGCAGCCCAAGAGGACAGAGTGAGTGCAGCAGAAGTGCTGGCCAAACATGATGCCAACTTGGATCATCAAACTAAGGTACAAACACACATACACTAATTACTAATGATGTGATTTTTCTTTTTTAAACGTGTCCTAGAATATCATTGTGTTATACACGCTGGCTATTTAATGGGAATCCCCCAGGTGTGTTATGTAGCTTAATTTGTATGCATTTAGTGAAGGTTGTTGTTACAGTAAATGTAAGGAATCTCAACACAAATTCAGCATATCTGCCACCTGCTGGCTTTAGGAAAGCATGACAACATCTACATCATTAGGAGTTCTACGCTTTTATGTCCGTTTGTTGCTCTATATACACAGCTACTCCACAAACAAGTCAAACAAAGCAGGTACATTTGAGAAGAACTATTATTTTAACCTTTTTTATGTCCACATCCTCTGTACTACTTCTTCAGCTCGGATATACCCCTCTGATAGTGGCCTGTCACTATGGAAACGCCAAGATGGTGAACTTCCTGTTACAGCAAGGTGCCAGTGTCAACGCCAAAACTAAGGTAGTATTTAAATGGCAAACTCGAAGTCTCGGGAAACGCTGATCATTTTATAATCTGTGTTCAGTGATACGAGCTTTGGTTCTTTAGAATGGATACACACCCCTTCACCAAGCAGCACAACAAGGGAATACACACATCATCAATATGTTGCTACAACATGGCGCCAAGCCCAATGCTACTACAGTGGTAAGAAAAAAAGCATGTAATTACTCTCTTCACTTTAAAAGACAATAAGCCAAAAAAAAAAAAGAGGGATCTCTCTTTTATGTCACATGAAAACTATCTCTCTCTGTCTTTTTGTTAGAATGGAAACACTGCTCTGTCTATTGCCAGACGTCTGGGTTACATCTCTGTAGTGGACACACTGAAAGTCGTCACTGAGGAGGTCATCACTACCACAACGGTAAGCTTGTGGTACCTTTTAGACTCCAGATGTGGAACCAGTAGGTTTTGTCCGAAACTTCCCAGAACAACGAATGAACCTTTCTCTATTTTGGGTTGTCTCTTTCCCCCCCGACTGTGTCTGGTAATCACGCCAGACGGTCACAGAGAAACACAAGCTCAATGTTCCTGAGACCATGACTGAGATCCTTGATGTGTCTGATGAAGAAGGTGAGTTACTTGATACTGAAAAAGAAAAAAAGAAAAAGAACGTCCTGTTTACAGACAAAGGGACTGGCAACGTTTTCTAGGCTACCCCTATCATCAGATATTACAACTCAAAGCTGACCTTGGATAAAACACGCAAGCTCTCGTTCCCTTTGTTCAGTAGTCACGAATAGCTGTGTATTGTGGGTGATGTAGTTTTGCAGCCGTGGGTCTAAAAGCTGTATGTTTCATAGCTGTGAGGCTGGAAGACGAGCCGTTATCTGAGATGTCTGTGGAGCTGGAAGGTATAGCAAAATGTCTTCCCTGCTCCGTCAGCCTGGTGTGGAGTTTATTTCTGTTATTGTAACCAATTGGTGTGATCATATTGGTATAGTGTAGAGTAATGCATTAGCTTTTTGCTGAAACCATGAATTTTGAGAATTTTGTCTCCAGCCTTTTACTCAAAATCCATGATCCCTTCAAGAGAGTCTATGCACTTAATATGTCTGAGTTTTGTTGTTGTGCAGTTTATATATAGTATATATGATTTTAAATAAGCAGAACGTCCTTGATCTATCTTTGTTGATTGTGTTTGAATGCAATGGTGGAAACTAACTGCAAGACACATGTGGGGCTGTGGATGTGAACATGACAGTTGTGATAATTATGGATTATTGAGGAATGCACTGGTTTAGTAATGCTGACCTATGCAATATGCAATGTCCACACGGCTGTTAAATCTTCAGAACCTTTCACAAAAGTGATTTGCGAGCTCAGAAGCAAAAAATGTGAAGCCAATGGAAGTGCCTTAAACTGCTTTTTTTCTAATGGCCGCCAGGGGGCGACTCCTCTGATTGTATAGAAGTCTATGAGAAAATGACTCTACTTCTCTCTTGATTTATTCCCTCAGTAAACATTGTAAACATGAGTTTATGGTCTCAATTTCTAGTTTCAAGTATTTTTCAATACAGCATGATGTTCATTTAGTAAGTCATGGTTATGGTTAATTATGGATTTAGAGTCAAATAAAGCAGGGTAAGTTTAGGGCGCGGCTACCTTGTGATTGACAGGTCGCTACCACGGCGTTGTCCAGTCCAGGAGTTGTCCATGTTTTTGTCTTACAACATTAAGCCTTTCACTGCGGGTTTTCAGTTCATGAAAGTTAATTGTCAACGTTTTGGTTATTTAGCTTTTGGTTGTATTTACCTCCACCGTTTCGACACTTCGGGTTGCAAAAAGTGAAAGTGGCGACGGACAAAATGCTGAACTTGAGGCCGTACTCAAACCAATGGGGTTGTGTTGACTAACAAATTGCAGATGCATTTGTGAGTCCTACTACAGGACTCTAATGCTTGTCTTTTCAGTATGGTTTATTCTGAGGAGTGAAACGTGCCAAAATAAGCAAGGATAAAATAATTTCACCTTTTAGTATGTTGCAAATTTGGTGAAAATGGCCCCGAAGTTCTCACATGATTCAATGAGCTGAGACTGAAAATAAAAGAGCCAAAACTCCCTGGTCAGGTGGACTCTTTGAAGTTTTTTTTTTATCTATGCTTCTCGTCTTTGTTTCCCAGGTGAGGACACTATGACAGGTGATGGAGGGGAGTACCTGAGAGCGGAGGATCTCAGAGAGCTGGGAGATGACTCTCTGCCGGGACACTACCTGGACAGCTTCAGCTACATGAGCCACAACCTGGACAGGTCTCGAACAACACAAACATACTCACACTTAAAATAAAAAGAAAACTAATAAATGACAGCATGTAGAGCAGGTGCCGACCTTCCGGGATGCACATGAATAAAAAGACAAATACATACGAATCCAACCTGCTTTTCCAACAGGCCGCAGCACACTCCCATTCACCAAAGTTTCTGTCAGAGAGACGGAGTTCTCATCGAAGACATGCTCACAAGCCACCAGGTGAGGACAAAGCAATCAAAAAGTGTACGGTTTACTTTGGAATATTTGGGCTTTTGTGAACCAAACTGGCCTGCTTGTCGCTCTGTAGGTGTCAGCGCTGTCTAAAGAACACGATAAGGACTCGTTCCGGCTGAGCTGGGGTGCTGAGCACCTTGATAATGTGGTGCTGTCCTCCGGGCTGCTACACTCTGGGTATACACATTCACACACACATACACACACACACACACACACACACACACACACACACACACACACACACACACACACATTCACACGGTTTCTTAGTGCATAAGTGACATGAAAGATGTTCATTTATTCTTGAATTAGAGACTCCATCTGTCACATGCTTTTGTTCACTATCTGGAGTATATGAGTCACCTCTAAATCATTATTTTTCACTCCTTCACGTCTGTGTTTTCTACACTCTTATCTTTTTTTAAATCTTTGCTGCTGTGTCTTTTTCTGTCTCTGGTCTGGTTTCTCTCACTTTTACTTATTCTTTATTCTCTTTTTCTCCTTTTGTTTGTTCTGTTGCCTTTTTGTGCACTTTCTTGTCTTGGCTGTGTCTGTGATTGTGTGTGTGTGTGTGTGTGTGTGTGTGTGTGTGTATTTGGTTGTTGTATTCTGCTTCTAGCCGTTCCTCTCCGTGCCTAGACCATGACAACAGCAGGTGATCCTCTTTATTCTTTATTTTGGCTCCTCTCTCTTTCTTCTCTCCTCGGTGGCCGTACTTTTTTTTTCTCATTCACTGTTAAATGATCTTCTCATTCCCATCCTAGCTGTCTGCATGACATCATAATGCACGACTTTACATTTCCAGAGTTCAGGTTTTGTTGACTAGAGATCTTCTAACCAAGTTGTTTGTATGCTTGATGCAGATCTGACTCCTTTTAATCTTGCGCATCTGCTGATACAGAGACCTAATATACTATTCATATTTTTCTACCTTATATAACAGCACTGTATGTTGAGATGTTGTTCGTAGCACAGCGGGGCGTTGATGACAGCTGGATCTTAATGTGATAGTCCTTAAAGAATAAGGCTGGTATTACTCTTTGTTTTTCAAACAAATCCCATGAAAGGGTTCGAAATCAGTAAAGACTTCTGAGTTTCCTGCCCTGTCTGTAGCACAAAACTAGCCTATTTCTCCCTCCTGAAGACTTTAAAAACTGTTCACAAATGTATAGTTCCGTTTTTAAAATGTTCTAAAACAGCGAATGTTACTCAAGCAGGAGTAAAGCACTGATCTCGCAATTCGACTCTAGACATCTTTGAGTTAACGTACGTCAGCACTTGCTTGCCTGAAGATGCTTAATATTTGATACATATTTGCTCCTTAAAACACAAGATTATCCAGAAATAATCTTGTTCAATGCCCTCCTCTTTGCTTGCCTGGCTTGCAAATCAAATGCAAATGAAACTAGAAAGACAACGGGCTGGAATGAAATGTAATCTGCTGCGATATGCTTGTTGTTATATCGGAATTGAATGGTGTCATGAAGATAGTTCCTTCTTAATGTAATGGCATTTGCTTTGTCTGCATGGAGGCTCCTGATCAACAGATTTAAAATCTGTGCCAGAAGTGTTGCATTTATTAACCACCGATCTTAAAAAGAAAAACAATTATTGGATTTCTTGCCGGACCCTTTTTTTCTCAGCTTCCTGGTCAGCTTCATGGTAGATGCCAGGGGCGGGGCCATGCGTGGTTGCCGTCACAACGGTCTGCGAATCATTGTGCCGCCAAGAAAGTGTTCTGCACCCACGCGGGTGACATGCAGGCTGGTGAAGAGACACCGTCTGGCCTCCATGCCACCTATGGTGGAGGGTGAGGGGCTGGCTGGTCGCATCATCGAAGTGGGACCCACTGGAGCCCAGTTCCTGGGGTAAGTGTGTGTTTGAGTGTCTTTACTACATCACACGTGTGTGTGTGTGTGTTTTCTTGTGTAAGTGTGTTTACACTGTTGTGTGGTGTGTTCATATTTTCTTCTTCATTCCCCCTCTGTGCTGCACATGGATCAGTAAGCTCCACCTTCCCACAGCTCCGCCCCCTCTAAATGAGGGCGAGAGCCTGGTCAGTCGCATCCTGCAGCTGGGTCCTCCAGGAACCAAGTTCCTCGGGTAGGACCATGGTTGGGGAACACCCTACCATCCCGGAAGTGGTTACATACTCACCCATATTTTTCCACCGTGTCCACCCGAGATTTTTTTTATTATTTACTATAAAAGTGCTAGCCTTTGTCTGAAATCCCCCGACCCGTTGCCTTGTGTTGTTGCGTTATCCCCATGATTTTCCTCCATAGTACCAATCCCCACACTAGTTGGATTCTGCTCCTGATGTAGAATTGATTTTCTCCTTGTGTTTGAATATTTTTCAAATATCTTTTTCATGAATATGTTTGTTTTTACTAGGCATGAAATGCACCTGGTGTTTTCAAACTCAAATTTAAATCCTGTGTTCTTTTTTGTTTAGTTTTTTTCTTTTCTTGCATAAATCAACCCAGACATCATATTCTCTCTCCGATAAAGCCACCAGATACTTTTGAAGTCCAATTTGTGTTTCCAATTTTGTGACTTTACCTTGTCACCATTTGTAGGCCCGTGATTGTAGAGATCCCCCATTTTGCAGCCCTGCGGGGAACAGAGAGAGAGCTGGTGATCTTGAGGAGCGAGACGGGGGAGAGCTGGAGGGAACACCACTGTGACTTCACCGAAGAGGAACTGAACCAGATACTTAACGGCATGGATGAAAGTACGGGATCTTATGTAGACGGGGATGCTAATCAAGGGTTGTTGATAGGGTTTGATATTTTACATCACGGCATTTTTTGATGCAAACAATGCATGAAAACACAGAAGAAGCCACAATACGATAACATTAAGCCATGAGGAACTAATGAATGAAGGAAAAACTGCAACACCTTCACACTTGAAACTGCATTCACCAAACTCCACACAATTCATTCAATATTTCTCCTCTTCACAGAACTTGATTCTCCTGAGGAGCTTGAAAAGAAAAGAATATGCCGCATCATCACCCGAGACTTCCCGCAGTATTTTGCGGTGGTGTCACGGATAAAGCAGGACAGTCATTTGATTGGACCAGAGGGCGGGGTCCTCAGTAGCACTCTCGTGCCCCAGGTCCAGGCTGTCTTCCCCGAGGGAGCCCTCACCAAGAAGATCAGAGTTGGGTTACAGGTGCGTACAGTGCATATTTCTTAGCCAGACACGAGTCAAATGTTCAAAGTTACGGCAACCGATAAAGTTATGTTGATGCGCATTACACGTTGTCCCAGGCTCAGCCCATTGATATCGAGGTGGTGAGAAAGATTCTGGGTAACAAAGCCACATTCAGCTCAATTGTCACATTGGAGCCAAGAAGGAGGAAGTTCCACAAGCCGATCACAATGACAATCCCCATTCCCAAGAGCTCCAACAGTGACGAGTCAAGTGGAGTGTACAGTGGGGAGACCCCCACCTTACGTTTGCTTTGTAGCATTACAGGTAAGAATCGGGAATAATCCATCAGCAAAATCAGCAAACAATAAAATGAATAAAAGCATTTTCAGCTATCACTAGTTTGTGGTAATGTAGGACAGTCAAAATAAATACTCAAAATGTTACCTCTGTATTCTAATGTTTTCCAATGCAATGTAAAATGACTTTGTCATTTGGGCCTTTTCCGTCAATGCATTATTGGATCCAGAAATCCTGTCATCATTTTTGTTTTCTATAAAAACAAAAAAAAAGTGAACAAATGTGACAGGCTGGGGAACAAATCATGGGTCTGTGTTTCAGGTGGAACGACTCCCGCCCAATGGGAGGACATAACCGGCTCCACGCCTCTCACCTTTGTTAACCAATGTGTGTCCTTCACCACAAACGTGTCGGCGAGGTAAATTATCCCTCTAAAGCAGGGGTCCCCAAACTTTTTCCTGTGAGGGCCACATCACTGAACATATCGTTTGACCTAGGGCCGCACGATTATGGGGGGGGGGGGGGAGTGCTACGTGCGTGCTACTCGCAGGTGAGCGACTGTTGCATCGTGCGCGCGGATCGGGGCGGAACACCGCCGTGCGCGATACAGAGAGCAGGGGAATTGAAAACGCGCGACCATGTAGTGACAGACATGACATGCCGGCGTGTAAATAAATTAAGCACAAGTACTCGTCCTTCAAGCTCTCGTCTCTCTGCTCTTCTACTTCTTCTACTCTTCTACTTCTACAGGGTGCGCGCATGACAGCTCTCATCTCGTTCGCCCCCTGGTGGTTGGCTGATTCAGGAACCGTTTGATTTGATATGTAGCAGAGCACGTATTTTAAACGTCAATATCGCAGACGATCATGCTCATTTAATCGTGGCAGCCAAAATCGTGATCGCAATTAAAATTCGATTAATTGTGCAGACTGAAAAAAAATCATAATGCGTCTCTGGTATTGTTCAGGGGGCCGGACCAAATGTGGAGGTGGGCCGTATCTGGCCCGCGGGCCGTAGTTTGGGGACCACTGCTCTAAAGTGTCCGTCACATCGAAGCTCAACACTTTCTTGATGTAGGTGATTTGACTAAATATGCCCTCATATTCCTAGGTTCTGGCTGATAGACTGCAGACAGGTCCAGGAGTCGGTTAGCTTTGGCTCTCAGCTGTACAGAGAAATCATCTGTGTTCCATACATGGCCAAGTTTGTCATCTTTGCCAAGACACTGGACCCCATTGAGGCCCGTCTGCGCTGTTTCTGCATGACGGACGACAAGATGGACAAGACCCTAGAGCAGCAAGAGAACTTCACTGAAGTTGCCCGGAGCCGAGATGTTGAGGTGAGGAATAAATAAGAAGAGGGGAGAGTGTGAGAAAGGATTTATGTAGGGTATAACGAAGAATAGAAGTGTGAGAAAGGATTTATGAAGGTTGTAAAGAAGGATAGAAGTGTGAGAAAGGATTCCTTGAGGATATAAAGAAGGATAGAAGTGTGATAAAGGGTTCCTCGAGGGTATAAAGACGGATAGAAGTGTGATAAAGGGTTCCTCGAGGATATAAAGACGGATAGAAGTGTGAGAAAGGGTTCCTCGAGGGTATAAAGACGGATAGAAGTGTGAGAAAGGGTTCCTCGAGGATATAAAGACGGATAGAAGTGTGAGAAAGGGTTCCTCGAGGGTATAAAGACGGATAGAAGTGTGATAAAGGGTTCCTCGAGGATATAAAGACGGATAGAAGTGTGAGAAAGGGTTCCTCGAGGGTATAAAGACGGATAGAAGTGTGAGAAAGGATTTATGAAGGTTGTAAAGAAGGATAGAAGTGTGAGAAAGGATTCCTTGAGGATATAAAGAAGGATAGAAGTGTGATAAAGGGTTCCTCGAGGGTATAAAGACGGATAGAAGTGTGAGAAAGGATTTATGAAGGTTGTAAAGAAGGATAGAAGTCTGAGAAAGGGTTCCTTGAGGGTATAAAGACGGATAGAAGTGTGAGAAAGGATTTATGAAGGTTGTAAAGAAGGATAGAAGTGTGAGAAAGGGTTCCTCGAGGATATAAAGACGGATAGAAGCATATTGTGGAATAAGTGCACTGGATAGTGAAGAGTGGGTGTCCGGGACTCAAAAAAAGGTTTGTGCAGACACTGCCTACCAACTGGTTCTTACTAATACATTTCATGTCCTTTAAAAATTCTGACAACACTGTTTGAGATTTGACGACTTTAACGGTTTGTTTATGTCAAGAAAACGTCTCTCATATCTCCACACAGGTGCTGGAAGGAAAACCCATATTTGCCGACTGCTTTGGAAATCTGGTGCCTCTAACCAAGAGCGGACAGCACCATGTCTTTAGCTTCTTTGCCTTCAAAGAGAACAGACTGGCCCTCTTCATCAAAGTATGACTCAACATTGGATAAAAATGTCTGACATTTCTACTTATTCACTCAGAGAATCAGAAACGATATCTGTATATGAAAATATATGTAATAATGGGCTTAATTGCTGTTTAATTATTGGACAGATTCGAGACACAGCACAGGAGCCATGTGGTCGCTTGTCCTTCACCAAGGAACCACGCACATATCGTACACTAAACCACAATGCTATCTGCAACCTTAACATCACTCTCCCAACATACTCAAAGGTTAGTTTTAATACTACTCAAGTTGTATTTACATAACAATAGTACATCACTTTTTGTTTCATTGTGTAACTGCATTGTTTCCTTTCTCTGTTTTATTCTTCTCTTCAGGAGTCTGATTCAGACCAAGATGCAGATGATGAGGTAAATGAAATGTACTTGTTATAGTACCCCCAACAAAGGAACAAATATGTCATAATTAGGTTGTAGCTAACTATGCTTTTTTTTTTATTTATTTTTTTTTTGCAGAGCGAGAGAAGTGACAAGAAATGTAAGCTGAACTTAAACATTTTTTGAATTTTGTGATTTATTTTCACAAATCTTTCAGAAATGGACCCATTAATTTGAGACATTTTGCAATCCATTTTTCAATGGTTGCTGTGTCTACTTAGGGTGCCACTATATACTTATTATATAAATATTTTGTACAACACAATCTAAATTGGAGTCACATCACTTGACATAAGATCATAAAGGTTGTAAAGTATTAGTTTAGAAATATTTACACCTGTATGGGCTAAGAAATGCACTGATTGATATATGTTACTTTCCATTTGGATTAACCCTGCTCTCTTATTTTGCTCTACTAACACTGTGTATTATGTTTGTTACTGAAAGCTATGCTATGGCTGATGTACTCTGCATTTCCCTCACTCCAAATCCCACTGACTTTCTCCCACCCATAACGTTTTCTATATAACCTTTTTCTTTTAATCAGAAATGAAGGTCAAAATAATACTTTTTATTCAAATCCACTTAAAATCACTTTGATTTTTAAGGTATTCATGCTAAGATTCCATCTTATCTTGAAAATAATTAATAATATGCAGTATGAAAAGTATTCATTTTGACCACTCATTTTCTCTCATCCCATTCATTTAACATTTTTACCAGTGGCATGCTGAGAAACTGTTAATATAAATAAATAATAAATATAAATAATTAAAATACATCATTTTGTTTGTTCTTTTTAAAGTGCGTTGATTTATTGCTGATTTATTTTTCATTATCACTCATTTTGTATAAATTTGGCCACTACTTTCATATCAACATTCCCGAGTTGCTTTCACTCGAGTTGCACTACAAATCAAATCCCTATTCACGTTTTTACATGATTGTTATTTTAAGTCACTACTTCTTGTCTGTAGGTGAACTAATAGTATAATAATGTCGCAAAACAGTAGTTAATTACCATATAACATCATTTACTTATTTGCAAGGAAAGTATTTTACTTTCCTTACAAATAGAAATTATTATAAACTTTAAAACTGACCATCTAGTAACCTGTAACAAAGACTATATTGCTTGATATTATTACCTTACTTTACACCCCCTTCTATTAAATACCCTATTATTTGTTTGTATTCAAAGTGAATTGTGCTTTCTGTTTTAAAACTTTAATGTTATAGGCAGGCATGACTCTTCATGTCAGCAACAATCTTGAGAAGTTTTGTTTGTCTGTTATCCTTACTTCCTGTCCATTTGTTCCATATGTAGACATCTCTGTTCTCTTTGGTTCTTTTATATTCTCTTAATATGTAGTGAAACAAATTATATTGATATTATTCTCGCCCATATTCTACCTGTTTTGTTACTCTTCCTGGCTTTGCTTATGCTGTTGCTGCTCTTCTCCCCTCCAAACTCTGGATCACTTTGTCATCTTCTTTTTGGTCTTCTTTTCAAGACTTCCTTATCCTCTGTCATTCTTCTCCATACTCTGTGAACTGAAGATGGATTTTTGATCGCATTGTCTTGATCACAGTTTTCTGATGTCTCTCTTCCCCACTTCATTTGTCCCTTATGTTCTTTACCCTTTTTGGTTATGCAACTCTTTCAATTGAAGATGATGAGTCTGAATCAACTGAGACATTCTCCCTGAGAACTAACCAACCTCTTGACCCTGCAACCCTTGCAAGCCCGGACCTTCTCTCAGACATGTCGGACGTCCGATCATCCGCTATTTTAACTGCAGAGCAAATTGAGCACTTATCATATGAAGAGAGAGCTGGAGGTAGAGGGATTCAAAGAAGTGGCATCAATGAAAGTAGACAGGTACAAGGACAAGTACAAGGACAGAATGCTACAAAAGAGAAATGGAGTTCACTCTCTGAGACTAGGTCCGTTGAAAAAAAGTATCCCCCTGTCGAAGAGCCAGTTTTCCAGGAGATTTGCATTGAGGGGACGACTTCAAGTAGATCTGCCACGGAGGTCAGAGACATGACAGGCATGGTCGCACAACTCAGCCTCGACATGGAACAATACCTTGAGGAGAGATCTGTAGTGACATGTAGTTCTCTAGAAGACCTTGTCCAAGATAAATTTGATCAGGTTATTGTAAAGCGTGATGGCAAACGGCGTCCACCAGACATCAAGAAACCTATTAGAAAGAAACTTAGAGACAGAGAGCGTTCTGGATGTAGTAGCTCTGAGGGTGAGCTGGAAAGGATGAGCTCTGAAGAGTCTTTAGATGGCGATGTTGTTCTTAAGGAGAGTGCTCTTTTACCCACCACAGTCATGGATCCTCCAGCTTCTCCTTCAGTGGTTGAGACACCTATAGGATCAATAAAGGAAAGGCTTAAAGCTTTACAGAACAAAGCTGAAGAGGAGGGGGTGAACAAAGATACTCAGGCAAAATATTCTATTGCCAAAAGGAAGAATGAGGAAAACATGCCAGAACTTCCCAGAGTTCCCAAGTCCCCTAAATCCCCCAGATCTCAGACGGAGAGATTAGAGGAGACTATGTCTGTTAAGGAACTGATGAACGCATTTCAGACTGGACAGGACCCTTCAAAAAGTAAAGCTGGCCTTTTTGAGCACAAAGCAGTGGCTTCTTCTTGTATTTCAACATTGATATCTGAATCAGGAGATTCTGATCAGATACAGAGGACAGAACAAAGTCTTATGCAGGAGCCAAACTCCCAAACTCAGAGGTTCAAAAATGTCAATCAAGAGAGGGATATCAACAAATCTGACAAAACAGATGTAGATGATCAACCTGTAAGCTTAATTAACTATAACTCAGAGGAATCACAGTTAATGTCACACAGTGCTTCTTTTGGTAAGACAGTAAAATTTGCTGATACAATTCAATGTGACGACAGAAGTGTTAGCCCACAGACAGAGGTGCCAGAAAAGGAGACTATGTCTGTGAAGGAGCTGATGAAAGCATTCGGGACAGGGCATGATCCCTCAAAAACCAAAGCTGGTGTGTCTCCTTGCATTTCAACAACGATATCTGAATCAGGAGATTCTGAAGAGATAAACACCATTAACCAAAATGCTCTGCAAGAGCCAAAATCCCAAATCCAAACTCAGAACCTCACCATTTTCTATCAACAGAGTGATGTCAAGAAATGTGACGAAACAGACACAGAGGATCAGCCAGTAAGCCTTATCAGAGATAACTCAAAGAAATCCCTATTAATTTCAGATAGTGCTTCTTTTGGAAAGATGGTAACATTTGCTGATACAGTTCAATGTGATGAGAGAAGTGTTAGCCCACAGAGAGAGACTTCAGAGTTGTCAGAGAAGGAGACTTTGTCAGTTAAGCAGCTGATGAAAGCATTCCAGTCTGGGCATGATCCCTCAAAAAATAAAGCTGGGCTTTATGAACATGAAGCTGTTGCTTCTTCTTGTATTTCAACATTGATATCTGAATCAGGAGATTCTGAAGAGATGCAGATGTCTGAGCAAGGTGCTACACAGAAGCCAGAATCCCAAACTCAGAATCTCACAAGTTTCCACCAACATAGTGATGGCAAGGAATGTTATACAACAGACTTAAGGGATCGACCAGTAAGCTTAAGCAGAGATAACTCTGAAGAATTACAGTGCGAGTTAGATTGTTCTTCTTTTGGAAAGACAGTAACATTTGCTGATACAATTCAGTGTGACAGTGAAAATGTTAGCCAACCGAGAGAGGCATCAGAGTTGTCAGAGAAGGAAAGTGTGTCTGTTAAAGACCTGATGAAAGCCTTCCAGACTGGGCATGATCCCTCAGAATCTCAAGCTGGAATTTATGAACACAATGTTATGGTTTCTTCCATTTCAACATTGATATCTGAATCAGGAAATTCTGAAGAGATACATATGACTGAGCAAAGTCCTATGCAGGAGTCAAAGTCACAAACCCAAACACAGAGCGTCACTATTGTCTATCAAGAGAGTGATGTCAAGAAATTTGACAAAACAGTCTTAGAGGATCGACCAGTAAGCTTAATCCCAGATGACTCTGAGGAGTCACAGTTCATTTCAGATGGCGCTCATTTTGGAAAGACAGTAACATTTTCTGATACAGTTCAGTGTGAGGATGGAGGCGTTATCCCACAGAGAGAGGCATCAGAGTTGTCAGAGAAAGAGACTACATCTGTTAAGGAGCTGATGAAAGCATTCCAGACTGGACAGGACCCTTTTAAAAGTAAAGCTGGTTTGGGTGAACACAATGCCAGTGCTTCTTCGTGTATTTCAACACTGATATCTGAATCAGTGGGTCCTGAAGAAATACAGATGACTCAACACAGTCCCACACAGGAGCCTAAATCGCAATCCCAAATACAGAATGTCACAATTTTCCATCCCCAAAGTGATATCGACATATGTGGAACATTGGATATAGAGGCTCAAACAATAAACTTAATGAGCGATAACTCTGAAGAATTACAGATCATTTCAGATATTGCTTATTTTGGAGAAACAATAGAAATTGATGATACAATTCAGTTTGATGATGTAAGGGGTTGCCCTCAGAGAGAAGAGCCAGAGTTGTCAGGAAAGGGCAGGGGCAGGATGCAGTTAGAGGAACCGGTCATAGGCACTGGTAGGAGTTTATCTGAAGACCTACAGATCAGCCCTGATCGCCGACCTTCTGAGGACTTCAGTGCTGATATAAAGGCTGAGCTGGAAGACAGTCCTGAGTACCAGCTTTTCAAGCAGACTTCAACAGCTGAAGATGTAAGCAATCAGCTGGAGGCACCTGAGGAGGAAACCATGGCTGATTTTGACACAAATCCAGCTTCCATCTCCAGTCCCTGTATAAAAAGTTATTTTGGGGAAGCTTCTCTTCTTGAGAATCAAATGAAAGATGATGATCTAAGTTCTGAGAGTCCCAAGCATGAAGGTATTGCTGAATCCTCAAACCCGAGTGTTGATATTAGAACCCCTCGTTCCAGCTCAGAGGAGAGCGAGAATTCTGAAGGACTCACAGTGACTGATCAAATGACGAATGAAATGTTTACTTCCACTACTAGGAGAAAGGAAAACTACGTCATACTTTCACAGGAGGAGAGACTTCATAAAGCAAGCAAAGAAAGCACAACAATTGATCATGGAAGCAAAATATCCTTTGCACAAACTGACACTGAAGTAACAGAGGTCAAAATCGGGGAGACACAACTTCAAGAAGTCCACATTGAGAGGAACACATCTAGCCAGGCATCCACTGCAGTAAAGGATATGTCAGGGATGTTGTCCTTAATGAGCAGTGAGTTGGATCAGTATCTAAAAGCTTGGCCTGTGGCACGTCAGCCACCAGGAGAGGATATTGTTCAGGAGAAATTTGAACAAACAATTCTAATAAAAGACAAAGATAAAGAAAATCTTGCATTTGTCACTGATGAAAATAACGGAGCAACAGCTGGTGGCAAAACAAAAGAAATAGATCATGCTCAGACAGAAGAACATCCAATTACATGGGGAGGTGAAGAAGAGAGTGAATTTGAAGAATTTGAAGAAGTAAACAATACATCAGGGTTGTTGTCAGTCAACGACTGGAATCAGTATGAAGAGGCTATGCCTGTGGCTAGTCGAACAATAAAGGAAGATGATGTGCAGGAAAAATGTGAAACTTTCACTGATGAAAATAAAGGAGTGACAGTAGATGGCACAATACAAGAAACAGATTGCACAGCAGTGGAATGTAAGGTCATGAGGAAAGGTGAAGAAATGGTGAGGGAATTTGGAGAAACCAAAGCAAACTTGATTGAAGAACTCCCAATGAAGGAAGAGTGGGTAGAGAGAAAGGCTTCATATCAGCCATCTTCAAACCTAAAAGACATGTCAGGCATGCAATCAGTGCTTAACAGTGACTTAGACAGGTACCTCGAGGACAGGCCAGTGAAATTCACGCCTCCAGAAGAGGACGTTATCCAGGAGAAATTTGAAGAAGTTAATCTCACCAAAATCCATAAATCCTCCAGGGAGGAGCAAACAATAACAACATGTGAAAAAACCCAAAGAGTAGCTGGTTTTGCTTTGCAGGATAATATAAGTGGAGAGACATATGAACCGAGTGGTGTGGTTGAACTCAAAGAACTTACACCAAGTTCTTTACTGGAGACATCATCCCAAGAAGTTTGCATCAAGAGAAAGATAGGCCATGAACCATCTACAACTGAGAGGGATATGTCAGGCATGTTGTCACTTCTCAGTAGTGACTTGGATCAACATCTTGAGGAAAGGCCAGCGGCAATGCAATGCCACCCAGAAGAAGATGATCTAGTCCTTGAGTGCTACAAACAAGTTAGGCTGACAAGCAGTGATTTAAACAATGAGATAGATGTAGAGGCCAATGAACATATGCACGCAGACGTAATTGGAGTCACAGAATTGTCACCAAGTTCTGAATTGGAGACGCCATTCCAAGAAGTTTGCATGGAGAGAAAGTCCCAGCAACAACAGTCTGCAACTGAGACGGATATGTCAGGCATGTTGTCACTGCTCAGTACTGACTTAGATCAGTACTTAAAGGAAAAGCCAGTGGCAATTCAACTCCACCCAGAAGAGCATCGAGTCCATGAGAGCTGCAAAGAAGTTTTTCTGACAAGCAGTCATTTGGAGGATAAGATAGATGTAGAGGCAAAGGAACACCTACAGACCAAAGCAGTTGGAGTCACAGAATTGTCAACAAGTTCTGTATTGGAGACACCATTGCAAGATGTTTGCATGGAGAGAAAGTCCCAGCAACAACAGTCTGCAACTGAGACGGATATGTCAGGCATGTTGTCACTGCTCAGTACTGACTTAGATCAGTGCTTAAAGGAAAGGCCAGTGGCAATTCAACTCCACCCAGAAGAGCATCTAGTCCATGAGAGCTGCAAAGAAGTTTTTCTGACAAGCAGTCATTTGGAGGATAAGATAGATGTAGAGGCAAAGGAACACCTACAGACCAACGCAGTTGGAGTCACAGAATTGTCAACAAGTTCTGTATTGGAGACACCATTGCAAGATGTTTGCATGGAGAGAAAGTCCCAGCAACAACAGTCTGCAACTGAGAGGGATATGTCAGGCATGTTGTCACTGCTCAGTACTGACTTAAATCAGTACTTAAAGGAAAAGCCAGTGGTGATACATTGCCAGTCAAAAGAGGAGGTAGTCCATGAAAGCTTTGAAGAAGTTATACTTACAAAAGACACTAACAGAGAAACTCTTTCATTCTCCCCTGAACATAAGATGATGTCACAAGATAAAAATGCAGACTTTGTGAACCTCAATAAAAAGGGAGCTATAGAGAGTGGATGGCAGATAAGTTCCCATGAAGATGAAAGACTGAAGAGTTTTTCATCTGAGGAGGGTGAGGCGAAAAACTCACCATGTGCAGCGTCGCATTTTAATGACTCAACTGAAGGGGCAGTGGGCATTACAAAGCCATATGTGACAATGGATGACCCGAACAATGATCAAAAAGATGTTGTTGCTGATTCAATTCTCAAAATACATGATTTCCTGCAACTACCAAATAGGTCTGACACGTTACAACGACCGGACAATTTGGTGAACCTAAACACTGTGCTTTCTGGTGACCCAGCTAAAGAGCTATGTCATCAAGACTCGTTAGAGTCAAGTCCTCTCATGGAGGATGGATCTTCAAACAAATCCCCTGATTCAATTGAGCCAAGCCCGACCGGAGAATCCCCTAGTCCAGACTCTCTTGAGGGAAGTCCCACTCAATCAAAGGATACAGAACTTAAGATGCTAGCCAAGACAGCTGTGTACGAGGATTATGCCTCCCAGCTGAAAGCATGTTATTCTTCTGACCAAAGTATTTACAGGGATGAAAGTGAGCAAGAAGAGCAAGGAAATGACTATGGGATCATCCAAAAGGGAGGTGAGATAAATGACCTACATTCCTTCTCAGCAAAGACAGTGACCGATGGCAGTATGTATTCCGACACCAAAATATGTGACAGTGAGAATCTTCACTTGCTCATAAGGAAAGACTCTCTCGATGCAGATGATAGTGAGGATGGTACCACCAATAAACAGTTCACCCCAGAAGAAGAGATGTTTAAAATGGCTGCAAAGATCAAAACATATGAGGAGATGGAACAGGAGGCTAAAATAAAGAGAGACAAATCAGAGACAGATGATCTCAGAAACGACAAGCCAGATCTAAAAGATTTTGCACAGCTTGAAGCTGAGAAACAGGTTCATCTTTGTCCTGCAAAGGACAGAAACCCACCAGATGAAACACGTGTTCAAACATCAGGTAATGAGAGAACCCCTGATCCATTTCGGTTTCAAGAGGGGAAGCTTTTTGAAATGACCAGAGGGGGAGCTATTGATATGACAAGAAGAAGCTTTGATGAAGGGGAAGGATATGCATTTTTTCATATAGGGGAACATCAAGTTGATGAAGTTGTGCAAGATGAGACTGAGGAATGTCAAACAAAGTATTTAGCTTTAGAGAATAGTGATTATACTACAGATACAACCCTTGAAGAGATCCCCAAATCATATCTGACTCATGGTGCCAATGACACAATTCCTACTCCCAAACCCAGAATTCTCGTCAACCCCTCAAGTGACAAGTCACAAAGAGAGTTGACACTTTCTGAAGCTGATCTTGGCAGCTCCGTAGAGGTTCAGCTTGGTTCCCCCAGTGCTTTGGAGAGACTAACCAACATTCAAAGTGAGGTCGAAAACTTTGAAAGCCTTGGTCTAGGCTACCTAGACTCTACCATAGCTGACCTTCAATCAGACACATCCACAGTTGCCCATTCAGCATACTCAGAGCAGAGCCATGATTCCTCAGACTCCTCTCCTGATGATGAGGAGGAGGAGGAGGAAGATGAAGAAGACCAGTGCTCAGTTATAGAGATGTCCTTTGCACAGCCTGGGATCCCAGCATATCATCAGGATTCACCCCCATCTTTGGAAATGACTATGAAAGACTCACAGAAATCTCAGCTTGATCAGGTTCAAAGAAAAGCAGAAAAAAGCTCAACTTTGGATCGGAGGACTAGATCTGAGGCTGATAGTGGCACAAGTAAAGCCTCTAATAAAGACTGTAGGAGTTATTCTGACAGTAGTGAACCCACTGATAAATCCAACCTTTCTCCATTCAAACTTTCTGTCACGATGCAACAGAAACCTCCAGCTCAGGCAATCTCCTCCTCTCGCCAAAGGAAAGAAATCCAACTCTCTATGACAACTGAAACATCGGTTAGGTCATCTTTGGATGCTGATTATATAAGCAGCGCTAGTCACAGGAGTCCAGAATCTGTTATCTCCACATATGACATTGCGGTCTCACACAGTACTGATTCAGAGGTCAACCCGTTGTCAGGTGTGCAACCATCTTCTGGGAGAGAAGATGTATTTCAATCCATGCCTGCCTGCGATGCTACGGTGGAAACTCAGATGCAGAGAATCTTCGATGAGCCAGCTCCAGACTGTACGCCAGGTATGGCCAGAACTGCGTGAGCTTTTGCTTTCCTATTTCTTCACCTTGGCAGCAAGAGCCTTTTCCTCTTCCTAAGAACGTAATGCCACCATTAGTCATTATTGTGTGGTTTTCACTTGTTGTGATTTGTCTTGTCCCATCTTTCATTGTGTTTTTGTATTTTGTGCGTGTCCATGTGTGTGTGTGTGTGTGTGTGTGTGTGTGTGTGTGTGTGTGTGTGTGTGTGTGTGTGTGTGTTGTGGTGTTTTGCATGTTGGTAAGTCACTTTCCCATCTGTGTTTGTGTATATGCAATCTCAAGATTGAATGGCCATGTTGTTAAAGAAGTTGTAGCTTTAACAATTTGGATGCAGACTTCCATCATTGTATTGGGATCCGCTCTACTAATACGGCTTTACTAATATTAGCATCCACATCGCTTAATAAGCACAATAATATCAATGCTTACACTAATGATTAAAAACATGATGTACTAATTGTGACCAAATAATCATAGTCTGTAAACAAGTCAACTCCTCAATGACAAATCCAACCTTCGTGTTATCATCCATGTAAACATCACAGACCCACATTTCATTTGAGAGTATTACAGCCCATAACATAGAATCTTCAGGAAATAACATTGTAGAGCTACACTTATACAGTATATTACCATTGGTACCTGCAATGTGAAAAAAACATTACTTTGAGATATATAGGTAATGATATTCTATGCTTTCAACTGTTGACCATGATATTAAAATGTAATGTTTGGCTCTGATGGCATTTTTTAGTGGATTGGCAGGATGATGCTGACAGGAAAGAGGAGACATTGGCTATCGTTTCAGATCTTCTTGGCTTCAGCTGGACTGGTAAGCTGTCAAACAATGCAATCGTTCTTCAAGTATTTAGTATGAATTGGAACTGTTTATATGTTCGCAGAACTGGGGGAATAGCTACAAATTATTCCATGTTCTAGTTCAAGAACACATATTGTCGTTAATTTTTTTTAAACTTTTTAATCCCTTGTTTTGTTACCCATCACTCTAGAACTGGCAAGAGAACTGGAATTCAGTGAGGTTGAGATCCAATTAGTGAGAACAGAGAATCCTAATTCCCTCCAAGAGCAGAGCCATGCCTTGCTGCAGCGCTGGGTTGAGCGAGAAGGCAAACATGCCACAGGTACATTGCTTGTAGGTCTGACAGATTTGAATCGACATTTTTCTAGTATTTGTTGGAAGATACTTAATGCTCTATTAGCTTTTTACTTTCATACACTCCAGGTAATATATGAGAACACGTTTGCAATTTTTAAATGATTTAATTGTTGTGTTTATTGAATGCTTTTCTTAACAGTATATTAATGATTGATAAATCCTTCCACAGAGGATTCACTGATTAAGAGACTAACCAAGATCAACCGCATGGACATCGTCCATCTTATTGAAACCCAGATGAACAAGTCAGTTCAAGAGCAGACATCTAGAACTTATGCAGAGATAGAGAAGACACTGGATCACAGTGAAGGTAGTAACATCTCCAACCACTCAACTCAGCAAACAGTTTGAAAGCTCTATCGAACACCAGGCTGTATTTGTGTGTCTGCTAGCACTCTTATATATCATGTGTGTTTTTCAGTGTCAGTAGCCCTATCTTCAGTGCAAGATGATGCAGACAGCCCCAGAGTTGTGAGAAGGGTTGAGTCTGACCGCAGACCACCCCCAGCTGTTTCTGAGGAGGACCTCTCAGTTGCTTCCCTACTGGATATTCCTTCCTGGGCAGAGCCTGTTGGATACACCCACTCAGAGAGCATGCATGGTGACCTGTTGGAGGACCTCGAGATCCCACAGTAAATTATTGATTTGAAATTATTCCTGAATCTGCAACACACATTAGCAGCATAATATAGTGCCACATCATTTGACGTGCTTCAACTGACAGCCATGGCACATACCAGACACGCAATATAGGCATGAAGACAAAAATACACAAACCATGTTGACGCTGGGAAATAAAACAGTGTCATATCCTGACACAAGGAGGTTGCAGATATTTGCCCCGTGCCCATTGTTTATGGGTGTTGCCCTTTAGTCTTGTTAGATTAGAGCTTTGACATATCACATTCATCCAAGTCATATTTTGTGACCTAGCCTTCCTCTTGTGTTACAGTGAATTGAACCCTAACCTGTGGACCTCTGAGGATGTAATTACAGAGGAAACTACAAGTTACGACAACTTGGATGAGCAAGTAAGTATGCTTGCGACTTCAAAAGAAGCAGCACTCGGGAGCCAAGTAACTCAGGTTTTTGACCCCAAAGTGAAAGACCAGCAAGAGTGCTGCAGTGTTGAAGTTCATGCCACCATGCAGTACCAAAATGGCACTCAGTGCCAAGTCAAAGATGACTCCAGCCAATCCTTACCATTGAAGCAGTGTGGTTGTGGGGATGAGCAAGGGCAATCACCTGCAGTTCTGAAGTTACCATCATCTATATCTTTCAAAGACTTTGGTTTGAGCCTATCAGAGTCAGACCAAGCTGAGACTGACTTCAGTGAGATTTGTGATGAGTTTGTCTATACACCGCAGTATACAGACGCAGCTAAAACCATTGTCAGAAGAATTTCTGACAACCCTAGCCTGTTCCACCAATCAACTCTGGCCATGACTGAAGATGACATAGATGTAGCTCAAAAAAGCAAGCTCTCTCTGAAGTGTACTGATGAGATCACAGCAGAAGTACTGTCTGGTCATGACAAGATACCGCAGGCTTTAGGTGTGAACATGGACTTTAAACCCTTCAAGTCAAGCAAGAAAGAAAATACGAAATCCCAAGTCTACAGTGATGGGTATCCGGAAAACATGCCCTTCATTGATGATTTGATTGAACCCATTATTGCTACAGCCAAGTACAGCATGGTGAAACCATTCAAAATGAAGATACCAAAGACCAATTTGCCACACAGTCTGACAAGTGGCCCTGCTCACATGGCTTGTGACTCAACTGATATCAACCATCTTGCACAACAGTCACCTAAGAAAGATGTGACATTACGTTGCACTTTTATAGAGAACAGCCCTTTGACCCCTGATTCTTTGGCAAATAAGAAGCAACGTGGCTCATTTTCACATATTGAAGAAAGGGGTCTATTCCCTGTAGAGGCATGGATATTAAATGACCCCATAGCTAGACCGACGTCCCCTGAATCTTTAATGTCATTCAGTTGTTCTAGGGCAATGTCACCTGACTCTCCTCTGGGGAAAAAAAGGGTCTTACCTGCAGAAAGTTCAAGTATGTTGGATGGCAGCCGGGCACTCTCTCCAAGGTCTGATCCTTGTAGTTTACAAGATATTACCAATAATTTCACTGAAAATGAATTGGACCTCATTCAATCAAATAAAAATGAATGGGCACCACTCTTTGGTTTGAAAGATTCTGCCACACACTCAATTTGTTCAGAGTCATTTGAGTATTGGAATGACTATAGGCCACTATCCCCTGACTCTCAAGTACCTACATATAGTTTACCTATACCGGAAGGTGTACAGATAAAGAGAGATTTTAGAGCATTGTCATCTGTGATATCAGATATTGAATCTGATGAGTTTTTAGAAAGGGATTGCCGACCATTCTCACCAGAATCACAGACTTCTCAGTGCAGTTTCTCATTTCTTGAACTCTTGCTCTCAGAACCTATACGCACCCAACTTATGAGTCAATACTGTGATTATTATTTAGTATATTCAGGAGGGAATCCACCCTCAGCACTACTGACCTTAGCTTCTTACACTACAGTCTACAAGGAACTGGATCAGGGGAGCCATTTGACACCACAATTAGTAGCTTCAGATCACTTGCAATATTCTATGAATGCTCCTTCATCACCTCTTAATGAATGGTTGGATGAAAAAAGCACAGATGCACCAGATGTATTGACATTTCATGCAAAAGCTGAAGAAAGGGCATCTCTGTTAACAACTGCTATTTCAACAGCAAAATATCTTACACATGCAGATGTCAAAAATACCCATATTGCAGATTCAGGCTGTTCGAGTCGAACAGAAAAGTCATTTCAGCTAAGGCCGCTGACATCTGAAGCACCAAAACAACAGAAGGAAAGTAGTCAATCTTTCCTTGATTACTGGTTTTGTAAGTTTGAACCACAATTCCCTGAATACTTGTCATCACAAGGTCAGTCACATAATGATTTAACAAACATTACACAAAACACCTTACAACACAATGAAATGCAAGATTGCATGAATTTTGATTGGGTGGAAGATTCATCCAAAAGAAACTCATGTTCAGATCACAAAACAGAACAATATGTAGAAACTGATCATGCGCTCAAGCAACTACCTACATCCAAACCAATTGTCTTTAACTTGGTAAAGAGACCAAAATACATTTTAGTGTTTACAAATAACATTGTTTCAATGTCAAACACAGAGAGGACGTTAATTAGGGCTGAAAACAGAGAAGGCAATTGTACATATGAAGATGGCTTGAAAATATTAGGAAGGCAGTCTCATAAATCCCAAACATTTTTGGGAGAACCATGTAAGGATTTATTCCTTGAAAACAAATTGGATGAAACAAAACAGGATCCTCCAAAGTCTGCATTTTCCCCTGACCTAAGCGCATCCTCCCCAGAATCTGTGGCATCAGATGAGCAGTGTTCTTTGTCTTCTCGCATGACATTTGGTGCAATGAAGAGTCAACATTGTAACTATTACTTACAGTACTCTGAAAGTAGACCAGTATCACCTCTTTCAACACTGTCTGATGTTGAGTATTCCGGATTTTGTCTCGAGGAATTGTTTGACGACAACAGACCAGATTCCCCAGATTCATTTACTTTACAAGTTGACGCTAAACACGCAAGTGTAAATGTAACTGCGTCCCCACCAATAGTCACTGCAAGACCTTTTACATATGCAGATGTTGTGCGGGGCATTAAACATGAGAGACAAGCAGACGCTTCATTGATTTGCAAACCATTAGAGTTAATGCTTATCCACCGTCCATCAGTGTCGTCACACATGGAGTCCACTCCCACCTTTATTGAGGATTGGCTCACCAATGTAAGACCACTGTCTCCCGAGTCAATGGCATCTCAAAGTGATGATAGGCCCCTGTCTCCTGATTCACCTGTTCCTCAGTTTGAAACTTCTCAAATCTGTTACGAAGTGGAACTGTCTCGGCACCTGTCGTTTACACCACAATCAATATTTTCAGACTGGGAAGGGACTGATTTGTGTCTGGAAACCCTGTTTGATGAAACCAGACCAGAGTCCCCACAGTCAGCTTCATCAGACTTTGAACATGATCAATTATTTAGTAGCAGGGCGTTGTCCCCAGAATCTGTGTCTTCCGATTTGGACTTTTTTCTCCTTCAGGACTGGTTGGCAGACTTTAGAGCGTCCTCCCCAGAATCTGTGGTTTCAGTAGAGCAGCAGTCTTTTTCTACATACATGACATTTAACAAGATGAAGAGTCAACATTGTAACTATTACTTACAGTACTCTGAATGTAGACCAGTATCACCTCTTTCAACTTTGTCTGATGTTGAGTATTCCGGATTTTGTCTCGAGGAATTGTTTGACGACAACAGACCAGATTCCCCAGATTCATTTACTTCGCAAGTTGATGCTAAACACGCAAGTGTAAATGTAACTGCGTCCCCACCATTGGCCACTGCAAGACCTTCTACATATGCAGATGTTGTGCGGGGCATCACACATGAAAGACAAGCAGACGCTTCTTTGGTTTGCAAACCATTTGACTTCACGCTTATCCACCGTCCATCAGTGTCGTCACACATGGAGTCCACTCCCACCTTTATTGAGGATTGGCTCACCAATGTAAGACCACTGTCTCCCGAGTCAATGGCGTCTCAAAGTGATGATAGGCCCCTGTCTCCTGATTCACCTGTTCCTCAGTTTGAATCTTCTCAAATCTGTTACGAGGTGGAACTGTCTCGGCACCTGTCGTTTACACCACAGTCAATATTTTCAGACTGGGAAGGGACTGATTTGTGTCTGGAAACCCTGTTTGATGAAACCAGACCAGAGTCCCCACAGTCAACTTCATCAGACTTTGACGTTGAAGAATTATTTACGAGCAGGGCATTGTCCCCAGAATCTGTTTCTCCCGATCTAGACTTTTTGCTCCTGCAGGACTGGTTAGCAGACTTTAGAGCATCCTCCACAGAATCTGTGGCGTCTCAAAGTCAACATAGGCCCCTCTCTCCTGATTCACCTGTTCCTCAGTTCCTATCTTCCCAAATCGGTTACAAAGTGGAACTGTCCAGGCACCTGTCGTTTACACCACAATCAATATTTTCAGACTGGGAAGACACAGATTTGTGTCTGGAAACCCTGTTTGATGAAAACAGACCAGAGTCCCCACAGTCAGCTTCATCAGACTTTGAACTTGATCAATTATTTAGTAGCAGGGCGTTGTCCCCAGAATCTGTGTCTCCCGATTTGGACTTTTTGCTCCTTCAGGACTGGTTGGTAGACTTTAGAGCGTCCTCCCCAGAATCTGTGGTTTCAGTTGAGCAGCAGTTTTCTTCACTGCGCATGACAATTGGCCAGA
Source organism: Pholis gunnellus (assembly GCF_910591455.1). NCBI lineage: Eukaryota > Metazoa > Chordata > Actinopteri > Perciformes > Pholidae > Pholis > Pholis gunnellus. Next base: position 24,275,970 of record NC_136531.1, read on the forward strand.
TAAAGAGTCAACATTGTAACTATTACTTACAGTACTCTGAATGTAGACCAGTATCACCTCTTTCAACACTGTCTGATGTTGAGTATTCCGGATTTGGTCTCGAGGAATTGTTTGACGACAACAGACCAGATTCACTTACTTTACAAGTTGACAGGAAACACACAAGTGTAAATGTAACTGCGTCCCCACCATTGGTCACTGCAAGACCTTTTACATATGCAGATGTTGTGCGGGGCATCACACATGAAAGACAAGCAGACACTTCTTTGGTTTGCAAACCATTTGACTTCACGCTTATCCAGCGTCCATCAGTGTCATCACACATGGAGTTCACACACTCCGCCATTGAGGATTGGCTCACCAATGTAAGACCACTGTCTCCCGAGTCAGTGGTGTCTCAAAGTGATGATTGGCCCCTCTCTCCTGATTCACCTGTTCCTCAGTTTGAAACTTCTCAAATCTGTTACGAAATGGAACTGTCAAGGCACCTGTCCTTTACACCACAATCAATATTTTCAGACTGGGAAGGGACTGATATGTGTCTGGAAACCCTGTTTTATGAAATCAGACCAGAGTCCCCACAGTCAACTTCATCAGACTTTGACATTGAAGAATTATTTACGAGCAGGGCATTGTCCCCAGAATCTGTGTCTTCCGATTTTGACTTTTTGTTCCTGCAGGACTGGTTGGTAGACTTTAGGGCTTCCTCCTCACATTCTGTAGCATCTCAAAGTCAACATAGGCCCCTGTCTCCTGATTCACCTGTTCCTCAGTTCCTATCTTCCCAAATCGGTTACGAAATGGAACTGTCCAGGCACATGTCGTTTACACCACAATCAATATTTTCAGACTGGGAAGACACAGATTTGTGTCTGGAAACCCTGTTTGATGAAACCAGACCAGAGTCCCCACAGTCAGCTTCATCAGACTTTGAACATGATCAATTATTTAGTAGCAGGGCGTTGTCCCCAGAATCTGTGTCTTCCGATTTGGACTTTTTGCTCCTTCAGGACTGGTTGGCAGACTTTAGAGCGTCCTCCCCAGAATCTGTGGTTTCAGTAGAGCAGCAGTTTTCTTCACTGCGCATGACAATTGGTCAGATAAAGAGTCAACATTGTAACTATTACTTACAGTACTCTGAATGTAGACCAGTATCACCTCTTTCAACACTGTCTGATGTTGAGTATTCCGGATTTTGTCTCGAGGAATTGTTTGACGACAACAGACCAGATTCCCCAGATTCACTTACTTTACAAGTTGACAGGAAACACGCAAGTGTAAATGTAACTGCATCCCCACCATTGGTCACTGCAAGACCTTCTACATATGCAGATGTTGTGCGGGGCATCACACATGAAAGACAAGCAGACGCTTCTTTGGTTTGCAAACCATTTGACTTCACGCTTATCCAGCGTCCATCAGTGTCATCACACATGGAGTTCACTAACTCCGCCATTGAGGATTGGCTCACCAATGTAAGACCACTGTCTCCCGAGTCAGTGGTGTCTCAAAGTGATGATAGGCCCCTCTCACCTGATTCACCTGTTCCTCAGTTTGAATCTTCTCAAATCTGTTACGAGGTGGAACTGTCTCGGCACCTGTCGTTTACACCACAGTCAATATTTTCAGACTGGGAAGGGACTGATTTGTGTCTGGAAACCCTGTTTGATGAAACCAGACCAGAGTCCCCACAGTCAACTTCATCAGACTTTGACGTTGAAGAATTATTTACGAGCAGGGCATTGTCCCCAGAATCTGTTTCTCCCGATCTAGACTTTTTGCTCCTGCAGGACTGGTTAGCAGACTTTAGAGCATCCTCCACAGAATCTGTGGCGTCTCAAAGTCAACATAGGCCCCTCTCTCCTGATTCACCTGTTCCTCAGTTCCTATCTTCCCAAATCGGTTACAAAGTGGAACTGTCCAGGCACCTGTCGTTTACACCACAATCAATATTTTCAGACTGGGAAGACACAGATTTGTGTCTGGAAACCCTGTTTGATGAAAACAGACCAGAGTCCCCACAGTCAGCTTCATCAGACTTTGAACTTGATCAATTATTTAGTAGCAGGGCGTTGTCCCCAGAATCTGTGTCTCCCGATTTGGACTTTTTGCTCCTTCAGGACTGGTTGGTAGACTTTAGAGCGTCCTCCCCAGAATCTGTGGTTTCAGTTGAGCAGCAGTTTTCTTCACTGCGCATGACAATTGGCCAGATAAAGAGTCAACATTGTAACTATTACTTACAGTACTCTGAATGTAGACCAGTATCACCTCTTTCAACACTGTCTGATGTTGAGTATTCCGGATTTGGTCTCGAGGAATTGTTTGACGACAACAGACCAGATTCACTTACTTTACAAGTTGACAGGAAACACACAAGTGTAAATGTAACTGCGTCCCCACCATTGGTCACTGCAAGACCTTTTACATATGCAGATGTTGTGCGGGGCATCACACATGAAAGACAAGCAGACACTTCTTTGGTTTGCAAACCATTTGACTTCACGCTTATCCAGCGTCCATCAGTGTCATCACACATGGAGTTCACTAACTCCGCCATTGAGGATTGGCTCACCAATGTAAGACCACTGTCTCCCGAGTCAGTGGTGTCTCAAAGTGATGATAGGCCCCTCTCTCCTGATTCACCTGTTCCTCAGTTTGAAACTTCTCAAATCTGTTACGAAATGGAACTGTCAAGGCACCTGTCCTTTACACCACAATCAATATTTTCAGACTGGGAAGGGACTGATATGTGTCTGGAAACCCTGTTTGATGAAATCAGACCAGAGTCCCCACAGTCAACTTCATCAGACTTTGACATTGAAGAATTATTTACGAGCAGGGCATTGTCCCCAGAATCTGTGTCTTCCGATTTTGACTTTTTGTTCCTGCAGGACTGGTTAGCAGACTTTAGAGCTTCCTCCTCACATTCTGTAGCATCTCAAAGTCAACATAGGCCCCTTTCTCCTGATTCACCTGTTCCTCAGTTCCTATCTTCCCAAATCGGTTACGAAATGGAACTGTCCAGGCACATGTCGTTTACACCACAATCAATATTTTCAGACTGGGAAGACACAGATTTGTGTCTGGAAACCCTGTTTGATGAAACTAGACCAGAGTCCCCACAGTCAGCTTCATCAGACTTTGAACATGATCAATTATTTAGTAGCAGGGCGTTGTCCCCAGAATCTGTGTCTTCCGATTTGGACTTTTTGCTCCTTCAGGACTGGTTGGCAGACTTTAGAGCGTCCTCCCCAGAATCTGTGGTTTCAGTAGAGCAGCAGTCTTTTTCTACATACATGACATTTAACAAGATGAAGAGTCAACATTGTAACTATTACTTACAGTACTCTGAAAGTAGACCAGTATCACCTCTTTCAACTTTGTCTGATGTTGAGTATTCCGGATTTTGTCTCGAGGAATTGTTTGACGACAACAGACCAGATTCCCCAGATTCATTTACTTCGCAAGTTGATGCTAAACACGCAAGTGTAAATGTAACTGCGTCCCCACCATTGGCCACTGCAAGACCTTCTACATATGCAGATGTTGTGCGGGGCATCACACATGAAAGACAAGCAGACGCTTCTTTGGTTTGCAAACCATTTGACTTCACGCTTATCCAGCGTCCATCAGTGTCATCACACATGGAGTCCACTCACTCCGCCATTGAGGATTGGCTCACCAATGTAAGACCACTGTCTCCCGAGTCAGTGGCGTCTCAAAGTGACGATAGGCCCCTCTCTCCTGATTCACCTGTTCCTCAGTTTGAATCTTCTCAAATCTGTTACGAAGTGGAACTGTCTCGGCACCTGTCGTTTACACCACAATCAACTTTTTCAGACTGGGAAGGGACTGATTTGTGTCTGGAATACCTGTTTGATGAAACTAGACCAGAGTCCCCACAGTCATTTTCATCAGACTTTGACGTTGAAGAATTATTTACAAGCAGGGCATTGTCCCCAGAATCTGTGTCCTCCGATTTTGACTTTTTGTTCCTGCAGGACTGGTTGGTAGACTTTAGAGCGTCCTCCTCACATTCTGTGGCATCTCAAAGTCAACATAGGCCCCTCTCTCCTGATTCACCTGTTCCTCAGATCCGATCTTCCCCAATCGGTTACGATGTGGAACTATATAGGCACATGTCGTTTACACCACAATCAATATTTTCAGACTGGGAAGACACAGATTTGTGCCTGGAAACCCTGTTTGATGAAACCAGACCAGAGTCCCCACAGTCAGCTTCATCAGACTTTGAACTTGATCATTTATTTAGTAGCAGGGCGTTGTCCCCAGAATCTGTGTCTTCCGATCTGGACTTTTTGCTCCTTCAGGACTGGTTGGCAGACTTTAGAGCGTCCTCCCCAGAATCTGTGGTTTCAGTAGAGCAGCAGTTTTCTTCTCTGCGCATGACAATTGGTCAGATAAAGAGTCAACATTGTAACTATTACTTACAGTACTCCGAATGTAGACCAGTATCACCTCTTTCAACACTGTCTGATGTTGAGTATTCCGGATTTGGTCTCGAGGAATTGTTTGACGACAACAGACCAGATTCCCCAGATTCACTTACTTTACAAGTTGACAGGAAACACACAAGTGTAAATGTAACTGCGTCCCCACCATTGGTCACTGCAAGACCTTCTACATATGCAGATGTTGTGCGGGGCATTACACATGAAAGACAAGCAGACGCTTCTTTGGTTTGCAAACCATTTGACTTCACGCTTATCCAGCGTCCATCAGTGTCATCACACATGGAGTTCACACACTCCGCCATTGAGGATTGGCTCACCAATGTAAGACCACTGTCTCCCGAGTCAGTGGCGTCTCAAAGTGATGATAGGCCCCTCTCACCTGATTCACCTGTTCCTCAGTTCCGATCTTCCCCAATCGGTTACGATGTGGAACTCTCTCGGCACCTGTCGTTTACACCACAATCAATATTTTCAGACTGGGAAGGGACTGATTTGTGTCTGGAAACCCTGTTTGATGAAACCAGACCAGAGTCCCCACAGTCAGCTTCATCAGACTTTGAACTTGATCAATTATTTAGTAGCAGGGCGTTATCCCCAGAATCTGTGTCTCCCGATTTTGACTTTTTGCTCCTTCAGGACTGGTTGGTAGACTTTAGAGCATCTTCCCCAGAATCTGTTGTGTCAGTTAGACATTGTTCTTTATCTTCCGGATTTTCTGTTGAGGAATTGTTTGATGACCACAGACCAGATTCACCAGATTCACTTTGTTCACCGATTGAAGCTAAGCAAACTAGATTAAGTGCACCTGAATGTCACCTGCTTTCTGTTGCAAGACCCCTTACATATTCAGATGCTGTGCGATGCATTAGTGTTGAAAAACAAGCACATTTTTTCTTTGAAGAAAAAACATCCGCCCACGACTTATTTTTCTCTGAAGTCAAACAATTATCTGCTGAAAACTCTGCCTCAGCACATGAGAACCAGAAAAAATTGACCCAGCTCAAACTTACCCCTACTGAATTTCAATCATCAGATTCCACAAAACATACTAAGGAATACAGGATAACACACAAGCCTTTTGTTAAGAACTTAATGTCACATTTGTACGATCCACTCTATAAGGGAGAATGTTCTTGTTTCGTAATAAATAATACGTCTTGCATGGTCAGTGGTCCACCACAAGAACATGATATATTAACCGCTTGGTGTGCACAGCAACATTTTTCAAATGAGTCTTTAACTTTTCATAGCTCATCAGATGACAAAAGAGCTGATGAGTTTCGGTCTTCAAGTGCTGTGTTCACTGGTTCTGTTTCTCCAGCATGTCAAAGCGATTCAGGCATATCACATTCTGAAACAGGAGAAACAGGATCCACAGGTCCTCACCAGCATGCAGCTGCAAGTGAATTTAATTACAGTCCCAAACTTTCAGCGTATAGGCTACCATCACCTGAAATATTCAATCACCAGAGGCCACCTTCTCCAGAATCATTTTCCTCATTTGATGAGTTCACCGCCCTATCTCCTGACTCACAAATTCCTCATTTCGACTGTCAACCTTATTATTTCTTTCATTTGTCAGAAAATGGATCTGTTTCACCAGACTCCATAATGCTGGAGAGAGATTGTACTAATTCATGTCTTGATACTTCATTTGATGAGATCCGACCAGATTCTCCTGAGTCCATTGTGTTTGACAGTGAATTTCAGGAGTCCTTCAGTGATATGCCATCGGACAGTGAGTGCACACAGTCATTTCTTCACAACTGGCTATCTGAGTTAAGACCATCTTCTCCTCAAATTCTTGAATCAATAGGAGATTTAGATGACGTTTCAAACCAGCTGCCATGTGGGCAAAGTCTGCCAGAAGAGACTTCTACTGCAGACAAATTCAAAGATTTATAAGTCAGAAGGGGAGACCCACATAGCTCAGTCAAATCTTGTCATTATTAAAGCATCATACCAGACTCCAAACCATTACAGGAATCATCAGTATCCCACTAAAAAGTATTTGATCTTACAGTAACAATTTCACATTCTGAAATGCTAATGATACTAACTTCAGCAGTTGAGACAGGACCCATAGCTTCCTCCTCAAACACCACTAATCAGTTGTTGTTTTTTTGTCAAGCCTCTTGTCTGGACAGAAAATAACCTAGACTAGATCATAACAGATCATACAGGATTAGCCAGTTTTGCAATGAGTTGAGTCACATGCCATCTGTAGAACTCAATTTTGAATGTCATGATGCTGTCTTGCTGGTGGAAGCTTCCCATGAGCAAACTCAAGCAAAAAGAGAATCAGTCAAATGAAGATCCCATGTGCACAAACCTAAACGGACAGACCCTGAATCACAATTAAAGATGACACAAGCCCAAGATTTGTTTTCCATGAACATGAAAAGAAAATCCATGAGCGAGGATGAGAGCAAGGCTCCGTGGTGTCGGTAAGACAGCGCAAGCTCTTGCTGAGCAGTGAATGCAGTGTTGCTTTTAAAAGTAATACATTTTTGCATTACATTAAGTGTGAATGTAGAACTGATGCCTCAACCTTTTACTAATAATGCCCAGAGGCTTCACTGTCTTGCTTTGGCATGTTTGCATTAGAACAAAAGAAAATGTCTTTTGGTGAAGCACAACTATGGGAAATGAGTGACCCTTTTGTAGTGACATGAGCTTTTTGTCCAGCTGGTAAGGAATGTTCTCATAAGCTACATAGATTAATAGCTAACCAATGGACTTTGTGATCCCCTTAAACTGCCTGACCTGAACAATTCAAGCCTAAGGACATGCAATGGGCTTTATTATATATTATAGTGCCAATAATAATTTTTGTATAAGATTACAAACTACTGTAGTTGCGATAAGTTGAACAGAGCCATTTAGAGCTTTGCCTAACGGACATACAAACCAATTGATGTACTTTGCCACAGCTCCAATCCTGTGCTGTCTGTTATGCACAGTCTTCCAAACTAAAAACAGCTTACAGAGACATACATCCAATGGTGCCTATAATTTTCCCGAACATGACTGTGCCCCAATGACACCCATTTCCAAGAATTTAGAATTCAGTTTAATTGCAAAATTAAATATGACGACATAATTGCATGTCTGCAGGTCGACATCTTCTGCCGCTACTGCCCTTCTCCCACATTCTGTCATGTGAAATGTCTTGGTAGAGGACCCAACATCACTTTTTTACAGTATTTCATTGTGCTTTTTCATAAATGTTTGATTATGTTAATGAAGTGTTCTGTTGGCTGTAGTCATTACTGTAATAGCAAGTTATCTACCTTTTGGAAAATGGAGCAGACCTGCAGTAGAACAGACAGTAGTAGTTTTTGACTGTGACAAATAAAGTAGTGGGTTCAGCATTGTCGTTCAAAGCGCGGTGCTTTCTGCCCTTATATTTCGACAAGGCAGCAAACACTAACTTGAATGGGTATAAAATGACGCATGTCCACCTTCATCTTACACCAAATCCTGATTTTGTCTGAAGTTCACTTGTACCCTGCTTTTATTATCGTAAAATGTTAGTGTTTTTCAGTGATGTTGTCAATGTAATATTTCTAAATATGCTAAAATGTAAGACTATTTTTTGAAGTTTCTCAATTTTAGCAACGTCTTAATCATTACATGAATATCATATTTTTAAATTGTAATCTGTAAGACAAATGTTATTACCATATATTAGATACCACTGCAGTGACCTAAACACAAGTGGGCTACAAGTGAATTTCCTCATTTGAGACTCTACTCTTTTACGTAAGAAACAGACCATTGACAAACGCATGCTTCATTTGACTATTCTTTTCATCACCAAAAGAAAACATCAATCATATTTATTTATATTTTTTCCACTCCATTGTATCATTTCTTGCAGGTATCAACAGCATCTTCCAGGACAAGTCTTTCAGAATCTTCAAGACAAACAAATGTTAATTTAGGACAAAGACAGGTCTTTCCAACCGAGACACCCTCCATGGCACATGTTTCAAACACACTTTCTACTGAAAAACTAGAATTACCATTTCTAGGTACCTTTGACCTAAGTAAAACACTATCTGAAATCACATTGACCACTCATAGTAACGCACCAGAGCAAAAAGATAAAAGGATGTCATTTGCCAAACAAAGTGAAAATTCTGGCTTATCTGAAACAATCTCAGCGACTCCAAACCCACTCTGTCAAACAGCTCAAGAAATTCCCGATGACCAAGTCATCACATCCTCAGAGTCCACACCATCACCACCCAAGTCTGGGTCCCCTCAGCTTGACCAGCTGTTGTCAGATCTGGAGAACCTTAAATTTAGAACAGAGACACTTGACCCACTTCCGTTAGATTGCAGTGATGGAAGCTCTGAAGGTGATGAAATGTGGGAGTTTGATGACCTTTCACCTGAAGATCAATGCCATACGAAAGAAAGTGATAACCTAAGAGTCAGCGTGTCATCTGCTATGCAGTTTGCTGAAGATACTAACCTCACAGATGTAGCAGTCGTAGAGCCTGCACATTTCCAGACATCCATTCAAGATGAACCTGAGGTTGTCCCAGTCACTCCTGATCTAACAAAAACCTCTGAGACAAGTGTACCCTCAAACATTGATAGTCGTACTGAGAGCCCTTTATCTCCTGCTGAGTTCCTTTCAACTCCAGAATGTCCCCAAAGATGTTGTGAAGTGATGGTGTCACTGAACCCAAGTTTTCCTGTCGACATGGTCCAGTCCAGCACATGTGATGAAAATGCTACCGAGATACTTTCTTCAGTGTCAGTAGCAGCCAAGAGTCTGTCTGACATACCTGAGGAACATCTGGCAAATCTTTGCGAGGAAGATTCTACAACTGACATTCTTCAAAGTCCAGAGAAACTTGAATCCGCTACATCATCTAAAGACTCAATGGGTGTGACAGGAGAAATATCAACAGAGAATATCCAAGATAAACTTGCACATTTATGGGAGGTAACTTTTGTTGAAGCCATTCAGGCTGAAGATGTCTCCTCCCAGTCTCTCTCTGATTTGACTCCGGAGACAGTTACATCTGCAAGACATTTTAGCTTTGAGGAACTGATGTCATACCCCTCCCCGGGGAACTTGGAGGCATCCTCAGATGACGATAGGCCAGAGACCAGTGGACAGCATTCAGAAGAATCTCTGACTCCAGTAGAGTCTGAGTGTTTTGCCTCTCAGCCTACTCCAGTTAAACCCAAAGGAGAGAGGGCTTCCTTGACCTCCGATGAGGGGTACAGCATCCCATCTGGGTATACAGAGATCTCTTCTACCACAACCATTTATACCCACATGCCTCCAGAGTACGCAGAAGTTGTGCATAGTGGTGCAGACAGCCCAACCGTAGAATACTCTGACCCAGAGCCTTTCTTTGACTGCATACAGGCTGCATCAGATTTCTCAGAGACTGAGCCTGATGAACCTGAGGCCAGTACTAGGTCAAATGGAGATCAGCCCCAAGGTCATCTCTGCCATCTTAGAGTGCTGGAAAAAGTGAATCGGAAAATTCTGTTGTCCTCTGGAAGTGAAGATTATGAGGATGCTCCTTTTGTCCAGGAGCCTCCTTATAATATACATGAAGAGAAAGAAGAATTATTACACTATTCAGAAGCATCAGATGAGGAATTCACCTTGTGTGAGGCTTCACAACCGCCCCCTGTCTGTGAAATTGGGGCATATGCTGATACTGTTAAGTCTCTGACAAGGGTAAGATGAGATTTGGTAAACCACCCCAACCTGCAAGCTTTTTTCCTGGAGCTGAGCTTAACCAAATATTATATTTGCTTCAGAGAGGAATGACTGCTAACCCTCTGGCCACATGGATGGGATCTAAAACTCCTCATAACCCTTATTTTATTTTAATTTTAGATTTGAACCAGTCCTAACTCAGCATGTCACTGTGCTGCCTTTAACCGGCTGTATCACTCACAGTAATAAGCTACGTGTTTGTTTGTTTTTAAATCAGCAATAAGCACATTTATTCTTTAATTGAAATAAAGCATGTAATGTTTTGCAAACATTTTTCCAAGTTACCGACTGCCATGTTGTACTTTCCAATGTAATATATGAAAATGAATTGAAAGATTTAATTGTAATACTCAAAGTCAATGGAAAGTTCACCATATCACTCTGCTTATTGCTTGCTTTGCTGCAAACAGCATTTATATATTATCTATCTATATCTATATATGTATATCCTCTATTAAATCTTAATGGACTTGTGTTGCTTGGTCAGGATATCGTTGCAGAGCTCGGATCAATGTCAGAAAGTTCTGATGATGAATTTTTGACCACCAGAATAGTTCGAAGAAGAGTTGTCATTCAGGTATCTGATGTAGCATGATCTATGGCGTTTTAAATAAGCATGGAGGGTGTGACTTCCAGGGTGCAACTTTAACCAGGCTAGCTCCTCACTGTCGAGTTCAAATGTTAACTGTCTAACAACCTTTTATTAAAATGGGTGAAAAATTGGTGTTTGAAGATTAAAATAAATAAGGATTGATAATAAAAACCTGCTACATGATTTGCATAGATGGCTGAACCTCGTGGAGACGTTTTATGTTGCTGTGAGCACTTCTTTGTTGTTGTGTTTTTGATAAACGTCAGTTTGTTTCCTGTATCCCAAAGTCCCTGTTCTCTCACCAAAATACTGCCTAAAATGTACATTTTGTGTCCTAATTATCTCTAACGTGTTTTTGTTTGTTTTTGAAGTGGAGAATTAAACACCTAAACCTCACACTGACCCAACTTAACACTCCTGATTATTGTTTGTCTTGTTTCCCTCATAGGCTGATGAAATGCCAGACCTCCCCACTCAGTCAGTGACGGAAGAAAAGTACAAGGATGAAAATGGACACATTGTTGTCAAAAAGGTAAAGCAAGGTTCTATATATACTGTCATGCACATATCACATGGCAGTATTTCAACTGGAAGTGTCAACAGGCTGTGATTTGTTTGCAGCAATACCAAAGGCTCTCTGTGTATAATTGTTCCACCTCAGTCAGAGACGGACAACATTGGTTGATAGTCAATTACTTTAACTTATAGTTATTTTACTGTTAACAAACAATGATATGATAATTAATAATGTTAACTAATTATTAGTAATATAATTGATGTTGTTTAATCATTAGATTGTCTCATATGAAATAATTGATATGAGTTAATTAATCATTTCTTCATAAATTAAATATTGTATCATAGCTGATAAGAGGTGATAATAATTGCATTCTGATTACATTAGATTTATTTGATTAACAAGTGATTTGTAAAACTTTAAGATTTTGTTTGTAAAAATATATAAATGACTGAGATAGATGGACCAGAAACCAATTATTTACTATGTATCTTAGTAATGTTGCTAGAAGTATTTATTAAGCATTTAACAAAGTATTACAATAATAATCAGTTATGGCTTTATTATTGCCATCCAAATAATGTTAATGGAGGGTTTATTAACCATTAACAAAACAGATCTGCTCCGTCTATCTATGTAATGTTTATAAAGGTTATCTTAAAGGTTTACAAATCATTTGGTAATCATTAACAAATACTTAATATTGTATGAAAAATGTGCAACAATAAACTGTTCAAATAACATAAATAATAGTATTAACAATAATTAATAAACATTATTAATTACAATTTAAGTTTGTTAAAAGTAATACATGTATAAACTAAAGTTTAAGTAACTGTCAATTTCCCATTTATAATGATGGTGGTTATAAAGAGTTACCACTTTTTCTTTCAACAAATGCTTCACTCCTAATGCTCTTTAAACACGTGATCTTCAGGTTACACGTACAATTATTCGCAAGTGTGTTTCCGCCGATGGCGTGGAGCGTGAAGAGGTGTCGTCAGAAGGAGCTCCCCAGACGTCCATCCGTGTGACAGATGGAGACGGATACTCCAAGGTTGTGAAGCGAACTGTACTGAAGAGTGAGGGAGACCACACAGAGGTGTGTGTCCCGTATTTATTTGTGTGTTTATCATAGTCTTCCAGATCCTTTTTTTTTCAACAGAAAATAACAGACATAGCAACATTTATTATGGTAATAAATACCAAACAAATAACTCTTCCTTCTGGTTTAGGTAACATTTGCTGAACGTGAGGGTTTGTCAGCATCAAGTCAGGAGACAGCTGAAGGCTGTACGGCCAGCTGTGTAGAGAGAACAATGGTGGTGGAAGGTGAAAGGACAATGACACACCAGGGTGATCCGTCTTTGGCCTCCGACCTCCCCTCTGCCCAAAACGACTTCAAACAGGTTTGCTGATGACCTCATCACCATTATTGTACATACTGTAGCTCACATCCGTATCGACAGATACCTAGTCTCTGTTTTATTTTGTTTGTTTCATCATCATATCATTCCAACATCAGTGAATATTGTTTTCTCCATTTCATGCCACCAGGCACTAGGTTATATCAGTGGTTTTAGCAGAACAGAGCTCCCTCATGTGGTAGAGAGAGAGACTGTCAAAGAAGATGGAACTGTGGTCAGGAGGTGTGTGAGTGCTTGGAGTGAACCTGTGTGAGTGTGTGTGTGTGTGTGTGACTGCTGTATTCTGTGAGTGTGAAGAGCTGCAGGTTTATCAGTTTTACTAATATTGACTAATGTTTGCTTATGTGGACATCATTAACCACTTTGTCAAGTAGCGTACTGTAAAATATGTTTATTCTGTATGGATTCAAAGAGAGCTAAAATGCAATGCACCAGGTAAGATAGATGTTGTTTCTATCATTATTATAATTATGTTTACGTTTATATGAGTATTGTTATTAATTAAGCCTCTCAGAGAGGACGAACCAGAACAAGCATGCTGTATGTACCAGATAGCCATAAATATTCCATGTAGTTAAGGAGCCAAACAGGAGGCGAGGCCACACAAATGAAGGCTGTTCATCATAAGATGTACACAAATCCAAGAAAAACTCTAAATAATTAAGTTGACAAACATAAATGTAGATTCTTGCATGAAGGGCAGGGATCCATGAAACTATGTAAATCACATGCGATGGCCTTCACAGTCAACACATCTCATTCCAAGTGTAGAGGTTATAAGTGTTTTATAACATAATCTATAGTTTTCCGCAGCTATAAACTCTGTATGCTGTGCATGTGATCACAATTGAATGTTGGATTAACAGAGCATGATGTCATTTGTGAGTGTTTTTTTTTGCTTTCCGCACCATAACATGCCTACTAGTACAGCAACATCTGCTCGTAAAATTGCCGCAGACCGTCAGGTGCATATTTTGATGATGCTGAGCTGTCCCCCCCCCCCCCCCCCCCCCCCCCCCCCCCCCCACCCCCCCCACCCCCTTTGCTCCCCCTCTAGGGCCCACATGCGTAAAGGTCTCACCCACAGACGAACAGTGGTGAAGGGAGCTGGGAAGCGCAAACAGGTCCTTCTCGAGCAAGTGGACAACCCCGGAAGAGGGTCAAAACCACGCGACCTCCAGCAGCATCTCCACCAGCTCTTTCACCGCTACCACGAAGAAGAAAAGGACAACGAGGAGGAGGAGGAGGATGAGGAGGAGGAGGAGGAGGAGGAGTAGAGGAATGTGTTACACTCTCCTCTAGTCCCTGGCTCTGCCCATGCTAAAGTCCCCCCTAATCCTATGCATTAGCCACATGCAATCCCAGTGTGCACCTCAAAGCTACCACTGTCTTCCCGTTTAAGTCCTGGAAGATGACCTTTAGTTCACAATTAGTTTTCTTCCCCCGGCTGGTATAATGTGTTCATGGTTTTCTTTTCATGTTCTGATGTTGTTTTGCCTTCTTTTTGTGACCAAAGAAAGTCGTCCGTGGTTTGATCTGATTCATTTAAACTTTCCATTTCAGAATTGCTATTTTTGTCTTGCTGCTGTGGTAGAGCAACAAAGAAAACCACAAAGAAAACAAAAGGGATACTATTCACATCAACTTACTCACAAACCTCCTGAAGGTAAAGAACACTTTACCTGCAACATGCTGGTACTAGTCTCTGAGTCGGTGCTTGGACTGAAAGACAATATCTCTCACACTGCACTGCCTCTCACCACCAGTTTCTCACCTATTCCTTACTTAAAAACAGTCTCACTCACTACACTAGCCTCTCCGCTCTTTCAATTCAGATGGTGAAGATGTCACGCAGAGAAAAGCAGACTGTATCGACACTGAATTTAACTGCTGCTGCTGCTGCTGCTGCTGCTGTGTTTTGTGTAGGCTATGTGTAATCGGTCTTTGGGAATTATATATTATCTATAATCTTGACATTACGGACATCAGTAGCCTAGGAATTAACAATCACTCATGTGAAGTAGAGCAGGCATGACTAACCAACATCATTATGTCATAATGGTCCTAGCTTTGACTGCTTTGTCGTTCTATAGATTGCCCTTCTGCCTCTCTTTCCTTTCTTCATGTGTTATTTCTTTCTGTGTTATTATGTTTGATTGTATTCATTTTTTCTGTCTTTTTCTCTTAAATGGTTGCTCTTGAGTCATAATGTCTGGATGGTGAATATGGGAGTGAGGTTGTACTGTACTCTGTGTGCTGTAAGAGTTTGAGCTAAATACTGCATTGTCAGCTGGTTTGGAGACGGTATTGTCAGAATTATTATAAGCTGGTTTTATGTTTTTGGAAGATGTCTTGGTATATGATTTAGATACCGTATTATATTTTTTGTTTGCCACGAGTGAAGAAGTCACAATCTGATAAGTCAACAGTGGTCAGGTGATTAAGTGTTTCTGCTTTATTAATTGTTTTATCAGTTCATCTCTTGAATGAGTGTTGGACCAGCTGTGTGTTTACGAGTGTATGAGAGGGAGTCTTGTCAAAGAGTGTGTGCCATTTTCTGTCAGCGAAGAAAAGAAAGATTTATTTTACACAAACTGCGTTTACTCTCCTGAATGTCAGGAGGGAGCACCTCCTTGCTTTTTGTGCACAGGATATAAGGTAGAGTATAACTTACCCACAGAGATAGTTTCATTTTGGCAGGGCAGATGATTAAATACAAGATAGTGATACACCAGGCACACACACTGAGCTTAAACCTACCATTATTCACAGCTCTGAGCATCGCTACTGTATGTATCTACAACATGTAATGTATTTATTTCACTGTCACTGTTTACTTTGTGATTTAGAAAAATGTCAAATGCAAACTAGTGGAAGTTCACTGTGACAGGTATGCTTTTAATTTGAAAATCAGCATCCCTTTTCTGTGATGATGACAGTTACATACATATACAATGCATATTCAAATATCTATTAGGGCATGTATTACTGTATCAAAGCTCAAAAAGACAAAAACAAAATGGCTGCAGTGTGTCTATGGCTGATAGAGAATAAAAGTCTACAAATCTAGAGTGTTGTGTCGGTGTATCTCTTGTTCACTTGCTAACATTAATGAACAATTCACCATCTGCACAGCCTGGTGCTGCCCCCATGTGGGCTTCAGAGGTAGTGCAATACTGGAGGAACGTCAGCACCAGAACTTATGGGGCTTTATTAAAATGATAATTACATTTTAAAAGTTAAAATGTAATTTCACAATAGCATTACAATCTTCCACATGTGTATGTGTTATTTGAGTACAAATTAAATGCAATAAGACAATTAGCATTTTCATATTCACAATCTATCACTATATTAAAATGAGAAGGCAAAATGTAATCGTGAAACTTGTACCCTGCTGGACAGTGTTTAAATGTTGAATACTGAAAATTCTAAAATACAAAGTAAACTGATTTTCCATTTATGGAAGCAAAGTATAAGTCAAAATGAAAATGCAATTTACAAACAAATGAAAATGAAAGTAGCATTTGAGATTTAATTTTCAACACTTAATCTTCTGTACAGGGGACAATATACAAATGTTAAGTCAAATGTAATACTTCAAATGCAACATAAACAATCTCACCTAATTTTCCATTTGTGCGAGTAGTATGTAGCCTGAGTCACAATCAAATTTAAAATGCAATTTTCTCATCATTTAAAAATTAAAATGGGATTTGACATTTTCAAAGAACTGCTGTAGTCCTACAGTGGACAATAAGCGAAACAACCGGCCCAATCCATGTCAATACGCTTTTTTTTGGTGTCTAAATCAGGCAGCAACCTCCGGTTCTAAAGAAAGTGAAGCCAATGTGGAAGTGTATAAAAGTCAATGAGAACATAACTCGGCTTCCTACTTGATTTATTACCTCAGTAAACATTGTAAACGTGTTTATGGTCTCAGTCTCTAGTTCCAAGTCTTCTAGTGTGATGTTTCATTGTTCTGCTTCCTTACACATCTAATCTGTCCAATACAATCTCATACGGGCATAGCTTTGTCAGCTTCATATTAAAACATTTGTCTGTGTTTATGTTATCTTTGGCTTTCTTCTTTTTGGATATATTAATGGCTTCTTGCCCAAACTGATGTGTATCTGTGTTTGTGTGTCTGTGTTCTACTATTTCTGGGTCCCAACCTTTCCCTGAACCCCACACAGGAAATCAACGCCAGCTGTGTGTCCAGTCTCAGGAACAACATCAGCAGGAAAGAAGAAGATAGTTCAGGATGGGCAGGGGGTAAACACCAAATACTCACAGTCAGTGTGAGACACATTTACTCAAACAACAAAGCTGCTTGCAGTTACATGGTTAATGTGTGTCCTTACATACTAAACTATGATTTTCTTCCACATTTTTTGGTTTACTATACTATGACTGTTAGACTTATTTCGGCATACTTTACTTTGACTTTCTCAAGACTTTTTTCGACGAAATATACTTTGACTTTTCTATGACTTTTTTTCATGACTCTTTTCGATATACTATACGACTGCATTCCAAAATATTTCACTTTTTTGAACATATTATACGATGATTTTTGTCGGTATACTATTCTATGCTTTTTCATGACTTTTTGCCGTACCACCATATTTTTTGTCATACTGTACAATAACGTTTTTTAAATACTACATCGTGACTTTTTGACATGCTATTTTATCATTTTTATTATAAAGTATTTTGACATACACACTTTGACTTTTTTCGACATACTACACTTTGCCTTTTGATCACTTTTTTGACTCTTTCAAGATACTATGACTTTTTTTACATACTTTTTTTGTCATACAATAATATCACTTTACCGTCACCGACTGGACTGCAGTGTGGAGCGAGAAAAAAATCGTAATCTATCGTAATCTAACAGTATGTTTGAGTGTTTCCGTTGTATTACAGGTTGGGCATATTCAAGTAGGGTGCTTGCCTATTGCACATAAATAAAGTAAAACATTATCATAAAAATAACGAGTTGATGAATAATTATCACCATTGCACATAAATAGAGAAAAAATATTATTATAAACACAATTATTTAATAAGTAACCCACAACTACACATAGAGTTACAAATATTAGAAAAAGAATGATATAAGTGATAATCACCACTACGCATAAATAAAGTAGAAATGATCATAAAATGTATCATTTTAATACTGTGATAAACTATCATTTGAAAATATTTCTTGAATCACACTGAAGGGCAGAATAAGAGACACGTGTTAAAGCAATGAAAGGCGCAGCAGATACTCTGGGCAAAGGGCCGCTCGGCTGTTTTTCTTTTTGCATCTTGAAATGTCGGATTTTCATATTTCTAGAAAATTGCATTTTCATTTTGACGTAAATAATGCTTGCATTAATCAAAAATCAGGTTACATATTGCCAAATAGTTTTCAAATTTGAATAGAAATGTGGATATTGTCCACTGTACAGAGGGGGACGACTTAGAAAATGAAACAGCTTTACCATTTTCTTTCTAATATGGTCAAAGTACAGCATTCGGGTGTGTGAAAATTTAAATTGGGTTATTGTATTTACAAGTTTACATTATTTAAGTCCCCTATGGGCTTCCATTAACTTCAGTATTTACATTGATATGGAAATATGACGGATTTAATAATAGAATTGAACTATGCAGTGCCTATGCACACACACACACACACACACTTTTTGGATTAATGTATTATATATGTATTAAGATAGAGCAGAGATCATAAACATACCGAAACACATCAAATGTTTAACTTCAGCAGCTTACCTCCACCTCAGCAGAGCGCACAAAACACAGAACAAGTTGGAGGTCATTCATTATCACACCTTGAAGCTGATTTATTTATTTCTTAAACATGTTAAGCCATCCATTGCCGTGCTGGCAACAGGTTCACACCATATAAGGAGTGGTGCATCGCATTGACATCATATGTTTCGTCAAAAAGAAATGTTTATCATATTTTCCCCTTACAAAAGAAGAGACCAACCAATTGAAAAGAGCAAACAGTAAGGATGACGAAGACACTGGCATTGTCCTGCTGTGGCAAGGAGGCCACCGGCCGGTAGAAGCACTGAACGTCAAGGAAGACATCCTAACATTTATCGCAGTCCAACGCTCATTTGACTCCTCTCCCGCTGTCTCACCATCCTCTTGTCTGACTGCAATGTTCTTCAGTCCAATGCTTTTACGGCTCTTCCAGACTCATTAGCCCGACCTTCAGGTTAACACTGAAGGTAGAGCATATTAGTGCCTTTGAGCCATCTTCATCATCTCCACCTTCTCTGTGCAATTGGCTAAGTATCACACTGGAAATGACGAAGAATAAAATAACAGAAACCCGATACATACAGTCATACAATACAAGTACAAACATTATGAAAAATGCGTTTGTTTTTCAATTTTATACAAAATGTAAGGGGTGCTTCAGCAACCGGGAGCTTATTTTTCCTCCTCTTCGATATGAGGTTTTTGATATTTACGCTGGGTGTTCACCATAACTGTGTTCTTGTTTTCACAACAGTTCTGTGATACTGGAGGACATTAGAAACATTTGGGACGGGACTGATGCACAACATTAACAAACGCAAACAAACAAGTCAGTGATTCACAAATCAAACAGAAGATATTATAGTTTCATATGATCTTACTTACAATATTCCCCCCCATGCACTACACAATAGTCTTGAATTTTCATATATTACATATATGCTACATTCTCTTATTTCTTAATTCACTGATATAAAGGCAAACATATCTCGATGCAAAGTGTAAGCTGCTCTGCTTTTCTTTACACTTAAATTAGTATTATAGATTGAAATCTGACAATTCAAACAGTATGACTTAGCTCATAGCAAACATAAATGTAGCTCATAAACTGGATTTTACGTAAACTCTTATTTCCTCTGATAGCAAGAATAGCAATTTCAATGTTTGTTTTTTTATCAACAATCACAATGTATATATACATCACCAGAACTAAAGCAAGCTCAATTTTAACATTCTGATCTTCCAAATGCTTCTGTATTGCACACACATAAATACACATAAAAATACAGAACTAATTTTTGGGAGAGGTTACAGTAGTAGATTTTAAAACATCTCTATTTTATATTTAAAATGCATACCAAAACATCTTAAAAAACAAACAAAAAAAATGTCAATATGCTCGTTTCATAATGTCCAAATACAGTGCGCAGCCACCCGGTGGTGGGTTTCGAATGATGTCCATTAATAAAATGCCATAACAATAAAATGTATTAATACTTGTATCCTGCAATCTCGTGTCCTTATAGAAGGGTCAAGGGTCGGGGGGGGCAGTCATGGGGGTTGGCTAGTTGGCTGCCCTACTAGAGATTATTTTTTGTTGAGCACATGTCGATATTCCATTAACTGCAGAGAGAGAGAGAGAGAGAGAGAGAGAGAGAGAGAGAGAGAGAGAGAGAGAGAGAGAGAGAGAGAGAGAGAGCATACATGTGAATGTATACTGACTGGTGACAATGACAATGTTTACTGCGTAAAGAAATAATAATGGACACTTTTTCACAGACAATATTAAGACATGTAATAGCATGAAAGCAGGAAGCACAGGTCTAATTAACAACGTCACAGTATCACTGGCGCCCTAGTATTACTCACTGGGAATAGCCCGTAAACACTTATTGTCCACCCACCGATGTGTTTTCAATTATTCCGCCTAGTGAGAGCTCTGTTCAGTCGTATGTGGGTGTGTAGAGACTGTGCTTTGCTGACATCTGGCTCACTCTCTTGTTACTCTTGTTGCACCTGTTAAGGCGGGACATCTTACACCTTTATGATTCATATTTGGTTCATGTTCAAGTTTTGTATCCTCAGCATAACTCCGCCCAACATTTTCCTGAGCAGACATTACATGAGTTAGAACGCGTGAAACGACCTGCATGGGCCTAGATGGAAGAACAACCTTCCATTTACTTCAATTCATCGAGGATTTCTCCGTTCACCGTGGAGGCATGCACGAAAAATGCTTTTTTTTCAAGAATTCAAGGTAATGCCCAGTGAGTAATTGATATACAAAATGTCATTTTTAAGGGTGAAGTAAGACGAAATGCATTATTTCGCTGAACTCTCTGGTTGAAGGTTTCAAGTCTGTGGCACCATTGACCACTAATTGATAGATGTGGTTGGGTGTGGTCAGAAGTGTGCTCCTTTGCACCTGTAACCACACCCAATAACAGTGATGTCACAATGTACTGACCACACCCTGGAGCACACCTGCTACACTGTAGCAAGGTGGAGAATTTCAACCACTTGAGGTCAGCGAAAAAAACAAGATTTTCAGCTGCTGTTTAGTTTCTCTTCATTCGCGCTTTCTGCTGTGTGTTTCTTACTGTTGCTTACTTACTGGGAGGGGATGCTGGGCGAGCCCGAACGGTGGAAGTGGATATTCTGCCACTTGCCGTCGCGGCGGTGCCACACACGGGTCTCCTCGGACTGCATGGTGCGGGGCATGCCGCTGGTATCCATGTACTGGGTCAGTCGGATATAGGCAATGCACGCTGCATTTTCCCCAATTAGGTGCACATGTGGATTCAAGAGGATGGTGTGCACTGGCTTGTTCCCTTTGGACAGGGCTGGAAGGGTGACAACATGGCTGATTACAGGGAGCAACTGCACATAGTTAACACACACTAAACGAATATGATGGATATCAACCAGTCACTTGGGTTTGGGAAATTCTAATACAGCTGTACGATTGTTCAAAGACGAAACACTGACCTTACTCTTAAAGGAATACTAACTCAGTGTGTGAAATACAGGGCTGGATCGAAACTTGGGGGCCCACAAAAGCCTGAACCGCACATTTTTTGGGGGTCCACGGAAAAATCATTCACTGGCCATTGTCACTAAACATGTCTTTGAAATGCTATTTCCAGCAGCATTCATTACTCAAACTACAAAACATGTATTCCCAAATAGGAATGAAGAAAAATGTTGTTGCGGTCTTTCCTCTTTCGAGTGAGGCTTTCTTCCATGTGCGGCGCTGCTGCAAATGTTGTGTATTTTAGAAAACCTAACGTTACCCCGTACACACTGAAAAGCAGTGGATTCTTTTTCTGCTTCAACATCATGGTTCCACTCGGTTAAAAATACGTAATCAGTGCGGATCAAGCCGTGGGAATATGTCGAAGAGAAAGCAAAGTTCACTACGTGTTCATTGTTTAATAACGTACACTAGAATATGTTTCTCCAGCCTGTTTCCTGTGACTGAATTGTGATAGACCTGCAATGCGTGAGGTGAAAACACGAGGCTGTGTGGATTCTGTCGCAGGGCTTAGTTGTTGGTAGGTTGTGTAGCGGTGTGAGTGACCTTGTTAGCCCTGGTAATGTGTGTGCAAAGTGTGTATAGCCTCGTTGATTACCTTGGCTTACATCCATGAACAATTGTGGGCCTATATTGCGCACTGAGTCTGTGTAAGACTGTAGCAAAACAATGGAGCACTAGGAAGGGGATCACCAGGTATTTCTCACACTGTAACTAACTGATATGACAACAAGATTGAGTCAAAGTCTCCATGTGTTGGTGTTGGATAGTGGACAAGCACAGACTCGCCAAGTGATTGAGGTTTCTAGGACATATCTAGTTTATCTGAACTATTTTTACCCTGACGGAGGACATTCTGCCATTTATAGCAGTCATTCATTAGTCTTTTTTTTCCTTTTGCGCCAAGGTTAGTCCATGCACAGACATGCCCTTGTAGTGCACCAGCAAACATGAACTGTAAACCGATAGGACTAAATATTGATAAAGGACAAATCATTTCGCCCATACCCACTTATGCATTATATACACTCTCTTTCATAGAAACAACATGCCCAATACTACTTTCACTGTGTTGGGGGATCTTCCTTATTCTCCAAATATTAATATCAACACAATGTTTTGTGTTCTGTGTTGTTTGAGCCCTACGAATGGAAGAAGGTGAGGCGTTCTGTCTTTCTCTGTACGTCATGTGTTTGTTTCCAGGTCTGGCTCTACCTTGCCTGCCCACTAGGTTATCTCACTGAGTTCCCTTCCCATCAACTGATTATGCTTGTGAATTGCCTCCACAGCGGTTGCTTACTGGCTCATTATGCTGCATTGTGGGGGGGGGGGGGAAATAAGGGATTTTAGTACACAAGCTTGCTTGTGAGTACGGTATACTTCATTTTGTCATGAATGAATGCGTAGCGTGCACCTTTGGTTCCATACAGTGGAACTGTTTAACCGGGGCATCACATTGTATCAAACAAGTATCTCCTCACTGAGAATTAAACGGGACGTTTTCTCCGCGGGGGCTTCAGTGCAAACAACTGATACATCAGATCATTCAGCACATCATGCAAATGTAAGCAGGCCAGTTTAGAAAAAAAAACTCTCTTGTTTAAAATCTCCAGAGCAGCTGGAAAAACATTAACAAATTGATGTGAATGAATAACACACTGCCGTTAATTTCCAGCCAAATTCTCTTTCTCAGCGTCTAGCTTGGGTGCGGAGCCAGCTGGCTACTCGCACCTTTTGGAGCAACCCCAGACCCGCAATTACAACAACTCTCAACTGCTCTGGGCAGCAGTAGCACGAGCAAACACTTCCCTCTGAACTGGACCATTCTGTTGGTACTCTACAAAATTGTATTTATCTACTTTGTAAAATGAGACAGTTTCAGGCTTACATACAAGTCATGATTCATGTTTTACCGTTCTCAAAGTAAAAGCGATGGAAGTCATGTCCCTCCACCAGGTTGCCCAGGGCCTCGGGCTCAAAGGAAGTTAGACCAGGATCACAAATCTTCCTGTTGCACCGAAAAAAAAAGGATACAGAGTCAGCATAGACGTACGCAATTCAGTGGAACCATTTAGACGTTACAGTGCGAATAAAACTTACGCATAGGCATCAAAGTCTCCATTGTTGATAGACTCAATCAACTGCTCAGTGACTTTGATAATTTCCTGTTTGCGAGCTACAACACAAGATCAGAGAACATCGTCAACTACACAAACGCATGTGAAAGTCGGTAGTGGTGACCGCATGTCAGGCAAAGTGCAGATAAGGAAAACCAGACATCAAATCAGCTTCTAATGGGTTGTAGTCTGCAGGATTTCAAAGTTATTAGAGATGGAAGGCGCTCAAGAAAAGCATTTCACAAAATGTTTGTTGTATCAAAAACGACAAGAAGGCCTCCCATGACTAATAGTGAGATCAGGCAGCAAAATGCAGGATGACACGATTCCTTTCTTTCACCCGACAAAGCTCAAAAGAAACAAAAACAAACCAATGCAAGTATTTGCTACAAAAGCAGTTTCAACTAAGTAATGTTGACAGTTACCTTTATGGTTATTGGTGCAGGCTGGGGGATATTAAAAAAAATCACTTAATTTGTGCAACAAAAAGACATGTCAGAGAGTAAGCCACAGCCGTAAGCTACAACACTGTGTGTGTGTACATGAGTGTGTATACGAGTCAGCTTTTTACTGCGTGCGTCGATGTTTGGGTGAGTCAGAACGGAGGGCAAAGAGAGGAGTGAAAAGAGCATCTGTGTCTACAAGACACGAATACACAGCAGGAGAGCACCTACTTCCAATTCAAACACAGAGGAATAAATCAGATGGAGGGAGCAGAATATTAAAAAGGATCAAAAACAGAGGTTTTATCTCACTGGAGAAGGGACGGTCGGTGAGGACGAACAATCTCAAACCATAAACTGTATCAAACACCCCACTCATCTACAGTAAGCCGAGGAGATGATTTGAATATCAGGACACTTCACATCGAGAGATCCCTTTCCTCCAGTGATGACGGTGATGGGGGGGACAGGAGGGGAACAAAAACAGGGATCCTTTCCCCCCTGCGGAGGGACTTACTCTGAACTGAGGAGGTGCGAGTCAGTCTCGAGTCAGACATCTGTGAGGAGCGGCTCAAGATGCCGCTCACTAAGCTGCCCAGACGGTGGACTGTCAGACGTGGCATGGGCGGGTGTTTGATTGGGTGTCACGTATGTGAGGGGTGTAACAAAGATAAGGGTATGTATGTAAAGGCAGGAGAGGAATTATGGAACAAAAATTACATATTCAACAAACCATAAGAAAACAAGTAGAAAACACTTATTAAAAAGAAAAACATTCAAAAGTATGCAAAAAAAAAAGAAAACTGAAAAGTCGGGGCAAGTGTTTTTTTTTTTTTATCAGACAGATAAAGATGGGGGAGGGAAGGACAGAAAAAGAACAGGGCAGACTGTATTTTGCGAGAGGAGCTGACAGCCTAACGAGGGGTTTCAGCCGGTAACTTGCGGCGCATTTTAACTGCGTTGCAAAAGAGAACGAGGAAAAATCAAGAGCGAACAGTCTGACTGGAAACGGTACGGACCGACTGCTGTGACCTCGCAGCGTAGATGGGGACTGTGAGTGGACACAAGCACAAGTTTCCTTACCTTTTACGTCCTCATCCTCAATGGTGGTGTTGGCACTCTCAATGGACTCCTGACAGAGAATGACAACAGTTTGTATACAGCTTAAAAATGCCCTCGCAAACTCAGATTTTGCTATACTATACGAGAGAGGAGGGACGACATGCAACAAAGGTCCCTGGCTGGGCTTAAACCAGCTTACAAGGTTAGGGTCTTAAACCCCTATACATACTGTATATGAACGTAGTTTGAGTTGATTATTTAACACTACAATATAAGGGCAGTTGGTGGAAGGAGACACTATTCTTATTAATTGAAATTGGAGAATCACAAGGCCTGACGTACAGGAGCAAACCGCTTCAATTCATTAAAATACAACCAACAATGACAATTACTACGAATTGCAATACCTTATTTCCATCTATGGGGTTGTGGATCACAGTTGTCTGTGGTTCCTAAAGAGAACAAATGACAGAAAACTTGTGGGAAGAAATAACTATAGAAGGACAGAAAAGGTATGATGGCACAGACACTGTTAAAGGAAATGTATTTGTGTGTATTTACAGAATGTGTCTGTCTGTCTATCTATCTATCTACCTTTATTTATCTTTACATCTATTTATCACAATGCATCTGCCAAAATAACCCTCCAATTATTGAATTGCAAGTGTCCACTTGTGTTTTTTGTATCCTTCATTCTTCTATCTCCCTTCCTGCATGACATTGTTGCTCAATGTCTTTTCTCTCATCAGCCCACAGCGCCCCGACAGTCAGATGTCTGGGCTTTAGCGGAATCGATCTTAATGACCAGATCAGTCCTTCTAATCACTCACCCCGATTACACTAGATTATAACATCAGCAGTGTGTGTGTGTGTGTGTGTGTGTGTGTGTACATGATGACGGAGAGACAAAGAGAGAGGCCATGTGCCTGTGGTAATCATCTCGACAGCGAATGGGGGGGGGGGGGGGGGGCAGAAAGCCTTTGACATCATGCAGAGCAACAGTCATGTGGCCTGACGCAGACAGCCAGTCAGCACACACCATGTGCGAGCCAATGAGTGACAGCCAAATCATGAGAGGGGGGGGGGGGGTGTAGCGTCATAATGAGCCTAAGGAGGCGACATCCTCTCACTCCAGCCATGCACAGGCAAACTAGACCTGCATAACACATCCGTGCTTAAAAGTCAAGTGCAAAAGTGATCGTGTACAGTTCAGGCCATGATAGGAGCACATGCGTGGTGTCGGTGTGTAAAGGAGGAGGAGAGAGGAAGGGTTCAAGCAAATGGAAATGGAGCATGGAGGGAAAGGGGGAGGGGGGGGTTGATGAGGTAGAGGTTGCCCTTAACTACAGATTTCAAACGACACTAGTCAAATCCAAACGTGTGTAAACGCTGTATGCTAATTCAGAATGGATTATAAATAGTTTATTTTTCTTCCAATATGCTGAGAGCTGGGACACGCTGCGCGGCCACAAAAGCGTTTACACGCTATGTCATTCAGGGATAGCCTAACACTGAGCTAGACATCCGTTTCACACGTCTCTCTATTCTTATCCGCCCGGTTAAGAATTTTAAGAAGAAGATTTCAAGAAGCAGGGCTGAGATCAAACAGGAAATGATCTGAGCCGATGTGAAAGGGTGAACCTGTACCTCCTCCGCAGTGGGGGGGGGGGGGGGGGGGGGTGAGGAGGTGTCAAAGAGGGGCTTCGTTTGAGGATGAAGGTGCAGGTGTGGGAGAAGTTTTGTGTTTATACCAGCGCAGGGGCAGGGCCAGTGTCTTTGGGACTGGTCACTGTGTTGGCTTTGTTGTTGACCTGCAGGGGGCAGTGTAAAGGGGACATGACACACGTGCACACTTTTCAGACCCACATTTGTGCTCTCACACACACACACACACACACACACACACACACACACACACACACACACACACACACACACACACACACACATACTCTGGCTACGGTCCACTCCAAAGAGATCATCTCAACTCGTGTGATGTAACTGAGTGTTAATTTGTTACCAACCAAGACCTCTTAGTGAAATCTGTGGGTTTTATGAAGTGCACTTAGTCAGGAAGGTGAACGTATTGAGGAAAGCTCCACTTTTGACGGAAGCAGAAGAGGTCAGTTAAACTAGGCTGTGCTGACAGTAGGGAACACATATCAAAAAGCAGTCAGAGGGGAAACTGCTTATGTTTCTAAAACCAAAATGTTTTATTAGGGAGCACATTTTGATTTAATTCTAAAGTGCTAGACTGCTAGCACAAAGGAGGCTGTTAGTAACAACATGGAGGAGATCAGGAGTTATAATCTATCGTTTTGAACACCCATCCGGTCCGATATATAGTAACAGGTAAGAAAACATTTGCTTAATGACCGACCAATAGTAAAATACAAAACTATGCCAACAGACCCTCCACCAAATTTAAACTTTCTCTCTACAGTATATAAATGCATATATTTACTGGTCTGGCCATCTATTGAAGGAGCCGTGGGATCGAGCTAAGAAATACAGTAACAACCATTGCCCACTGCTTGGTGTGACTGTCCCTGAATGATGATGTTGCTGAGTGCACAATGCATAATAATCACCCAGAAGGCTCCTCAGACACCGAACGTTCCGGCAAACTAATGCAAGTTAACAAAGCATTTTTTTCTTCACGGTGCAAAGCGACTCACCTTAACGCCATCCGCCTTCTTGTTGAGCAAACTCTTGGCTGCTGCAGAAGGACAGAAAGAGACAACACTTCAGCGTGAGGGATCTCAAACAGAGTCCTGAGGCTACACTA
Source organism: Pholis gunnellus (assembly GCF_910591455.1). Taxonomy (NCBI): domain Eukaryota; kingdom Metazoa; phylum Chordata; class Actinopteri; order Perciformes; family Pholidae; genus Pholis; species Pholis gunnellus. The sequence continues at coordinate 24,303,973 of NC_136531.1, forward strand.
ACATGCAAGCAAGCATATCAGTCAGCTGTGCTTATCTTCAAACTCCAGGTGCAAAATCCAACTGCAAGGTCCCATAATGCAATGCAACAGATGCTCAAGAGTGGCATCTTCATTGATGCAAGGTTGTTTCTCCGACTACACACTGATTCTCATGAGAAGGGCTGGAGGGCGGGTGCTTGATTGGGGATTGGGTGTGTATTGAGCAAGTGATGAAAGGGGTTGATCTATCTATCAGACCCACACAGCATTCTAAAATTGACATTTGCACACATGCACTTAACAACTAGCACACACACATACAATCCTGCCACTCCTCATCGTATTTCTCACGGAATAAAAGAATCCAAACACATTAAGTTGCATTTCAAAATGCATGCTGTATCCATGTCATTCTGGTCTCATCTTGACATTCTTGCAAGCGTGAGCTTTAAATACCAAACATCTCATCTTCATGCATATGTGATTGGCTCTTATAAGAGTTAAGTAAGGCCTAAATACATCACAGCTATTTAGTGGAGCCCAACCCCGCATATTTCCCTGTCATTCCAAAAAATCTTACCTCAAACGGAAACCACAATCCAAACAAAAGAAGGAAAGGAATTTGAAAAAGGAAGAAAATTATGAATAAAAAGAGACACAAATGCACTGATGCATTTTACTGCAGAATGAAGAGAGAAAGCAGGCTGGTAAGAGCATGACAAAATAAGAGATAGGTCAACAAAAGAAAAGGTATGGCAGAGCGCAAAATCGAGATAAAGTGAAAGAGCTACAGCTGGAGAGATAAAGAGAGGTGGCTCTGTTTGCCTTTGTTCTAGAGAAAAACAGGCCGAAGGCACTCAAAAATAGGTTCAAAAGGTTGCTATTCTATACACAAGTTGAAGATGAATTGCACCTTTTTACCTTCTTTATAGTGTCTCTGATCTGTTCTCCTCATGACAAGAAGATGCATTTTTCATAGCGAACCTAACCAAACTACCACCGATATTTGAGGTCAAGAAGCATCAAGCCTCCCGATTTTTTCAAACACAAGTGGTTTTAGTTCATAAGATATGTTTGGGTAACCCAGGTCTTGGACACCAGGCTGAGAGAGACATACCTGAGAAGTTTCTTGTGACCAGCAAAGTGGTCAAAATGGCTCCCTGCAGTGATGGAGAAAAGGTGAAGTAATGATGATGGAAGGAAGAAAGGGAGAAAGGAACGGAGAGACAGAAATAGGAAGATTGATTATAAGGTCACGGCAAGAAAGAGGAGAGCATCAAAAGGGCAACTTGAAGGTTTTAGAGAACAAAGTCATCATTTCTAGCATGCAAAGACAAGAGTGGGGAAGGAGAGATGGCCGGATGGATTCTTCTGTATAAATAGAACCGTGAAGGATTGCCAGACGTCCCACCTTGAGTTTCCTCCTGGCGTTGAATTTCTTCAGGCACTCCACCGTCTCCTGCCTGTGCATCATGGAGGCTACAGTGGACCGTTGCTGCAGGAAGAAGATGAGAGGATTTGAGGATTAAGGGAGAATGGAAACAATGGATGGGAGGAATGTATGCATGTGTGTGTTCTCACAAGTTGGATCTGATGGCACGACTGATGATAAGGATAAGGATGTTTATTGTCATTGTAAAAACATACAACGAAATGCTACCGAGGCCTTCTGTTACCTAATAGTTCAGTATCAGTGTGGGTCTTTATTTGTTTGTGTCTTCTGTGTCTGTATATGAGTTTATGTGTGCGTTTCTGCATGTCTGTGGTGTGTGTGTGTGTGTGTGTGTGTGTGTGTGTGTGTGTGTGTGTGCCACATACACAGATCCAGGGATGTTTGAGGGCCTCGGTGGCAGTGATGCGTTTACTGGGGTTGATGGTTAGCATCTTGTTGATCAGATCTTTGGCATCTGGAGTTACAGTGTCCCACTCTGGGGACGGGAACTGTCAGAAAAACAAAAAGAGTGTCAAACGTATTGTAACAGACAAAGGTAATAGGGACGAGATACCGCATCATCAGACGAAATACGGCATCATCTGATGTTCTTTTTTTTAGCAAGACGAACGAGAAGAGGAACGAAAAAAAAAAAGTGAAAACATAAATGAAAATACAGAAAATGAGTGAAACATCTATCCTCTGAGAAAAAGAGAAAACCCCAAATAGACTCAATATGTGTATTCAATTTTTATTTTATCATATTTTTTGCTACAAATATAGTTGATGTGTGATTTTCTCCGCAAGGTACACAAAGAGAAGATTTTGTCCCTTTTACAATTACAATAACAATGGTTTGGGCTGATTCAGATGAGGAAAAACGAGTTCTTCATTTTCCAAATTCACAGCAGAGAAAACGAGCGAGCCACACTTAACAATAGTCATGACATCGAACCATCTGAGAAGCAATTTGTGGAACCATTTGGGATTTGACAGCACACGTGACAAAATGGCTAAAGGTAAGGCTGTTGTTACCTTTGCATAATTTAACTAATGCTGTGTTTATTTTTATTTAGACAGGGAACTACATGCCATGGTGCACTCTGGCTGTGATTGTAGTGCTGGTTAAGGTTGGAGTGATATGATGATATGTGGTGGTGCACTGTATCAAATGTGTTGAGATGGACTTTAAAAGTGGACCAAGTAAGGATGAAGAAGCTGTCCACGTGCTCTTGCTGTACCCCCGTTCCAAAAGTAGTTCTTATTCAGTAACTACAAGTTTGTCAGTGATGTCACCATGACAACACATCCTAAATTGCCTGTTGAGGTCTACAACGTTCCACAACACATTTTAGGATTGGGCCTATAGTTTGTACTGTGTGCGTGTGAGCGCTTACATCATAGGCCCCAGCCTTGATCTGTTGATAAAGGCGGTGCTGGTCCTCATCCCAGAAGGGAGGGTAGCCCACCAGCAGGATGTACAAAATCACACCTGCAAGGAAGAGACACGGTAAGTTCAGCATGTAAACAGAAAAGACCAAGATACTATAACAATGTATGGTGATACAAAAATATAGTATTCATTACTATTAAACCCTTTAAACAACACGACGCTGCAGTGTCGTTGCAGAACACTCTTCTTCTAGTTCATTCAAACAGTTGCAGTGAGAGAATTTGAATGTTATTTACCACAGGCCCACATGTCAACAGGCTTCCCATACGGGTCTTTCCTCAGGACCTCTGGAGACAAGTAGCCCGGGGTGCCGGCAAAACCTGGAGGAGTGATATGGAGGGAGGGAGGAGATGTGGAATGGTAGGCAGGAGTGGGCGATTCAGTGACTAGGATGTGTCTCGACTAACTAAAAGTGCGATTGATCGACTTATTGGTTGGTTGCTTGATTGACCAACCGATTCAGGTTGAAAAACGGATGGATGAATACTCACCAAACCATGCCTGCTGGTCCCCCTGCACCTCGATAGCCAGCCCAAAGTCAGCCAACTTGACCGCCGCCCCCTTCAGCTTACTGGCCAATAGCAGGTTCTCAGGCTGGGGGGGGCGGAGTCAAACAGGTTAGAGGTGAGAGGTCACACGCTCTGGGAACAAGCCGCCCACAGACACAGATCTAAAACCAGGTTAGCCAAACCAAATCCTAATCCAAGCTATTAGGGGTCAACAATGCTAAACTGCTCTTAAATCAGTGTCTGAGGCAACTCCCTTTCTGCCACACAAATGACAGAGAAACATAATGAAATGGGCACGGGACCAAATCGCTATGTGACAAAGGACACTTCTCCACGCTGGAGCTGTGGACTTGCTCCCCAGGTCTCATGGATTCTGAGAGAGTTCATTGGTAGCAGACACCGTGTGCTCGCCCCACAATGACAACTGCTGTTAAAATCCATGAGTGGGAACAAAGTGCACACGGCGGGGAGAAGGATACAGGAGGGGAGGTGTGGTGTAACGGGAGACGTGGTTGTAAAAACAAGAGACTCAGCCACATATGGGTAAAGACAAACGCACGCCGCACACAGACACAGTTTTAGCACAATCGCAAATATATGCAAGCATCCCAGCAAGCACACGGGCACACACTCTCTCAAACACACACACACACACACACACACACACACACACACAGACACACAAGTACACACACGGACACAGGTGCAGAAAGGTCTTTGCTGACCTAAGGCCAGTTAGACAGTGTGCTCTAATGAATAATACATTTCCTAACATTTAGAGATTCTAAACACAGAAGGCCTCTGAGCAGTCAGTTTATGGCAGACATATGACTCAACAAGACAACTAACTGACAACTGGACAACGTCTACATAATCATCTCCATCGCAATGAATAAATCTTCCTGATTATGAAGCATCCGAAAACTTGAAATCCCCTCAGAAAAGGATTTCTACTCTAATAAAGTCCACGGATTAGAAATCTCATAAACCCCAGTGGTTGTTCAGATTATTTCTGTATTCAATGTTTCTTATGGTACAGTTATATGTTCACCTTTGAAAATATTCAAGAGAACTCTCTTGCTATACCTCCCCTTTCGCCTCCCCATTAAAACACTCTCGGGATGCTATGAGAATATAGACTATCATTGGAATATTCATGACCTGGGAAATCTTTCACATCTCATCATCATTTTTACATAATTATGCAAATGGCGATCACTCCTCAGGTTCTGGCTCGTGATTGCTCCTTTTCCCGTCGCCATAGCGCTACACTCGGAGTGCTGCACAATCACACACGCACATTAAGATGCTAGCGAGCTCCCTGCAACATCAGGGGAAGTGTTAGAGGAGGAACCTTAGTCCTGACATTGGCAGGATGGGTAATTAAGCTCAGAACATCGACTCAACAAGATTTTACTGCAACGATGTAGGAGCCGAGCCTCCTCCGCCTCTGCAGTTTGGTATGTTTCAATCTGGTTCTGCACACCAGAAATGCAGCAAATGTCATAGCTGGGGTCAAGGTCAAATTCTATCCATTTTTCAAAGCTTTTTAGAGCTTAAACAAGGAAGAGTGGAATAATGTGACAAATGTATGACGGTATTTTTGCTCTCACATGAAAAGACAATTATCGATGTCGTAAAGCAAAACAAAAAAGGTGTGTGGTGGATGCAAAGGGTAAGGACTGCGAGGGGAGCCACGGGGCCTTTCTGAATGTTGCCATCTGTCGCAACAGAGTCAGGACTGAACATGGGCTGCATCCATGGCTGCGGTCACACAAACCTTCAGATCCCTGTGGACGATCCCATTAACGTGGCAGTGGTGGACACTCTCGACGATCTGCTGTATGCAGTGGCTGAGGGCGGGAGAGCGGTGAACGGGCACAGGGTTGTGATAAAACAAATGGAAGGGGAGGCAGGAACGGAAAAGGAAGAAAGGAGACAGAAGAGAAGACAAGGGACATTAATCGAGGGGGGAAGAGAAGAGGAAACAGTCCCAATAACAATGTATCACATGCCCCTCTCATTAGGCTTCTTATGTGTGATGCTGCTTTCTTGACGGGTGACATTAAGTCCCATGAAGGTAAGTCATTTTTCACAAGATTTGATGTATTACACCATATAGACAAACCAACGTGATACAGTGTCTATGACGAGAAAACTCTCTCTCTCTCTCTCCCTCTCTCTCTCTCTCTCTCACTCTCTCTCTCTCTCTCCCTCTCACTCTCTCTCTCACTCTCACACTCTCTCTCTCTCTCTCTCTCTCTCTCTCTCACTCTCTCTCACACTCTCTCTCTCTCTCTCTCTCTCTCTCTCTCTCCCTCTCTCCTCTCTCTCTCTCTCTCTCTCTCTCTCTCTCTCTCTCTCTCTCTCTCTCTCTCTCTCTCTCTCTCTCTCTCACTCTGGGGAGGAAGTAATTCAACACAACGCTGGCAGTGTAAGTTAGGCTGTGTATGATTAATACCGCAGGCTATATGTCGTGAATCACTTTTATAAATAACTGTAAGAGATGCTTTGGAGACAAGGCGGCTGTATCACACCCTCTAAGAAGACCATATGTGAAACGCACAAATATAGCACACAACCACCACCAGTAACAGACAGAGATGCATAATGGCTGCTGTGCTCAGCAGTGTGTGCGCGTGTGTGTGTGTGTGTGTGTTACCTTGCATCAGCCTCACTGTAGTACTCCCTGGCTACGATGTCCTCAAACAGCTCTCCTCCTGTCACCCTGTGGAGGGACAGAGATTGTGCATGTCATAGTGAACGTTTCTTTCTCTCTGTATCGATGACCAAAACAATACTTTTCTTGTATTGATAGAGATCCTTACACACAGCATAAAGTTATTACATGTGCGCATATCTCATCAAGGTTTATATGGGCACAGATTTGCCTCAAGGGCTTTCTACACACACACCCTTAGGCACATCCACCACACACATGCAGGAGAGGGGATATAGGTCAGGAGCCTGTGACACTTGCTCTCTATAAGTACCATAGCCTGGTTGTAGCCCGAGATTAATATATTTTTAAATTAAAAGAGGGAGCATGACACCAGCTAGGTCTTATGCAGAGATTAGTTGGTTACCTCCAGGTGTAACTGGTGCGTAATCTTAGCTAACCTAACTAGCTAAGTGACACAACGTTGTCTTGCTAGAGAATAAAAGAGGTATTGTTAACTAATAGGAAATATGGCTCACACATCTTGACCCTTAATCAAAATACCGTTGAATTATGATGTAAGCCTGGACGATTTTAAATAGCATTTCACCAAAATAACATGATACAGTACTTTAATTACAAAGCCTTATTTCCCACCCACTCCAATATCGTTCACGTGTAAATATAAACGAAACAAAGTAATACCGATATTTAAAAGCGCCAAGCGATCACTTGGTGCAGTGACTTCCTGTCTAGTTGGTTGCTTTTATTGACCAGAGCTACAGATGTTTCCAAGCAACAGATTAAGATAAAGTCTTATAAATGTTGAAATTCCAAACAAAGATGCTATTTAGTACGCTAAAGTATGTGAAAATGTTGTATTAATATTATATTTCAGTGAAATGACATACTGTTTCTGGTAAAATATTACAGTATGCAAACACTGGACACTGTGCATGCATAAATATCCTACAATGCAACAACAATGTTCATAACTAACAATGACAGACACAATATATTACGCAATATGCTACGTAATTCCTTTTTTAAATCAGTTCAGACTTTATAAGTCTCACAAATCATTTTTGCGTACGAAAAGATAAACACTACCGTTTAGTTACACAAAAGTACATTGAACGATAGCACACATGTTGAGTATGTAGTGCATAATATGCGATTTTGGATGCAGACAAAGTCTTTACTAGACAAGTTTTATTGTGCAACCTGACATCGTAAATCTTGAACTACCTACTTAGGAAGGAGTTACCAAATACTCCAGTTAGAAGGGAAAGTAAAACAAGCAGAAACATGTGTAATTGGTAGCGTGGTTACATTTGAAAGGGAGAGTGTGTGTGTGTGTGAGAGAGTCTGTTACTCACAGATCAAACACCAGATAGTGGAAACCCTCTTCTGATATGCTGTCATGGAGTCGTACTGTCGAGGAGATTTAGCAGGAACACAAACACAGGACGGAAAAGGTAAAGAGGCATAAGAAAAAGCCAAATGAAACGCAGTCAATACCTCAATACAAATTCTGCCATTACTCATTATTTACACTTTCCTTTGCTATTTGCTATATGCTATTCTGCTATTGTCGTAGAATATTTCTATGCTAATCGGGAGAAGAGAGTGCTATTCGCAAATCTAAATAATACAAGTCTCCAAATCATTCAAAGTTGTCCTGTTCCATTTATTCTCTTGCAAGAGGGAGAATACCCAACACAGCTCTTCACACAGAGTCTGCTGGAAGCATTCTTCAACATCAGTTCAAATCTTCACAAACTATACACTAAAGCAGAAACAGTCTCCGCCTTTAGATAGGTCAAGGATGTCTTACGCTGGCTTATCAGTCTTCCATTTTCCCTTGATCTCATTGTCAGATACATTTACGTGACCCTAAACATCCCCAGAATAGGAAGAACCCCCAGTGTGTACCCTTGCTCACCTTACTGTGTCTGTCTTTATGGCCCTCTAAAGTAAAACAGTAACACTCAGTATGTGGTCTGTTTCTAAACCATGTTTACACAGAGCTAAAATGTCTCTAAACCATTTCATGATACTGATATATTTATTTTTTACCATTACACTATGCATCAGAGTTAGGTTGTCATCAGACATACAGTAGTAATATGCAAAGGAGTGTCAATCAAGCACTACATCGTTATTTACAGATAAAGCCTCAGCTGCACGCTAGACTATACAAGTTTGGTTTATGAAACCAAACCGCTGTAACACACCTGTACTCACACAATTAGCCTGGTACCATTTCAATTACATTTTCAGGGTTAATGGTTTGTACATCATTGTTTTGACATCTGAACTAGCATCTGCTCAACATGTATGAGAAAGGAATATCAATTAAAATCCTGTGTGTATGATCAAACATGTTTCCTGCTGATTAACTATTCGATTTAAACACAGTGAGAGCTCTTTGAATCCACTCAAACATTTCGATGTTTAAAAGGAAAGTGTACTGGCTGCCACTTTGGCCCTTGATCCTTCCAGATGTGCTCTTTTAATCCAAGGTATTAACATACACAGTACTTAGTAGTGACATTAGAAAGTCAATAATGCCCTCAAAGCCCACTGAGCATTTGGCTCCTAAAACTTGAGAATTATCCAAAATCATGTCTTTGTAGTACCTCCAATATATTATATATTGACTTTTTTAAATGTTTAACATGTTTTTTTAGAGGAGACACTACAAGTGAATACCTACAAGTTGTAACTAATAGATAGATACCACCATGAAACTTTCCCAAGTGATTACTCACATTATGACAAGTATTGTTTGAAATACACGTTTTCTGAAACTTTTTTTATGTATTCAAATGAAGCTTTATCTTTTTAAACATGTGCTAATTTTCATACATTTCCAGAACAGAAATCTGAACATTGGACCAAGCCAGGTTTAAAATGATTGTTTAATTTTGTCGAAATCTGAGAGTCAATTGAATTATGGATATTTCGTTTTATCACTCCATAGATCAGAAAATAATGTCAAAAACAATAGAAAACTATTATAAACTGTTGTTGCCATATGTTTAGTAATAACATATTCAATTATTCAGGCTATGGATGACATATCAATTAATCCCGCTGTGAAATCCTTCAGAACATAGATAGGAATGCAACTGGAGAGTTTGGTGGGTGTAAGAGCTACTGAGGTGGAGATTTGTGGCTCAGAGTGAAAAAAAACGGATTTAGAGAAAACGTCCTTTAAATGTGTGGATGGTAAAATGACATACATTTCAAAGACACAGGTGAACATGGTAAAACGTGTAACCAATGGATATCAGCATCAAACTCCCTCAGTTGATTACTTACATTAAGACAATTATTTTTTGTATCACAAGTTTTCTAAATTTTAAGTTTAAATATGCAAATGAGGCATTATCTGATGGCAACTTTTGATGAATTTAGGAGAAATCTACAGACACAAATAGACAAAGTAGTAAAATCGACACCTGAAAAGTGCATTTTGGAAAAAGACATCAGGAATCAAAATAGCTCCAAATCTGAAAATTGACCAGTGCATGAAAAGCAATGTTTTTGCCCGTAGTGTAACGCCTTAAGATTTCAAAGCCAGGGAGTCACATGTTGTCCTCAGACTTTATAAGGGCAGAAGTTATCTTGGGAAACTAAACGGCAGCTGTACTGCAGAACTGAAAAAAAGAGGAGAGACAGGTTCTATCCGAGGTATAATGAGGAGGAAAGAGAGTAAAGGGTCAGTAGTTTAGAGACAGGGATTTCTGATGATTCAGCTGGGAGAGCACACAGATACATCATCATTAGATACCTTTGTACACACACACACAAACACTTGTCTCCCTCATAACTGTGTCTTGAAGATGAATAGCCGTAGCAGGATTCACCAGAGACCTGAACAACATGTGTGCACGTGTTTGCGTTTGTGTTCGTGTGTATACTTGTGCGTGCGTATTCTAAGATCGAGGACTCGCAGCTCACCGATGTTGGTGTGCTTCAGTAAACGACAAATCCTCGCCTCTCTCTCCAGCTTTTGATGATCTGAAAGGACAAAAAAACACACAGAAACAGAGACAGGTTATTTTGAATGCTCTTCATTATCCCCTGCTATGATTGGCTTTCTGAATCATCCAACATGAAGTTGGCTGCAAGTTAGTTTTGACTCAGCAGAGGACGTTGTCAGCGTCAGAGTGTGTTTGTGTACTTGACATTCACACTTCTGTATGTACAGTATGTAAGTGTGCGCGTGTGTGTTGGCTTTGTGTCGGCCCCGTCCTTTTCCCTATCCGAGCTGAAATGCTTGACAAAAATAATGTGACCCGATATGTATTGGTGGTGTGCCACAAACAGCACACGGAGGGAGCAGCCACCGTGGGTTCATACTGACCTCCGGTGTCAGGCTTAATGTGAGCTCCCGCAATGTGCTTGCAGGTTGCTTTTGCCGCCCTGAGAACAAAGTGAACTTGCAAAGGCTGCAATTGGAATTTAATCCCACATCTCCTAAGGCCAAATCCACAATTTCAATGTAGAGAGCATTAGATTTCGCTCGCTTACAGCAGAGTGAATGGGTGATGTCATAATATACACAGAGACTGGTGCGGTATAGTTACAAATCAATGGGTTGCTAAATGACAATATTGTCATGAATGGATTTTTGTATCCATCACATGATGAAGGATATTGATTGCGCGGGTATTTCATTCAGTGAGCCAAAGATAAACCATGAAACCTGCAATAACTCGCTTTTTTTTGGCCGCAACAAGCTATGAACACAACACTGACATATCACCCTTCTGTCAGCTCTGTTTATGGTCTCCCCCAACCTCTGGGCTCTTTAGCTGCTAAATGCTCCACAATGTTCAGCAGTTAGTCGCTAACTATGTGTCTCTGCACTTTGGTAGCGTACAATGTTTTTTTTAAAGCTTTTTTTTACTGAAAACAGCTGCTTACTAGAGCTGAAAACAACACTATTAGAGTGGCAAGAGCGCAACAAACTGGAAAGATGTAGGCCAAAACAATGAGCTGAAATGTAGAATGTAGAATGTAACATATGTCATTTTCAACCTACAAACCACGAGGGATTAGTAGTGAGTATTGTGGGCTTATACATCAGCAGTGGGTATTTAATCTAAACACTGTATATTCTACTTATTTTAATCTATAATGCATGCTTATGAAGAGAAATTGAACAACAACCCCGTCTTCAAGGAGAGATGGAAAGGACACCAGGTTTTAGGGTTAATGCTCCTTCCATTTGACCACAGACTCAGAGAGAGTCTCACATCTCTCCTCCATGAGACCAGACGGATGCTATCTGACCTGGCGAGACAAGAAGTGACTCTCAAATCTCCCTGTCTCAGAAGACGCCAAAGTCCAGCGACTCTGACTCGGAACAACTGAGTAAGAGCAGCAGTCGCTATGAGGAGTGTTGCAGCACGCCGCTGAGGCGACCCATTTCAGCGTTGCCTCGGGACACAAGAGAGCGTAAGAGAGAGAGAGAGAAAGTGAAGGAGAGAAAGAAGAGCAGCGGGTTCAACTTTTTTTTTTTTAAATAAAATAGGGCGCCTATTTTTCACTCTCATCCGTGTCTCCTTCCTCTGCTCTTCTTGATGCTATGGAAACTGTGGACTGAAGGCCAGCAAAGAACACCAGGCACCATTATAGAAACAGGTATCTCTTTGCTGTGTGTCGCTGTGGTGCATCCACAAGCAGGCGCACAGACAAACTTAGGGCGGCAGTATTTTCAGCGAAAATAAAACTTGGTGTGCTCTCAAATGCTAAGGCAAACATTTTTTTTTTAAATGCCAGCACGGTACAGTGTGTTCAATGCGACTGAAAGAGTGTTCACCCACACCAGAGGGTGGAGTTTATCAGTCGCAGTGAAAGAGAGGAAGCCAGGATAAAACCCCAACAGTGAAATGCAAAACAAATGCAGGATGAGCGGTGGCTGCACTACAGATAAAGCTAAATATACAGGAGGAAGAAGGTGACAGAAACCTGCCCTGGTGCAGTTAGTTACAAGCACAACAAAACCCAGAACCTAAAACCATGGACGAAGAGGTAGATGATCTACTAAAACAAGTTTTTTCTATATAGCCCAATATTACAAATTTGCTTCAAGGGGGCTTTACAATCAGTACAGCATACAACACAATGCTATAAGAGGTGACAAACAAACTGGAGACGTGCATCCCCCGAGCCACAACGTGGAGCACAATGAATCCCACGGTAGTGTAAACCACCTTCAGGGGTGGCGAAGAAGACTGGGTGAAAACGTCTGAAAAGAGGACTGCACGCGCTGCAACAAACGGACCCCGGCGCTGCTCTTTCGCGTGGCCGCAAGCCCGCCATATTGCCTGTGAGAACACGCCAATTTCGATTGTGTCTGAAGTAAAGTGCCAGCATTCCAGACGGGCGGCATAGCGGAGAGGCAGACGGGCATCCTGACAGGCAGAGCCAGAAACAAGGGCAACGCAGCCATTAACTCATGGTTAGCAGGAACCTTTTGTTTTGTTTACAAGTTCATTTAACAGGGACCACGAATGACAAACATATATTTCAAAACCTGAAATCCGATGCATCATAAAAGCACATCGGCAAGGTCACCAATCTCTCCGTCTCACCGTGTCACTGAAAGACAATCTCTTCATTCTTATTTAATCTAAACGCCATTTTTCCTTAATATAGCATTTTCATTTTTATGTCGCTTTAAGATTTTTGTTTTTGGTTGTATATCAATCGTTTTTTTTACTCTACTAGTATTAAATTGCATTGTTGAAGCACTTGCTTCTGTCAAATTTTTCCCCAGTGCATAGGCTACTATCATTTGTACAAAATGTTTGTATGGATAAGAATAAACATAATACATTCATAAAAGTGTATGAAAACGTGTGTTCATTTAAAACTTCCTCACTGGCTTACATGAAAAATCTCCGCTTCATAATTCATCATGACAGCATTCTTCAGCGGACACATTTCTAGAGCGCGTAGAGTATAGTGTGCTTAAGTTAGCCCGGTCCACATGTTTAGCCCCCAGCCGTTCTCCTACGTACAGTAAAATAGATCTGGCATCCCACACAGATGCATCACTCTGTTTTTATTTATTTCTTTGTGTTGTGTTCTCTGGCGATGTATTTGAAATATATTTAAGTCCTCCGGAACTTGGCTTAAAGATAAGACGATAGTTGCATAAACTATTTCCTTTTTTAGAATTGAAGGACTATTTGAAAATTTGACAATCATGACCCATCACTACCAATAATGACTTTGACCTTGATGTTCAGGTACAGATTGATATATGTATTGAGTTATTTATTACCTTGAGTTTAAGGTTCACTGATCCAGATTTACTTATTTATTATTACTTACTTAGACGTTCAGATCAACCGTGTGTACAGTCTGTCGTTATAACCTCCATTGTTAGTGCAAAGTTTTGCAGCCGACCCTCAGTATTAAATGTCAGAACTCCCAAATTGACTTAATCCCTTTAACACCATCTGTCAGTCACCGACAAGTTTGAACGCTATAATTGCTTTTATCTGTCGCAGAATATCTGTGAGTTATATCAAATGTTAGTGTCATGATAAGTAATCATTCTTGTTGTTTCAGGTCTACAGGAGGAAGACTTCATGACATAATTCTTTCCTTAAAGCAATAAAACATCATGCAAACGCTGCCTTAAAGGTATACAAAGGCGGTCACGATAGGTTGGTTCTGATTTTCACTGCGCTGCAACTCACTGAACATTGTAAATGTCTGTCATGTAACAGCTCGCTCTCTCCATCATTTCCCACCTCCACTTTCCTTTCACTCTCTCTCTCCCCCCCCCCCTCCTCCACAGGTAGTCCACCTCTCAGCCGGCTGGACATCTGTTGTCTAGCAACTCCTGCACCAATCAGAGCGTCGGGGCCTCTCCTCTCCTCTGCAGTGGAACCAGCCTTGCATGCAAATGGCCGACATCGAGAGTTCACACGCAACTACCGAACTACAGGCAAGGAATAACTTGTTCTTTAGGAGCGGACGCACTTTATGAAATGCATGTCTTTGAACACATCGCCCCTGAAACATCAAACCATCTCGCGCACACTGTGGACATGCATTAGCATAGAAAGTAGAAAAGGGAACTTTGCAGATGAATTGCAACAGTTACAAGATGGTTAAAAGCGCACACAGTGCACTATAATGAATAGCAAAACCCCATACTAAATGTGTGCCCACATTAAATGCTTTTTGTTTAGACAGTTGCTCATGCATGACATTAAAATAGCAACTTTTAATTTTAGCCCTCTGCGAGATGCATTTGACAGCAAAGATGATGCGGTTGTTGTGGAATACAGGAGGCTGCCGAAAGCTCTGCAAAACTGAAATATGTCACGACTGGTTTTATGCTGTAATTTTAAAGAGTAAATAGACACCTTTGCTGTGAAACGTAACAATTGTAGTGTCCTAGCCCTGTTAGAAACTAGGAGCACAGGCACTAGCTTAAATTAATAAATAGTGTGGACAATGTGTCAATAACTTTGATAATGATTTAATTAGGGCCGAACAATGACTGCAATTTTATCAAATTGCAGATTGCACAGTATGTGTCAAAGGCGAAATGTTCGTGAAAATATTTTTAAATGAATCATTGTGGTGCTGCAGAGATGTCCTGGCCTACTTAACAAAACATCTTTGTTCGGTACAGATCCCAGCGTGATCACATTTAATATGTTTTTCAATAACAATGAGAATAATGATGTAAAAATGATCATTCCCTATGATATCACGAATCATAACGCAACCGCAATATCAGTCAAAATGATCACAATTAGATTTTCTTTTCAAAATGGTTCAGCCCTAGTTCTAATGCATTTTTTTGGTTGAGGTCTGTTCAGGTTTTAGCACTATTGCTTCATAGGTGTGCTGCCTGGTGTGGAGATTGCAACTTCTCCCTGATTCAAAGATATTCAAGTCACCTGGATTGGAGCACAAAAATGTCCCACATGTGTGAGTAGGGGTATGACGGTCCAGATGTTCGCCTGACAGAGCGTTTTTAAATTTGAATGGAGTGGAAAATCACATTTCACACCCGTACCTGAAGCGACTGGCACCTGCAGTCGACTCTTGAGATTTGCTTCACTCTCGAAAAAAAAGTCTCAGACTGACAACAATGAGTTCTGACTGGCTGACAAAATTGTTACTTTAATGTACCTGCGCAAGCATGTGTGTGTGTGTGTGTGTGTGTGTGCAAGCTTGAGCCCTGCTGCCACAGCCACTGGTGAGAGGCCTTTTGCTTACATAGTTAGAACTGACAGCAGCATTTCTGCACAATGTGAAGTTGATGTAATTGTGGAGACGAATGTGAAGCCACCCCCGTCAGCTGTTACCATTCAGGCATTCTGTGTGTATGCTACTCTGTCGAGCAGAGAATCACTATAAAGAAAGATATCGTAGCAACCCGTGGTAAAGAAAATTACCAATAGCGAGCGGTTCCTTTTTTTGTAGATATTCTTTATTTCCCTTCAGTTTCAGTTGTTTTCTTTACATTTTTTGATAAAGATAAACATGTTGGAAGTTGTTTTTTTTTAATTGTTACTCTGCTTTTATGCCAAAAAATATATCGCAATATATCTCTGCGCCATAAAACAATCCAACAGATCTGCTGTGAAATCTAACTTCACCAAACACTGTACGATGCGCTGCAGCAGCCACGAGAGGCGGGAAGTTTGTTTACGGCAATCGCAAAAGTGTCTCAAAAGCTTCTGTGGTAATTATATATTGATATATATAATGGATGTAGCACATTTAAATGGACAAACTCTGCATGAACACACAGCTCTCATTTACATACAGCCGGGTCGCTGTCTGCAGGACTCTGAGCTCCAGCATTTGTCGCATCATAAACCATCTTGTCTAAAAACAATCTATTCCTTAGCATCAGCATTGCACATATGTAGCCTCCACCCTGCCCAGATTACCATTTCACACTTCTAACCATATTTAGGACGGCTTAGTTGGTTTGTCGACAGCAGCAGCAGTGGAGCTTCCTTTATGTCTCTTTTGTCTCAGCAACAGACATTTATTAGAGAATTAGCTGAGAGTCTACAGACATTAACTTTCCACAGGAGTTACTCAAACCTCTTTTGAGACAATCCTTTTGTGTGACTTTTCATGGTAAACGTTCATGGCTTGTAGAAATGTTATCGTCAAAAGTCAACTGCCATGTACCACATTGTGGTGAACTGCATTTCCTTGTTAAGTCCTTCAATTACTCCTTTTCGAGTAACGCAAAGTTCCTATTGCAATGACAACCTTTCTTGTAAACTTGTCCTGTTTAAAAAATGTTTTGAAAAAGCTGCTGAATGCAGCATATGGTGTGATATGCTGCAATTTTCCGCAGTCATAAAACCACTAATCAGAAAAAGACGTAATACCAAGAGAGCCGTACTGCGTATGCAAGGCAGAGAATGGATGATAAAAAGCAAACATTTAAGAGCTTAAAGAACATCTGCATATATGCTTAAGGGTGACACAATATGTTGTAAAATTGGTTACTATGACTAAAGAATATGGAGAGGGAAGTGTGCTGTAGGCCAAGAGGGAAGTGGACCTTATTGCAAAATAACCACCAAAAGCTATCGAGGATGTCGATGTCACAATGGCAGGCGTACACTGTATGTACCTGGTGATTTACATGACAATTTCCTGTCACTTTACACATTTTATTATTATTATTTATTCTTTTTGTATTGGCTTTTTTGTTATTTGCTTTGACAGGAATCATCCTTCCATTCCTGCCGCGAAAGAAACTGCTGTAATCATGACATTATGTTTACAGGTGCAAGAGCTGCTTACGTCAGATTTTATATCAATAATGAACATTCTCCTTCATTCTCTACTAATTTGCTTTAATCTCATAATGCCATATAGACAGTTGTGTTTGTTTGTATACAATATATATTCATCAATCATATGTCACTCTTGATTCGTATAGTACTTTTCTTACAAACATTTGTAGTGTATATACATATATGTGTGTGTTAAATAAAAATCTGTACATCCCTGTCACATTATGCCTCGTTGTGAATAATATATAATACAAATATGAATAAGTTATGAACGCTGTTATGCTCATCTGTCAGAAATGATAAAATACAGAGGTATAACAAAACAGTGGACAGCCGATGCAGCTGTGTCACACATCTTATTTAATTGTCATCTCTTTAAAAATGACGGCTCTCATTTTGTTAAATGGCTGTTGCCTTAACTCCTCTCTCCGTGCGTCTCCTTGAAGCGAGGGAAGGAATCGAGGAGACGCGTTAGCCTTGCATTTGTGTAGTATTGCAGATTGCAGAAGTGTTGCAGATTCAGGGAGAGCCTCGTGTTGAAAAGTTGCGGACAAAATCTCCTTGTTCTGCAACACATTGCCATTAGCAGACAAATCTCCCAACATTTCCAAACCAGACCCCATCAAGCTCTCTCACCTCTATTTTCCTCTCCGTCTCTCTCCACTGCTGCTCGTTTCTCTTTCAGTGAGTTTCTGATGTGTCGCGTACGCAACCGCACTGCAGCAGAGCATTTACTGCTATACTGTGTGTACTGTGTGCGTTTGTCGTCCTGTAAGTCTAAAGCTATACCAGATTTAGGGACAGCCGGAGAAGACACAGCTAGGTCATAGAAGGCAGGAGAGGAGGAAGAAGCAAGGGACAGACGGAGAAAAGCTTGTCAAATACACAAAAAGGAAGAGACGGACAAAGGGGGCAACGTGTGGCGTGGGGTTTAAACTTTAAACCTCCTGTCCTCTGTTTACATCTTCACTCTGATTGACAAAGTTATGGTGGTCATCTGATGTCTGGCCTCTTGTATCAATCAGATCTACATTATAATTTCACTTCACTGAAAAGTGACACACACACGTTAATTTGTTCTCATACTGACATCAACCGCATGCAATTTATTTTTCTGATGACTAATACAAACACTGGATCAAACTCCTTGTCAAATATATGATTGGGATTACGTAGCTTGACTCCGGGTTGCTTTTTTAGACCTACGGTAAATGTGTTACCATCAACTTTGCTGTTCACTGGTAGGTTAATCAAGTGGCTGGTAATGGCAGTGTGACCTGTGCGCTACAGAGCGACTTCACACAGAGTGGAACACTTAGCTCCACCTAATGTGAAGAGATAGTGACATTTGTAACTGCAGGAAAAGGTTAATGGAAAGGTTAGACTTCTATTGCTGTATTATCAAGAGACGTAAAGCCACGTTACCATCTAAAGAATTGTCTATTGTCGTCTGTGGGGGAATAAAGCTTAAAAAATATGTAAAGATATAGTGGAGTTATCAGTCTGAACAGAGAGTGAAGTCGTGAAGTCGCTCTACCTCTGTGTGTCATTATTCCAGCTTCTCCTTGCTTTGTTGGCATAGCCTGGGCGGCCGCACATGCTTTTAGTGCATTTTAGCGCATGTGAGCGTGACATGCAAGCGTCTGCACTGCTCTCATATGGCGGTTACAGCTGAGAGCGCCGCCGTCGTGGAAGCGTAGCGCCCACCCTCTGGTCCCCCTCAGGTAAACACTGTTAGCTCTGAGAGGACGTTTGTTTGTACCGCTAGTACCGTTAGCACCGTTAGCTACAAGCCGCCGGCTCAGTCGCCGCGTTGAGGTTAATCTGAATGCTCTTAATCTTGTATTATGCACGTTTATAGAGGAACATTGAATTACTTCTTTGTGCTGTGAAAGAAAACTAGAATCTTGTTGCAGTATTATGATAATAAAGACGATTTTGTCAACAATAAACATGCTGCTAAAAACTAGCTTGTATGCTTGAGGTTGACAGGTCGATTAAGCTGTATACTGTGGCCCCTCCTAGACTGCAACAAATAACTTATTAATATTATTATTTATGTATTGTATACAACTAAATAAATTTAAAGGCAACAATACTGGCCGGATTATGTTTTCCATCAAAAAAGGAAATTATTAATTAAGTAACATAACTGAGAAGTTGCAAAAATGTTTATACAGTAAAAAGCAGAAAAGGTCTGCTGTTACTCAAAGTACAAATCCACAAAAAAGTTAAAAAAAATATGTCATGATCTTTTTTTCTAAAAATCCAACCACAGACAGGACTCGTGTGATGTGGTCATTCCTCCACTCAAATATGCCTAAATATAATCCAGTCAACGTTTACGCTGGACCCCACAACTTGAGTGGGAAAACAATTTAGTAAACGTAATTATTTAGGAGAAAGGGCATCTGTAAAGTATACACAATTATCTTGACAATTCTGATCATCAAAAATACCAACGTTTTGCTTGTTACAGCGTCTCAAATGTACTCTTTCTTACGTCGTTGTCAATTTTATACCTTTGGATATTTTTGGATTGCTGGTCAGACCAAATGAGCAGTTTGAAAACGTCCTCTGGGAAATTATGATGATTCAGTGAATCTGTTTCAACAATCAATTCAATCGATCATGAAAATAAACTTTAGTTGAAGTCCTAACCCTGATGCACGCACACAAATCGACCTGCCACACACACCACAACAGGGTGCTAGAACAGTTTAATTAGGAGTTTTAATTAAAAAGATGTAGCGGGGTGAAAGTAACATCCTCTGCGGACAGCAGCTAAGTAGTCCCCCCCCCCCCCCCTGCAGAACCCCGAGGGTCTAATGAAACCATCCAGGATGCTGAGACACCGTCACCCTCCGCTGGCTCCCAAGAGAGGTAGAATTATGACTGATAACTCCCCTGCTTTCTCTTCTGAGGAGAAACAAAAGGTGGCTGTTGTCAGAGATAAAACTGCCCCCGGAGCATTGCTGGGAGCCTCGTGACGTACAGTAATGTCTGCCTTTATCTTACCCGGCGTAATGCAGCCGCGCACACATTAGACTAATATGTCAAAGTGGTTTCATCTGAGGGTGGCGGTCTGGATGAATCCTTTACGAGGAGAGACACAAACTCACATTTATAATCACGCATATGTTGACACAAAAAGTTGCAGATTCAAATGCGGCAATGAAGCCCCACGGCACGGTGAATGCTTTTACTACGATAATGGCTACATCGGTCAAGTAAGAAGTCGCGCTGCTTAAGAACACTGGTAGCAAAACGGCAGCAAAATAATGCATTTAATCACATTACAAAGGAGTCTTCGTGGGAATATAATTTCTGCTATTTCAACGGCAGTAATAAAAGCATCTTTGTAAATGTTCCTTTGCTTAATAAAAAAGAGAAGAGGGCACATCATTAACTAGGTAGCTCCATGGTTACCACAAGAGCCGGCATAGCAACCAGCAAAGGATGCAAGACCAGGTTGCCTATGCAAACTGTGAAACAGTACCAACATACAAGCCTACACTCCTTTTAATACTAAAAGGAACTTTCCGCATTTTCTACATCTACTGGAGCAAAATTCCTGCTGCATTCCTCCACAGGTCTTCCAAACAGATGTCAGATGTTTTGCAGCCACACTGTGTTCCACACCTACTGCTTGTCAGAGGAAGAAAAAAAGTGGAATCTCTGCCATCTTCTGCTTTTGATTTTTGGTCTGCAAGAGTCCGGAGCATCAAAATGCAAAACGGAACCTGTGGAGCGGTACTGACAAGTTTTAGGAACGGGAAATATTTCTGCAACTTCCTGGCGGCAGTGCTATATCCATCTCCATCTGTTTGAATTAGAAAAGCAAATAGGAAATGTGAGGCACGTTCGTTATTAAGTGTTTTTAATGCGGATGTCACTTTAATGCCTCCTTAAGCGCGCATACTCCAGTCTCGATTTGGTTCTGCAGGGAATAAATAATAATGATGTCATTATTATCTGTGGACTCTTTCTATTAATATGTTATAACATCACTCTGTTTCACCGCCATTTCTTGGTTCGAAGCACTTGAGACTAAAGCAACACGCTGGCAGGGAACGTGTGAGGCAGGAAAAAGAAGAGGGAGGACAGAGAGGAATTGTTGGGGGGGAGGGTAAATCAAACAGAGGTTGAAAAGGACAGAGAAAGAGAGAGAGAGAGAGAGAGAGAGGGAGGAATAGACAGAAGGAGATGCAGTGCTATGTAATTATGAACGCCCTCGCTTTCTCTTTCTACAGTCTATTACTCTTGTTCGTCATCATACTGTAGGTTCTTTCTGGGCTGAGCGACATTTAAGAAACGCAAGAGCTGCAGTTTTGATTACAGCTTACATTATTAATGACATTTTTAAGGGGTGAACATTTAATCTGAAACTGTCATCTAAAATGTATACAGCTGCAACTAATAAGCAAATGAAACTCGGCTGTGGTCTGGTTCGTGTGCTCTTTGCAACTCAATACTATTTATTTCTATCTGCTGTATCTATCGGCCTACGGTGGTTTTGGTCGAGTAAAGACACGCCCCTCTGTATCATTTTGACCCTTTTGAAATATAGAGTAGGCTCTGTCTTCGCGCTGTTCAATACGACCAACTGAGGGACGGGTCTTCACTTTAAATAATCTAGCATCGTTTTCAGACAGTTACTGCAGGTAACAGCTAAATAGGTAGGAGTCAAAGTTGTGAGAAAGCAATCACAACCTCTGCGTTTAACCTTTAATCAGATAATATCATTATTTTAGGCCTGTGAGGTAGCTTGTCCTGTCAGCTTCATTCTTGACCTTAAAAAAATCTGAACTCAAGGTTCAGAGCTTTCAGGCACATCTAATGGCCTTCATCAGTGGATTGAGTTTGCACTTGGCAACAAAGTATTCGACAATTGAGCAAACTCTCTATCTGCTGACAAAGGCCAAGAAATCAGTAAGTAGACCCTGATTTAGGAATTTTTTGCCAATCTTTAATAATATCACAAGGAATATAACATTTCATGAAAGGTGAGCTAATTCTATCCCATGTGGCCCACACCAGTCAATGCAGGTTTAACTCTTGCATTAACGGTCCAACATAAACCTAGAGACAGATTCTCCATACGGTCCATCCCTGAGGTCTTAACACAAAAGAAATGTCAAAACCCATTCGAAAACACAGTTACAGTTGCTACAGTTTCAGGCTGAGCCTCGTGCATTTTGTGGTTCTTATACGGTGAGCATCGACTGAAACCAAGAGCTCCTTTCAAAGGATGGAATATTTTCAATACTGTGTGTGTGTGTGTGTGTGTGTGTGTGTGTGTGTGTGTGTGTGTGTGTGTGTGTGTGTGTGTGTGTGTGTGTGTGTGTGTGTGTGTGTGTGAGAGAGAGATAGAGACACCGAGAGTGAGAGAATGACCAACATTTATTTTTAGCACCCAGTGAGTCATGTGGTCCCCCCCCCCCTCTTCTGCACTGATCCCTCCTTCTTTTCCTCCCCTCCTATCTTTCTGTCTCTCCCCTTATCTTTCTCTCCCTCCCACAATCACATCCTCTCCGTCTCCTCCCTCCCGTCACTTCAAAGTGAGGCGAAACAGAGTCACAGTGACACCGAAAGGAGCGCAGGAATAAAAGACCTATGAGAGAGGGAGGGAGGGAAGGGAAATCTGTATCTCGTCTGATGAGGGAAAACTCTCGATATGCAAAAAGAAAACATGCATATTACATATATACATATAGATATAGATATACAAATATATATATATACAGTATATAGATATATATACAGTATATATAGATATACACACACCACAGAGGCAGACTGGCGTACACCTCAGCAACAGCTATCATCTCTGTTTCCATGACATTTCCACATGAAAAAAATAACAACAGCTTTCGCCACAGAAACGGTCCACGATGAGTCAGTTCGGATCGGTGGATAGAACGACTGGACCTTGTTAACATGGTACACTACCAATAAATCGAAGTCAAGCAGAAGAATAACGTTTTGTTTTTTAAAGCTGTTTTAAAACACAAATTACAAATTATTTTGTCTATTTCTTCACCCTATCTGCTTCCTAAATCCCACAATGCAATGCAATATTTACAAAGCGAGACGAGCAGATATTTTGTTTTTCTAAAAAATTCAAAATATCTTTATTGCTATGGATTCAAACCTACCCAACTGTTAAGACAAGCTGACAGGGTCACATGGTGGGAAATGAAGCCAGTGCGCGGATACACAAACTAGAACAATCGTGTGCACAAACACACACACATACACACAAACTGCTGAGGGATTATAGACACATACACACACACAGCTGCACGTCGCAAGCAAATACAAAGTGACAAAAAGATAGCAGACAGAGTCACAGTGACAGGACACTGACGCATGCATAAAGGGAGAGGGCAAATATTCAACTGCTGTGAGGGATACGGCGTGCACTAACACCCACACACACACACACACTTAAATGTTGACTATCCGTTCTCTCTTTCTTTCTCTGATTATCCGTCTCCCCCCTTCTACTTCCTATCCTTTTCTTCCCCCTCTCTTCCTCTCTCTCTCTCGCTCTCGTTCTCTCTCCGCTGCTTCCTCTCATTCACTGGCTCATCTGCTGCTCTTAATGAAACGCTGCATAATCAGGATTGCAGATTGCAGGACTTTGACTGGTCCTATAGGCCCGCCGCACATGTGTGTACGCTTAACCAGGAACACCAAACACACACACACACACACACACACACAGTGAATTGATCTGCTCTAAACCCTTTTCAATTTGATATACACACATGCACAGGCAAACGCACAGTGGTGGAGTGGGGTTGGGGGGAAGTCACGGTCCTGCCAGAGAGAAGGGAATCAGAGTTGCAATTCTAGGGCTTATCGCGGAAAGAGGGTAAGACCATATCTGACACGACAGCATGCCCGGTACGTAAACCTCTATACACACAAACACACACACACACACACACACTTGTGCACACCCGCAGATCCTCATGCATAAGGTGAGATAACCCTTTGCAGTATTTTTGGAAACTCTGTACCAGCAAGGCAAGCGGTGAGACACTGATCCGTCTGCCAAGGTGTCTATTACCAACACTGCGCTCAGCGAGCGGGAGGGGTCAACATGGGCAGGAGGAGGGACAGCGTCGGTGGGAGAGGAGAGAAAGAAAGAAAGAAAAGAGAGGAGCGGCATGAAGGGAAAAAGGAAGAGGAGAGATAAGAAATGAAGCGACGGCGGAGGAGAGGTGGTGAGGTAGGAAAATGTGCAGGAAGGAGGGGGCGGGAAGAGGAACCTGGTGTGGAGTATGACAGTGTCTTGTAAATCAAAACGAGAGAGAGAGAGAGAGCCGATATAAAAAAAAGGGAGAAAAAGAAAATGCAAAATAGGGAAGAAGAGTAAATGCCAAGGAGCAGAGAACATGCAGAGGGAGGAGGAAGCTGCTGGAAAGGAAAAAAAGGTAAAATACTGCAAAGAGGGGGAGGGAGCTGCCTGTTAATACTCACATACTACTATAAGACACATATATTTGTATTATCACAATGAAACTACAGGCAGTGGCATAGCGAGTGCACAACAACGGTCAAGGTCACTTCGAGTAAAACATTACAAATGAAATGAGACCGCTCGGCTCACATCTACGGGGGCCCGACTGCTTGTGTGGTATGACAGCAGTTCATTGGTCATCGCGGGCAAGCAAGCTGTGGCAAAACACACCATTGGCTGAGGGGAAGGGGGCCACAGCAAAAAGCACAACGCTCCATTGGTTAGTAATCACGAACACGCTGTTGGCGGTTCCTGGGTCACATGCGTGCTTGCGCGGGCATGGTACGTGTGAGCGTGCGTGCGAATGTGTGTGTGTCCCAAGCCCGCAGCAACCAGGCCAACGGCTACAATTACAGTGACGGATGTGAAAGAACTGGGTCGGCTTCGCAAAGAGAGCTGCCCCTGGGAAGACAAGACCAGCCAGAGCCCCCCTGAATCAATACGGTGCACATGCGCACAAAGCACACAAGGTTGTATGTGACAAACATTTACATAGAAACCAGATATGAATAACACCAAATAACGAAGAGAAAAGTGCAAGTGGGCAAAACGCAGCTACAGCGTTTACTTGAAACATTTGCTGTTTTGTTCTGCGCACGATGAGAACTTGAGCAAATCAAGAACCAGATGAGCCTCTGCCCCCGTGCGCCAGTCTGTCTCTCACTCACTGGCTTTCACTCTCACAAACTTGATTCCTCTCACAGCCCCAAAGCCTGTTTCGAGGGCCAGCTACGATCACAGCTCACCCACGCGGAACTCAGTGACACTTTGGGTCGTGCTTTCTCTGCTCGCGGGCGGCGTGTGTGTGTGTGTGTGTTTGCGTACGTGCACGTTGCGTGTTTCTGTACGTGTTCATGTGTTCCTACCTCTGGCGGAGAGCTTCTTGGTGTTGATGATTTTGGCAGCAAATTCCTGTCCAGATGAGATCTTCACACACCTCCGGACCACAGAGAACGCGCCCCTGAAAGTAACACACACGCAGAAATACTTAATTTTGAGAAAAAGCTCAAAGTAACACGTGATGATAAAGAAAATAAGCTAAATTTATGGAACTACACCTGATTCAACTGATCGTTTTTCTTTATGAAATCAATCAATCAATCAATATTATTTATGTAGCACCTTTCACACAAATTGAATGCAACTCAGAGCGCCTTACAAGACGAAAACAATAGAAAATAGAGAGATGTGCGCCAAATGAAGTTAAGAAAAAATGTATAAATTATAAACTACCAAAAAATAAAACACTGACTAAATTGATCATGGTGAAACAGTAAAAGAAATCTAATAATACATATTAAAACCATAGCATAAAAACACAAAAGACACTGTAAATCAGACTTAATAATAAGCTATAATAATAAAAAACATAAAATCATAAAACACCACACAAAAGACAGACTGAATAGATGAGTTTTAAGTTTCTGTTTAAGAATATTAATATTTTCAGCTGCTCTCAGATCCTCTGTCAGGCCGTTCTGATGCCTTGGAGTTTAAAACAGCCCTCGCATGTCTTAAGTGAGTATTAACAAACATGGCTGTGCTAAAATTGAAGTTTTGCAAGACCCAATGTGTCGTTGAATTACACAAAAGCATGGGATGCAGCATCTCTGCAGCTTCTCGCACCCCCATTAGCTTGCAGTACACACTGTCCTCATCGCTACACGAGACCACGGGCACCGGCAAAACGTGCCCACCAGCCTGCCACTGCCTAAGCCGTGTGTGGTTTCCGGTGTTCCAGGCTCATGTATGAAGATCAAAAAACTAGGTCAGCTATATTTGAGGGAGGAGAAGAGCAGAGTGCTGCATCCCTCATCCGCCTCGGCTCTGCGGCCACGCAGGCCGCTCTGCTGTTCAGCCTCCATCTCTGTCCGTGCACGCCTTTTCTTTCTTTCAAGTAACACATCTGCTTTCATCTCCTGTCTGGCATCAAGGCAATATCAGAGATACAGCAAAACAGTTAGACGCACTGAGACGCAGACAACGGAGAGACGTGAGGACACTCATTACCTCAAATGAACCCCCGTTCTTTCACTTACTGTACTGCTAATGGCTGACAACTGTGTCATAGTATAGTCAGTGCAACAACTGAAGCTTTGAGCCTATGCTATCGCTGCTGAGCATATAACATGATGTGCACAATAAACACGTTATCTAACATCTTCCGGAGTGAGCAGCTTGCCACTAAAGCTTACCTCGAATTTATAGAGGATTTGGTAAAGGAAATCATAGCATAACATGTTATGTAAGAATTTGACTTGAGTACGCTGCATAGTTGGGTAGCGTGGCACTGAGAAGTGCATCAGCTAACTGTGTCTGTTAGCTGAGTCTGCACAGTGCTACATGGTACAATGTGTGTAAAGTGGCTGCACAGTGTGCTTTTTGCATTGGAAAGTCAAATACGAGGCAAGCTGGGCTTATGAAACCGGGTTCCAGGTTAGCGGCCGAACTATGACGAGGACGATTCTGTGGCTGTGTTTGCTTTGGAAAACACTGTGCATGACTATAGCTTGGATCGTCCAATTATGTAAGGATTTTGCTTCGCAAAGGTGACAACATATTTGCGCGGTGAGGCGAAGACGCCGTTTATGGGCGACCAAGGGTCACATAAACTTAAAAACATGATGAGACTAAGTACGGTCAGTTTCAGGACATTGGTTTCATGCAGGATAACCACCGCTCCACCCGGCTTTATCTTAAATAAGGTGCTGGAAGTATCAAAAAGCTCAAACTGATAGAATCTATGCAGAGTACACTTTATTAAAGGAGCTTCATGTTTGCTCTGATGAAGCTCCTTTAGACCAAAAGCTAAAATAAAGTGTACCCTGCATAGAAGTGTGCGGATATCTGTTCTATCGGGACACATTGGTTTTAAAATGTTGATCGAGTTTCAAAGCTGCATGATTATAATGACGGTTTTGCATCACCATTATGCATATCATGTTGCTGTGTTTGAGAAATGTCAATGATTTAGTTTCCCATATACAATTCCCATATAATATTAAAAACTATTAGCAGACTCTTGAAACTCGAGTCAGTCCGTCAGTATCTGTCATTAACAATCGTTGTATTGATTAACAGTGCAGTATTGATTGGCGAGCGCCAGTCAGAGCGACGAAGGCCCTTACGCAGCTGAAAGCAGACTCTACTCAAAAAACAAATGTGTGATCACAGTAAAGGCGTCAGGTGAGTTAAAAGGTAGGCTACTATAAAAGTCATAGGCCTGCATTATTAACGAACAGGTGGTGCAAGAGATGAGGGAGATGAACTCCTCCAGTGAGAAGGAGAACAGCTGGGTAACTGGGAGGGCATTTCTAGTTCTCTCTGTGCTTTTGGCTACTGATATATCTGACTGACTTGTGTGCGCTAAACCACTGGGGGTGCTGGGCAGACTGCGGGTCATGACCACGCAGGGCGCGCGCGCGCACACACACACGCGCATGTACGCGCTTCTCGCTCTCTCTTTCTCTGTCTCCCTCTCTCAAGGGGTGAGGAATCCCCTCGGTCTGTGTCTGATAATTGACCGCAGCTTGGTGCTCGGCTAAGGGAATGTGTCATCGCCAACGACATGGTCTGCTGTCGCATTACCGAGCGTGTATTTCCGTCACGCGGGGAGGAGGAGGAGGAGATGGAGATGGAGGAGGAGGCTGATTTGTGGAGATGGAGCTCGAGAGAGAGTGGTGTTGTTACAAAATGTGTCCAGTTCTACACAACCCCGATGCATTTCACCCCGGTTCAGTTTACAACATGGGGGGGCTTCTGGCACCCCCAGAGGTCCAAATGCAACACCCGTGGCCGCACGGGATCGGGATGGAGGCAAATGACGACAGGCTCGGTCGGTTCTTTCGTAAATAGGGCTTCAAATGAGGGATTACAACAAACAGGATGCCATTGCACATGCATGCATGCATGATAGCGTATTTATCCCCCCCTCCTGCATCACAGGTTTCATCTTTACACCATCAGCCGCGCGCACACTCACACACAGGCTCCAAAAACGGTACAGACACACAGAGAGTCCGGGATCCGCGTCCCCTATAAGCCAAGCGGCCTATTACATAACGGGCTGACATTTGCTACAGAGATGATACCAAATGATTACAAATATATAATATATGCTTCCTTACTTCCCCAGCTCCTCGAACAGCTGATATTCGTCGGTAAATCTCGTGCAGATCGTTAACGCCATCCTGAAGGAGGTGCCAAACGGGTGCGCGGAGACGCGGGATGAGGTGCACTCACAAACGGAAGGGCTGTCCGCCGCACTCGGTCGTCAACGCCGCCCGGGGTTTTTGTCCTGGACCCTGCACGCCAAACGGAGGGATTCATGCACAGCCGAAGCGCATCGGCGGGAGGGAGAGAGCGCTCTGGTGGGGAGGATTTCTGCGGCAAATACGGCTGCCCCGTGCGCGCGTTTGTGCTTCAATCTGGACGAGGGAGCTTCCGGCGTTCGCGGTGTCTCTATCGTCTTCACATGCAGCAGCTTGTCACAGCTCGTAGACGCAGCATTTTGTGTGCATTCCGGTTTGCTCGGGGGCGCGTTTGTGTGTGTGTGAGTGTGTGAGAGCGTGTGTGTCCGTCCAGCGCTGTGAGTGTCGTCGCTCTGCGCGCAATCAGACGCCGCACTACCGCACCTACCACCGGCTGTGCGTTTAGTCCCGCCCCTTTGCCTGTATCCTCACACAGGCCAATAACAAACAAAGAATAATATATGATGATAATAATAATGATATGATGAATAATAATACTAATTGTATTATATCATGTCAATATTAACAACAGTGGCATAAGCTACCCATGCGTGTTTATATATGTACGCCTACCTTTAATTTAATACTGTTAATGTTAATAATCAGTTTATTACATGGTTTCTTAGAATTGGAGTTGTTGGTTTGTTGCCTGAGAATATTTTCTTATGATGTGAATGTAAAGTTGGTTCTTAGTAATCTCAGTGTAAGGCACGTGGAAGGGGAGAATACGCAAAGCTTCACCTTAACTTTAACCCTCCTGTTATGTTGCGGGTCAAATTGACCCGTTTCAAAGTTTGAAAATCTAGAAAAAATATTTTAAAGTACTTTTTCTGTATGAAACTTCTTCTGCTTGCCTTAATTAGGGTAATCAACGTGAAAAAAATTAAATAAAAAATATCATGTATGTGCAACCCCCCCCTGCAGGTTTATATAACAGAGATGATGTTCGGGTCAATTTGACCCGGCAGTGAAAGTGGAGGCTATAAGGCAGGCATGTCCAAAGTCCGGCCCGCGGGCCAATCACGGCCCGAGGTCAGATTTTATACGGCCCGCGCCTTCTGTCTTAAAATGCATTATTTATGGCCCGCGAGCACAGTCAAAACGGAATGAATAAATCATACAAATTCAACATGCAATTCATCTTTTCACCTCATGGTGGCAGCACCACTCTGTAATTGTCTTTTTTTTTAATTGTCTCTGACCCTTCAACTGTCATGGCTACGGCAAGTAAAATAAGGAAAGTCGAGACCGAGGGCCGCCGCTTTCATATTTTTTCACCGAAAACCTTAACAACTGTGTCTGCCTAGTTTGTCATGAGACTGTTGCCTTGTTTAAGTGATATAATGTAAAGAGACACTACGAGAAAAAAAATGCTAATACTTCAACAAGCTATCAGAGAGCGACCGTGCTAGAAACGCGAAGCAACTCCAAAATAACTTGGCCACACAGCAGCGGTCTTTTTCGCGGGCCCACGAGTCAAATACACCTGCAAACTTGTTGCTTTTCAGCGAAATTAGCCGTTTTGAATGAAAATATATCATCCACGTGATCCGTAGATGTTTTCTCTTTAGGGGGGGGGGGTCACCTGGCCAGCCAGCGTTTCTCAGATTGGATTGAGACGAGGAAAAAAGGTGATGACGTGATCTTCGCAATAAAACATCTTTGATGTG
Source organism: Pholis gunnellus (assembly GCF_910591455.1). Lineage (NCBI taxonomy): Eukaryota > Metazoa > Chordata > Actinopteri > Perciformes > Pholidae > Pholis > Pholis gunnellus. The sequence continues at coordinate 24,334,273 of NC_136531.1, forward strand.
TCGAGTCTTGGCCAATCAGCGTTAAGATGTCTACACCGTCTTTCCCTCCGTTACAGTTCAGACTTGCTTGGTTAAGGATAACGTCCACTGCATGCGGAACTTTGTTTGTTAACATTCGTCATTATCGCGATTTAGGAGGAACAAAAACGTAACGCGATGAAACATGCCCGGTTCAGTTCATGCGGTCACTCGTTAACGTTAAACCGGAACACCGGCGGATCTGCTGGCAGGTTGGTTTTTTTAACTCGAAGTAGAATGAGGATGATTTCGTGGTGACAATAACTTTTAAGACCACGATGATGAGGCCCAGATACTGATGAGATGATGAGGTCAAAGAGCTTCAGGGAGAGGACGCTGTTTGTGTAGCGCAGCTTGATGCAGGGCTGAGATGTGAAGGAGCTGGGCCTGGATAAAGGTGGAGGTCTACTCTAAACAGACGTGAGTACAGCTTCCTGCTGTCGCAGTGTTTTAGAAATATTGATAAGGCAGGGTATGCTAAATGCTGCCTCTGCTCCAAGGAGATGAACTACAGTAACAAGGGCTCACGTGCCCTCTCATCACACTCCCAGACACTGTTCACTGTGATGACCACAGCCAGGGTACTTCCGGTCCCAACAGGGCCCTGAAGTAATGATAGAGAGAGTTAAGGTGCCTGTATCTTCATTTCAGCGGGTTGCTAATGCAGAGGTGTGTATAGATCACAGCTATTACTTTACTCTTCATTCTAATTTAAATAATTGAACTGGATTGAATGCATATTATTTGCAAATAGAAGATAGGCCACAATTCTAACAGCTTTACAGTAACAGTGGAAGTTAATACAGTAACGGGGTTCAATGAAAACTAATCACTTTATTTGTACAGTCGATGGTTCTCGCTACTCTTGCTACCTTTGTTTTTAAATGACAAACTTTTGAAAATGAGACCTCGTTCTCAATGGATTTTGTCTACATAAAAGGTTAATAATAATAATAGATTGAAAAAAACTATCCAGCTGTTCAACCAGAGCTGAAATACTGATTAATAACTGAATAATAAATTAGTTTTTTGCTTAAAGTAAATGTCTTATCACTTAATTTACTTCTCAGAGTACACCAGAATGCTACATTTTAAAGATCATATTTAAAATAAAATTATCCCTGCTGTGTCATTGAAAACATAATTATTAAATAATAGTGTATGTATAGGCAACTTGTATTGTTTAAAATAATGTCAGCAGGGACTGTTGGCCCTTGGGCATCTTCACATTATCAAATCTGGCCCTCTTTGAAAAAAGTTTGGACACCCCTGCTATAAGGGGTCAGAAGGGTCAAGTTTAGACCATTTCTTTCTTTGAAAATGTGAGACAAAGTATCTCTTACTCCTCCCAACATGTTTCACCCCATTTCACACACACACATACACACACACACACACACACACACACACGTGCGGTCTCACTACCGCACCTCTGCGAGAAAGGGAAAACTCCGCCCACACTTAGCAGGAGAGGGGAGAAACATACGAAAGGGTTGCTTGGGAGTCCTACCAACATTACACTCTGCAGATACATGCAACACAGTAGCTTACTGGAGGACAACATGAGCAACAGAAACAAAAGGATGACAGGCCTTGAGGCTCTGGAGCACATCCTTGATCACAACAGTGAAATAGAGGAGGATGTGTCTGAACATGAAGACCATCTTGAGGTCAATTCAGATTATAATGGTGCTGATTATGAACCATCAGATGAGGAAACTGATATACCTGTTCCTCCAAGCGAGACATTTGTGTCAAAAAATTGTGAAATACAGTGTTCATCCTCACCCAACACACGTATACCGAAAATATTATAAAGACAGTGGCAACATGTATCAGCACAAAGCACACCGTGACATGTCACTCGTGTGCTGTGTAGACACACACACACACACATACACACACAGACATACACCTCGTTCATTGTGTTCATATCTTGTTAATTTTTGTAAATGTCTGTTCCTTAACACTATAAGTAAACATGAGTACAGTTTAATTTCAATACAAATCCTCATGACTCATTTGGCTTGATTTTGAGTGAGCGGGTCAATATGACCCTGAACAGCAGAGGTGTCTCATCTCCATTTATCTACATCACCCCATGAAAAAAATAATGTTTCAAAATGTAAAAATAATTTAGAGAAAAATACATGTTATGGTAGACTAATGCAATTTACATCTAGGCTTTTCCAATGTACCTAAAAAATTGTTTTAACATGTATTTTTCATTAAAACGAGTGAGTTACCCTCATTGAACTATGATCTATGGAGGGATGAATAACTTCATTCCACTAAATACTGATTTAATTGTTAGTAATGGTGTTGGTGATGAGGTACAAACTATATTTATTAGGATTTTTTGGTTTCTGACAACTTTTGGATGATTAAACATGCACCGGGTCATATTGACCCGCGAACATCATGGCTGTACCTAAGAAACGAACATAACAGAATCGTTAATCTTCCAGCTATAAACCGCAGCTCCGGAGAGACCTTTATCAACTGTGGATGAACGACCCTGATGATGTCATCCCGGTTAATCCGGTTTGGCCTCGAAGACTGGTTTAAAAAAAAAGAAAAAAAAGGTTGCATTACAAACGAGCTGAAACCATCAATTATTTTCATTATGGATTAGTCTGCAGATTATTTGGATTAAGATACAAATCTATAGAATATTCCCCAAAAATTAATAATACAAAATTATCGTCACATTTTCGTAAATTGACATACAGGCCAACAGCCATCTCCCAAACATCTTAAGTTTACCGCCATAAAAGACAGTGAAAACAGAAAAGATTTATTGGAAAAGCTGGAACGAGTGAAACTTTGGCTTTTATAGTGTCTAATAAAAGACACCATGGAGTTGCATTGTGGCGACTGAAGGATCCAGTGTCTCTGCAGACTTACCCATAATGCATAATGCATTTAGACCATTCTTATTTAAATCTATCTCGGTGCGACATTACATTGTTGAAGTACCCTTTAGTTATTTTTTATGGATGATCAAGCAGTCATTTCAAAGTATAAAGAAACCTTTGTCTTTGCTGTTGCAGCATCATCCCGTTGACAATAAAATCTGCAGGGTGCAGAGTGCATGTGACTTCTGGTAGAGTCTAAATTTACCGACTTACTGATTGGATTTATTGGGGCACTTAAAAAATACAACTACTCAAAGACTGTCTGATTGAAGTCTGCTACACAAACTCATACAATAAACTTTATTAATCCGCGCAGGAATATAGCCAGGGTTGGGCCCCGTGGGAGGGTGAGGATGTGGTGTAACTCTGTGCTGACTATGTATGTCCCATAAGGAAGTGGTTTAGAGTAGTTCCAGGACAAACTCCAAGCACTTCCTTGTGTGAAAAAGAAAAGGGTGTGTATTTGTAGAACATGATAGTCACCAGCTGTGACAGCGTGGCGCTGGTATTGTTTTCACCTTGTGAGTCTGTGTGTGTGTCATCATAGTAAAGACCTATAGCAGAAACTACCACAGAAGTGGCTTTGAGTACTTTAATGGTATTAAACATAGTATATTTGAACAAGTCTTACAGTATGACTTCATTTCATTTTTAAAGTAATCGGCAAAAGTCTTAAAGTAAACGTTTGTCAAGCCTACGTTGTTGTAACGACTGTGCACGTAATTGGTTATTTGTGGTTTATCTGCCTATAGCACTGAATATAAATAGTTCTAAGCACTGATAACTATCCACAATGCTTGACATTGATAATCATAAAACATTATCAAGCATTTTATAATGACTCATAAGGTCAAGTATCACAATATTTCATGACTGTTATATTATGATGTCTTTTTTTGCAAGGATCATCAGTGAATTACATTATAATTCCCACAGTAGTAAATCATTATATTTGACTAATGCACTATAATAACCGTTATAAAACATTATTATGTGATATAAGTTACTCTAAATGTTCATTGTAAGTAAAGATCAAATTAATGGTGTGTTGTTCCTCTGCTTGGATTTCATTATATTTTTTCACCGTACTTAAAGAACACCATGAACATTTGAATGACAATCAATGAATAATGTATGACAGTAACTGGCGTCACAGAAAGTGTTACAGTTACTGAAGTCAAAGCTCATCCAATGACTAAAGCCATGCAAGAGACCCAGCAGGAAAGACTAACTAATAATATATATATTTAAAAAAAAACGACAAACAAAGAAATTCCATCTTGAATTTTGTGACAAATCTTTTAATTAAACAGGTGAATCAGCATAGTTACACAACTGAAGCCAAAATATGTTAACGTTACATAAATACATCAATAAATATGTTGAACACTTAAGTTATGGACAAGACAACAGTGATGCAGTTTTATAAACTACAGGCTGCTACACTTGCAGCCAAGTGACATCAGAGCGGAAATGAATAACAACACACAAACAAGCACAGGCCTGTTAATAAATAACGTGTTTGATACAAACATAACCGTAGTGGTTGAATTCAGTTGCCCTTTGTAACACTCGATCGGGACATTCAGTGGCCCGCCGCGGTTAAAGTGAGGCGAGCGCGATGACAACAAATACTTTTTGGTACTTTCCATTTGTGCCTTGTGACGGTCAGACTCGGGAAGCTCATCTCAGCCGGTCTGTTCAGCTTCTTTTGCTGCAGAGAAAAAGGGAAGAGGAGAAGAGGATTATTTTGTGCCTCGAAAGTGATCGCTTACATCACGCAGTTAAATCATGACTACTGGTTCCTTGCACATGTGTGTGATTGACCTGCACTCACTTGGTCATGATCTTCTTGATCACTCTTTGCACCCAGGGAGCTTTAGGGTCCAGGCAAATCTCTGCGCCGCTATTTTTCATCGTGGCACTGCAACACCAAGAGAGAACGAGAGATGCGGTCAGAACAAGTGTCAATGAAAACAAATCTCAAAGTGTCAGCATCGTCGCCATCTAGATGGCAGGCGAAGGCCTTCGAGATGAGGTCTTACATGATCTCGATGTTGTCGCAGTGGGAGTTGACAGGAATCAGCTCCACCTTCTCGATGTGGCGGCCGATGGCTTTGTTCTCTGTACCGATGCAGCGGCAGTGCTGTTCCATTCCCAGGCTTCTCAGACTCATCCCTGCGAGGAGACAAGGAGTCATACGAGGTCACAAAGTGCAACGCACAAGTACGAGAATGTTGCACGGCAATAGTGTTACGTTCCAATTACTGAATAAGGAAAGAATCTTACCTTCACTGACGACCAGGCAGGCCAGGAGCAGCCCGACGGAGCAGGCGATGACTCTGGTGCTCATCATTTTTCTTTCTTTTTTTCAAAAACTGCAACGATTAACACTAAAGATTAAGTAGATTGTTTGAGAAGGCCGTCCGATGAAGCTTGAATGTCAAGAAAAAAAGTAGAGATGGAGGTTTTTAAAATCTACTGAATTGTTCTCCTGCTCAGTTCCTTCTCTGCTCGGCTGTTTGAATCTAGCGCTGGAGAGGCTCTCCTCTCCCTTTATAGCCGTCTCCCGGAGATGACTCACTCCCCTTGCTCGGGCATGTTGCGCAAACTGGGACTGTCTGCTGCCGAGCGGGAATTTCTGCTGATAATTTGACACCTCTCATTTATCAAGAGGGCACCTGGGTCCAGTTATGATTTGGAAAACCACAGTGATGTGACGAGGGTGCTTGACAGAAATTCTTTATGAGTTAGACTTCACTGTTAACAGTGTGATGCACCGCTGCTCATATCCAAGATTCTACAGCTGATTCACAGATAAGCATGTCATGAAATACACAGTGCCCGTTAGTAAGCGGCTGACGAATGCAACCCTGAGGGTTTTGTCATCTAAAAGTTTACCTCCAGAAAGCGGACTTTGTTGTTGCAAGAGTCCATTCAAGACCTTTGTGTAAGTGCGTACCACTTGTGTGAATGTCAGCAGCTGGACAGCCACTTAAACACAAGAACAAGAATTTCAAACAAAGAAACGGAATGCGCTGCAGCTGTTAAAGTTAAAGAATGCAAAAATGCTTCCCAGAACTTAATAAAGCATTTTATTTTTGGGGGGATTTAGAAAGAGAAAGACTCTTTTTTAAAAACAGAGGCACAAATCCACCAGGTGGAAAAATACAGCTATAAGAAATATAAAGAAAAGTGTGAAATTCCTGAAGAAACCCCGGGGCAATGTGCCAAAAACGTTCATGAGAATGAGGTGTGATGTAATTTCCACAGGCTGAGACACATCTGCACGACGTCACTTCAGTCACTCTTCTTAAGCTGAAGGATGTGACTGGCTTCTGAACAAAGAGGGGCTAATGTTGCGGTTTGACACACTAACGCTTCATTTGTTGCCTCACTCAAACAATACGCACTGATTTAGTCTCTTCAGAGTAGAACCATTTTTATTTGAACCATTGCTTTATTGAACAGAAAGTAAAATAAAAGTATTCAGATCATTTACTTAAGTATAAGCACTAACATCAACACTCCACTGCAAGTACAAGTCCTGCTTTCAAAACCTTACTTCAGTAAAGGTATGCGTGTCTTATCAGCAGAGAGTATTTAATGTGCAGCAAAATGTTCCCTGTCATTGTTTTACTATCATATATGACGTTTTTGGATTAATGTGAATGTAGCATTTTACTGCTGTAGATGTTTAAGGTTGTGCCAGTTTTCACTCCTTTCTAGACTGTTGGCTAGTTTAATCTGCAGCAATGCAACATATTCTAGAAGATTATCATGTTTGTAGCATCTCTGTCCTGTGAGAATCACGTCGACCTTTCATGAGCTCAGGAAACCAGCTCTGTTTACAGCTTTGTGACAAAGCATTTTCCAGCTGATCCAAGGTTGTTGTTTTTAACTGTTTAGCTTAAGTATGAGAATTTCCTCAACCCATAGAAATACTAGAGTTTATCAGAAACTTTCAAATTCACTAAATTGGGAGATGGTGGACAGGAAAGGTTTTTAAGAATTCAAATCTGTAAAGTAACTAACGCTGCCGGACAAATGTGAAGAAAGGAGTAAAAAGTACAGTATTGGAGATGTAGAGTAGAAGTAGGAAGCTGCATAAAATGGAAATCTAAAAAAAATGTATTACACTTTTATTTCATATAAGTAAAGTACAAGTACCTCTAATTTGTTCTTAAGTACATGACTTCAGTAACTTTCCACCACTGATGGAAAGCTCGGATCTCATGCAGAATTAGACATGACCTCTAATGATCACCTCTCCTCAGACCACACAAATGAAAAGCAGATGTGAATCACATTTGATGAGCATGTGAGGAATTTAGTTGGAAAGTTTCTGATTTATCGTCAGTGGTTGTGAGGAGACAGGTGACAGGCAGCACCTGACCAACATAAGTTAGGACACATATGACCATTTCTCATCTATCAGATTCACCCCATGATCAGCGTGGTCTGAGTGCTAGAAATCGTATCATTTTTACTTTCTAATAAAGGGAAGAGAGAAGTGTTTGGGAAGAGAGCATTTATGGCAGTGTTTTTTTAATGAACGTTGCAGAAAAGACTAATAAACACAGTTCCTGTAACCGATCATTTTGAAGAGAATGATCAATTTCCCACACACAATACAGGGTTTTCTAGGGATCACAGAGGAAGTATGATGAAATTCAATGCATGTGATGTTTGGATATTTCACAACTTCCCCTTGGCCTCGGCTAAACTTTCATTTGTGGACAAGAAAACCACTAAAGTGTGGTTAAAATGCTTCAGACTTCAGACTTGTGGCCAATACGAGACAACAAGCACTGCAACGTGATCGAGGATATATCAGTTAGTGGAATAGCATGTTATATTAAATCTAAGGAGGGAGCAGTTAAGAGATGGCTATTATCGGCTGGTAGGTTGGTACACTGCTTTGGTCCAGACTGTCGCATCTAGAGACCATCTTCCAATGGGATATCACACCAGCCGTGGCGCCAAATCAGGACTAGGGGCGTGAAGTGTTGGATGGTTGCTAAGCTATCGTGGGGACAAAATCTGTCTACAGAAATAAACCCCTGGCAATACGTATAAATCCGCTTCTGTGGTAGTTCCTGCTAAATACCTGTGTCGCTGTAGCGGCTGGTAAACATTGGATGAATGGTAAACAATGGAAAAGATATTCAGGATCTCCAGAGGATGAATCCTAACGGGGATCCCCTGATCTTCCTCTAGCCCCACCAGTGGGTTAAAGGTAACATCTCGACATCTATTTGGAAAACATATTCAGGGTTCTCGGACTTAAACTGCATTGCAAATTGCATACTTTTTCCTTTCACAAGGATTGTGGGTCAGGATAGCCAGAAAAGCATGCTGGCTTGCACGTAGCATAATGCTACTAGATGTAGTAGAACATCCTGATATTTTTGGCATACTGCATTTGACATACTATGTATTGGGACATGCTAAATCTTGTTTTCTGGTATATTAAAAAGTAGGGTAGTATGCGTATTGGAATGCACAGAATGTCTTTTTTATTAAATGTTAGCATTTAAAAGTTGAAAAAAACAAAACAGCAATATGAATATCAGCTGCACCTCTAAACCCACTGTGGCACAGTGGGTTTAGAGCCAGGAAAATACCAAATAAAAGCAACAACTAAAATTGCTGCTGTACCACCGGCTTTGTGCTGGCATGAAAAGAGGGCCTTAAGTCTTGTTAACTCGAGTCTTTGGCACAAATGACCTTCTTCAGCAATGGTAAGGCATTGCATAGCATTCTGTAAGATAGCAGCTATAGAGTATAATACTGCACACTCCATCTTGAATGGCATTCGGCCTGATAACATTCACTATCGCTGCCTTATCATAGTGTGGTTTACAAACTAAACACAGGCACACAAGACACCACACACCGAGACTGATACTGAATACAAAAGGAGCTGGGAAAATCACGAATGAATCATGAACTTGTTTTTTTTCCGTTGGTGTCTGACAATTAAGCTCTTAGGTGTGCTCAAGCTTTACTTTGGTGAAAGCTCGCTCCATTGCAACATGCTTACAATAGCAAATGGTTAGTTCCAGGAGTTGGACTGAGGTTAATGTTGAACATGAGGAAGTGACGACTCAGAGGCAGCCAGCTTCTGGGGATTCCAGGGACTTTTGGTGATTTACAAACAGCATGGAAGGGTTGAAGATTGACTGCTTTTTATCCTCCTCACACAAAACGTTTGAGTTGGGGTATTTATATGTGGGTGGGTGACCCTGCAGGAGTTTACATTCTACATGTGCATCTCTGACATTAAACATCACGCCAGGACAAGTTTGGCAGCATGACAGCCGATTGTGCCTTTCAACCTCATTCACACTGAAATTAATAATTCACAAACTATCTCATTCGTGTTCTTTAATAAGATTATACCCATTATCTACATGTGGTTATACCCATAAAATAATGTTGTCACGGTTGGTAATGCAGGACAACAGAGATTGGACCCAAATGCAGACAGAGTTGGAGGCGGCAGGATGAATTCAGTGATTTTTTTTTATCTTCGCCAGGAGATTATGTATTCAGCCGAGGTGCCTGCGTGCAGTTCCCTATGACTGTCTGTCCACGACTAGTCTCTCATACTACTGGTTTCATCAGCCTAATATTTTTAGTGCTCATTTATGACTGTATGCACAAGGACCTTTTGTGGGTGAAGCGATTGACACATTTTTATTGACTTTTTATTGTCATGAACTGCTGAATCCTCATTACACTTAACCAGCCGGTAGGGGCTGCAAGTGATCAACATCGGCTTCAGTTTGGTCTCTTTGTTTCCGCTGCAGTTTACGAATTGCTCCTCTCTTGATTTGCACGCCTTGGTAAGAGCATTTTATCTACGTAGATCTATTGCTTAGCAAATGACAATCTGAACCGAGGGCAGACTACAACTTCTCATGCTGGTAGGAGCGGAGCTCGTTATCTGTTAGCAGCTGGTGGGCAGCAGAGTCCTGTGGTGAGTTTGGCCAACGGAGCTTAGAATACAGCTAATACAGCTAACCGAGCTAAACACACAGCAAATAGGCAGTAGGTCTGGCAGGCAGGTGACAGGCAAACAAGAAAACAGCATTGCAACTATGATGATGAATGGACAGAGGAACAAAGGATCTGGGTCGGTATATGGTTTGCTCTTTTACTGTTAAATTATTTATATCGGCCTCTCTTTTTTTAACTGATGCTTCTTGTTATTGCACTTTCCACTTTGCTGCCGTGACACTGCAAATTCCCTAGAATTGTGTTAAACATGGACGGCAAATTGTTGGACGTCATTATCTCCGGTCTTTTGGCCCCATGGACCCTATGCCTCAGGAGATAAGAAGGGGAGCATTGACACACCTTTCCTTAGCATTTAGAGAATTCAATCAGCTCTTGTCAAATTTTTGAAAAGTTGAAATGTAGCTGAAAAGGAGAACAGAGAGGTGATAAATAAATAATCTAATTCTGCATATACTTTTATGATTTGTTTAAGGGAGAATAGAAGTGAAGTTGCTCAGTGATGTTGCAGGGCTTTTTGAGGTCATGAATAAAAAATACAATTGGATGGAGAAAAGAATAAACAGTTAACTGGCACAGGGTTCCAGTTTCCAGATAACTCTCCTCTAAGTGACTCAACTTCATAAGAAAATCACGAACGGCCTGATAACTGGACCAGTAGATAAATAGAAGTAGGGAGTAGTAGATGCATACAGTTGTTGGACCTCCCTTTCCTTTCTTTTTTTTTTAAAGACATCGCAAAATTGAACCCAGACTTGCTGGACTAGTCACCAGAGCAAAAATCATTATAAAAAGTATTAAAGTAAAAAAAAGAGCATGATACTAGCTCCCATGAATCGAAAAAAACACCAATAAATGAGAATAGTGTCCTGTGGGAAACAGCAGTTACTCCCCTCCTCCCAGGTACTGATGAAAAAAAAACAGTTCTTTGGAATACGTGAAGGAGGGAGACTTGCATCACGGAGGAAACAGCTGTGCTTTCTGGAAATGTGGCAACCTCCTGACTACCACCATTTCTTTTTATTCTTTATCTGATCTCAGCTTCAGAGCAGACGTGTCCATGAACCCTAATGTGTCACTCCTGAGGGCTAGTCAAAGCTGTCATTTGCTGTTTAAATATAAAGAATAGTCATGTATTGGAAATAATGCCTAATTTATTTCCGCAGCTCACATCAATTTGTGTCAAGTGTCTGTTTGTGATGTGCACTTAGCCATCAGCAGTATGCTTTACTTGATTTCTGTCCAGATATTTCAGTCCCTCTCTGACCTCTCGTGACCTCAGGTATCAGTCCGAGGGATCAAGGAGTGGTTCAGCGATGTCGATGCATCAGCAAGTCAGGAAAAAAGCCCTTTGGGTGTTACGTAGGAAAGCGTGGCAACCCGGGGGACGCAGAGGCAAGATTCAGAGATAAAACAGGTGACTCAGAGACAGTAACCATGTAACAAAAAGTGTCCTTTAATAAACAGGGTAAGGTAAAAGGGGATAGGGTCAAACTCAACAAAAGATTAGCTCATGGGCTGCAGGTGTGACCACTGCCACGTGCCTAGTGGCTGCAGCACCTGCACTGGGGAGCATACTCCCTCGATCACCTCCCCAAACCTGAGGTTGGGGATTCGCCTCCTGGGCTGTGTCTGCTCAGCTTTTCCCCCTGGTTTGCCACAAAAAGGTGGAGGGGAACCCAGTCAGCTCCCTCTGCAGAGATATTGAGATTATGTACGCCGTGGGGCCAAAGTTCAACTGTTCATTTGTTCTCGCAAAACACTAAACACCTGCCTCAGGTGATAACCTGTCTAATTTAGCCTGGTGTAATATTATGAAGTCTAAGGATAAATACTGCTGTGTCTGACGTCTCTGACTTGTCTCTGATCCTGCAGTGCCACTCCTAAAAAAGGATGGGCGAGAGATTTGTCTGGACCTTAACGCTCCGAGGGTCAAAAGAAGTGCTTGAGAGGAAAGCGGCTGAATTAAGTCAGTCCTCACTGCATTTTTGACTAGATTTGTGCGAGAACAGACCTCATATCAACAAAAATAATTGTAAATCTTTATGTTCACGGTAAAGACTTGAAAGCAAAAGATGTACAGTCTGAGGTACATCTTTCTACACAAATGGGAGTTTTTTACCTTCGTGGTTTTACTTACTCATTGACTCACTATTATTTTTTTCTTTGTTTTTTTTGTCCACTGACTTTATATAATATGATATATGATTAATATACAGTATAATGCTGACATCGTGGCATATTCTTAGTCTCATTTTATTTACATGAGGAAATGAGTATGTGTCATGGAGAACCAAGTACATGTACTTCTCTCTTTTTTTTTTACAATTATACAGTCATGTGGAAAAGCAGAGTATTGATAAGAGTAGCTCCTATTGTACTGAAATCCTAACGATAACTCTCCCTACCTGAAGGCCACCGTAGTTCTCCAACACACCAGGAAGCGGAGGGCTGAGCTGAGGGGTATTTGGTTGGTTGCAATCTGCAACTCACAACTAGAGACCACTAAATCTTACAAATATATAAAGAATAGTCATGTATTGGAAAAAATGCCTTATTTCCTTCTGTTGCTCGCATCAGTGCTCTCTGTGATTTGTGTCAAGTGTCTGCTTGTGATGTGCACTCAGCCATCAGCAGTATGCTTTACTTGGTTTCTGTCCAGATATTAAAGTCCCTCAAAAGCCCCAGTATGAATCAAAAAACTATAACGGAAATAAAAACATGTTTGAAATGACAATTAAAATGTATCGCGAGTCATTGTGTTGAATTTCAAAATGCGTCATGAATATTTTTTATCAATTCAGCAATTTCATACTTCACCCAGTATCAACACCACTCAGGGAGGCAAAACATAATGAAGGTAAGAGGATATTGAAATTTGTGATTTTCCTGCATTTCTTCATACCGCTCTTCTTTGGCCCTTGGGGGAAGTGTGTTTTATTATTAAGCTGAGTAAGGGGAACTAGTATGACATACTCTAAAGTCCCTTTCTTTCTAATACCGTTTTGTAATCATCTTTCATCAACCTTTTACTTTGTTTGAGTTCCATATTCATTATGTTATTTATTTAACTTTACTATTATTTGGGTTCATTTTTTATTTTAACTTCACTCACTATTATTATATTTAGTTTTTTCCCTAAATATACTGGCATTAGATTTATATGCGACGCTTACCTCTTATTTTATTTGTACTACATGACTAAATGGGTGCGTATCATGGAGACCAAAGTACATGTTCGGCTCAAACAAAGTCAACAATGAAGGGTGATTAAAAAATAATTAATTGATGTCATTGTAATCATATAGTGAGCAAATGATCATCCGCACATATTCAGTATGTGTGTATGTGAACGTGTGTACATTCTTTTCACCGTCGGCCGACAACTTGAAGAACAAACCTCTCCAGGTTTTATCACCACTGAAGTTCACAGTGGAAGCATGAGTTACGCTGGTGGAGCACAAAGAGCAATTTCTGTCTTCCTGGTAAAGAGTCGTGCGGCAGCTGTGATACTCAAAAGATAATTTAGCCAACTTTTCCATTTCCTGTTTGCCGGGCAAGAAGTGAAGGTGCCACAACATTCTGAGCAACACGTTAAACATTGCATGTCTTTTATTGTTGGAATGCTGTTAAGCATTCCAACTATTGTTATCCTGTTTTTCTTTATTCCACTATTTCTTCCGTACGTATTTTGGCACTTATCTCCTTCAACATTTTTTAAGCTACAGAAACTTTTCAAATATCAAAATGTTCAGCTTTTTCAGCTTATGTCTGCTATGTCTCTTCATATTTCTAATCTTTAAACTTTGAATTATTAAGCTTTTTGCAACTTTTTTTTGAATGGGTTTCTATGGAGAATATTTTCAAATACTTCAAATAATTCTTCAACTTTCAAATCCTTCAACTTCCTCATACTTTCAGCTACAGACACCATTTCAACTTTAAAATACTGAGAAAATCTTAAGCTATTATTGTATGTTATAATCTTTTTGATATCTTTTATACTTTTTGAACTGTCCCATTTTAACTTTTATGAGTTTTTCAGTCCTTTTCTGCCTTTATAAAGGGTGTGTATTGCGCAGCTTAGAGTGTGTGATGTCACCGCTAGAGTGAAGAGCAGCTTCAGATTCTTGTGAAAAACATATTTGTTTTTTGCCTTTGACTCCACAATTTTCACTCTTCATATATATTTTTTTGATCTTGAAGTAGCTAATCGTGTCGTTGTCGTACACAAGTGACTGTGGAATCTCACAGATTTACACATTTGCAGAAAATCACTTAATTGAGAGGAAAAACCCACTTTCTGCTCCATAGAGATCAATGTTAAATCTGACCACTCATTTCTCAAAGAAAGCAGACGGTACCAGTTTTGTATATTGCGCTGGAGCTCACATTTTTAACACCACAAACATAAAAAACACATCACCGTGTTCGGCAGAGTCTTATCTTTCTCACGGTATTCATATTTTATTGATTAGTCTCATGGTTTTGGTATAAAGGGCATATGTTCGACAGGTAGTTTTGTTGAAAATCGCTGTTCACTCTAATCTCTCACACAGGTGCTGCAATCACCATGCAATCACCCAAGCACACAGGTGTTTCTATGAGCTCATTAGTGATGTTTATAAACATACAGAGGCACTGAGACACACACGCACACATGACTTGGAGATATGCGTGATGCTGCTCAGCCAATCAAATATAGGTATTCTGACAAGTTTCCTGATTCCAGTGAGATGTACACACACCATGACACAAGTGGGCGAGACGAGGAAAGACATGGCAGAGCAGGACAAGTTACTTTAGCTGTAAATGTTAAAACATAGGACAATCTCCAAATGAGAAGGATTGCCAGAGAGATCAGAGTGTCTGTCTGTCTCTCTCTGTCTGGTTATCTCTCTCAGTCTGTCACTCTCTCCCTCCGTCTGTCTGTGTCTCACTCTCTCTCTGTCTGTCTCTCTACGCACATGACTTGGAGGGATTGTTAGACCTCCTGTCTGTCTGCCTGTCTGTCTGTCTCTCTCTCCCACTCACTCAGTCCATCTAACTGTCTGTCTGCCTGTCTGTTCTCCATGAACAGGCTGCTGGCACACAGGTGTTCGTGATTAAGGTAATCAGCAATGTTGATAAACACACAGACTCACAGACACACGCGCACATACACTTCTCTCTCTCTCTCTATCTCTCTGTGTGCATCTCTCTCATTCAGTCATTCAGGTCTTGGATACTTTTAGAGGACCCCC
The DNA here is from genome assembly GCF_910591455.1 of Pholis gunnellus. Classification (NCBI taxonomy): domain Eukaryota; kingdom Metazoa; phylum Chordata; class Actinopteri; order Perciformes; family Pholidae; genus Pholis; species Pholis gunnellus. The sequence goes on from NC_136531.1 coordinate 24,349,475, forward strand.
CCCCCCCCCCACACACACACACTTATTCTAACGCTACTAATACTTCTACTACTTATAATACTTCTACTACAACAACAAATATCGCTACTGCTGACATTTTTTAAGCCACAGAAACCATTCAAATATTAAAATGTTCAGCTCTTTCAGGAGAGGAGTGATATGACTTTTCATATTTGTAAGCTTTAAACTTTGAATTATTCAGCTTTTTGCAATCTTTTTTTAATTGGATATCTATGGAGAAAATCTTCAAATCCTCTTAAACTTCTTCAACTTTCAAAGCCTTCTTCTTTCTCATACTTTCAGCTACAGACACCATAGTTAAACATTTCAACTAGAAGGGTTTTCAGCAGTGCAGTTTAAATGCTTTCAGGCTACAACATTTTCTATTTTCAGCAATGTTTTTGCAATTCATTTCAGCTTTCAGCATTGCAATGCATTTTCAGCAGGAAATGCATTTTCTAGTTGATGTTTGTAACACATTATTCCATTTCAGAAACGTAGAAATTACAATCTGTTCTGACACGTTGTTCTCACTTTGTGCTGAATAAAAACTAGACTTTTCTATATTTTGTATATATATTATATATTTTAAAGATATATATCAACAGTGCATGACTTGGAAGATTAATGTAGAAAAATGTGTGATATGAAGTTAAACCTACAACTGTTTAGTTCAGCTTTAGTATCAATTATTATTTTATAATTATTTCTCACTTTGTACTGAATCAAAACGAGACGTTTTATATTATGAATGATCACTGTCGGTGAAGTATGAGGACTGGCTTGGTTTGTTGCTACAACGGAAGGTTTTACTTTGAATGATAATAATTGATATTTCTAAGTTTGCAGAAGTTGTGATCTTTATCTATGTTAAACCTTTAGCATTCCTCATTTAAACTAATAATAACAGAAAGCTGCTTGCAAACTGCAAAACAAATAATAAAAATGAGAAAAGTGTCTGATGAGAAAATTGTGTTAAAAATCCCACAAATCCACTGAGATCTCAAATATGAAGGAATCTGTTTGATGCTAATTGTTGTGGACTCAAATGATCTGCTCTGATGATGGCAGAGATTGATGGACTTTATTTAACTTTGAGAAGCGCAGGAGTTGGTGGTAAACGTGGAGGATGAGGAGGAGGAGGAAGAGGCATCTCTGATGCTCAGATCTTGCAGAAGGAATTCATCCGTTGGGTCTTGAGGTGAGGCGTAGGTGTAGATGGAAGCTGCTGGTCGCTGGCGAAGGCTGCAGGATGGAACTGGAAGAGGATGAAGGTGGAGCAGGAGTCTGGAGATGTTTACCAGAATCGACAGGTGGAGGCCAGGGCTGTAGACTGCTGGAGGAGGCTGTAGGTGGAGGTTCTAGCTGCAGCTGTCTGCCAGAATTTAGGATACAGTTGACTGCCAGCAACCTGCAGGTGGAGGCGGCAAATGCAGGTTGCTGGCAGAGGCTTTAGGTGGAGGTTCTAGTTATAGCATACGACCAGAATGTACAGGTGAAGGCGGCTGCACATTCTGGCAGAAGGCTGCTGAACCTTAGGTGGAGGCGGCAAATGTAGGTTGCTGGCAGAGGCTTGCGATACAGTTGACTGACAGCAACCTGCAGGCGGAGGCGGCACGTGCAGGTTGCTGGCAGAGGCTTTAGGTGGATGTTTGACCTAAGCTGTCAGTCGGAATCTGCAGGCGGAGGCAGCACATGCAGGTTGCTGGCAGAGGCTGTAGGTGGAAGTCTAGGTTACAACTCTGCCAGAATGTGCAGTTGGAGGAGGCTGCAGATTCCGGAAGGCTGCAACATGAACCGTAGGTGGAGGCGGTAGGCAGAGATTTAGGATACAGTTGACTGCCAGCAACCTGCAGGTGGAGGCGGCAAATGTAGGTTGCTGGCAGAGGCTTTAGATAAAGATTTAGGTTACAACTGACTGCCAGAATGTGCAGGTGGAGGAGGCTGTAGATTCTGGCAGAAAAAGCTGCAACCTGATCCTTAGGTGGAGGCGGAGGCTTTGGTTGCTGGAGGAGGCTAGAGATGGAAGTTAAGGTTACAACTGTCTGCCAGAATCTGCAGGTGGAGAAGGCAAATGCAGGTTGCTGGCAGAGGCTTTAGGTGGAGGTTCTAGTTGCAGCTTTCTACCAGAATGTGCAGTTAGAGGCGGTTGCAGATTCAGGTGGAGGCAGCAAATGTAGGTTGCTGGCAGAGGCTGAAGGTGGAGGTTTGACGTCAGCTGGCGGCCAGAATCTGCAGGCAGAAGCTGCACCTTCAGGTTGCTGGCAGAGGCTGAAGGTGGAGGTTTGACTTCAGCTGTCGACCAGAATCTGCAGGCAGAAGCTGCACCTTCAGGTTGCTGGCAGAGACTGAAGGTGGAGGTTTGACTTCAGCTGTCGACCAGAATCTGCAGGCGGAGGCGGCACGTGCAGGTTGCTGAAAGAGGCTGTCTGTGGAGGTTTGACTTCAGCTATCGACCAGAATCTGCAGGCGGAGGCGGCAAGTGCAGGTTGCTGAAAGAGGCTGAAGGTGGAGGTTTAGGTTACAACTGTCTGCCAGAATCTGCAGGTGGAGAAGGCAAATGCAGGTTGCTGGCAGAGGCTGAAGGTGGAAGTTTGACCTCAGCTGTCGACCAGGATCTGCAGACGGAGGCGGCACGTGCAGGTTGCTGAAAGAGGCTGAAGGTGGAGGTTTAGGTTACAACTGTCTGCCAGAATCTGCAGGTGGAGAAGGCAAATGCAGGTTGCTGGCAGAGGCTTTAGGTGGAGGTTCTAGTTGCAGCTTGCTACCAGAATGTGCAGTTGGAGGCGGCTGCAGATTCCGGAAGGCTGGAGGCGGTAGGCAGAGATTTAGGATACAGTTGACTGCCAGCAACCTACAGGTGGAGGCAGCAAATGTAGGTTGCTGGCAGAGGCTTTAGATAAAGATTTAGGTTACAACTGTCTGCCAGAATGTGCAGGTGGAGGAGGCTGTAGATTCTGGCAGAAGAATGTAACCTGATCCTTAGGTGGAGGCGGAGGCCTTGGTTGCTGGAGGAGGCTAGAGTTGGAGGTTAAGGTTACAACTGTCTGCCAGAATTTGCAGGTGGAGGCGGCAAATGCAGGTCGCTGGCAGAGGCTCATTATTTTGTTTTAGCACTCTGGTTCTTTCGAAGTGTCCACAAAATAATGCGGAGGATGAACACCTACCCCGTATGAGACGTCCACATGCACCCGTCCGTCTTTGTCTACCGTCTCTGTTGACGTGGGACGGTCCAGTCTCTCCCAGAGCTTCTGCTTGATGAGACGTCCCAGTTTTATGCTGTTTTTTTTCAGACGGACGTTCTTGAACCTGTGAGGAGAGTCATAATGAGGTTAAAAAGTTGATACATGGAATAAATTGAGTGAAAAACTAAAGTAATTAGAAAATGTGATAATCATCAGATAGATTTTTGACACAACACACCTTAGCATATCGTCCACAACTTGGTGGTAGAGTTGTTGGTACTCTTCCTCAGAGTGGTTGTGGATCAGAGGGCCTTCGTGGTGCAGTGGAGTCGAGGTGGGCCGGAGGCCGGGGGCCACGCTGGAGGCAACCGGCAGGTCTGCAGGCAGGATGGTGGCCCGAGGCTTTGGGAGAAAACACAAAGAGACAGGAGAGTCTGCAGGACGGGCCACGGAGCTCCTTCTCCTCTTCTGGGGAGGGTCTCCAGTAGCAGCAGAGCGCCGGCGCTTGCGGGTCAAAGTCTGCACCTGGTGAGCAACACATTAGAGGATGTCAAACTAAAACCTGTCTAATACTCTCTGGAGTATTTACATTGTGACTTATTTAATAATAATAACAATAATACATTTTATTTATTGAGCGCTTTTCATGATTGTCAAAGACACTTTACATTAAAATCATCATAAAAAAGAAAGCTCAGTCAATTCAACCCTTGAAAGAGTTCATGGAGGCCAGATTAAGTTAGCAGGAGGCCCCAGGGCTACAATGAGCTACTCCCCCTATTGACCCCTGATCCTCACACTCTTACACAGTGTGGATTTCTGTGCTTTATTTGAGCTGGTTTCAGATTTGCTAGTAGCCTGATTAACATGATTACAGGAATATTTAGCATGTTCTCATAAAACTGAAAGAGTGAAGGAGTTAAAACCTCCTCAAAGACAGAACCTCGAGGTCTGATAACAAAGCAGGACCCTCCTTATATATATATCTAGTATTTCCATACTGTAGAAAAATATAATTATAATATATTAAAAATATAAAAGTTCAAGTACTTTATAGTTGAGAGCCTACTTTTAATAGGCTATATTTAAACATCCAATATAAATGTGTTCGCTTGGAGCTGGTTGATATGAATTTGTGATAATAATTATTTGATAAAAGACATATAATAATATGATAAAACATTATAGTAAGTCAGGCAGTGATTTGAATGTATTTATAATGACTAGATGAACTGAGTCAGTACAGTACTGTAGTCTACCTGATCCATTAGCCAGTGTGTATCATTACAGTAAAAAACAGCATCTTCTACAATGTTTATAATGATAATATGAATCATATTTATGATAATATGAATTAGTTTTATTAGTTTTTTGTTTCAGTGAGGGAGTGTTCATGGCAGAGCCGATCGAAGTTTAGCTAGCTTAAAACTTATCTTTTAAGCTAGCTAAACGTTATCTTAGCTAACGTTTTAAACGTCTCGACACTAAAACACATAAAAACCACTCAAAGTGTTTAAATCTTACGTTTTCCATAGTGGAAGTCAGTTGTGTTTCTTCTTTCAGTCTCTGTGAGTCTGTAGTTGTTCTCGGGATGTATCAAATCATCTGTAGAAGTGAAACTTTGCAACAAATCGTCGAGAAAGTTGAGAAAACACTGTTTCTTGACCATCTGAGGCGTTGTTTATGTTTAAATGATCATCGTATATGAATGATGCACTGAGATTTAACCTAGCAACGATGGAATCTTTCACGTCCATTTTGTTTTCAGTCACGTCTATATATAATTAATTGTTTAATATTTACATATTATGTATGCATATTTAAATACTATATTCGTTTTTATGACAGTATTTTATTATTGTTATCCTGTTTCTTTGTTCTTCCTTATATTATATTTCTTTCGTACGTTTTTTCAAAGGCTTCTGCTCAGTCATATTTTAAGCTACAGAAACCGTTCAAATATCAAAATGTTCAGCTCGTTAAGGACACGTGTGCTATGTCTCTTCATATTTCTATTTCTAATTTTTGTTTGAATTGGATATCTATTTTCAGCAATGTTTTTGCAATTCATTTCAGCTTTCAGCATTCCAACGCATTTTCAGCAGGAAATGCATTTTCTAGTTTCAAATGTAACGCATTTGAAATACATAAGCCCTCCTGGAAGAGACATGCAAATAAAGTAAATGGACAATATAAATAGTTTATTGGTGTATTTGCAGACGGCAAGACAGAATCAGATTCACATGTAGAGTAGAACTCTAGCCTTGTTGTTTTACTTATCATCCTGCTTTGTAGGTTTTCTACAGTAGAGATTATATACAGTAGATATATTTAATAATAAAAGTTGTGTACGCCTATGTCTTCAAAAAAGCAGCGTCCGATTCAATTGTCAGTGGGAGGACATCGCCACCTCCTGGACATACATTGCACACCATGGAACTCTTTCTTTTTGGTGGCTTTTGTTAAGTGCATTTATTTACCTCACTATTATTGCTATTCTATTCTGCACTGGTATCCGCATTATTTTACACTTCATAATTGTTATTCTATTGTTCATACGTATTAACATCTTTATTTGATTGTTTTTTGTTTTTCTTCTGTTGTAATCTTTGATCAAACTCTGAAATTAAAATTAAATTCTATCTTATTCAAAATAAAAAACTCAACTGAATTCGAACATTTCTATTATTTCTATCTGTTTGATATCATTGACAGAAATAGATTGAATCATAAAGTCATTCCGTCAGTGCTCTGCTCTGAGGTTGAATCCTGGTAAAAACACATTAACGTGTTCAGTTACTGACTACATGGAGATTTGTAAATGTGCATCATTTCGGAAACCTGAGCCTCGTCAACATCGACCTTTAGAAAAACCCAGTCCGTGTTTCTCTGACGTTTCCTCTGGGGACAAAGAGGGAACATACCCAGGCAATACTGAAAAGAATAAATCAACCCTTAGAATGGGATAGTTGGATAAAGGAGGATATTAAAAGAAATATAAAACTGCTTGCCCCAGCGAGTGTTCATGGGGGGGAAAGTTGGGCGTCTGTAATACTTACATACTATTGTTATGATTTGATGCAATAAACAATTTTAAATTGAAGACATGGTTTTGAAAGCCAGGCGCCAAATGACCCTTTGAAATGTCACACCGTCAGACAGCTCTTAATCTAGGTCTGCTTTATTTTATTGCATGTTTTCCCGGCCTATTGTTTTTCCACCTGCCTGTTGCTGACTCATTCCATTCACCTCAGAACTCAGGATTTGTAGTTGGGAACGACGTCACGCTCGAGTTCACCTCACTTCTCTGTTCAAATGGGACGCAGCTTCTTGCCAGAATACAATCTCAAGTAACTTAACTTTCGTCTTACTGCTCTGTTCATTACACAGTAGCTGTAAAACCACTGCCTGATGAATATTATGGTCATATTGAGGTAGAAGTTGAAATAAAACTGTCAAAATCCAGTCAGAAGAAGTTCAGCAAAGTCACACATTTGGGCTACAGCTGCAAGTAAAAAATAAAAATCTACTTTGAAGCTGGGTCCGGTCATTGGACACCACTGGGTTGTGAAAGCGACTACCAGCTGAATTACTGCATCCTCCGGAGCCTTGCCAAAGCCCTCCTGGAAGAGAAGGCGGAGGAATCACACTCCAAATCAACCGCAGCGGATGTTTCCTGAAGCCCGTCTAGGGTTTTGATGATGGTGATTATTTAAGAATCAGAAAAACAAATTGATGAATATATATTTAGTGTGTTAATGGGGAAACTTGTGACAAAATTATTTTCATTGCTTGTTGTTTAAAATTGTATTTCTTATTCAAATCTATTTGCTTACAATTTCAAGGAAAGCAAAAACTCTGAATGGGGGTAAAACAGCACATAATTGGGACTCTTGGTGTTATAATGTAATGACAGCACTTTTAATATTACAGTGAAGTAGGCCTGTGTGTCAGTGACCGGGCAGACACATCTTATGGTTTATTCTTTCCAACTAGTGAGCTGAGTTGAGGATTTAACTATTCATAAGACATAAAAAGCATGGGGACATTTAGAGATGCGAGGGGCAAAGGACTAAAGCGCCACCTATCCTCCGCAGCATCAGCTTTAAGTACACACAACAGAGACAGTTCATCTGTCTCACATGGGGTTTAATGACGATGTTAACAGCAGCCTCCTTCCATAAGGTTAACGCCCACTTTTGGGAAGCGGAAGATGGAGCCAGCCCTCTTGTATGTTTCACGGGCTCTTGCCGTAAACTGGAAGCAATCGTCTGAGCTCCCTATCGATGGCACATCTGCACGCATCGCGGATTGTTATGAACTCTGGAAGCAGTGAGGACAGACGTGCAACGTCAACGCTGGAAAAACAGCTGCACTGAATATTCAACAGACATGTGTTGATTCGTCTAACTATGGCCATCTGGTAAAAGGTAAAAGATGTGTTTTTTGACGGAAGCGATGTTTTGCTGTGTTAGTTGATGCTGTGGCGAACATCAGTTCCGCGCGGTTTGGCAATAACTAGGTAAATATTAACTTACCTAGCAAGCCAACCGTCATTTATCGTAGCACATTTTAAACGCAGGCTAATGTCGCAGGCATACGTGGAAGACTTAGTCACGAGACGTTCAATTAAAAACAACGTTAACATTACAGAATTCACGGCGTCATTTCCATCACGTCTGGTTCGCTACGTGCTTATTCCTGCTAATGTAACACAGTTTAGCTAGTTACAATACTAGCTGGCCACTGTAGAAGTGGATCGGCAGCTCATCTGTGTGGCCATTAACGAGCTCAATTGTTTATTGTTATTGTGTAACGGGTGGCGCTCGCGGTTTCTGTTGCCTTAACTGCACGTGCGTGTGAGTGTTTCCAGGCCCCTCCCGTCGCGGTGTCTCTGCTGCCATGGAGGTGGGCAGCCTCCCCGTGGAGCTGTGGCGGGTTATCTTGGCCTACCTTCCGCTCCCTGACCTGGGCCGCTGCTGCCAGGTGTGCCGTGCCTGGCGGGAGCTCATCCTCTCACTGGACAACACCCGCTGGAGACAACTCTGCTTAGGCTGCCCCGAGTGCCGACACCCCAACTGGCCCAGTCAGCCCCACCAGGAGCCCCCGTCTTGGAGGGAAGCCCTGAAGCAGCACGCCCTGTGCACCCGCACCTGGACTCAAAATGGACCGGAGCTCCAGTCCTCCGCCTGCCTCCTCTTTTTCCGTCGTCGAAAGGACCGTAGGGTTTGGCACGTGGGGCCCGGATGCGAGTTTGAGACCCTACGCGGGGCCCTCGGGGTGGTGGGGCCGTATGACCGTGTGGTTCTCCACCCAGGGGTGTATGAGGAGCAGGCTGAAGTGGCACTGAAGGTGCCCGTGGAGCTGGTTGGGCTGGGTCGGCTGGGCGAGGTGGCCCTCCTGGTGTGTATGGAGCAGCAGTGCCCTACTGCCCGGCTGTGTAATCTGGTCTTCATGCCACCCTGGTTCTCCACCGTGGTCTACAAGGTGAAGTAGCAGCTTGTCGTGGTGTTTTTTTTTTTACTATACAGAATGTGTTCCGAATAATCGAGTCTGCTCACCTCACACGTTTCTTTCTTGCTGAATCTGTCTCACTCCAGTCACCTTTCTCTCCCTCTAGACGTCATGGGGTCACGTCCAACTGGATAACTGCAACTTTGAGGGGGCTCAGTTGCAAATCCGCGGCCCGGGAACCTGCCAGGCTCGCTTCTGCTCCTTCTCACAAGGCAGCTCTGCCCACTTGCTGGGCGTCGTTCTCAGTCTGCTGGACAGCTGTGACTTCTCGGGAAGTGACACGGCCTCTGTGACCATCGAGGGTCCCCCGGTGTCGGAAAGGAACTGGGCTTGTAAACACTTGGCCGCTCTGGCCAGGACGCTCCCGTCATGCGGCGCGTCCGGGATCAATAGCCCTCCCAGAGGCCCTCTGACTGGCTCCGCTGGCGGGCATCAAACTCCCAGTGCTAATGTAAAAAAGGAGCATGTGAGCATCGAAGACTGGCAGAGGAGGACTGGGGTGGATGCAGTGTGTCAGGGCACAGTGATCGAAGATGGTTGGAGTGATGGCGACCGCAGCGAGGGAGAGGAGGAGAACCGGGATGCAGGAGGACCCAACCACAGCAAAAACCCACTTATATTGGATTACAAAATCCCCTGTGACCACCATGGCCTTTCCCATTTGCTCAAGCCCCGACCAGATGGCTCCCTGCCGCTGGCCTCCTCCCCGGATCCGCCGTCTGTGACCCCCGTGCCCCTCACCCTTCAGCAGGAACTCGACAGGGACCCGGAGGCTCAGATGTTGGCGGCCTCCATCCTCGGCTGTATCCTCAGACGCTGCCTCTTCCGGGAGGGGAAGGGCGGCGTGCATTTGTCTAACTACGGTCAGGCTCGGCTGGAAGGCAATGTTTTCCGTGGGCTGAACTATGCCGTCCGCTGCATCCAGAACGCCACAGTAAGAACGTTCTTCAGACCTACGGAGTGTCTCTTGATTGTATCTGAACACGTTTTAAGTCTCACTTGATCAATGACTTTTACCTTTTGAGTCCATGTATCCAGTTAAGGAAGCAGCTCGGATCATTATTAATTAAGCGGGCGGTTTCCAGTTCCGAGTGATACTTGATCTCCTCTCTCACCTCCTTCAGGTGGTGATGCTGAGGAACGAGGTGTGCGAGTGCCGGGCGTCGGGCGTGTTCCTGCGCCTCTCCTCTCAGGGCCTCATCGCCGAAAACAACATCCACTCGAATGGGGAGGCGGGGCTGGACATCCGAAAAGGGGCCAACCCCATCATTGTGGTAATTGCTGCTCCACTTTCTATGGCGGCCGAGTGAGAAGGGAACAAAACCCACATTTGACAAAATAAGGTCCACTCATTAGCTTCTCCCCGGAGCGTTAAGACGACCTCTCATGGATATGATTATTTCGTCAAACTACCACCGCACCAGACTTGGTTCTACAGACTTACGGATTCTTTTGAGGTCTTTTCGGAACTGCTCTTAGTTTTCATAATCATTCTGCCTTTCATTCCACAGTGCAACAAAATACACAGCGGCCTGCGTTCGGGGGTTGTTGTCCTTGGCAACGGAAAAGGTTCAATTCGAAGCAACCTGATCTATAACAACAAGGAAGCGGGCGTGTACATTCTCTTCAGCGGGAACCCTGTGGTCAGGTAGGTGTGGAATCTAAATACAGGAATGTGAAGCCCCTGCTTTCCCCATCGCTTGGACGTTATCGTGTTCATACTACTCCTTAATTCAAATGTAAAGCTTGTGTTGTACGTCTTGATCATTTCACGACCACTGACTGCTGCAGCGCAACGGTATAGATTTTGCTGCTATACATGGCCGAGCATTTAACAGTGAACGTGTGGTGATTCTATGGGTGCAGTAGTTGACATAAATAGACTGCTACATAATGTCTCGTTTTCTCCCCTCCCTCCCTCTCTCTCTCAGTGGGAATCACATCTTCCAGGGCCAGGCGGCGGGGATCGCTATAAACGAGAATGGCAGAGGGATGATAACAGGTGATGACGTTTCCACTAAAGTCTTCATTTTGCACCACCTATAGAAGGTTTTCTTACATATAAATACATTTTTTAATTGCAGAGAATGTGATCAAAGAGAACCAGTGGGGGGGTGTGGACATCCGCAGAGGTGGTGACCCCGTCCTGAGGAACAACCACATCTGTTACGGCTACTCTGACGGCGTCGTGGTGGGGGAGAGAGGCCGCGGACTTATTGAGGGAAATCACGTCTACTGTGTGTAATTTCAGCCTGATGACGGCAGCGTCGTACATTTGTCTTCACACAACGGCTCACCTTTGATCTCTACCGACCGTGGCACTTCATTTCTCCGTCTTGTTTCCTCAGGTAACAAAGGCTGCGGTGTGTGGGTGATGTCATCCAGCCTCCCACAGCTCCTGGGGAACTACATCACCCACAACTGTATGTACGGGCTGGCGGTGTTCTGCAGGAAAGACCCAGAGAACATGGAGGCCAGGGAGGGGAACTGGCCAGGACAGGAGGGCGGAGAGGCGGGCAGCGGGGAAAGAAGAGGGGTGGAGGGAGAAGGGAGAGAAGAGCAGGAGAACCTGAATGAAGAGGGGGAACTGTTTGCATGGGAGAGCGATCTGGACAGCGAGGACGAGCGCCACTCTGCCCGCCGCTCCATCAGCGTGGCCCTGGTGGAGAGCAACTGCATGAGCTACAATGGAGGTACTGACCGACCCGTAGAGCAATAGAAGTGCTGTTCACTTCCCCTCTCTAACGGTCCCTCCATCTTTCCGTCTCTCTCTCCGTAGCGGTCGGTCTGTACGTGAAGAGCAGCGAGCCCCTCAATGTTTTCGCCAATCTCATTAACAGCAACCGCGGCACCGGCGTCGCCGTGCTGCAGAGCAGCCAGCTGACCCGGCTGGTGACGAACTGCATTCTCCAAAACGGCCGCGGTGGCGTCACGGTGGAGAAAGACTGCCGAGCGGAGCTCCGCGGCAACGGCGTCTATAAAAACAGCGGCCACGGTGTCAGTTTCTGCGGTAACGGGCAGATTGTGGAGAATGACGTCGTCGGGAACCGTGGATACGGGATCCAGGTGTCTGGCAGCGCCGACATCAAGGTGAGATCAACCTGAGGCTCAAACAGTTAACACTGTACACAGCGCCGTAATGACAAAACACACATCACCTGCAGTACGTACAGTCTTATGTTTTCTCAATTCTTTTCTTTAGGTATTGCGCAACCGTGTCCAGCCAGCTCAGGGCTGTGGCGTTGCTGTGCTCGGGCCGGTGAAAGGTGTCGTCCATGACAATCTCTTGTTCCAGGGCCACCCGGGAAACAAAAGGCCGCTGCTACATATGGATCCTGGCAATGAGAGCTGTGTGTTGCGCAACAACAGTGTTCTAAGGCATAATAACAGGTAACTAAGCAACTGACAAAAAAAAAAAGAAGAAGAAAAAGCCAGAGAGATTCAGACCCTCCGTGGCTTTACGGTCTTCTCTCATCTCCCCTTTTCTTCTCCTGTCCACACATTTATCTTAGTGGCTCACAGTGATGACAATTGTCACCTGTATCTGCAGCTCTCCTCGGCTTTATAACGAGTCTCACTCGCCGCTCTCATAGGGTCATTTTCCGAGCTGCAGAAGACAGCTGTTTTCAGCCCAAAATAATGACAGACAGACACAGGAAGCACCAGTAAGACCAGTACTGCCCTTAGTCACAGGTTTGCGTGCGTTTTGGTCAGTATCAGCAATCATTAAATCATGTATTTCTCAAGATAATAAAAGATATTAGGTTCGGGGGTCCTGGGGGACATTTAGGGTTTGACTTCAAATCAAGCAATGTGTTATAATTTTGGAAAGACAAACAGCTTTAAGACGATAAATGCTATAGTTAAGTAATACATTTTTTACACAGCCTTTGTCTGAATGGTTAATTCTTCTGGAAATGTTTGCCCTGTTAAAATCATAGTCTGTCAATCAAAAGAGCAGATTCAGAACAATAGTAAAGGTGTAGTGTGGAGGATTTGGTGACATCTAGCGGTGAGGTGGCAGATTGAAACCAACTAAAACGTCTCCAGTGTGCCAAAGCGTGAATGGTGCCGTCTTGGAGCCAGTGTTGGGTTTGTCCGCTCCGGGCTACTGTAGAAACATGGCGGCCGGCTCTGTGATGACCACTCGTTTGTAGCTCATTCTAAGCTAGGGGAAAAACTACAGATTCTAATTTTCAGGTGTTATACACTAAAGAAAACTCTTATATCATATTCCATTGCTGTCAATTGATCCCTAAATGCTCCACAATGTTCCTTTTTGTCCAGCACCCTCAGTCTCACCATATCATTTTAAAAAAGGTGATGAGTCAGTGTTTCTGCTGCCCCCCAAAAAAACCTCACTTTTTGCAGGATTAACATCTGCACTGCTCCTGATTATTGTATGAATGTTCTGCCTGAAAAGCTGGTATTTACCTCTTACTTTACCTCTTTGCTCTATGTAGCGGTACATTTGCTCCTCCCTGGGTTCTGGAAAACCCTCCAGCTCGTCCGCTGGCCAGCTCCCCGTCTGGCCTGTCCTCGTCCCAGTACCCCTCCAGACTGGGAATGTCCATGACGACCCGGATCAGTGCCACTGTGGAGAGTAGTTGCCACAGCGGCAGCATGTTCTGCTCCATCCTGTGAACGCTGGCGAGCACTCAGAAACCACTAGGACTGACAAGAGGCCAGCGTCTTCTCACTTCTGAACTGGTGTGTGTGTGTGTGTGTGTGTGTGTGTATATATACAGAACATTTGGAGCGCTCTGACCTTCCTCCTCGGAGAAGACCTTCCAAAATGATGCCCTCTTGTTAGAGGTCTAGTAACTGCTCCCAGTCTAACCACTGAAGGGGCCTCCCCCCTTCCAGTACTTTAGGGTGCCACAACCTTTTGTAAATCTGAAACCAGACTTTCGTAACTTTATGATCAAATGGCCGGTGCACTCAACAAAATGTTGGCTAATGAAGTGGAGCTGGAGTTCAAAGCATCGTCGTCACCCTACATCTTAAACCACCGTTTTCCATACTGCTTTCTACGTTCACATATTCATAATCATGTGCAGACCTGCTGTAGACTTCGTTGGTTCCGTCAAGTTTGCTTCTGAGACTCGCTGGTTGGGACGAGCACATTTTTATAAATCCGAGGAGTCTCGGGCTTCAGAGATGTCAGCTCCAACCATGCTACAAAACAAAAGCTGTGCCTTGTTGGATTTCTGTTTATTTTATTCAATGATTGTAGCTAAGGGAGGGAGTGTTCATAGTGTGAAAAAAAAACGCCACACTTCTGCATGCACGGCCATATCCTGGTGAGTCTTGTGCAACCACACACACTCATCTGGTGATAGCCAGTTATAGACGGAAACGGATATTAGGTGTGCTTTCTTCAAATGTGCCTCTTATGTTTTTACCGTCGACACCAGATGTTCTCCGTCATCTCGAATGTGTCCGCTCTTTTTGTATCTTGCACAGTAAGCAATAAGTAGCGACATCATGTACAACTCAAAGTTCACCACTTTATTTGTCTACAAAACGCATTAATAAACAGTTCTTGTCTGTGGCATTTCCAATTGTTTCAGTCCTCCTTCCCTACTCTGGGTTCTTATCGTGACCCTCAGAGCATTTTCTTACGTTTCCGCCTCTCAGTGAACGGATCGTATTTGATCAGAGGCAGAACCAGAGAGGCCTGCCGGTTTGTGTCCCGCGGCTCAGCCTTGTCGGCCTTCCCCCGGGCCAGTTTAATTAGAGTCAGTCCCATCGACTTAGCTACTTCAGTCATCCTGTAGGGAGACACAAAGCCACCCGTTACTGAATGCAGAGTTCTTTAATGGACCTCGCATTGACGGTGTTTTATGTGCCGTGATGATCATTTGTATGCAACAAGAATTATGCAATTCACAGCTCCATATGTGATGGTTAGCCATATGCAGAACGAAGGGAGAAAAAAAAAGGATATTTACATCAATATATGAAGATGAGTTAGTAATACTAAGTGCTCTTAATTATTTCATTTAATGCACTTGTGACACATACTGAAACACACTACGTTTACATGCACTAAATATTCCGGTTCTTGCCCTTAATTCTAAACTGTTTATTTGTCAGTAAAGATAAATATACCACTAACATTCACATTTCCGTAAACAGGAAAGAGGCTGTGTGTCGCAAACTGCAGAACCCCCCCCCCCCCCCCCCCCATTGAGACACGACACATAATACAGTTTCCATATACAAATGCCTTCTATTCATACCTGGACTCAGTGATTCCCAGGTCGCGGTGCAGTAACGTGAGGTCGCCGGTCATGTGACTCATATGCAGCAGCAGGGCCAGGGAGTACGCCGCTAACTTGGCACGCATCGATGACGACACTAGGTTCTGGACCCTGAAGAAGAAGGTGAGGAGGAAAAAAGGAAATGTTTTTCTCAACGAAATCTGTGCAACAACAATTCTATTTGTAAGACCTACATGCTCTGTTCTGATAAATGCATCTGGTGTAGAATACAGACTGTACAAAATATGGACGTGGTCTCTGTGACGTCACACTTATACCAGGCTGTAAACATGCAAAGTCCGCTCTACATTTGGGCATTTTAACACGGGGGTCTATTGGGCAGGGCTGGGTCATGTGAGGAAAATCTAATATTTTTTACCAAATACTTTAATATCAATATTGAGACGATATTGTAGGGTTATATATTAAATATTTACACAATGAGATTTTTGATAAGTCATCATCAGTAATGTGGATATAAAGATGAAGTGGGTAAAGGAAACCAATAGAACAGCTTGAGCGGTCTGG
The DNA here is from genome assembly GCF_910591455.1 of Pholis gunnellus. Classification (NCBI taxonomy): domain Eukaryota; kingdom Metazoa; phylum Chordata; class Actinopteri; order Perciformes; family Pholidae; genus Pholis; species Pholis gunnellus. The sequence continues at coordinate 24,364,968 of NC_136531.1, forward strand.
TAAGTTCAGTTAAATGGCATCACTTCACCGTGATGCAGCCGTTAAAACCAGGAACAGACATAACGATATTCTAAAGTCTCAGACAATATCTAGTCTCATGTCACAATATGGATATAATATCCATTTATTAACCAGCGATTACTGACCAGCCCTTCTAAGGGGGTTGCCTCCCAATTGGAGCCGGGCCTCAAGTGGCCATTCAAGGGTTTCTTTTCATAGTCGGCACCGGAGGTTGCCGCTTGGTGTAGAAACGGTGCAGATACTTCACTAGATGATTAAAGTGCCGTCCTACCTGCCGTTGTTGAAAGTCTCCACGGTGAACGTTTTGAGCAGTTTGGTCTGAATGATGCGAGGGCAGCCTTCCTCCTGCCCAACTGTTGGTGGAAACATAAACCACAGTTAGCCTGCCGGTCCAGAGACATGTCTGGGAACACCTTTGACACACGCGCGTGATGAAGGCAAAAAGAAAAAACACAACTCACACTTGTGGTGGACTTTCTTCTGCCGCGCCAGCTTGAGGAGCATCGACAGGTAAAAGGCGAGGCGTGACCCTCTGTCTCTGGCTTCACCCACGGTCGGCATGTTCTCCAGGTGCTTCACCACACACAAGGACCTGAAAGGGCAAAAAGTGCAGACAACATCAGAACGCAAGGAAACACATGAAATGTCTCAGCAAGCGGGAGCCCTTCGTCACCCTACCCTCCGTCTCGCATCTTCTGCAACTCCTCAGAGGTGAGTGCCGCCATCTTGGAGCCAGCCTGCTCCAAAGCCCCAAACTCCACTGGACTCAGGACTGCGGGTATCAATTAAGGAAGAAAAAAAAAGGTTTCGCTCACACTACGTTATCTTTTCCGCCCATCTGCAGTTCTTGCGCGCCCACGTTGACACACACACACACATACACACACACACACACACAAGAGGAAAATGAAGGATACGGTCATCAAATAAGTAGACGTTCTCAGGTCTGTCAGCGGTTGCATTGCAGGGGGGCAGGTGGAGAGCCAGGTCTCCCTGGGCCTCTGTTTCAGCAACTTCCTGTTGGAGAGCTGAGGGAAGAGAAAGAAGAAAGAAAAAAAAAGAGATGAACAAAATGATGATAATCAGGTTGATAGAACAGAAGAAGACTTTGTGGAGCTAGGTATTTAAGTTAAACTTATTTAACGTAACCATTTTCTCGCCAATATTTATCCCAACCTTTCTTTGAGGTGGGCCCTCAGGTGACCGGTAGTTGATTTATAGATCACTAACTTCCACGGAGCTTACCTTCCAGACCCTTCTGGTGGATCACGGTGTTGGCGGCCTTGGTCACCGCTTGATGCAGGGTATCACTGCCCACCTGATTCAGCCTGCGGGAGCTCAGAGCTCTCTTCTGTTTGTTGGTGCCGAACGCCTCAATCAAAGAATCCACCTTGAGAGGAAAAACAAGATTGAGACGTTAGAGTTCATTCTTCTTCCGAGACTAAATGTAAGAAGAGCTGGACACATCCCAGCACCTTGTCTCTGTAGGTCTGGTTCGTGTCCTGGGCTTTCGGTTCCTCCGTCTCCTCTCCTCGTATGACGGGCTGCATGTTGAACAGCTGAGCCGCATGCACCTCCATTTGCATGGTCTGCCTGTTTAGCACTCCCACATAATATCTGCACAGATGAGCAAACAGCACACGTATTACTTCTCTTCACGGTGGAAACTTGCGCCACGATCGCAACAAATAAAGAACAATGCGTCGACCTACCTGCAGAGGTTGTTGCATTTCAAAGAGCAGGAGCCGAAGTTATTTCCAACGTAGGACAGTCTGTCTGATTCCACAGCCTAGACACGGAGGAGACGCGCGAGCAGCACGGTTCATGAAACGTAACGATGCACACACCCTTTAGAGTGTGTGTGTGTGTGTGTGTCACAGTGTGCAAATACATGGAAGCTGCCAGTCGTATTTCTCACCATTATCCGCCTGCTCTTTTTCCTGGGGTTACTCTCGTCTGCGTTCTTGTACATCGTGAAATCCAGTTTGTCGGCATTTTTGACGATGCCGTTGGAAAAGCGGACTGTGAGAAGGAGAAACATAACGAGGACCGTGTCGATACCTGGGTTTCACACCACCATAGACACATACCGAATGGTATACACGTCAACATAGTGTTTAATGGATGCAAGCTGCGACTAACAAGATAGAACAACTTTATGAACAATGTTTTTTTCTCACTGTGTTCTCACTACCGAGGAATTAAACTTAACAAACTCCACTCCAGCAAGCACAACACTAAACAACTAGCCCTATTGCTAGCACCCACGTGTGCATTACAAACGGGTGTTTAATACAGAGACAAAATGAAGCACCACTCAACATTTACTGCAACCGTTCTAATTACTTGATTATTCTAAAAACAAATACTGGACAAACAACAAGTGTGAGACAGTCACCAATAACAGCTTTGTCGGAATCACTCTCCTCTTCGCAACACACCAACGAGCAGGAGGCAGCCATGGTTGTTGTTGCGAGTTGGACGCAAGAGGCTTCACTCCATTGTACTTCCGTTTTCGCTAAGATGTATTTGTGTCAGTTCACGGCCGCCGTTACGCACTATAGATCGGCGTAAAAGCCGCGCTTTTTTCGTTAACGACGCATCAAAAAGCAGATTTATAAACATATATCGTAAGGAAATAGAGCCGTTTAATGGGACGTTTGGCTTTCCATAGTTGAGCCGTTGAGAGGCAATATAAATGTTCCCAATCTTGTATCTCCTTTAACATATCATGAACTGCACTTTGTTGAGGATGTATCCATTGAAATATTGAAAATGTTAATTTGTCCAAAACTTAGTTGACAATGAACAACTATAAAATAAAGTTAGAAAAAAACAGTAGCAGAAGTTTTACTACAGGGTTAAAGGGCATTATCTTGACACTCTCTATAACCTTTGAATACAGGCTTTTAGGAGCGACACCGTGTGGGGACACGTAGAACTGCAGCCCTTCAACTCGGTGAGGTCACGGGTATGGAAGTGACGCACAGCGCCACCCTGTGAGTCTGGTTGGGAAAACCCCGTCTGAGTGTGATACATTATTACAAATAAAAACACGCATGTCTGACCCGGACATTGATTGGCAGTCACCATATATGTCTTATTAACTGTTGTTTTGTCTGACTGTGCCTGGGTGACACCGGCAGACGGGTCCAGCTCATGGGTCCAGCTGCTCGAGACGAGCGGTCACCGTGAGCGCACATCACCGAGCAGCTTTCGCCCCCACAGCTAAACCATTCATCTCGAGTAAAGTGTCAGGTGGTGGGACCGCATGGGGACGTGGGATGCACCAACATGCTAACCAGTTATTGCTGCACTTGAATGGGGGGGGGGGGGGGGACTGTTTTGATACAAACGAGCGGCACAGCCAGGTGACCGTATGCTAACGTGCTGCTTCTGTTGTAGCTAGCAGGCAATTTGCTGGTGAACAGCCAGCTAACTTTAGCCGTGTCAGTTTCTGGTCAGGGCCTCTCGCGTCTGCCTCTTGTTACCTCCACTTCGGGGAATTCCAGGTAACGTTATTACTGTCTCTGTTATCTCGCCGTAATAACAATGTAATGCTATGCGTTAAACTAGCTAACGTTAACTTGTCATGTGTTAGACTCTAGATGTACTAGCTGTAACGTCGTTACACATGTAACGTTTCACTGTGTGGCTATGCGTAGCATATGCCATAGCATGTTACGTAATAACGTGTAATTAAACCCACTGTGAAGCATTGCTCTCTGTGCACTTTAATTAGCAATCTCACTGGAATTTGTGTAGCTCCACAGAATAATTTAAGATCATTTATTGTCATTATGAAACAGGGATGCACAACGGAATTCAGATGTAGACCCTTTGCAACACAACAAACACATGACAAACAGTAGTACATTCCTGTAGTGCATTTGTTAAATTTGCACCATAAGGAATGTAGCAGCCTTTCACCCCATCACAGGTTTTGATTATTTTGTCTCTTTATCAACACCTTCCCAAACAAAACGGGCACATGAAAACATCTTCAAACATCTTCGTCTGTGTAAAAGCTCACTCTAACCCCACCTTTACTTTCACGTGTCCTGTACTCTCATTTAGACCACCATCATCTTCACACTCATCATTTCATAATCAGTTGATGTGAGGATAGTGAATACCCAAATAATGGATTGATCATGTAGTCTATGAAATATAAGAAAATAGAGAAAGAAATGCTCATCCCAGTTCCACAGAGATCAAATGGGATGTCTTCAATCTGCATTAAAACTGGAAGATGTTCCGTTTACTGTAAGAGAACATCAAATGTGAGAGGATGGAAGCAGTAAATGTTTGATTTTAAATTCAGGGCCATGGATTTCCCGGGCCACTTTGAGCAGATCTTCCAGCAGCTCAACTATCAGCGCGTCCACGGTCAGCTGTGCGACTGCGTCATCGTGGTGGGCAGCAGACACTTCAAGGCCCACCGCTCGGTGCTGGCAGCCTGCAGCACCCACTTCCGCGCACTGTTCACGGTCGCAGAGGGAGATTCCAGCATGAACATGATCCAGCTGGACAGCGAGGTTTGGGTCTTAATGTTGTAATAGTGTAAAAGAGGGCAGTAGTAGTAGTAGTAGAAGTAGTGAGTGTGTGAGTGTGTGTGAGTGAGAGACAGAGAAAGAGATAAAGAGAGAGACAGACAGACAGACAATCAACTTCCTGTGTGCTTGCAGGTGGTGACGGCTGAAGCTTTTGCCGCCCTGGTGGACATGATGTACACCTCGACTCTGATGCTGGGGGAGAGCAACGTCATGGATATCCTCCTCGCGGCCTCGCATCTGCACCTCAACAATGTAGTCAAGGCCTGCAAACACTACCTGACCACGCGCACCCTGCCCGTGTCCCCCTCGTCCGACAGACCCCCCCACCACCACCACCACCACCTCCACCACCCGCAGCAGGAGCAGCAGAGGCACAGGCAGCAGCAGCAGCAGCAGCAGCAGCAGCAAGTCGCAGATACAGCAGTAAACCCCACCCTCGCAGCCAACGCTAACCTCGCAGCAAACGCCGCCGCGTCGAAGCTGCAGCGCTCCTTCCTGCTGCAGCAGCTGGGGCTCAGCTTGGTGAGCTCCGCTCTGGGTGGGATGGAGGAGGACGGAGTCGGGAACGTGGTCGGCGGTAGGGTGGTGGAACAGAGAGCCTCCTTCCCGATCCGACGCTTCCACAAACGCAAGCCCCCTCTGGCCCTGGGCCTGTCGGAGGAGAGGCCCAGGCAGAGGCAGCGCAGCTCCGGCCCGAACCTGGGGCTGCTGGGAGAAGAAGGGGCGAACGCGGAGCGGGAGGAGGGAGCGCTGCTCTCCCCGGACTCCCGCAAGATGGGCGACGAATCCAAATTGGACGGCGCAATCGGCGGCCTGGTAGGGGCGCCCCAAGATGACCCCCAGATGCCCAGCCAGTCGGACAGCGGACACTGTGAGGGGGAGGACTCGGGGAGGATGCAGGGAGGGGTGAGGAAGGAGGAGGACATGGAGGAGCAGGACCTCCAGGTCAACAGAGCAGGGGTGAAGATCAAATCGGGGGCAGAGGAGGAGGCAGAAGAACAGGAACAGAAGGTAAAGATGCTGCTTGAGTCGTCTGAGAGTGCCTCAGGCAACAACATCTGGTCGTGACATCTGTACGATTTCTTTTTTTTACACGTTAACACTTGAAATGATGACGGAACTTATTTTGTATTCATGGATGGATGGATTATTTATTTTTTAAACCCAACTACTGATAAAACAGAACATTTTGGGTGAATAATAAGTAGAGAAAAAGTATGAAACAGAAAGTGAAGTTTTCTTTTATTACTCATATGTACAAATAAAGAACAAGCGAGTCCTGCTGCTTTAGCTTAGCTGCTGTGTAAAACCTCCTCCTTTGCTTCCCGCAGGTTGTGGTTAAACGAGAGCCGCTAAGCTCGCCGGAGCCAGCAGACGAAATCAGCGACGTCACATCGCAGGCCGAGCCTGGAGGCCAGGAGGAGGAGGAGAAGGCGGAGCTGAGCCCGGAGAGCAGCGACCGCAGCTTCACCTCCGAGCCCCAGCCCAGCTCCGAGTCCCTGCTGCAGCCCGGCTCCCAGCTGCTCCTCACGAGCGGCATGGCAGGAGGAGGAGGAGGAGGAGGAGGCTTCGGGTGTAATAGCGGGCTGGGTGGCAAATCCGGTTTTAGCATCTCCAGCTTCCTCGGCCCCAAGGATTTCACTGGTGAAGACGACCTCCCCAACACGACGACTGGCGACGCGGTGGCACACCACTTCCTGCTCAGACAGGAAGCTGCCAGGCCGTTCGGCTCGGCTTCGTCCTCTCTCCTGAAGTCGGGTCCGCTCGGTGGCGAGAGTCGCAGCAGTTTTGGAGACAACCTTCAAGCCGAGTCTCTGTTCCTCCGCCCCCTGCACGACGGTTTGGGGAACCCCAGAGGAGGTGGGGGAAGTGGCGGCGGGGGGCGTGGAGGGGGAGATCCCTTCGGTCTGGACTTCCAGCGCTCCAGTCTGGGGCTCCACTCCCTGGGGCGAGCAGGCGCAGCAACTGCCGCCGCCCTGGGTTACCCGGGTTACAGACGCATCGCTCCGAAAACGACTACCGGCGCGGGAGGAGACGAAGGAGTGGGCGGCCTCCTCCAGGACGCCGCCTCGTCCTCCTCCTCCTCGAGCCTGGCGAGTCCTCTGCTGCTGAACGAGAGCGGCGGGTACGGGATGAACGGCGGCAGGCCCACCTCCCTCCTCCCGCAGCTGACCCGCGCCTCGGCGGACGTCCTGTCCAAGTGCAAGAAGGCGCTGTCGGAGCACAACGTCCTGGTGGTCGAGGGGGCTCGCAAGTACGCCTGCAAGATCTGCTGCAAGACCTTCCTCACGCTGACCGACTGCAAGAAACACATCCGCGTCCACACGGGAGAGAAACCCTACGCGTGTCTCAAGTGCGGCAAGCGCTTCAGCCAGTCCTCCCACCTGTACAAGCACTGCAAGACCACCTGCCTGCGCTGGCAGAACAGCAACATGTCCAACGCCCTGCTGTAGGGCCGACACCGCATCGGAGTGGGATCAGTGATGAGCTGGATTCAAAGCCCCCCCCCCCAAAAAAAAGTTTTCTGAAGCTGTAACAGAGCAGGCGGATGCGATCAGCTGTTCCCTCCTGACGACAGACCAAAGATAGGGACGATATTGTAATGTTTTTCATGAGAAACCCACACTGTCGCGGCGGCTAAAGTCCGAGTAAACACATTTAGTCGTAGAAGGTCGACAGGGATGCAAATGTGCCACATGTGTTGCTATGGATTGATCATAGAATAACCGTAGATATATATACAGTGTCTACTCCCCTGAGAGTGTCTGACCGCCAGTCTAGACTTTAGTTGTGAAGCTGCTACACTGTTATCTATGTTGTCTGTGTAGAAGGTGTCATGTGAGTGAAATCGATCTGGTGAGGTGATCCCTTTGTGCCGAACGTCTGCAGTTTTGCGGTGCGCTTATTGAAGCAGAGTTAACTCACTAATGCTCTGTGTGAGGGAGGCAGCTGTGCAGCGCCAACATCCAGAACAAACATCTACGGACTTTTTTTTCACCGCACGTTTGTGAAACGTGGAGCCGCAGCCCGCATCAGACCGTGCTGCATATCGACCGTGCCTTGTTCTGCACGAGGGCAGTCGTGCAGACGGCGGACCGGCGGAGTGGGATTCAGTTTGTGTGCCAGATGTGATGCCTGTAAGTGTTGAGAACTGTTGACGGCTGTGTGCTCCTGGTGCTGTACTGTAAACTAAAAGGTGGATCGAGTCCGATTCCAGTTCAACCGACGGAGAAGATGACGGAGAATCTGGTATATCGTTGCAGCGAAAACGCCGTCGACTGGACAAAACAATCTTTTTTTATTTACCGAAGTGATGAAAAACTAATCGCTGCATTCACTGGGCCTTGCAGTCTCTTTTTGAGAAAAGCTACTATTGCATTATAATGCCTATTTTAAATAACGACTTCACACGCTGTAAAACGCACCTTATTTTGTGTCGTTACCCGGCACCTTTCTTTGTGATTTTTCAATTGTATCAATTCTGGCATTTTCCCTCCTTATTGGTTACTGACCACAGAAGTCTGAAGCTGTCTTAACAGACCGTCCACACACATGCAGTGTGTGTGTGTGTGTGTGTTTATTAGAAGGGGAATGAAGTAGTGCCAAGAGGCGGAGTCGTCTAAAGAGAAATGATTGGCTGAGGTTCAGCACGTGCTGATAAAGGGCTTTAGAAATGTAAATACTGCACATTTGTGGTCCGTTACGACAAAACAACTCCAGAAGAACAAAACATCGTGTATCATTTCTGCTACTGTACTTGATATCTGTGCTGTATACACACCCCGTCTTTGTACATCTTGTGAAAAGCACTTCGACAAATCCTTCTTTTTTTTTTTACTGGACTGTTGGATGTGAAAACGTCGCTGTATTGCAATTATCCAACTCCACCGGCTCTCAGGGGGGTTTTCAAGCTAACGGTCGTAGCATTTTTGCTAGCAGGCGATCTATAACACACAATGTCCACAGTTTGAAATCAAACACACGTTGTGATAAGTCAGAAAGTGATTTTTACAGGGTCTCCTGTCATTTTTTTCAAGTTTAATTTCAGGAGTTTTAGCTGTTTTTTAATGTGTGTAATTTTATTGTCAACCTGTATCTACAAATCCATTCATATCCATTAGAGTACGACTAAAAAAAGACAGACATGCATTGGTAGACGGTTGTTTGATTGAAATCAGTGTTCTTCTGTTTAAGTGAAGCGAAATGGGTAAAAAAAAAAAGAAAAAAAACGACACGTTTGCCTTTTTGTATACTTGACTGCTTTGCTGTGTCGTGTCTCCTCTGCACTGTCGATGAGAAACAGGCGGCCGTCGCTCCCATTCCTAGTCTGCACCTTATTCTACCCTTTTTTCTAGAGTCATCACACTGTTCCCAAATGTTAACGGATAACCTTGACTTCCACCTTCAGGAGAGTCGTTCCTCCGGCTTACCTGTAGAATCAGTGGTGAAGCCGTGAGTCTGCTCCTGAGAGGCCTGGTGAGGACCATTATGGTGCTGTCTGCTAAAAGCTTTTTGCGTAAACTGTTAATGTGAACCTCTGAAAAATGCACTGACTGTACTACACCCCCCCCCCCCCCCCCCTTGTATGAATATGCCAAAATGTTCAAATGCATTAAAAAAATCGATATTATAAAAGTCACTGCCTTACGCCCTCTAGCTTGAAAAGCTGGGCTTTTGTTAATATGCCAAATCTGAAGTACTTCTGTGTGTGTTGTTTTTTCTGTGTACCTAACATAATGTAAACTCGAGAGGACTAAATGTTTTGTCTCTTTGCTGTTGAACGCTATGAAGATTGTACAGTATGTTCAGTTGTTGTATAGACTGATTAAAAAACGAGGAAATTCCGTTTTGTTTGCTGGTGACATTTTTGGGGAAATACGAGCTGAAGGCGCTCACAAGAATAAGAAGGTTGTTTTACACGTTGAAGATTAAGATGGAAGCGAATAAGGAAGCGTAGCGTTACAAAGTTGAAGCGGCGGTTTTATTTGAATCGTGGAAATGAATAATTAGGCACACAAGTTGAACTGATGTTTCCTTCTCTACAGCTTGAGCTCTTTGATCATCGGCTCGCCCCGCAGGCCCAGCAGGAGGTTGTTTGCCGCCAGGGCAGACATGGCGTTGCGGGTGGTGTAAGAGGCACTGGCAATATGTGGGAGAATCACTGTGGGAGGAGAGCGTTTATAAAGACAGATGATGATGAAGTTGAGCCTTAAAGGAGCTCTGAACTGTCCCTTTAAGCACCGATAAGTCTGTCACACTCACCGCAGTTTTTGAGGGTGAAGAGCGGGTGGTCTGTGGGCAGCGGCTCTGGAACAGTCACATCCAACCCAGCTCCCGCAATCTGGCCAGTGGACAGAGCCTCATACAGGTCTTCCTGGTTCACCACGCCCCCTCTTAACTCAACAGAAGGACCAGAATTAGAGAAAAGCATGGTTACCGTTCTCACGGCCAGATTCGGGGAGACTGGATGGTCGAGTATTTCATTACACGGCATCGTCGTACAGTCATGTGTCAAAGTGATTCAGTTGTGTCTGTGCACCTGCTTGTGTTGATGAAGATGGAGGTGCTCTTCATCTTGGAGAAGAGGTCCTTGTTGCAGATCTCCTTGGTTTCCGGCGTTAAGGCGCAGCACACAGCCAGGAAATCAGACCGCTCAGCCAGCTCGTCGAAAGAGACTAAAGAATCAAAGGCCTGACGTGTCATTTCCTTTCCTTAAAAGTGACAACTTATTGAGTGTCTGTGAGGTCAGGATGTGAAAGCAGTAAATCTCTACAGCCCTTACCGTACTCTGCATTGATGAGGCCGGCCAGCTCGGGCCTGGGGGCCACGTCCGCGTAGATGAACTTCTTGACCTTGAAAGCAGCCAGGCGCTCGGCGATGGCCACGCCTTCGAACACAAAGCGAGAAGAATCGTTGTTTTTTTTTTTTTTTACGGGAATGGCAGATTGATCGACGAGCATGTTCGTGCGCGTCGTGTTTCAGATGCTGCCGTGCTCACCTATCCTCCCCAGGCCCAGGATCCCCACGGTGCTGTTGGTGAGCTCGTGTCCACACAGCCACAGAGTTCTCCATGTGCCCCAGCCGCCACTGACGAGAGAGAGAGTTTAACCTTTGACCCTCTGCCCCAAAAATGTCTTTATACGTGGATGGATCTCAGTAGTGTGTGGTACGTTACGTCTTGGCTTCATGTGTGGCCTCTATGAGCCTCCTGGAGGTGGCGAGCAGCAGAGCCACAGTCAGCTCAGCCACAGAATCGGTGAGGACGTCCGGGGTGTAACCCACACGGATCCCTCTGGGGGGAAAGCGCACACACACACACACACACACACACGTCCATTAAATATATCAACACCTTCGACTTTGATGCGTCTCATGGAAATAGAAAGATGAGAATCACCTCTTCTTCAGCTCCTCCAAAGAGAGATGGTCGAATCCCACCGACATGGTGCTGAGGACCTTCAGGTTTGGACCTGCGGGAGTACACCAAAAGATAAACACAGGGCATTTTTTACTGCATTCGTCGCTCAACATAAAGGCCGTCCTCCCCCCCGACCTGCAGCATCCAGCAGCTCCGTATCGATCTTCTCCGTCAACACGCACACCAGACCGTCGACGCCTCTGACCTGCTGCAGGAGCTCCTCCCTGGGCACAGGGGCGTCATCGGAGTCCCACAGTTCAAACTGCACCCTGGGAAAACAGAAACAGGATCCATATCGAATGGATTTTTTAATCATCGGCAGAAGAAATGGCATTGGTTGCTAAAGCTTAGTTATTGTTCCGAACAATATATGGCGCATCTCAAGCTGTGCCACACCTACTGTAGGTTTATACAGAAATACTGGGGCCTTTTACGGTGCGGAGAGAGTTCCTTCAGCTCTGCTGTGGGGGAATACTCTTTAGGCGACCAGTCTTATCTGACTAACCCAAAGGCAAACATTAGCAGCCCTGTTTACGCAAAGTAAATGATGAACAAAGCAGACCACTCAAAAAGGGTATCACAGTCAGCTAAATTACACGATCCGGATTCAAAGTGACAAAACGGGACACTCACTGTCCAGATTCACGGAGGATCCTCAGGCCCTCGGGTGGGATCTGTCGGGTGACGTACACCCGTTGCAGGGTTGACATCTCCCTTAGCGCGTTGAGACCCCCAGTCAGTGGAGCAGCAGCGAACCGCTGGAGCTGACGCAGTGCCATACGACTGCACCACATTGCCAGGAGAGAGCGATTCTGAGGGGGTCAGGCGTCCGAGAGGCGACAGTGGCACTTTGGAGTTCAGAAGTCCTGCTGTGTGTGCATGTGTGTGCATGTGTGTGATTTTGGCTCCAGTTCAGGGGGGAGGGGAGGTTCCTGCGTGTGTGTGTGTCCCTGACCAATATGATTAGAGGGAGGGTGTCTCTGAAGTCTGAAGTTGAGGGAGTGTCTGTCACAGACAAACTAAATCACTGAGTCAAATCTTCTTTATATCCAGCTTTAGGATTAAGTGGATTTTTATTCTTAGATAATTTTCACTTCAGGCCAAACAGATATATAGACCTATAGAAGACACCGAAACTTTTTTTTCTCACGCCCTCACACACACACACACATACATACATACAAAAAAGCCCAGAGACACAAATTGCACAAATATATAAAAGACAGCAGCAGACTTGTTTCTTTCCTCAATAAATCATCCTCCAGAATGGGAGTCGTGCGTAAATGTTTCACTTGGCTGTTGACCTTTGTTTCTTTAAACAGTGGAAGACCCAAATGCTGCTTTTCTGACCCGTCTCTCTGGCTGGGACCGGTTCAGCAATCTGTCCTTACTTTCTCAACTGGAGCTGAGATTCACACAAAGAAATAATCACGCTGAAAATACTGACACTACCTCTTAAATGCACTTTGAGGAGGTGATGTCACAGCTCAAATGCAAACTGCTGAAATATCCCAAACTTCTATTATTGTTATTAATCTGTACATTGCAACACGTTACACCCCTCACTATTTATTTCTCCTTTAGTTTTTTCTTGATATATATATTATAATAACACCCGATTCAGTATTTTCTTCCTGGGCCGATGAGTTTGTGAAAATAGTTTTCTTGCTGATTCATTCTCTGAAAATATACTACTTGATATTTAGTTTTTTAATTTGTATATGATAATAGAAGAGAATATTAGTTATATTTCGGATTGGATTTAGTGAATAAATTCAATTTGAATCACAAAATAGCTGAAAAATACTGTAAACATATTGAATGACCTCGATCACGTGATCGTCATAACCCGGAACAACTCCAAGTTTTTAACCAGTCACAACCATTCATTCCCTCTAGCCCGTCGCGCATACTGACAGGTAGCTACGTAAGATTATTTGTCTCATTTTAACAATATTCACAGCGCCTTTTTCATATCGATTGGTAGAAAGATAATAATTAAAACCGCTGACAACCCTGGGCAGTTATCCGTAGCCTAACGTGTGTGTCACCACTTTTAACGAGCTCATGACAAGTGTCCTCGGCACCGGCACCAGGCAGCAGTGGCACTCAGCGCTAGCTAGCTGTAGCTGCTAACGCTGAGCTTTCCCCAGCAGGTTCACAAGTCAGCCAGCGGTTATTACGGTAGCTAACGCTAACTCAACTGCTGTGAGATTTCACTGTTGAAAGACGTCACTACGTTGGCTCGAGACAGTCAGTTTACGTTTGCGCGCGACTGACAGCTGCCAGGTCTAACAACATTGGTGACAACTCATGTTAGAGTCAGCCGGGATGTGTGGGTAAAGTTAGCCATTTAGCTAACCCACAACAGGGCGTTGGTTTTAGATTACTACCGGTGGACAACCCATGCGCTTTCTATCTTTGGTAATCCCTGTTTGTACTCTGTTTGTGGTTCAGTAGGTAGAGCCGTGTTCTCAGACAGTTGAATTCCCCCCTCTTCCCCTCCCAGCATGGCTGCAGACTCGATGGAGATTGACGACTCTCTTTACAGGCAAGTCTAGTAACCGCAGTCCCTTTTGAAAGCACTTGAAACTACAGATAACGTGACATTAATGTACTGTGCTGTATACCACAGTCCCTCATACTTCCTCTTCCTGCCTCCCTTTCTTTGTGCAGCCGCCAGCGCTATGTGCTGGGAGACAGTGCCATGCACCAGATGGCCCGGTCCTCAGTCTTCCTCAGTGGAATGGGAGGACTGGGAATCGAGATAGGTAATGTTGGGCCAAAATGTCCTATTATTGCACATCAGCACTGCTGTAAGATATTCAATGCCACAGTGTTCACATGATCTACTATCACTCAATGGTGGTTTGACACTGATTCATTCTGGTTCCACAGCAAAGAATATCGTCCTGGCTGGCGTGAAGGTATGCAGTATTTAATGTTTCAACGTGGAGTGTCCTGAGAGTTGGTCTTCCTGCAGCCTTATATCTTTGTATCTGTGTGCAGGCAGTCACCCTTCACGACACGAAGCAGTGTGAAACCTGGGATCTGGGCTCCAACTTCTTTATCCACAAAGAGGACGTGTTGAGCCAGAAGAGAAGGTAAAACGCAACGCTGGACTGTCCCTCTTCACCTCTTATCGCTCACAATCTGTAACATCATGCGCCTCTTCTGTCACATTGTGCCTCAGGGTGGAGGCGGTGTGCCCCCGGGTTGCAGAGTTGAACCCGTACGTCCACGTCGACGTGTCCTCGTTGGCTCTGGACGACAACACCGATCTCGGCTTCCTCGGGAAGTATCAGGCAAGGCTTCGCTTTCAGAACCTGTAGTTCTTGGAGAACGGAGGGTGGGATCGACCAGCTTGGATTCGCAGCAGTTAAAATAGTTTCTGGTGGAGGCGAGGTGGAAAGAGTTTCAAAATCTAAATCAAAAAAAGAAAAACACTTCTTCAACTTGATCTCCTTCACAGCTGTCATCCAAAACGCCCACTTGTTCCAAACCTGCATTGTGCTCTGCTCTCTCCTGCAGTGTGTGATTCTGACTGAAGCCCGACTGAGCCTGCAGAAGCGAGTGAACCACTTCTGCCACTCCCATCAACCCCCCATCAGAGTAAGTCCACGTAGCGCTTATGCACCGCACAGCGTTGGCTGGACCACGACTTGCACGTGGCGTAACGCGCAAACAAGTTAAACGCGAGAATGAACCGCTTTTTTTAACCCGGTGTCCTTTCCAGTTCATTGGCTGCGACGCATACGGCATCTGCGTGCGGGTGTTTTGTGACTTCGGAGAGGAGTTTGAGGTGTCGGATCCCACAGGAGAGGAGCCCAAGGAGATTTTCATCCAAACTATCACTCAGGTAGTCATCTCTCTATCCTTCTTCTTCCTGTCAGGCAATTTTTTTTTAATTGTCAGAAGTTAAAGGAGCTTCATTTGATCTCCTTTTGTTAAATTTGGACCCTTCAGGACAATCCTGGGGTGGTAACCTGCATGGACAACCAGCCCCACGGCCTTCAGACCGGCCAGAGTGTTGTCTTCAGAGAGGTCAACGGCATGGTGGAAGTCAACGGCACCGCACGGCCCATTTCAGGTATTATTTCTGCTTAGACGATAATGACGTCACTGTTTTTGGCGTATGTTTACGATTGCAGTTGTAACACCAGCATTACCGATGAATCACAGATTTACATACCATCTAGAATATGGTTAATAATATTTATATATGAAGAAACAAATGTGCTGTACGATTCAAAGAGCAGAATTAATGGGAGATTTTCCTGAATAAAGTGACATAAGAGCGCATTAATCTAATCGTGTGTGTGTGTGTGTGTGTGTGTGTGTGTGTGTGTGTGTGTGTGTGTGTGTGTGTGTGTGTGTGTGTGTGTGTGTGTGTGTGTGTGTGTGTGTGTGTGTGTGTGTGTGTGTGTGTGTGTGTGGTATTAGTTCTCTCCCCTCACAGCTTTGCAATAGGAGACACATCCCAACTACAACCATATGCACATGGAGGTTTCTTTGTTATGGTGAAAACCCCCAAGACGTACAGATTTGTAAGTCCAGTATTTGTCAGGAATATTGCAGATGAACCAAAAAAGATAAATACTTGTTTAAATAAACATATTCTTTGTGTGTGTGTGTCCTTTTTCAGGAGACATTAGAGAGACAGTTGTGTGATCCTCAGCTCCTGACTCCAGACTTCAGTAAACCAGAGGTGAGGGTTTCAGACTCCACGGCAAACCAAGGTCTAAAGGGACGATTAGCCAGCTAACTTTGGGCTCCACCCAGGACTACAGCAGAGCTAGCGCACTTTAAGAAGGCACCTGCCCAAAAAGCATGCAGCATAACCAGCTTATAAAGTTTGGATTGGATCGTGTGTACAGACTAGTGGAGTCACATGGCTTCTAAGTGAAGTTCAGTTGCGTGCTTATTCTTTTCCCCTGATAAACAGTTAGTTTCAGTGACGCCAGTCTTGATAAGTGAGCTCTGCTGTGTGGTACTAACTGCTGTTTGCAAACGGCTTTGTTTGAGTTTAAACAAGCAGTTTCCCCACAATCCCCCTTTTTTTTTTTTCTACCCATCAGGCCCCGCTACAGATCCATGCAGCCATGTTGGCTCTGGACACCTTCCAGGAGCAGCACAGCAGACTCCCCAACACTGGGTAAGCTCAACCTTTCTGTGCTCGTCACTGCCCAGATCTTATCTGCTGCTTTACTTCCCTGTGCTCAACAGTCCCCGAGGATAACTTTGGTCCTGGTTGTGGATTTCAGTGTGTGAAGTTGTTGGAGTGTTTTTTTTACTTTTTATGCCGTCAGGTGCTCACAGGATGCCGAGGTTTTACTGAAGCTAACCGAGGAAGTGAACGCAACTCTCAGGAACAAAGTGAGTTTGTGTGTATCCCTCGTGCTTTGATTTTGTCGAACCTGCAGAGATGCACACGCATCCTCTTTGACAGACGCCTTAACGTCTCATCTTGTCTTTCCTTTCCAGGCTTCCGTGAACGTGGAGTTGGTGCGCTGTCTGTCGAGAACAGCGAGGGGAACCCTCCCCCCGTTAGCAGCGGCTGTGGGAGGTCTAGCCAGCCAGGAAGTTCTTAAGGCCATCACAGGGAAGTTTGCGCCACTGCAGCAGTGGGTAGGTCACTCGATTTAACCACAGAAGTGAAACGGTGCTTATTAACCGTTCAATGGCTCAATCTACCCTGTTAAACAATTTTTGCATCTTTTTAAAACTGATTCAAAGTTCATTCTCCTCTGTTTCTCCTGCGTTTAGTTTTATCTCGACGCCATCGAGGTCGTACGGCCACTTCAGTCCGTCGCTGCCGAGGAGTTTTCCCCAAGGGGCGATCGCTACGACGGGCTACGAGCCTGCATCGGTGAATCCATGTGTCTGGAACTGCACAAGCTCAGGGTGTTCATGGTAAGGACTGAGCAGTTCGCATACGTTGAATTGTTTTTGCCGTTCTCGTCCAAATGACCCGCTGCCACGTCTTCTCCTCCAGGTGGGCTGTGGGGCCATCGGCTGTGAGATGCTGAAGAACTTCGCCCTGCTCGGGGTGGGATTGGCCAGCAGCTCAGGAGAGGTGGGCGGTCTCTCTGCGTTTCCTCTCGTTTGTCTGACTTGATGTATTTCACAGCTCGTCAGTATGTATTTAGTGAGTATTTGTGCTCTGCATCTTCTCAGGTGTGCATCACAGACCCCGACCTCATAGAAAAGTCCAACCTCAATCGGCAGTTTCTCTTCAGACCGCATCATATACAGGTGAACCAGTCTATGCAATATTTACTCACCTTTTACTCGTTGCAATGTGTGCAATCGTGTCTCTGATTGCAATCACAGTTAACAAGAGCCGTGATCAGAATCCACCACACAGACATTCACTCACTTTTTTTCCTTTTCTCCCGGCGTCTCAGAAACCGAAGAGCACCACGGCAGCAGAGGCCACTCTGGAAATCAACCCGGACCTGCAGGTGGACGCTCGCCTCAACAAGGTGTGCCCCGCTACCGAGAGCATCTACAACGACTCCTTCTACTCCCGCCTGAACCTGGTGGTCACCGCGCTGGACAACGTGGAGGCCCGCAGATACGTGGACAGGTTGGCGCCAATATTAAAGTGACACACGCGAGCATTCAGTTGATTTCTATTTCTTTCATTTCATCTTTCACTGACTGAGCCCGTCTCTCACCATAAACCCAGAAAGAGCACACCTACGGCGTGAATCGGGGGAGTTTTGTTCACTAATTTGGCCAACAAGTGATAAATCGTGTTTCTGCGCGTGTTTCGTTTTCAGCCGGTGTTTATCCAATCAGAGACCTCTCCTGGACTCTGGCACCATGGGAACTAAAGGACACACAGAAATCATCGTGCCAAATTTGACTGAGTCCTACAACAGCCATGTGAGTGTCTGTGTGTGTGTGTGTGTGTGTGTGTGTGTGTGTGTGTGTGTGTGTGAGACCGTCTTTGTGTTTTTTGTTATCGTGGTGTACTGGCAGTCCGAGACGCAGACCTTAGTCTTTACAGTGATCATTGGCTTTGCTCCCCAGAGGGACCCCCCAGAAGAGGAGATCCCATTCTGCACTCTCAAGTCCTTCCCTTCGGTCATAGAGCACACCATTCAGTGGGCCAGAGACAAGGTCAGCCAGCTCAAAACCCAACAAGTTACCTTTTTTTTTTTTACCGTCGTTGTTGTGTGCTAATTCTGAACTTTAACTTTGTCTAGTTTGAGAATCTGTTTGCACACAAGCCCTCCATGTACAACTCGTTCTGGCAGACACACCCCTCTGCTGAAGTGGTGCTACAGGTGAGGCTTTGTACGGCATAAGTGTTGTTCCGACTCGTATTAAGTAGCCTTCACCAGTAATGTGATGCTTTACATGAAAATTAGTTTTTAAAGAGTGTGTGTGTGTGTGTGTGTGTGTAGAGGATGCAGCTGGGGGAAAGTCTGGAGGGGTCATTCCAGGTCATTAAGCTGCTAAGCAAACGGCCCAACAGGTGGGAACAGTGCATCACAATCGGCCGTCTGAAATTCGAGAAGTACTTCAAGAGAAAGGTAACAAGTCTCCTCCTGAAAACACGCACCCGTTAAATACATGTACACGTGTGTTGGTGAAAGCGCCACAATCATTTTCTCTTTGTGTGTAGGCCCTACAACTGTTGCACTGTTTCCCTCTAGACACCAGGTTAAAAGATGGCAGTAAGCAAACCTCTAAAGTTATCAAATGATTTCAGTATAAATTGTACTTAAGAGCAATGACTATAGTTGATGATTCTTCTCTTCCTCAGGTTTGTTTTGGCAGTCCCCAAAAAGACCTCCAGCACCGATTGATTTTGACTTGAACGACTGTTTGTGAGTATGCTCTCCTGCGTTCCGGTTCATGCCGTTCTGGTGTCGTACGTTTCACGTCTTACCAAAACCCTCCTCGTCTCCCCCGGCAGGCACTTCAGTTTCATTGTCAGCACTGCCCGGCTCTTCGCAGGGATTTACAACATCCCGTACTCAGAAAAGGTAGGTCACGTACGCTCATACACTTTCTCAAACGAGCACTCACTTCCTCACCGACTGGACTTTTCCTTCTTTATCAGGATGTCACCGAAGAGGAGGTGACCAGGCTTCTCTCAGATGTCAAGATTCCCGAGTACAGGCCCTCGGAGAAGGTGAGCTTCGCCCACTGAGCTGGGGCTTGAGCTTCTATCATAGTGTTAAAAACAACAACCCTAATCTTGTTCGATTGCTCTGTCCCTTCCAGTGTATAGAGACCAACGAGTCGGCGAAGAAGCCCGATTCAATGAAGTTGCCTCTGAGCAGCGAGGAAGAGAGGGAGGCCATCACACAGCTGGAGCAGGCCATCGCAACCGACAACGTCACAGCAGGTGCACAGCCAAAGAAAATTCAATGATTTGTAACAGTGTGACTCTCTTCTACATCACAAACCGTGTAAAACTACTACTAACCGTGTGTGTGTGTGTGTGTGTGTGTGTGTGTGTGTGTGTGTGTGTGTGTGTGTGTGTGTGTGTGTGTGTGTGTGTGTGTCACACAGAGAGGCTACAGGTGAGCCCGCTGCAGTTCGAGAAGGACGACGACGCCAACGGCCACATGGACTTTGTCACGGCGGCGTCCTCCCTCAGAGCCAGGATGTACGCCATCGAGCCGGCCGACCGACTCAAGACCAAGCGGATCGCCGGCAAGATCATCCCCGCCATCGCCACGGCAACAGCCGCTGTGGCCGGACTGGTGAGAAACGGTCCCCGCATCGGTGGTTTAACACTTGACGATCTGTACTTTCTGTCTATTTGTTCAAACTGGCACAATGCACCCGACCCCCAACTGATCACCCCCGACGTTGGTTGGCCCATGTAGTTCTTTTCAGGTTGTGCCGGTCAGACTGGGCCAAATAGGTGAAGGTCCGGCCACCAGATCACGGATACAAGCGGCTGCAATGACTTTCCTCCGTAGAGTGGCTGGGCTCACCCTTCCAGATAGTGTGAGGAGTAGAGCTGCTGCTCCTTGGCATCTAAAGGAGCCAGTTGAGGTGGTTCAGGCATCTGATCAGGTTCCCTCCTGGACGACTTCCCCTGGAGGTTGGGAGACCCTCTGAACACGCCGGAGGGTCCAGACTCACAGTATTAGGGCGTCAGGAGTGTAGATAGATGTTGAAAAGTAAATTCCGTTGTTCAAACATCCATAACTTTGCGTCGTTTCTTTTTTCTTCAGGTGGCCCTCGAGTTGGTGAAGGTGGTCGGAGGCTACGAGTTTGAGTCTTTCAAAAACTGCTTCTTTAACTTGGCCATCCCTGTAGTGGTGCTCACGGAGCCGGCCCAAGTCAAACAGTCACTCATCAGGTAAGGGAATGCTTCTCACACTACTGAGGTGATGAAACACCTGGAACTGTTTCGTTGACTGTTTTGACCCCACGCACTGAATGACTGACGTCTTTCCCAGGGACAACATTTACTTCTCCATCTGGGACTGTTGGACTATCTTTGGCCACGAGGACTTCACCCTCTCTGACTTCATAAACGCAGTGAGGGTGAGAAGCCATTTGCTTGTATTCAGATGATCGTATTTCCCCTGAGGTTTGTCAATGCTTCTTTGTCCGTTAGTTTTTTTTAATCCATTGCTTGTTGTATTCCAGGAAAAGTATGGAATCGAACCCACTATGGTCGTCCATGGTGTGAAGATGCTCTATGTGCCTGTGATGCCTGGGCACTCGAAGAGACTCAAGCTAACGTAAGTGTTTCCTCATATTCTATCCTTCGTAACCTCCCCGAAGAACCTCGCACCTCTGAACCTCACCTCCGCCTCTCCTCAGGATGCAGAAGCTGATCAAGCCATCCGTGGACCGCTGCTACGTCGACCTCACCGTGTCATTTGCCCCAGAGGCAGACGGGGACGACGACCTGCCCGGCCCTCCCGTCAGGTACTTCTTCAGCCGCAATGGAGAGACGCCCTGACGCCTTCCCCGGGTGGCGTCCTCAAGCCTCTTGTGTCCTTACTCCTCCCTTTTCATGTAAATTGTTGTACCCCAATAACCTGGGCCACGGCCTAGAGCTTTCCTTCAGGATGATGTCTGACTCGGGCATAGCTCCTGGGCCCCAACACCAGCCCCCCCCGCACCACCCCTCCGTACGTAATGGAACAAGAAAAGGCCAGTCCTGGTCCCAGTTTTTCTTGCCCCGGATCTAGCCAACACGAGGCTGCTTGAGTAGCACTTAACTGTACCTTTTGTACATATATTTCCTGTTCTGTTTTCTACTCTGGTAAAAAAAAAAACAATGCACAGCTCCGGCCTGTGTCGATGCCTTAATTGATTAATAACCTTTTTCTTTCTGTTTGTGGCAGTGAGTCTGACTGAAAACTATGTTTACAGAAACCTGCAAATTAGTCTCGTTTGTGTTTTAAAGTCTGCTGGGCCCAGAAGGGGGTGAAGTGTAGTTGTTAGGCATCACATTCTTCTTCCTCTCATTGGACTTGATCTCATTGCCAACCACAGAATTTGACAGACGTCGGTCATCTTCCTTCATAGAAAGAGTTTGAGGCCAATATTTGTTAACAGTTAGAGGTGCAAAGCCACCAAAGATCCTGACTTCCAGTGTGTCTGCAGAGGATTGTTCTCTTTTAAACACATCTCTATCCCAGCGGGACGATATTAACCCAACATTATGGAGCAGATGTGCGTTGCCCTTAACTTCATGGGTAAAAGCACCCACTAATTCTAGCTGCTACTCTTACCCATCATGTTAAATACTTAAGTAATTACAGTATTGACACCGGTTAACACATTTGGGTGAACCACATGTTTCTCATTAGATTAAGTAATGGCATGACTTCAATTGTTTCACACACAGAAAAGAGGCTTTTTTTTTTTGACTGACAAAACATCTGTACCACCATCTGGGATCACAGTCCTGTTGTTGCATTTGTTTATGGGTGTGTGTCCATGACACGTATTTATTTACTTGTTACTCATTTTTGTGTCAAACTGAGCCTGTGTTGTTGCTGCACCGGTTTATTATGAAACGACAAACAAAAGTCAAACTAAAAGCGTTTTAAAGAGTAAATCAGCCTTCTGTTTAGGTCCAGTTGAAGGTTATGAAATAGTCTGCATCGGCTTATATTGGCAATAAAGTCAATGTAGTTTTGAGTGAAATCATAAAGA
Organism: Pholis gunnellus; assembly: GCF_910591455.1. Classification (NCBI taxonomy): domain Eukaryota; kingdom Metazoa; phylum Chordata; class Actinopteri; order Perciformes; family Pholidae; genus Pholis; species Pholis gunnellus. Next base: position 24,387,114 of record NC_136531.1, read on the forward strand.
TATTCAGCTCTGTATTGATACTCTTTAATACTGACAGGTTATCGTCTGCATCAATGAAGACTAAAGCCACACAAACTGCTTCCTCCGACACGTTTATTTTTCTCCCCGTAACCAGAGGTAATGAATTTGGCTTTTCACAGAAAACGTCACATGTTGACGACACTTTTCTTTCACAAGTGTAAAACTAAACTGTTATTGTGCGACAATGATGACGATGTATGTTCCTGTGACAGACAACTCAACCACCGGTCCAATAAAATGTGAGATTTTCAGGATGTCCTCCAGACCACGGCTGCTCCGCGTCTTTTTGTTCTGAATGCACCACGGTAGATAGGATGGTGGTAGTAAATAATCTAACTGTTTTGATGATTTATTAATTAAGAATTGTGGAGAAAAAGAAGGCCAAACATTCTCCACTTGCAGGTGTGCTGCTTTTCCTTCACATATATCATTGTAAAGTGAATATCTTTAGACTTCACCATTGGGAAGTTGTGATAAACATTTTCCTGATTTGTTTTTTTTGACATTTCATAAAACAAATGATCACGAAACACTTATCACAATAATCATTAACGGACAATTGTTGCAGCACAGAAAAGAAATCGGGAACATTTCAAGTTATTACATTACATAGATTATCATTGTGCATAAAATCTCATGGCAAGTAATATGGGATATCAGTAAATAAAAATTTATAAAATGTGTCACTAAATATAATTACAAATACATTCAACAGTTCATTTACAGCTCATATGCATGTATTCATCTCATTTCATTATTAATGTAGCAATTAAAAAAAATATATAGATTTTAGTGTAGTACAGTAGGAATAACATTACAGAGCCTTAAAGGGACAGTACGCCCCAAAATGTAAAACTACATATTTCCCTCTTACCTTTAGTGCTATTTATCAATCTGGTGCGAGTTGCCTAGTTCTGGAGATATCTGCCCTCTCTCCAATATAATGGGACTATTGGTACTACAGGTAACAGGGAACATGTGTATTTAGATTTAGGGGATGAACTGTCCTTTATGTCGCCATGAAAACATTCACATTATATATCTAGGTCCTGCAAGTTGCCCCAGCTAGGTCCCGCCTTGACTTTGGCCTTAAGCTTCACATACAGTTTTACTGCCGACTCCATCTCCCTCTTGACTATCTGAGCGACCTGACAGAGAGACAAAGAGGTATGAATACATGCGTTCTTTCACAGAATGAGTTACCCTGATTCTCGTCTGTGTTCCAGTAAACATGCGTTCAAAGATTTCTCATCACAGGTCCATTGATTGCTGCGTAATTGATTATATCTCAAATTCAGGTGATCATATCACTGAGGCTGAGACTTATCAATACATACAACTGTAACTAAGCTGCTTTTGTCGGCCCAGAAATAAATCAATGACATGCAGCTTTCTGTAAACTACACCAACAATGCGTACACGGTGCTACTGAAAGATGTTCGTACCGGTATGAGGTCTTCCTCCGTGGTTTCATAGATGAGTTCATCATGCAGCTGCAGGACAAAGTAGGCCCCTCTGAGTCGGGACGTCCCGACCCCGCGGTGACCGCCGCCTGTGTAACGGACACCGTCAGACACGAGTCATTTACACAACTTTTTTTTTTGCCGTACACACATTATGGGGGATAGAAGATTGAGCGGAAGTCACCTGGACACGCGTGCTGGTGAGACAGCGGAGCTGCGGGATACGTTTTCCGCAGTCGTTTCTGGATGTTCACGGTGGCAAGTTTAACAATGTCTGCCGCCGAGCCCTGCACCGTGGTGTTCACTGCCTGGCGCTCTGCCTGAGGGGACACGGAGAATTTTGGAAAAGAATGCAAACTTGCCAGGCACACGTATGCTTTCCGATTGAACGGGCGCGCTTACGTGTGCTTTGGCGTGCCCGTTGGCGTTGGTGATGCCCGGCAGGTATCTCCTGCGGCCCATCAGAGTCTGGACGTAGCCGTTCTTTACACACTTCTTCACGGTTTGTTGAAGAAAAACGTTGATCCCTGAAACGCAAGATTCACACGTACATTCACGGCTTTGATGGCAAAAGATGTCACACCAAAAAAACCTGTGTGGCGTTTACCTTTGTATCTGGCCTTGAAACTCTCTATGTAGCAGGCCGCGTCCTCCTCCTCCACTCCCATCTGCTCCCCCAAAGACTTGGCTCCCATCCCGTAGATAATGCCGTAGCAAATCTGCGAAGACAAAATGCGCGGGCGGTGAGCGTGTACACGTGTGTGCACGTGTGTCCGCGTCAGCGTCTCTTTCCTGCCTGGTTGTACCTGTTTCGCCTGTTGCCTGAGGTCGTCCTTCACAGACTCCGGGTCGACGCTTTTCCACTCGGCGGCGATGCAACGAAACACGTCGGCTCCTCCGTTCAGCACCTGGCGGACGCATACGGTTCGTTATTCTGTTAACCTGTTCCCCCGGATGATTGTCATGTGATGTTTCCTTGCGATTGGCAGACCTGCAGAAGACGCTGATCCTTGGAGAGGTGAGCCAACACTCGCAGCTCCAGCTGAGAATAGTCGGCTGCCAATATCATCCCGCCTGCAGCCCAGTGCAGAAAGACACAGCTGGTAGAGCAGTCCGAGAGTCAGTTACAGGACAGGAAAGGTGAAGCAAGATATATTCATAGCAACCTGAAAAAGGTACGAAGGCGTGTCTCATGCTGACGGAGAAGGCCGGGCCGTGTTCTGCACGGCCAGCTGCAGCCGAAGGCGCCACTGAACGTCTCTTCTTTCTGTAGAGAATCAGCAAGAGCATTAGTTAGACAAACGCTGGAGTTCACTTAACTCTTAGTCTTTCATTTGATTTGATTTCTTTAAAAAAATATTTTATTTACTTATTTTATAATTAAGTAGAACATTATTGTATATTTGTATTGTTATTTTGTTATATTTAAGTTGTATACGTTTATTGTATTTTATTGTTATTTTATTTATCACTTATTTTATTGTATTTAAGTTGTAAAATTGTATTATATTAATCCGGTTTTTAATTCACGTTATTTTACTATTACTGTTATTATAGGTTTAATTCTATTGCATACATTTTTTCATCATTTTATTGATTTGTGTGCATTGCCTCAAATTGTTGGCTTGTCAATAATCTGTGGAGCACTTTGAGCTGCACTAACCTGTATGAAAGGTGCGATACAAATAATGTTTGATTGATCGATTGATTGATATATTTATCAAGTGCGTATTATGAATATTACACAAACAAAAGCTATAGTCTCAGATCCAGACGAATCAGCACACTCCACAAATGAACTTATATGATATGATATAATATTAAAAACAGAATATGTTAATATACAAAATAATGCTGACCCTGCTGCAGTTAAATGAGCGGTTTTCTAGAGGGACTCTTGTCCACAGGCATCGACAAAATCAACACAAAATCAAAGCTCCTTGTAGTGGCTTTAATGAGTTTATCCAATAACGTTAAAAATAAGTAAGTTACGAGTAAAACAACAGTTATTTGACATTCTTTAGTGACATTAAACACATCCGGTGCAGTGAACTCTGAGGTTGACCTACCCTGATTTGGTGGTCATGTGGCAGCGGTCTTGTGACGGTGGGCTCTCCTCCACCACCGCTGGCATGTAAATCTCAAAGTCTTTGGGGACATTCTGTACGTTGGGCTCAGTGAAGCTCACTCTACCTGAAACACAGAAAGAGCAGCATCACCGCATGCTTTGGATCTACTTTTAAATTGTATTGAACAACACCTAATACACATGCGTTAAAGAGGTGTGTGTGTGTGTGTGTGTGTGTGTGTGTTACCTGTGGCTGTGTGCGTCTGGGCGATGGGGTATATTCTGTCCATGGCCAGTGTGGTGTGGTATCGCTTCTCCCTCTGCAGGGGGAACACCACTTTGGTCAAGGCGTTAGTGATCCGCCTCCACTCCAGAATAACCCCCGGCAGCGGGTGCAGGGGGCGGAGCTTCTCCAGAACATCCTGCCAGACATCATTGCATCACAGTTGAAACACGGCGAACACTTCATCGCACAAATATGACCTTGTGTTTATTGCTGGGCAATATGGCCCAAAATCTTATATCCCGGATCCCGATACAGGTCATTTCATATCTCGATAATGATATATATATATATATATATATATATATATATCACAATATAGCATGTTTTCTGGTATTTCAGTAAATAAATAGTCCATATGAAATAACCACATGGTAAAGCCTATTTTTGTAAACTCCAGTTTTAATTAAATACTTAACAATGAAAAGAGTCTTTTCTCATTTAATTAAGAACTTTAGTGCAAAAGCAACAGTTTCTAGTAAAATTACTGGTGTTTAGTGCGATGTAAAAACAAAAGCGAAATCTTCCGTCAAAATACTTCACATTCGATTTTCTGATATATTTTAGTTAGTATGTGCTCGTTATTATCAATCTGCCTACGCAATTGCGTATCGCGATATCTTGATGTATAACATTTCCTCGCGATACGATTCCATCAAAAGACGATGAATCACCAGCAGCAATGTTCATGTAACCGTTACATTGTAACGCAAAGTCATTCACCTTGGTGGTGCTGAACTGCTTGCCGAGTCGTACTCGGCCGCCCGCTCCTCTCCTGGTGTAGCCGAGAGTCTTCTTACTTTTCGGTCCGCCCACGTCACCGTTTGGAGGCAGGTGTAGCTCTAAGAACAACACCTACAGTACAGCGTCAGCCCACATTAGATTTAAAATAGTAAGTATTTCTATTTTTCTATGGGAATTTTGAAATTGAAACGTTGTCGTACCTGTGCTACGTCGTCGACGCTGGTGAGGGAGAAGCTGTGTCCGGCCAGGTCGTACGCCTGGGACTCCAGCGCTGTGAGTTTGGCTTGCATCACGTGTTTTTGTCTTTCACACTCTTGGACGCTGAAGCCCAATCCGTTCAGCTCCAACACCGCCAAAGACACCTGGGAGGGCATCTCGACGCTCCGGAATAAACCTGCCGACATGCATGCAAACCCGTTACCATCGTCATGTTTACCGCAGCTCTTACCACTGTAGGAATCTTCTGTGAACGTCCGTTCAGAGTGTCTGCTCTTCTACCAAGCATGCCGTCCTTCTCCAGCAGGCCACTGAGGTGGTTCATGACGGAGTGCACGAGCACGCTCTTGGTCGCCGCCCTAACGCGTGGGCAGTGTGCGTGTGCGTTCCCAAGTCCGTCCAGCAGAGCCAACTCTTCAGGACAGTAGACGGTCACCATGTTGGGTAGAGTCCTCTCCTCGCTGCCAGGGTCCACCAGCCAGCACGCAACCTACGGCGGACATTCAACACGGAGTCCCGTTACATATTTTGTCCATTTCTGTCGCATGTTCAATTCTAAAGTCCCTATGCGTGGATGTTTTACGTGATTCTAACATCATTTAAATTATTCTGATGGTGAAAGTTTTTGTAGAAAATGTAGAAAAGAGAATGTCACCAACAGCTGTCTCATAATTCCCAGGATGCAAGTTTCTATCTACGTGCTGTGCGAGGACGCACGCGTTGTTCCTCTCACCTTGGGATCCTCGCAGTTTCCCTCTAAGCTGACGCCGCAGCTCAGCACTAGCCTCTTGTACACCTCGATGATGTCATAGGTGACAACCACGCCCCCTCTGCGAGCGGCCGCCGGCCGCGTCAGACAGGTCTTCGCCTGCCGCAGCCTCTCGCTTACTGGCAAGTCGTTGTCCAGCGGGGGAGGGGCCAGACTGGAGCTCAAACCTGACGGGGTAACACTTTTTGGAGTGAGCTTGTGCGTGCGGTGCGTGCGGTATGTGCATGAATGTGCGTGCACATGTGTCCGTACCTTTGCTCTGCTCTTGCTGCAGAGACATGTAGTACGCGTCTCTTGCTCCCCAGCAGACAGACAGTCCGATCAACACCAGTCCATCGCTGTCTCTTACCGGAAAACCGTCGGCCCTGTGGAGCTTCTGGTGAGCTGCTGACGCTGCACAGAAAACACGTGCATTAGAGAGGGGGCAGCATACAACACGGGCTTTGCTTATAATGTGTATTATCTGTTACCTCTCTTGTGTTTTCCTCCTATTTGCTCCTCCGCCTGCTGACTGTGTTCCCTCTTTTCACAGGCCAAAGCCAGAGAGTAGCGCTCCTTCGTCTTCCACTCGTTAATAAAAGCGTCAAAGAGGCGCCTGTCACTCGCCACGTCTATGATGGAGAACGTCCCCGAGCTGCTGGAGGAGAGCGATGCATCCTGGGACAGCTGAAGAGTAAATACTCCAGCCCCAGGCGATTCCGCATCAGAGGGAAGCTTCTGCCGGGTGGGGGACGGAGAGGCGTGGTCACGTGGAGGGCTGAGGCTCCGGCTGGCGTGCGGCTGGGCTTTCGTTTTTGAACCCGGCTGGTGTTTGTCGTTGCGATCCGACGTGGAATCCGGCTGCTTGGTGTGAGCGACAGCATCTGATGGAGGATTGCCGTGTCCTGGGTGAGATCCGGGGCATTTTGCGATTGCCGGTTTCCTCCGCAGGAGGGCCGAGGGAGTCGACCGGTCGAGTGGCTGAGCGATGAGAGGCGACCGGACGGATGAGGTGGTCAGTTTTACTCTGGGGGTGACGGGCAGCGTTTCCTGAGTCGGGGGAATGAGATCGCCAGCAGAGCCCGGTCTCTCTGTTACATTCTCACGGTCGTGTTGTTCCTCTGGAGAATGGCTCCCCGCAGCGACAGCCTGCACGTCCGACCTCGCCCCATCTCTGTCCACCTGCATCGAGGCCTGGGGTCGATCTGGAACGTCTGCTGTATTTGCAGCGTTTTTGCAGGCTCCGTGGCCCGTTGTGGTGTTCAGCCAGGGCTGGTCAGACATACTAGGCCAGCGGTCAAAGATCTCTTGCAAACCAGGGCTGCAATAAAAAGAGCTTTCGGTTGCGTTCTGGACTTGCGGGTGTTTTACGACTGCATTAACTGACAGCAAAGTATTAATTTCCTCTTTTGTCTTTACTTGTTTCCCATTGTCACCCTCTTCATTCATCATTTCCTGTCTCCCGCCTGGTTTACTGCCATTTTGTGCGTAACTGTGCTGGTTAGTTGTGTGTGCAAGGCCTCGATTCTTGCTGGCTTTGTCCTCGTCGTACTTATTTTGAGTTGTGGTGGTAGTGGTGGGTTGTGGCTGTATCCGACTAGGTTTGGGTTGTGACTCTGACAGCTGTTCCTCGGTCTGAGCGTGCTCGGCGTTGGGTCGCTGAGCTTCATGAGTTCTCTCTGTGTGTCTCAGCAAGCTCTGCCTCTCCAGAAAGTGCTCGCCCACCAGCAGCGAGTCGCCCCACTCGGACAGGTTGAAGGAGGACTCGCCCCACTGGACGGCCTCCTGCTTCTCCGCCTCCTGGTTGGCCAGGAGCTCACTGCGCCTTCGCTCCTGGCTCGATGGAGGGGGGCCTCCGACCTCCCGGCCGACGAACTCCTCCTCTTCGTCCGATTGGCTGGGGATCCTCGGCGGGCTCAGACCGGCCAGCACGGAGCTGTCGTACAGGCTGTCGAACAGGAAGCTGCTGCTTCGGTTGACGCTCTCGGAGGCGGCCGGGTCGGCGTCCTCGTCACTACCTTCATCTACGTCATCCCCACCTGGACCTGGAGAAATCTGTAAAAACATTTGGACTTTTAAGAGACAAACTGCTTGAATGCATTTATACAATCAAAAAATAATGGGGGATTCTGGTCACTCACCTGGTGGCTGGTGTCAAGGATGAGCTCCATCTGGCTGTCTGTGAGAGAAATATTAAATCTGGGACATGCGTTACTTTTTTCAAGTGTCTCCTTCTTTACATCTGCGTCCACCATTTCCTCCTCCCTTTTCTTCTTTGATTCTACCAGCCGATTCCCATCGTTCCCATCTCTGCGTTGGCATGCCTGTTGAACGATGAGTCTCTCTGTCTGGGTGTCCAGTTCAAAGCTGTCGCCGAAACTCTCTTCTCCTCTTTTAACAAGTCCCTCGGCTTCTTCTTCTTCGTCCCCCGCGTACAGCTCGGGAGACGAGAACTTATCCGCCTCTCTGGCGTTCATCCTCCGTCGCTTCGCCTCGGGTGAGAACAATGGAACGGAGGCAGGAGTGGCGGTCCGGGGGGAGTCCAACATATCTGCATTTGTGGGCGCGGAAACAACGGGAGGGGTTTCTTCAGGAGCTCGAACGGCTGTAGGCACCTGGCCTGCAGGCGCTGGATTTTGGACTGAGGGGACCACCGAGGGTTCTACATGATCTTGTAGGCTTTTGTCAGTTTGTATAGATTGGAGGACTTTGCTTAAGGCTCTCGAGTGCTTCAGTCTTCCCGGTTGCACGGGTGACTCAGCGAGCCCTGTGGCACCATCTACGTCCGATGTCCTTGTAGGAACTCTGTGTTGTTCTTCTGCTCTGGATACCGGAGCTCTAAAGCGGGGGGGAGGCATTGGGGGAGGAGAGGGCTGAGGACGCACCACTGGTCGAAACAGGGGGCTGGACACGATGTCGGCCAACTCCTGTGTCAGGCTCCTGTCAGGAACAGGACGATTCGCTCGACAAGTCTCCGGTCCGACTGAGACGACCCCTTTACTTGTCTCCCCTTCTTTCGGCTCCACTTTCTCGCGCTCTTCCCCTCCTTGCTTTGACCTCACATGCTCTTCTATTTTTTCATCTGGATCTTCTGAGTCATTTCCCATAATTGATTTTTTATTTGGCTCGCAATGTTTTGTTTCTTTGCTTCTCTCCACTTGCACTACATTTCCCGTTTGTCTGAGTTCTGGCTCCGTCCGGTCTACATTTCTGGAGTTCCTTTGGTCTCTGTAGGCGTCTCCTTCTGCTTTCTCCATTTTCTTTTCAGACATCCCTTTCTTATATTCCTCCACCTTCTCGTCGGTATCTCTACCCTCACTTCCCTTGACTCTGCCTCCTTCCTGATGATTTTTATTGTTGTCGACCTGTACTTCATGCGAGCCGAGATGTGATGCAGCCGAGGTGTCTGAACCGTCGGGGCTGTTCGTAGCAGGAGCCCCCGGAGGAAGAGTCGCCGGGTCCCACTGAACCCCTAACTGGGCCAGGTCTTCCCGAAGGAGGAGCCTCGCCTCAGACACGATCTCAACGGCGGCCTCCTGCTCCGTCAGGGCCCGGCCGCCGGTGACCCAGACGCAGCGGAGGCTCCGTCTCTCGGCGGCCTCCATCTCGCTCTCGTCCACTGCGCGCTTCGAGCTGAGACAGACAGACAAGTGCATCATTGGCTTTATGTCTGGAGTCATGTTTCACGTAGATTATGGCTTTATGTGCTGATGGTACAGTTGCACATAATTGATCCATGCTTAGGGTTTAAGAGGAGTTTTACGGGAACGTACCTGCGTTTATCTCCTTAAATTATTGTTTTTAAATAAAAGAGGCTGGTATTTTTATAATAGTGTTAAGAATAATGCACAATCCAAACACATATATATTCAAATGAGAAACTTCTTGATTTAGGTCTATGACAGCAACACATTTTCCTACTTTTTATTTATTTAATATCTTTTTATATAAATATACATCACAAATATATTAATTACATTACTTAAAAATTGTAATATATATATATATATATACTGTATAATATATAATACATAATAACGGACAGAATGAGGGCAGCTAGAACAAACTGAATATTAGTTAAAAGACTCTAAAATCAATTCAGGTGTATGGGTTGTACGTGATCGGGTAAGGGTAGTTTTTAGTGAGAACTTGTTTACTTCATCGTAGAAAACAGTCTTGTTAATGTGTGGAAACTGAGAGTGGAAACAAACTAAGTGCTGTTCTGTGCGCGAGTCTCAGCTGCTGGCACTCCACTTGAAACAGCCTGTGTGCTGCAAAGAGGCTCACATGCTCCTTTACCGAACATGTATTAATAATCTTCACGGTGCCGACAAACACACAGCTACCTCTTGAATGGGACAGCGTTCCTCAGGGCTTTCTCCACATCAGCCACAGTAGCCCGGGCCAGTTCGGCGACGGTGCAGAGGCCCTGTGCGTACACCGCTCTGGCTCGCGTCGCGTTCAGCAGGGAGACCCTGACGAGGTCGACCAGCTCCCTCTGGACTCCGAAGCTCAGCCTGGTCTGGTACTGGGACAGCAGCAGCTCCATGTTGTGCCAGCCCAGACGCTTGCAGAACACCGTCACCATACCTGAAGGGGTTGCAGTGAGGCCAGAGTGATTCTGTCCATGATTTAGAGGCACGGAATTACCAATGTGGTGCTATTTGATTCTACTTTCCTTTGGGTTCCCTTTTGTGTGTACACTGATAATAAACCCCATAATTAGCATGACATATACTCACACCCAGACAGACTTGTCCCGTGCTACATTTAAGCACACACCCTCTGAGTCTGAATTACATCCGGACCTCATAAACCCTCTCAAGGCAACTTGATGAAAGAAGCGTGAGCACTTTACATGGCTCCATGCTGTACATCCGTCCAGTCTAGAGTGCTAGTCTACTGCGTTCCCTTTTTAATGTAAAGTCTTAAGTCATGGAAGTCAGAGTCGGCGTATTCCACAGTGTAACACGTCCTCGGAGACGCTCAGCAGCACTCCTCGGCTCGTACCTGCATAAGTAGAAGCAGACTGCTGGAGGGACTGCAGCTGCCCACGATTGCAGTTGTATTTGGCTGCCACCGTTCCCAGAGGCACCTCGTTCACCAGATCCTGCAGCACAAGGGTGGTGAAAAACCTGGGAGGAGAGAATGTGGAGAGGACAAGAGTCATACGTGAACAAAAACATTCATAAAAACATTCATAAAAACGTGTTGTTTGACTCTCAGGGGATAAATCCTTGAGTGGTTTGCGTTCTGAGTCACCTTTTTATCCAAATAGCCACAAAGGAAGAGGACACACTAAAATCATGAAAACAACATCCATAAACTAGTACATATAGGTGTATATATACAGTATAAGTATATATAAAATATAATATTCAGTAGCTAGTTATTACATCCCACCAAAACTGAACATTATCAGCTTCACAAAGGCTTTATGGATCCCTTACTTGTTCTACTCCTTGAATACTGGCATACTAGCACACAGAAGTGTGAAACCGGGACTTTAATTTAGTCGTAAATACGGTAATTATTTTTCCAAGCCACATGTCACAAGTTAGAAATTATCATATTTTGGGTTCCTTTACGAACAGAAAACCACACGAGGGGACTATTTGCCAATGCTATGATATGAATAAAGTATAATAGACACATATATGGGCATTACCGTTTGTGAATAGCCATCTGTCTACGCTGCTTCTCTGTCTTGGCGACGAGTTTGCCGCCGACAGATCTGGCGAGGAAACCTTCCTGGACGCCCACCAGCTCCGCTACTCTCTTCATCGACGACGATAGCTGTTCCCACAGACAGAAGAACTGGTACCAGTCTATGGTGGTCCACTCCGCGTACAGGGGGGTGATCTGAGGGGAATTTGCACGTAGAATTTGAAATACCGTGCGTTCGAGGAGGGGACATTTTTGGTTGATTTACTTACTATTAGGAATGTATGGGGCGAGGGTTCGGGGATGATAGGGAGTGATTAAAGATAATGATGCAAGAGGTGTGTATGTGTACCAGATAGAGAATGTGCAAGTCATTTTCCAGCACAAAGCCCTTCATGGCCCGCTGGAGATCTGCAAATATTCCCAGAGCCTCGGGAGGGGAGAGGGACGAGGACAGGGTGGCAGCTCCGAGCTGAGTCGGACGGTACCGCTCCTCTGGATGTGCAAAGACATCAGGATATACAATAGATATTATAAATGCACAGGAGGTTAAGCTTATGGTCTGGTTTGTATACTTTATAATGAAATATATGATGCATGAATACGGAAAGTGTTTGCATTGCTCTTCAAATTGTTCCAATCTGAATTAAAGGAGACATATTGTGCTCATTTTCAGGTTCGTACTCGTATTTTGGGTTTTTACTAGAACAAAATTAATTTATTTTTCTCATGCTGAATAAACCCTCTGTCACATGCTCCGTTTTAACGCGGTTCAACGGAATTGTGTTGCCAGGCAACAGCTTTGGTCCATGTTTTACTTCCTGTCGGCTGACGTCATTCACAACGCGGACACGTTTAAAATGTTTACGTTTAAAATTGTGAAGCGGTCTCTATACTGTATAGTTGTGACATCATTTAAAGGCACAGTGACTGAATACGGGTGTATTTCTCCATGGATTGAGCATCTCGGTACTTCCACAGTATCGAAAACGCACTCACACCCGTTTTGTAATTAAAAGGTGCGAAAACCTTACTTTTTACAATAAGAGACATTTAAGTAAAAACACTTTTGCTGCAGCAGTTCAATTTGAACCTAAAAAATCCATTTTCACTGTATGTCATGATATCGAGACCGCACTGGCAGTACCTTGTCCGTCCTTCTGGATACTGATGAATTCGTTCTCCATCAGCCATTCAACACAGGCCTCAATAGCTCCTTTGTTGTTCTCTTCGTTCGATTCTTCTTTGCCGTCACATTTCATGCTGGCAGCCAGTAGTGAGCACAAAGCATATGACCGCACATCCTGTGGAGTGCTGGCCACACCGCCGACAATGATCTGCATGTTGGGATGATTCAAATTAGAGTCGTGAAACAATAATAGAGGGAAACTAATCTGACTTTACATCGAATGGCCTCCCTAAAAAGAGACATCTTTTATTAAAGAGGGAATTAGAACATGTTCTATTTACGGACTGGAAGTCATTTCGATGGGTGCCAAGTTCATTTGGATATCGGCCATACCTCTAGGATGGCTCGCAGCATGCTGGTGGTGACGCCTTCGCCCTCCCTTCTCACCAGGCAGCTGCTGATTGGCTGAAGAACACCCTTGAGGAGAATGATACCTTTCTGATGCTCTGCCTCCTTACACACCAGCACACTCTCACCTGAGAAGAGGACGAACAAAATGACTTGAGGCCAAAGGAGAGATGGTTTTTTTATTGTATTATCACAGAAGATTGTTGATCACGTTTTGTTTCCAAGCAACTGGAATAAGAATGAACAGACAATACAAAACATTTTGTTTTTTTTGCCCCCTTCTTCCCTTCATACCTATAGTGTCCACTCCTTTTCTCCCCGCCCGTCCTGCCATCTGTTTGTACGTGAGCGGGTCCAACAGGTGTCCATTGAAGGTAGGGGTTCGAACGATGACCCTGCGAGCCGGGAGATTAACCCCCGAGGAGAGGGTCGAGGTGGCGGCCAGGACTCTGACCATGCCCTGACGAAAAGCTCCCTCCAACACGTCGCGCTCATCAAATGTCAAACCTACAAAAACAAACTTTAACTTATTCGCATGCCCACAAAAAAAAACATTCAGGACGCTGTTTGTTGCGGTTGAGAAGTTGTGCGAGTGTGTTCACCGGCGTGGTGGAAGGCCACCCCCCATGGCACAGTTCGCTGGAGGATGGGGTCCAAACCAGCTGGAGTTCGTCTCAACTGGGCTACGACGTCCACCAGTCCCTCCCGATCCAGACACACCGGCTTAGGCTCTGATTCGCCCTGACGATCTGAAAGGACGAGACCAGAATCTACGACAATCCACACAACGCGCTACAGTTGGGATTTGACCTCATTGTTAAAATGTAGTGTGCACAATACCGGTATGTCTGAGGTTGTAGAACTCTCTGGCGATGCTGTCTGCCAGTTTCTCACACCAGTTCTTCGAGGGGCAGAACAGCAGCACAGAGCGGCCCTCGCTCACGGTCTCATAGCACAAGCTCACTATGTGGTCATCGTCCCCCTTAATGAGTCACCACATGCACATGATTGTATTACTTGTCTAAAGGGGATCAAACACGCACATTGGACGATATCTGACCCACTCTCTTAGTTACCTTAACGTGGAGCGCAGGAGTGAACTGCCGGACCACAGCGAGGCTCTTGTCGTAGATGTTGCAGCCCACCTTGAGATGCTCGTGCAGGGGCACGGGCCTGTAGTCCGTCTGGTAAAGCTCTGCACCCAACCAGCCGGCCAGGAGGGCGAGGTTAGGCAAGGTGGCGCTCATACCTATGATCTGTACGCCCTCAGAGAGAGACCTGCAGAAAGGTGTCGTTGCACAGACAGACTTCTTAACGCGTGTAGTAGAAAGAAGGACAGGATTTTTTTCAAACGCTAGCTGTTACGCAATATAAAGACAAAAGTACACAAACCCAGTGGCGTTCTGCTTCTGCGCAATGTAGCGGATTTTGGTTAAGAGCAGTTCTAGTAGGTATCCTCTTCCAGAATCACCAACCATATGTAACTCATCCACCACCACCATACCTAGAAGTACAAAAATAACTCAAACTCTATGTTTAACAATGAAGAAAACACACTGTTATCCCCGGTGTGTTACCTAGTAGACCCATGTTGTCCTCCTCAATGAGTTTGTTAATGAGAGAATTGGCTTTTTCTATGGTGCACACAGCCACATCCAGCGCTGTGAACCCTCCAGCGGCCGAGGTGCTGCCCATATATCCCTCCACACGAACTCCTGCCTCTTGAAATACACTCTGCAGGGTTCACGGATACACGTCGGTTACATGGAGATACATACGCAGACAATCAACACAGTGCCCAGAACCACATGCATGTACGGTTCTCTTCCTCACCTGAAGGTAATGCATCTTCTCTTTAGCCACAGAGACAAACGGCAGAATGAAGAGGGCTTTTCTTTTAGTCTCCAACACACGCTTCAACATCAGCAGCTCTGACACCAGAGTTTTTCCAGCACTCGTGGGGGCTGAAAAAGAAGGAATTTAAAAAAGCCAAAAACAGCGACCGACTCTGTGAATCACTTCGTAGAGAGGCGTTCGGCTACTTACCAGAGAACACCAGGTTACCTCCCTGCAGCACCTGGCCGACAGCGAGGCACTGAGCCTGCCATTCGAACATGCGAGTCACGCCGTGTTTCTGGTAGCGCTCCAGGACAGGTTTTGGTAAGCCCCAGTTGCAAAGCAGCAGCTTTTCGGCTTGCCCCGAGGGAGCACAAAAGGCAATGCCTACAGTAGAAATGATACAAATACTACCTTACACATGGTGTTTAGTCAAACTGGTGGCAGGAGTCTTAAGTTCTGCAACATATATTTTGAGCACAGCAAAGTGGATTTGACATGGGAAAGAGAAATGGTATTTCAGGGAGTACATCAGAGATACAATCTAACGTCAGATATAAATGTAATCCAGTAAATGAAACATACCCAGATAAGAGATGCGTTCATACAAGATTAAAGGCTGCTGAACTGGCCCGGGGCCCCAAAAGCTCAAAAGCTTCTTTCAAATCTGGCACCGCACTAAAATGTTGTATCAAGTTTAATTTTAAGGTTTTTGCTGTTTCTGTTTTGTGCTCATATGTTGCAAATTCCGAAATTAAATGTTTTATTGAATTACCAAATAGAATTTACAGCCCAAGTGGTGTTCCTCGTCTCTGGAATTATCTGTCCTCAGTCCAAAAGTCAATATTTAGTCAATATGTAATTGTTAAAAAAATTCCCAACGTGTTCTTATCTAACAAACTATTCTGCTTCAAACCATATTTGTTGGCGTTTAGCCTTTAAAAAACAACATGAAGTAAAAAAAAAACCCATAAATTACATTATTATAACCACCATAACTCAAAATAAAGTCTAAGGTGATGACATCCTAAAATATGACAAGATACATTCAAAGCTTCATTCTTAAAAACCTCAATAGAAGCTTTGAATGTGAAAAGGGGTAAAGCCCTAGAGCACAGTGTGTGGGAGGAAGGGGGGACTTAACGGGGGCCCAGCAGCTCATTTTTCTAGCAGGTTTATTAAGCCATGACAAGGTGTCAAAGGGGTCAGCGCAGAAAATATGAACCTTTAAGAAGGTTTTCACAAATGGACGTCACCTTGCTGAGGCAGAGTGTCACTGAGAGTACTCAGGTCTAAACCACTGGGGACTGCGAGCACAGAGGCGGACTGATTCTGGAATGACGGCTGGAGTTTGGCCCTCTTCGTGGCGGCCGCGAGGCGTGTGGGGCTGAACAAGATGTAGTCCCTGGATACATCCAGAGGTGGATCAGCGTTCACGTTTGACCCACTTTTGTCCTCGCTACGCGGAGAGCCTATTCTTCCGGGTGGAAGCGTCTGCCTGCTGAGAAGCACAGAGTGAGAAAAACATTTGTTAACAGAGAAGTACAGCGGCGGACAATCGAACACAGAAGAAAAACTGGGCAATAACGTGCAAGCTAAGACTCACTTGCTGGAGCTGCCTACTTGCTGACCGTTTCTGACGTCCTGACAGGATAGTGCATTGATGCAGGAGGAAGCCGGTGGTGGCTGCATGTTCTCCGGGCCCCTTTGAGCACACTCCGCTTCCTCAGAGTCCTCACCGAAGAGAAGCCTCTGTGCAAGGTCTTTGCAGTCGGCTCGCCACCCTGGCCGCTCACGATCGCCCCCGCGGCCCCGGACTCCCTCCTGGGCGCTGGGGTCTCCGTCAGCCCGCGGGGGGCCAAAGACAGCTGATGAGGCTGGCTCTTCCCGTGCACCCCTGTGTACCGTTGTTGGACGCACATTGTCAGCTGCAGGCTTCACTGGGTCTACAGCATCCAACACCTGCAGCATTTCTTCATCAAGAGCCAATGTGGATTCTCCCAGCGGAAGCACTGCTCCTCCATCCTGAATTTGGAGATGTATACATGCCATTGGTGATCCAGGTGGATGTGGAAGAGAATCAGAGATGACAATAGGAGTAGGAGGAAAAACTCTCAAGCTGTCCCACTCACCACGAGACTGCCCCTGCTCATGTTTGTTTGGCCTGATATGAAATGGGTTTTCTGCAACAGTCTGCCTCCGTCTGGTGGCTCATCGGGAGCTTGGAAACTGTGCTCAGAAAAAGAAAAAAAAAGTTCCCCACAGGTAAGTCTGACGTGCATCTATAGACATGCTACAAAGATTGGAGGGTGTCTCTAGGCAACAGGAGGAATGTGGTCATGATTCTTGTAAATCTGTCAACATTAGTATTTAGGTGAAACCACTCACCATTTTTTCTTCTTGATCTGGTGCTGCCCCATGTAGCTTTTCTTTTTCAAGGGAGGATCCGAGGTGCTCATGCTGAAGAAGATGTGCCGTTTCTGTCACACGGGTGAGTAGGTGGCTGTTCATTGACATGACATCAGTTTGACTCGTGACACGAGTTGACAAAACTAAATGTAACTGTGTGTGTTACAGGTAAGGAAGCGGTTGAGCCAAAACAAGCGTCGCAGTAGGATTCATTATTTTGGTTGCGAAGTATAAACAACTGTTGGGCGGATGGGCTGAGCGCCGAGCAAACGTGAAATCAAAAAGTCCGCCGAAGTGCCGCCCCGGTGCGCCACAAAAAACAGTCCGACGAAACAAATGCTCGCATGCACACGGTCCCATGAAGGACCAGCGCACTGCTGTAGCGACTACTATCAACAGGAATACTAATGTTGATCATACTTCTAGTGATATTGAATAGACAGTCTTTCAAATACACGTTTGGATGAATAACATGTTTGTGGTTGAATGAAAGCGTGGTAAACGTATGGCTCGATGTGTGTGTGCTTCATTGGATGAATAATGGCAATAAACTCATGAGCTTTATAATTATATATATATATTTTTAGATCAATTGTAAGATGTATGGGCAAATATTTTACAAACTGTCCATGATAAAGTTTTAACTTCGAAAACAGTTTTGTGAGCCGCCAACAGTGTGGATAATATATGGTAAATTTAAATTTGTACTATGTACAAATTTAAGAATAAAGCAGATAGGTAGTAAAGTAGATGAAACATATAGTTTTTTAAAGTATTTAAATACAATAAAGTGTTTGAACTGTATGTGGTCAGTCAATTATTCTGATTCGGTTTATCAATCAAATGGGTACCTATATGGACAAATAGCCTACAGTTTATGAATTGTCAGTAGCAGCATTGATAAACGCAGATTTTATTTTCTTTATGGTCAAATCTGCCTTCATGTGAATGCTTATGGGCAGTCTCGGGGTGTCACGTGACTGAGCGGCTGGTGGGCGCGCCCGCTGCGACGTTGCGGAGGCTTCAAGATGGCGGAAGCCCTGACTACTCAGGAGCAGCTGGTAAGGGTCTCTTTACGGATTTTTTTCCTCATCTCTCCGTCATGTTTAGTGTGTACACGTGTTACCTTCAGTTCTTCTCTTACCGGGGATTTTTTCCGTATGTTTTGTCACGGTGAACGTCCCTCGGAACGACATGGTCTAGTAAACAGCCCTGGCCCGTTCGCACCCTCCCGAGCCGACTGACTCCGGTGTGACTGACAGCAGTTAGCATGTGTGTTAGCATGATGGCGTTTGCTAGCAGTAGTAAGGATCACTTAACCGGCTGTGTGCCACAAACACTCGCTTCCCTGATAACCCAGCTTTACGTAGACCACATAGACATGTTCATGTCGCCAATGTCAAGTAGCGACACCAATGTCCCTATGTTTTGCCCCATACATGTGGCTGCTCGTGTCTTAAACGGTATCGTTAGCCATCCAGCTGCCACATGTAACCTAGCTGCTAGCTAATGCTAATAGCTATTGTTGACTTGCAGGGAATTTCCTCGACAGCTATCTTTCTATGCGTTTAAAGTCGTATTGGTCAAAGTGTGAAGATTATAAACGACCAAACACTGATTAACTTCAGTGTTTATTGTCATTATGTACCATGACACGGTTGAGGCGGACAACGGGAGTGTTTGCTGTGAGCCAACTAGCTGGTTAGCTCGCAGTGCTCTGCCTAACGTTATCAGATGTACGGTCGAGAATTCACAGAAGTGATCCTCCGGTTCCTGACATTGTTGTTGCCATCACTTTCTAGTAAAAGGGGCCGGCCTCGCTTTTATAGCAAACATCAAATGTCGCTTAGTAATTGCGATGACAGCTTCGTTGCATAGCTACTTATTTTATCTCCATGAAGCATTCGCAAGGTTAACTGATCTGTAAGCTTATTTACAGGACACGCTTGTATCTTTGCTGCTCGCCAGATATGCCCGTGTGTCTCTTGGTAGCTGACATCACTTTCCCAGATTTGCTGTTGCAAACCTGTTGATGGTTTAACTCTCTGCTGAAATCAACGACTTGTTGCCTTTGCCTTGGATCAACACGACAAAGGCTAGCAACCATCCCAGTGTTCAGACACTGGTGTGTAGCAAACGTTAGGGTTGTGATTTAAAGGTTACCTTCCCAAAAGTGCCCCAAATCCTGAAAAGTGTATTCCAGCTTTACAAACATGTTTTGGCAACATGTGGTTAAATACCTTTAAATCACACATTACTTTTTAAGTCCAGGTGTTGTGACTGGTTAAATAACCACATATACAGTTGTTTTTGTCTAGAGTCGTTTTTGTGCTGATGACATCATTCCACACATGTTCGTTAGTTTTTCCTCAAAGTGTTACAATGCAGAAGTGTGCCACACTACCTTCAATAAAGACCTTCCTTCTGACCTCATCAAAATAATATATTACCTAATCTATCTATTATGAAATAGAACATTCAGGTAAAAGTAGAGCAGGGGTGCTATTTATTCCCACAGTGAATGACATAGTCTTACGCGTGTCTCTATGTTTACCCGTCATCTAAGAACAGAAATTGATCCTGAGACGAGCTGCATCGGGGTTTGGGCACATCTTCACATCTCTCAAAGAATTCATGGGGAAACCCATGCTTTTGGATTCGTTTTTCACTTAGCATCTTCTTCTGTGTCCCGCAGCAGAGTAGATTTAAAGTTTTGTACGTAGCTGATGAGTTAATCCGATGCACCCATTCATAGACTCTCCTTGTGCTGGTTTCATATTTGGAGGACGGACTCTCACCGTGGTGACAACAAGCCGACTGTTGTCTCCTGGCGTTTTGAGTGCCCTCGCCCTCGGCATCATCCAGGGCCACAGCCTGCCGCTCCCATCTGCATCACACATTTGTTGTAACTTTGGCAGGCAGAGAACTAGAAAGCTGACGGGGATGAGAGGCTCATGCATTTTCTTTGTCTTCCAGTTGGCATACCTGTCTCCTCTCTGTTCTTTTTTGTTGCTATTGCTCTACTCACTCAATTCCCTGCTTTTAAAAAAAAATGTATACAGGTTTCTTCTCCTCTGGTTATCCACATCTAAGCAAATAGCTTTTTTTCTCTATTGTAATGTCCCCTCACACACCCACACCTCATCTTTGTCATTCCGTCTCCTCCGTTCTGTCGTTTGTCCAGGCTGTGGTGGAGTTCCTGGGTGAGGTGCGAAGCAGGGAGCAGCCTCACAGCGCTGGTCTTGTGTCCCAACCCACAGCTGTAAAGTTTCTTATGGCCCGCAAGTTTGACGTCGCCAGAGCCACCAACCTCTTCGAAGCGTACAAGGTACTGTGCTTTGATCCGTGACAAAACGAATATTTGATGAATATTTCTATTATCAACAGAACCCTTCATGTCTTCGTTAGGGCTAAAAGACCTAGTGAAGATATTCAGTTTCTAGTTTTACGACCTGACCTTTTTCCTTGATATTGCAATTTGGGATTTGAATTGTGAAAAATGTCTTCAGGCTTATTTCTTGGCGTAGTATAAACTGGAACTCGTCAATAAAAGCGCTCTTACTGAAAACTGGAAAGCAGCGTGATGCACGTCATCGTTAAAAAGTCAAATCATCAATCATTTTTAGATGCTGTTTTTGTGTATACTGTTTTAAATTGACTGTCCGCTTCCCTCCCCTGTCTCTGTCATCATATACCAAAATCAGAACACAAGAATCAAAGAGGGCATCATCAATATCAACCCTGACGAGGAGCCCCTACGCTCCGAGCTGCTGAGTGGCAAATTTACAGTCCTGGTGAGTGCGGAAGCAATTGTGAGCCACCCTGCAGGATACACAGACAATGACGCACACGCTGGTCATTTTGTACGTCGGTCTGCACGTGTATCCCTGCCTCTGTCTTTTTATGAACGTAGATGGAGTAGAAGATGGCCAGACAATGTTCACGTACATAATCAGAATGTATATTCGCCCTTTCTCACAAATCCAAAAAACGGATGCACAATTGATCAGAGTTTGCATGTATGATGATTTGTTGCATGTCCCCACCAGCCTGGCCGTGATGCAAAGGGAGCCGCTCTAGCGCTCTTCACGGCTCATCTCCATCGGCCAGACGTCACCACCCACAAAGCCGTGCTGCAGGCCATCATCTATCAGCTGGACAAAGCCATAGAGAGGTGATGCCCTAGCGTCATACATACAACTAAGCATTACCGGATCTCTAATGCCGTGTTCACACCAAAAGCAAAGCAAAGTTTACGCCTCGCGCTACTCACATGGCTCATTTTGTTTATTCACATCAGAGGGGGCCTTACCGCCATGTAGAGACCAACAACTTCGTCAACCATGGCAGACATAGACACTATTGCTGCTTTGTACATGTTGTGAAAGTTCCAGATATGTCAGAAAACCAAACCTGGTCCTGTCTGGATTTCATCTGGAGTATTCACTGTTTCTAGCAAGCAACACGTCAGCTGGTTTACTACAGCAGTATCGACCCAAAATAAACAGATTTTACCGGGATTTCATTGCAGTTAACAGATAAAAAGGATGCAGAATTAACTACATAATAATGCTGATTTGTAAAAAGTCTGAATTCATGATTTTCTCGGGTCTGGACGCAAAACTACAGTCAAACAACTTTCAAAATGCTTGTTTTCTGGTTGGAGTTTGGAGTAATCGATGCGCAGCTATGCTTACATTCATCAACACTATTGTTTATACCATAAACAGTCTATGGTTTATACACATGCATTTATACACAGATATGAGGTACTATCGTAGAGCTCTGGGTGCCCACAAACGGCTACAATATTTTTCAGTGACCGCAGGAGGAGAATCTCAACACTGATAGGCTTTCGCAACACAGCGTCATGCTAATTTAGCGCTCAAATGGTGTTTTTTTGTGAACACACCACACGTTTTCTCTCAAATGTATGTTAGAAAATGATATGTATTACTTATGGCATGCTCCTTTTGGCCCCTTCCTCTGCTCTTAATTTGAAAATCTTGTTCATTGCTCAACAGTGCACAAACTCAAAGAGACGGACTCATATTTATCTATGACATGACCAACTCCAGCTATGGCAACTTTGACTACGAGCTCTGCGTCAAGATCCTAAATTTGCTCAAGGTAAATACAAGAAACTGGCTTCTGTCCGCCTCAAGTTTTCGGTGTCAAAAAGGTCTCTCTGAAATACATAACCTTTTTCATCATTTGAATGCATTTCCTAGGGGGCGTTTCCAGCTCGTCTAAAATGTGTCTTCATTGTGTCGTCGCCTCTATGGTTCCGAGCCCCTTTCGCGGTCCTCCGCTTGTTTGTGCGCGAGAAGCTGAGAGAGAGGGTATGTGTGTTTGTTTTCCGTATGAATTTCGTCATGTCGTAATGATGTTTGGTCGCCATTTGAAAAGCGCTTTCTCTCTTCCCCATCTGCCAGGTGTGCACAGTGAAAGCTCACGAGCTGGCCAGTCACATCCCAGTCTCCTCCCTCCCCGAGCACCTGGACGGGACGTCCCAGTACAGCCACGTGGCTTGGATCCAGTCGTGCGTCAACGCACACACAAACACTGTTCCGGGCGACACGCAAGAGCATGACACGCACGACTGCGTGGGAAGCCTGCTGCGCTCCTACAGCTTAGAGTGCAGCAATGCGAGCGCAGGCGCAACACCGCCCCACGCACACATCGGCACGCAGCTGGGCTCCGAGTTAGCCGGGGCTAACTCAAACTGCTTTGATGACAGCAATGCCAACTCGCACAACCACTGCGGTGTGTCTGAGGGCAGGACTCAAGACCTAGGTCAGTACCAAGCGAGCCCGCCGTCTGCTGCCAACAAGCCGCAGGGGAACCACCAACACTGGAACGGCTCAGCGGTGAGTGGGGCCGGTGGCGGCTCGAGCCCCAACGCCAACATGAACGGCCGTGGTCGCCAAGCCCCTCCCCAGTCTGACACGCCCCCCGAGACGCCACTCTCCCAGGTAGGAGACATGGACGCTGTGGACGGGAAGGTAACAGACTCTGCCCGCGGGTCTCAGAGTGACGATGCCGAGGAGGAGGAGAGCGAGGAGAGCGAAGAGGAGGAGGATGAGGAGGAGGAGGAAGAAGAAGAAGAAGAAGAAGAAGAAGGGGTGCCTCCGTTGCCCCAGAAGTCGTTGCCTCGCCCGCCGCACCAGCCGTCCTCCCAGTCCCCGCCCCTGTCTTCGTCGTGGGGCCCCGATGACGAGGACAGCTGCGTGGAGGCATCTATTCACGTGCCGGAGCAGGGGGGCATGACGGTGCACGATCTTGTGGAGTACGTGAAGAGAAAGAAGAAGAAGGGGATTTATCAGGAGTACGAGGAGATCCGGAAGGAGCCACCAGCTGGCACCTTTGACTACTCCAAGTAAGAGATAAAAACTTATTTTTCTTTTCTTCTGTGTGCTTTATTTTCAGTCTCTGTACCAAAGCGAAGGAAATGTACATGACGGATAACACATCAGCTCACTGTTTAACATCGCTCATGTCACCATTCTATTCAATTCTGCCTTTTACAGGAAACTGTCCAATCAGATAAAGAACCGGTACAGTGATGTCCTCTGCCTGGACCAGTCACGGGTGCGACTCTGCCAGCTCTGTGATGACGAGGACGAGGTATTTACCGATTCATCAAACTTTACTGCTCCCTCTCTGATTTTGTTTCTCTAAAAGCTATTACTTTGTTGATGACGGATGATTTTAGGGATGTTTGCCGTTGAATTGTGACTTTGCTGCCAACCTCAGGCCTCTGTTCCACCTTCTCATAAGAAGTTTGTTTCAGTAACAAATCAGAGAATGTAATGTTTTATATTGGATGTAATTAGTGGTGGGCACAGAGCGTATGAGCAAAAGATCAGCGGTAAACATGAATGTTGGAGCGTTTGGGTCTCTTTGCGATGTCTTCGTGCTAATCTGCTGTATCTATGTGCTGGAAGGTGGGATGCTTGTTCGTATCGTATTCAGTGGGTTTTATGTGGTTAACTGGAAAGGCCTGTTTTTTTTTGGCAACCTAGGTCTTATTTTTGTAAAATGAGTACAATGTTATTGTAATAATGGCCAAAAAACTAATAGAATCAAATCAGGTTGTAAAAAGTCCCTCAGTCTGGCTTTAGAGCACATGTTGATGTTGGCAACTAAATTTATCTCAATAACTAAAGAATATTAAGATCGACTGAATCAGCTGTAGATTCATTTTGTGTTATTTGTACTTATTGACTCATTTTTATGTGACTCCAGCTTACTGCAAATAAGTGACTGGTCTAATAAAATAGGCCAATAGGAATGAGCCGTGTAACGGACTGTAGCTGATCAGTGATCCGTACGGCTCCCGTCGCTCATCTCTGAGAATGCTACATTGTGACTGTTCAACAAATCTGCGTTGAAGGAGCAGGAGCGCTAGTAACGTTAGCAGCACCGGAGCTAACCGCTAACTTACGGAGGTTCTGTTGAGTTACATCATGTGTTCATTCTCTATTCAGTGAAAGTGAGTATTGGGCAAAGGTCAATTATAACGTTATCATGATGTGTTCAAATGCAATCTTGTAAAATTTAGTTTTTGGTGAAACCAAGTTGTTTGAAGGCGACGTTTTCTCAGCAATGTAAAATAGATATTAGAGAGAATTATGAGACGTTAAACCTCTGAACACTAACAGCTTATAATACATCAAAACTACTAATGTATCAATAAAAACAATCTTTTATTTTCTAATCATTTTAATTGTCTCTTTATGCAATTGTTGATGCTTTACACTGACTTCAGGGCAGTTGAAATCATTTTTTGGGACAGTGGTGAAAATAAAATTGTCAATGGCTTCGTTAAACCAGCTGCTACAACAAAACGACAACAAACTCTGTATCTGCCGATATCGCTCATCGGCAATTGGTATCGACGGAAGAAAGACGTAATAAGAGCATCTGTAGAAGTTATATATGCTCCTTTTTTCATTGATCCGTGACTGCGATCCGTTGCACCCCTGATAGTAATGTTCGATGTCGTCCTACGGGAGCCAGTAGATACGAGCACCAACCACCGAGTCTCACCCCTTTTTTCTGCTGTGTGTTTTGCAGACATCAGATTACATCAACGCCAGTTTCATGGACGGGTACAAGAGGAGCAACGCCTACATTGCAACTCAGGGTGAGCAACTGTTGACAAAAAAACTACGGCCCCAGTGTTTATTGTCGTCATATAGTCCTCCATGCAATAATCACTTTTTTCTGCTCTAAGCCCACTCTCTTGTGTCCTTCAGGTCCTTTGCCAAAAACGTTTGGTGACTTCTGGCGCATGGTGTGGGAACAGATGGTACTCATCATTGTCATGACCACCAGGTGAGACTCTTTTTACGTCCGAGTCACTTCAGTGTCAGAAGTGGTAGCCGGAGTGACAACAGTTCCTCAAAACGCCGTGTGGTTCTGTGCGTCTCAGGGTGGTGGAGCGCGGCAGAGTCAAGTGTGGTCAGTACTGGCCTCTGGAGGAGGGCCGGACCGAGCAGCACGGATACTTCCTGGTTAGGAACACGCACATCCAGGCGTTCCAGGACTTCAAGCTCTCCCATCTTGAACTTTACAACACACAGGTAAGTCACACCAACTGCAGTAGGACTTTAAATAAAATCTGTGTTAATTTGAGGTAGTGAAATAGCCTTAAAAAGTATCTTTATTGGCTCCAGAGGATTTAAACATTTGAATAAAAGAGAACTCCGGGTTGTTGGGTGGCTTTGTCAGATGAATCTATTCAGTTTTTACCCACCAATTCCATGTCATTAAAGAATATGACTTGGCGTGGATATTGTCCCACATGCCGCTACATGAGAAAGAGTCTGATATCTTGCTTTTCTTTCTTCCGTGAACCTCTGTGACTTTTCCTCAGTCTGGAGAGAGACGGGAGGTGTGCCACTACCTCTACGTCAGCTGGCCAGACTTCGGCGTGCCCAAATGTGCTTCTGCCATGTTGGACTTCCGTGAGCACGTGCTTCAGAGGAGGGAGGCTGCAGTCCAGAGCCTGGGCTCCAGTTGGACGGGGCCTCCAGGGGGCCCCCCCTTGGTTGTGCACTGCAGTGCCGGCATTGGCCGCACAGGTAAACAAAAATGTACCACTGTGAGGTCGAGATATACTGTTGTGTTTATGCAAAGACCTTGTTACTGTGAGTTATGTGACTGTGTTGGCATACAGTGTTGCTGTATAACAAGAAACACATATAGTAGGGCTGGGTATCTTTCAGTTTGTGTACAGATACAAAACATTTCTTCCTGCATGTTTATGTTCAAAAAGTCTGTTGTCTAAAGACCAAAAGTTGTACAAAAACTTCTAAAACTGGTCAAATAATGAGCCAGTTTTCTGTCATCTTTTTTTCATTGTCAGAACCATAAAAGTCTAGGTTTGATACCCAGCCTTCAACATATTCTTAATAACAATACAAACCTAGTCTGCAAAATGAGGTCCTACCAGGTCCTCGAGTTCTATTTTTTCTGGTGTTGTCTGTATTGTCTTTTTGTGGCTTCCTGCCAGAGACAGCCGTGGCTGGAGGCATTATGTCTTCGGGTTGTCTGTCTGTTCCATTATTGTGAGAATATCTCAGGTTTGCATCGAGGGAAGTTCCTCAAATTTAGCACAAACGTCCACCTGGACACAAGCATGAATTCTTTAGAATTTGGTGGTCAGAAGTCACTTTGACCTCACAGAACAGGTTTATGGCCATAACTCAAGATTCATATTCTTATGGTGACAATATCACACAAAGCTCTAAAATGATGAAGTGAAGACATTTTAGCCAGACATGGGTGTAAACTGTAACATGACGAGGATGGTGTTGATGATGGTTGGCAGAGGCATACAACTGTGAGGCGGTAATTGTAGCGTATCACCTGCTTTAGTACGAGTTACTTCTTCTTGTTTAACCTTTCTGTCCACCTATGCTCCCCGACCAGGCACGTTCTGCACCCTGGACATCTGCCTGTCCCGGCTGGAGGACATCGCCACGGTCGATGTCCGTCAGACGGTGCGGCGCATGCGCACGCAGCGGGCGTTCAGCATCCAGACCTGGGACCAGTACTACTTCTGCTACACGGCGGTCATCGAGTACGCCCAGCGCCACGGGAAACTGAGCCCAGTGCAGTGGTCCGACTCCGACCTAGAGACTGACAGCGAGTGAGGGACACGCGGAGGGAGAGAGAGAGAAGCGGAACGGGATGGCCGACCTGAGCCGAAGTCATAGGAAGGAAAAGAGTGAGGAAGGATGACTCTCCTGCCATAAGAGAGGAGAGACAAAAGGATGGAGAAGTTTGTTTTGGCTCTTGAAGTGATGATACAGACTCCCACGGTTGCTCCTCCTTCACGTGAACAGATCCACGGAGGAGGCGAAGAGCCGGAGGGGGAAATAAAACAGACCTACAGGGAGACTGCGTGTTGCGTCAATGTTTGAGCAAGCTGTCCTGCCAATTTCCAAGCCCCTTTTTATTTAGCAAACTACAGGGGGGGACTTGGCCTGCCCTGAACCTGTCTTGTTGACAAGAGTCGTACGAGTTGTAGCATTTTTATATTGACTTGCACATGAGGAATGACAAACTTGAACTTTACCCCTCGAAGCCCTCCAAACACTTTTATTTTCAATTTCTTGTTGCTTTTTGACCCTCAACACATCTGTGATCGCAGATCATGTGATTGGTGTGAAAAGGTTCAAACTTGAAAACTTTTTAGATTTTTTTTTTTTTAGAGGAAATGGTTGTTTGTGAGCAAATGGTCATACATGACGGTAGATCAGCATGAGCCATTTAGTCCATTTCTGTTTTTTTCTTTCCCCTTTTTTCTTTCCCTCGTCTTTTTTTTTTTTTTTCTATGGTGCATTTTCTACGTGTTTCATATCTGTGCATATGTAGACTAACTTTTCAAAGCCAAAGTCCTCACCCTGAATGCTTGGATGTACTCCTGACTGAGATATTATAGACTGAAGCTAATGTATATTCTTGTAACATACATTATTGTGCATAATAACAACCTCTGAGAGAAGAGCAAAAAGAAGAAGAAGCCTTGTTTAATATAATTGACTTAAGCGTGAGAGGAAATATCTATGTAGCGAGCCAGGCTAAGACAAAATACAAAAAGGAGTTCTGGTATTAAAACTGATATCGTATTGCAAATCGGTGTGATTTGTCAGGTTTAACATCATCTTTACTGTTGGAGCGTTCTGATTGGACGATCCCAAGTAATTTGGCCTTAACTTGATTCACTGCCTCGTCGTTCTCAGACCTAAACCATACCTGAAACTGTAAACTTTTATTTTCCCCTTCCTTCTTTTTCGACTCGTATTCCCTTGATACTACAACATTACATTAGTCATTTAGCAGACGCTTTTATCCAAAGCGACTTACAATAAGTGTATTCAAGAGAACTACTAGTCACCAGAAGTCATAAGTGCATCTCCGTTTACAACCGTTGATTTGATTCTTGAGGCATATTCTGCCTCAGATAATTGTGCCTTCAAGTTCTCCTCAGCTTAACGTCTCGTTGGTATAGTAATAACACCCAAACGAGTGCACTCGAGTAGCACACGTTGACTGTGTGTCACGCAGGACCACCCACATTTTGCCTATAGTCCTGCACGTAGCGAGCTACTTCCGAATACCCTGGAAGTAGCTCGTTATCTGGGACCGAGCTCTGGTTCCAGACTTGGTTATTCTTTTATCATTTGACCTCAGGGGTTAATTCTAGTGTTTGTTTGTTTGCCTAGTGTCAAAAGATCCGTTTCTGGGTTTGCCTCTGGTAAATTATCATTTAAGTAAAACAAACTATATCGACTTTATTTTCTATTTTTTACTGTATTGTATCCTACTATATTTAAGTCTTTGTAAAGCTTCTACAATATCGAAATCCGTGAATGTTGGTACGACGCGACGGAGAAAAACAAAGTCATAGCATTTGATAAGCTGAACAAATCAGATGTGGGGGGGGGGGGGGGGTATATATTTTTTTTGTTTTTCACAATGAGATTTTAGTGCAAAGTGTCACTTGCCATTGTATTTTCAGAACTGACTTGTATAAATGGTGATTGTTCAATTCTAGGACAATGTGGGGTGGGGTGGGTGGGGGGGGGGGGTTAGGGGCGGTAATCTAACGAGTATGTTTTTCAAGACAGTTTATTGTTAAACACAGTAACGTTTACTTCTTGTACTGTCTGGTACCCGATGCCAAGGACAAAGCAAAAACAGCTATCAAGAGTAAAAAGCAAAAAATACAAGTGGCTGCCATTTCTGTTCACAAAACCCCAGCTCAGTGTCTATTAGTAAAAACAATTATAAATATATATCTAGAATGGGTTAAGGTTTATGAGCATGGAAAACGAGCCTTGAATGTTTTTTTGGGGGGGTAGCGGTGTCCGAGCAATTTAGTCGAGACACACGTGGATATTGTTGGTGAATGTGCACCCTCCATCCCTCCATCCCTCGATGCCAAAGGCCCGGGCTCACCCTGAACACTTGTTCTCCCGTCACACACCCGCAGCAGCCTAACCAGCACGGACCTACCTGCAGCCTTGCATCTCCGGACACAAGAGACCTCGGGGACGTTACTACAGATTATGTATAGACACGAAAGGGGAGAGTCTCGGTCTCCCTCCTCCCCCCCACTCCCCCATTCTACTTTTCACTTGTACGAGAAACAGAGAATGCAAATGTGCATTGTGTTCATTTAATGTTCCTTTCTGTGTGTTTTTTTAAGTTCTCGTGATTGAATTCAGGCCTTTGTGTCGGCCCGGCTGTCCCATTAAAGCAACAGTATTACTATCATGAATGCGTGACGGAGCTGATGTGACCTCTTCTTGACCGGGTGCTGTGGTGCAGCATGAAGCGACATGTTTTCCAACCTAGTCTTCACTTTCCATTCAGTTGCTTTTTTTGTGGTGTTGGTTGCTAATTGCTTTACAAAACAAGATATTACACACCGAACATCTGATGAGATGACTAAATATAAAGCATCGTTATAGATCATATCACCCAAAGATCCACCTCAACCAACCAAAATGGTGAAATGCTCCTCAGACTGTACACAAATCCTCTGCAGGGTTTACTTTTACTCTGATTATTTTCTGGGTGGGGAATTTCTGCTTTTACTCGAGTGAAGGAGTCTTCAAATACTGAGCAACGTTTCCTCAGAGCGGCTACAAAAATGCAACTGCCTCGATAAAGATGTCCTTGATGCGACAATGTATTTATGTACAGATTACACAAAGTTCATTATAAAGGCAGATTTTATTACCTCTGGACAAAGCTAGACTAGCTGTTTTCACCTGCTACGTCTTTAAGCTAAGCTAACTGGCTACCGCCTGTGGCTTCATATTCAGCATAGACAGGAGAGCATCATCCAACAAAAACTTTGTTTTTAATGTCCCAAAATGAACTTTTCCTCAGTGAAGATTAGACCCAGTTAGCCAAGAGGAAATGAATGATATACTGTGTTTTACTGATGTAAACAAACCTTTCACAAAAGCAGGCAACATATTTATTTCACGTTGATTCAATTATATTTTCAATGTGTTTTGAATTTCTGGCCACTTTTAAATTCACCCTTTGACAGTTTAACTATCTTTTTAATGTGTTGAATGCACAAGATTTCCCCAGCAGCACGTATTGCGGGGGTATAAATGAATGTTTAAGGTCAGTGTTAATAATAGTTGGGACTGTACGTAGTGATGTAATGAGCTTATTGGTGGTGGGGTGGGGAGCAAACAATATAATATAAACAAACTGCTAAATATTGTCAATAACATCTGTAATAATACAACAAACAGCAGCTTGGTAACACAAGTTATACACCCTTTATTAAGAATAAATATACAAGTGCATCATAAATGTGACCGGTCCGGTTTAGAGTTACTCTGAGAATGAAATCAGGGTTCCCACCCATTTTACATATTTCAAATTTCATACTTTTCCAGACTCAAATTTCCACCATATTTGTCATCCGAGTACAAATATCTAGATAGTTATGTGAATAAATTGTTTTAAAATCCAACTGTTAGCATGTATGATAGTATGTGGCCAGAGGATTATAGCTTGTCTCATACAAATCAATTGAAACCAAACTAAGGGGATGTTCATGTACAATCCACCACGGAACTAATCGTCCATTGACGTTGCGTCGCTCTTGGCTACTTCTTGCCTTGCTTTTGGCAACATCAAGCTCCATCTGGCTCTCTCACACGGGGGTAAATACCAACCAACCGCCATGAGAAAAAACACTCCGCTTGTGCTGTATGATCAACTTATTTTTTGAAACATTCTGAATTTCATATTTTAGAAAAACAAGAGGGGCAATAGTCTGGAAACAAATACTTTTCATTCATTTTAACATATTATCCAGACATGAGAATTAGCCTACTCAAATCAAATTCCATACCTTTCTGTACAGCATAGGAAACCTGACTCTAAATTTCTATGGAGTCAAATTTTCACAAAATGTGTGTGTGTGTGTGTGTCTTTTGTCACAAGATTTAAAAAAACACTCATCCAGTTTGGTGTGAAGACAAAACAAGTTTGAAGAGAGCAGCCGCTCGGTGAATCTGTTGCAGGCCGAACCGACTGGATGCTGAACCATGCTCTCCATTCAGCGGCATCACCTGCGGATGTGGTTCTTTAGAAGTGAGCTGGGGTATGTTTTCTGGACTCGGGAGCAGGAGGCACAGCAGACGCTCCTGTAGTAGGTGTACACGCAGAGCCGGGCTTGAACCACCACCATGCAGTTGTGATACTGGTCGCTGCACGATGGATCTGTGAGGGGAGAAAGAGGAGCAAGTGAGACAAAGTGAGGGGGACAACGGGAGAAGCAAAGCACACTCTTATTCGGGGCGATCTACTACACCCTTGGGGGGTGTTGGTGCTAATTCACTGAGCCTTCCGAGTTAGTTCCTCAGCCCTCAATGCTCAATACAGTGTCACCCAAGTCAATCTGAATCAGACTTAAGTCCAAGTAATCAATTTAGAATCCTCTACCCCTTTTGTTGCATTATAACCTGAAATTAATAAATCATTAATTAAAAAAATGTAATAAATTCAAATTGTTGCACTATTGTTATTAATTTGTATTAATTTATTATTATTTTCTATTTAATTGCCCTTTGTTATAAAGCTCCTAAATAAGAAGTCCACCTGTGTGTCACATGATCTAAGAGTCCAAGATGGAAAGAACATGGCACCACAACAAACCGAGAGAGGACACTAAAAACAACGATATTTCCTCCCTTGTTCCCTTACAACCATGTTCTTCCCGGTTGAGACGGTATAGGCCATCGTCATAACAACATCAACAGAAATCTCACCCCCAAACAGCTCCTCTCGCGTGGTAACCCCGGCAGTAGTAGGTGCAACACGTGCTCGGCAGACTTACTTATCTCGGCTCCACACGGCTGCCTGTTGCATTCCTCTCGGCTCTCCGGGGTCAAACCGGGCTCACAGCGGTCGCTTGGGCTGACGTTGTCGGCGAGACAGCGCACCTCGCGCACGCGGTAGCCCCCGTTGCAGGAGCGCGAGCACTGAGATAGAGAGAGTGGAGGCAGAGGTGAAGAGTTGCGCACACAGTATAAATAATGTCATGTTAAGGACCTCATGTGGACCGTCATCTTCAAGGGGTCAGTTTACCCAAATTACCAAAAATAACAATATTGTCAGACCTCTGAAACATCTGCCTCCAGCACATAATAATAAGGTGAATATCATCTAATTTAATTTCTGATGTTCAAAGCAAGTAAAGATGACATTTATAAAATCTCGAATACAAATTGTCTTTCCAGAAATGTCACTCTTGACTTGATAATCCACGGACATCGCTGAGTACAGGTTTCACTAAAACTACTTTCTAACAAAGAAATAAAGTGTTCTCTGAGATGTCATCAGCAGATGGAGTCTGACCCTTCAACGCTCCTGTATGTAACAACCAAATGTCTTCATGCTGACTGATCTCTCAGACCCTATCTAGGTAGTACATGAGGGGTTAATCGTTGCACGGTGGAAGGACACTTACCGCGCTCCACTCAGTGACGTACCACTGGACACCGCATGGCTTCAGTCTGCACGGCTGAGCTGTGATTGGCTGAGAGAGACTGGAGCATTTCCCCCGGTCCGCAACCTCCACATGACCGTCGCTGTTGAAAATGCAGACCACACTCCGGGTCTGTGTGCCGTTCCCGCACTCTGCCGAACACTTAACACACACACACAGACACACACACAGGTGAACTTCAAATGGATGTCTTCATAGGGTGTTTGTGTGTGTGTGTCACTGTGTGCGTGTCAATTTACCTGACCCCAGGGTCCGGTGTACCACTCCAGGTGGTTCTGGCAGGGGCCTGACTCGCACGATGTGGCCTCTGGTGGGCGTTCCCCTTTGCAGCTGTCCAATGGGAGATCAGTCACGTGATCCATCAGGCACAGCGCCGTCCGGGTTCGATTGCCCCGACCACACTCCGCAGAGCACTGAAGAATATCGCACGCACACGTATACGCTCTAAATCAGGGCCACTTCATATGTGACTTCCCTTCCCCCCCCCTCAAGCACACGCACACACACACACTAACAGTTTCTGCATTACCCCTTGGCTCCAGAGGGAGGTGAACCAGCTGCGTGCACAGGCTCCCATGTCACAGTTCTGCAGCGTGTCTGGTTTGAGGTTCATGTTGCACTCCTCATCCTCCTCCACGTCACCCTGGTTGCTCACGCACACCACCTCCCTGCTGCGCTGGCCCACTCCACATGGCACCGAACACTAGGGGGACAGACGGTGGGAGAGAGGTAAATGGGGTTTTTCTTTATGAAAATGTACATGTTCTGAAAGACTTGTTTATGGGTAGAGTCATGTTCTAGTAGTACTGAGGCGTATGGGTGTGATCTCACCGGGCTCCACTCGGATCGCGTCTCCCACTGGCTGCAGATCTTCAGCTGACACATGGACGTGGTCACCGGCCCGTCGGGGGACCCGCACAGCTCTTCAGCCACGGCGACTGAGGTCTCCGTCCCATTGGCGTGAACACGAGTGACCTGGCGGCAGATTACCTGGCGGTGCTGAGTGCCGGGTCCGCACCTCCTGCTGCACTCCGACCACTCCCCCATGTCCCAGCTGTCGGCCAATCACGGAGCAAGGAAGGGAGAGTTGAGAGGAAATAAAGAGCAGCTCGCAGTCGGTCACGGAAGATGTGGTTGCACAATGAGACGTGAGTTTGGCGAAGACATTCCTCAAGCACAGTTTGACCGAGCACTATGTCCTCATTTTGACCACAGTTATTGTGTGTGGTCTGTTGACCCTGGTCTACAAGGGGCATTAGAAAGCCTCCAACAGGAGATCGCAAACAGTGACAAGCAAAATAAGCCAAATTGTGCTGCACAAGTTCAGATGTTTCTCTGCGTTCTATTACTTCTGCTCCGTTCCCAATAGAAACATATCTATTTCAGACCGACAGCCATCAGGGATCTCTGATGACGCGGGCGAAACATCTGACAGACCCACAAGCAAACGCATAGTTACTCCGCTAACACCCCGCTACATCTTGGCAACTTGGTGAGATCCCGCGGTATTTAGCACGAGAAGCCACACCAAAGTAAGTCAGCGCGATTGACTGACGGGTGGCGACTGACTTACGGCTTGAATGTGTGCGAGTGATGAAGGCTTCACCATGAGAGAAACAGCACCATGTGGAACTAATGCAACGACGTACGTGTCTCTCATGGTTCATCACCGTTGTATGCATCAGTTGTGTGTGTGTGTGTTGCTCACTATGCAGGACAGGGCTGGGTGTTGCAATCTTCTTCCTGGTTCGTTGGCTCAAGGGCGGGGTCACAGAGGTCAGCAGGAACAGTCATCTCAGAGTCTTTCTCAACACACCTCCAGAGTAACTGACCCCTGCCTGGCAAGTGTGCGGACACACACACACACACACACACACACAGAGAAGACTAAGCAAGTGAATGTGCGTTTGTCTGCAGAAATATGGCTGTATATATACACATATTTGACAGAAGTCCATCCACCAGCAAAAATATGTTGAGGCACGTGCGTTTTGCCAGCAATCTCAGCCCTTTGGGTGTTTGACAGCTACTGTTTAATCTAAGTTTAAAACCCGAGCCTATCAGAACCCACTGAGCTTTTTTTCGGGAGGAGGGCTTAAAGAGACAGGAGCTAAAACGAAGCGTTTCAGAGAGAGCTTGAATACAGCTATATTCAGACAGACAATACGTGAAAGAAAAAAACGTTTTTTAAACCTTAAAGCATGTAAATATGTTCTAATAGAAACCCTAAATGTAACCCCAAAAGTATTAACCTGAAAATGAGCATGATACGTCCCCTTTAATTTAAGACCCCGTCTTTGAATTACATGGGTTGTCTCACCTGCACCACAGGTCGCGCTGCACTCACTGCGCTCACTCTTTGTCCAGGTGTAGGTGGGCCTGGGGTCAGAGGGAACCTGGTTAGGGTGGGGTGTCTCTTTGATGATGTCATTGTTGGTGACGTCACCTTGGTGGTCCTTCTCACCTTGATGGCCCTTCTCACCTTGATGGTTCTTCTCACCTTGGTGGTCCTTCTCACCTTGGTGGTCCTTCTCAGCTTGGTGGCCCTTCTCTTCTTGGTGGTTCTTCTCACCTAGGTGGTCCTTCTCTTCTTGGTAGTTCTTCTCACCTTGGTGGTTCTTCTCACCTAGGTGGTCCTTCTCTTCTTGGTGGTCCTTCTCACCTGAGGGGTCCTTCTCACCTTGGTAGTTCTTCTCAGATTGGTGATCCTTCTCACCTTGGTGGTTCTTCTCAACTTGGTGATCCTTCTCACCTCTGTGATCCTTCTTACCTTGGTGGTCCTTCTCACTTGAGGGGTCCTTTTCAACTTGGTGGTTCTTCTCACCTTGGTGATCCTTCTCACCTGAGTGGTCCCTCTCACATTGGTGGTCCTTCTCACCTTGGTGATCCTTCTCACATTGGTGGTCCTTCTCACCTTGGTGGTCCTTCTCACCTTGATGGTTCTTCTCACCTTGGTGGTCCTTCTCACCTTGGTGATCCTTCTCAACGTGGTGGTCCTTCTCACCTTGGTGGTCCTTCTCACCTTGATGGTTCTTCTCACCTTGGTGGTTCTTCTCACCTTGGTGATCCTTCTCACCTTGGTGGCCCTTCTCACCTGAGTGGTCCCTCTCACATTGGTGGTCCTTCTCACCTTGGTGATCCTTCTCACATTGGCGGTCCTTCTCACCTTGGTGGTCCTTCTCACCTTGATGGTTCTTCTCACCTTGGTGGTTCTTCTCACCTTGGTGATCCTTCTCACCTTGGTGGCCCTTCTCACCTGAGTGGTCCCTCTCACATTGGTGGTCCCTCTCACCTTGGTGATCCTTCTCACATTGGTGGTCCTTCTCACCTTGGGGGTTCTTCTCACCTTGGTGGTCCTTCTCAACGTGGTGATCCTTCTCACCTTGGTGATCCTTCTCAACGTGGTGGTCCTTCTCGCCTTGGGGGTTCTTCTCACCTTGGTGGTCCTTCTCACCTTGGTGGTTCTCCTCACCTTGGTGGTCCTTCTCACTTTGGGGGTTCTTCTCACCTTGGTGGTCCTTCTCACCTTGGTGGTTCTCCTCACCTTGGTGATCCTTCTCACCTTGGTGATCCTTCTCAAGTTGGTGATCCTTCTCACCTTGGTAGCCCTTCTCACCGGAGTGGTCCTTCTCACCTGAGTGGGATGGGCCTAATGTCAACTACAGGAAGAACCCAAATTTGACAGGCAAGTAATAGAAGAAAGGCAGTGAAGTCTTGGGAATGTTGGATTGATAGGTAATGGAATGGGATGGAATGAAGCTTAAAATGAAATATATTTATGTATGTTAAAGGTCAAGCACATCTATAGCACACACAGGCCATTTCACTCATTCTGGCTCATTAGAACTTATTCTCTCTGTGTGTGTGTGTGTGTGTGTGTGTGTGTGTGTGTGTGTGTGTGTGTGTGTGTGTGTGTGTGTGTGTGTGTGCAGACTGGGATCAATTGGCACATCCCTCACTCTGCTGTTTGCGTTGTTCCACCTGTTTGGTTGGTTGGTTTTTCTTATTATCATGAGTAAATATAGTGCACCATACACTAGATACTGTAGGGAGTCATTTTCAGACATAGCCGTGGTGAACTCTTGTAATTCTGTAGGTCTGATTAGCAACAAGAGTTAAAAACACTTGATGTGCAGGGCCTTTAACAATATGTGATGTCTTTTGGGATCTCCAGTAATTAAATCATTATTTGTCAGCATCGACAGACACAAATGAAGCATTAAAAAAAAAATCAAATTACTGTAGGTTGAATATTAGGTAATGAAATCAAATCTGGCCCAAGTGACCTATGATAGTCTCTGTGTGCGGTAAAG
This sequence comes from Pholis gunnellus, assembly GCF_910591455.1. NCBI lineage: Eukaryota > Metazoa > Chordata > Actinopteri > Perciformes > Pholidae > Pholis > Pholis gunnellus. The sequence continues at coordinate 24,424,476 of NC_136531.1, forward strand.
AGCCCCTTTCCAGAGCAACGTCTGGCTGCCAGCCTGCATTAAATGTTATCAAAATTCTACTAAAATGTTCGTAAGACGATTTAGCTGAATATAATACATATTGGCGTTATAGCGAAATCTGAACTGAAAACACACACACACACACACACACACACACACACACGCGCACAGGCATACACAAACAGAGGCATCTGTTATGTGTTACGCTCCCTGAAGGCAAACCAGAATATTCAGACGTGAGAAAATGGCCCTGTGGTCATTTAGAGTCACTCTAATAGAAGTGTGTTTGTGTGTGTTTGTGTGTGTGTGTGTGTGTGTGGGTGGGTGGGTGTGTATGTGTGCACTCACCCAGGGGCAAAACGTCAGAAGGTGGATCTGGCTCAGGAGTGGGGTTGGTGTTCTTTAAAGGCACAATGTACTCATAGTATACACTGGGACCTGGTTGCTGGTAGATCAGCTGTGGGAAAGAGCGATGGATGAGGGATATGTGATGATGTGTAACATTGTAGTACTAGTAGTATTGTTTGTGTACAGTGTTCATTTGAATAATGGGGGCGGCTGCCATTGTGCGTTTCCAGTCCTTGCTCACGTAAACATGCAGGTCCTCGGTCAGCGGCCCGGCTGCAGTGATGGACTCTCCTTTGCGGGAGCGGATTTCGTTTGGTCGTTGGTACGTCAACTGTGTCCCCAAAGCGGTGAAGCTCCCCTGCCTGTCAATCACCCAGTTGCCATTGACGACGGAGAGGCCGCTCTGGGTTCGCAGAGCTGAAGGGAAAATCCCATGTTTGTGCATCAGTTTAGTGTTTATCATGGTGAAAATATGTCTGCTGTTATATATATATATATATATATGTGTATGTGTGTGTGTGTGTACCCAGGTAGTTTCGGCTCTTCACTGTCTCCCTTATGCTGATGTTGCGTGCTCCTGTGGGAATCTCTGCGATCTTATGGTAGCCAACGTGCAGGAAAGTCCTGGAGAAATTCCCCTTCACCACCCGAAAGCCCTGCCAACACACACACACACACACACACACACACACACGCACACATAGACATACTTTCATGCACACAAAGCCACAGGTACAGACGCTGTATGCCTCTGCGGCATGGCTTTCACCATCACTGGCATGTGTTTTCAACAGCGTAACCATAGATTCTGCTGGATCACTATTGCTGCTCTTTTTCTCTCGTTCTCACTCATCCATCCCTCTCTCCAACTCTTCTCCCTCTCTCTCTTGCTGGAAATCACACAGCTCCCTCAGTCCAGTCCAACAGTTGGTGTGAGTTGGGGAGCCTCTCTGTTCCCCACTCCTCCTCTACACAAGTCTCTATTTTTGCATGTTTAAAGTTGCTCTGTTGTTTTCATGTCAAGTCTATCTCAACAGGCTCTTCTGGTTCCGCCTTTTTACTGCTTTTTATTCGCTTGATCTGTTAATGATTAGAGTGACAAAGAGATAATCTAAAACAAACCAGTGGTCTGTAATGCAGTTATTCCGCACTGCCTGATACTGACGAAGGATTTAAGTTGTAGCATGCATGAGTAAAGTGTGAATATTATGCAAATGAATCACTAACACAGATCACATAAACTATTAAACTGCAGCTTAAAAAGACATGTAGCTATATTAATTATTTTTTTTTTTTTTCATAACCATGTGGGTGTCCTACCTCCAGAAGGGGTGGGCTGGCTTTGGTATCCCAGGGAAGAGCACCCGAGGGTGGGTAGAGCAGGCCGATGAGGTGGAGGAGAGCCAGAGCTCGGCCCTGCCGCGGGGAGCAAAGCTGCTGCCACAATTCAGCCATGGAGAGACTGAGGGAGGGAGGACGCTCACACACCCACACACACACACACACACACACTTACACACACATGTTGAATGTGTGTGTGTGTGTGTGTGTGTGTGTGTTTGTGAGTAGGGGTTGGCTTGAGGGGTGGGAGGGGAAAAAAGGCAAAGTTTGGGAGGGATGTAAGGAGTTGTGTTGCACTTTTTTTTTTAAGTTGTTGCAAGTTGGAAGTTGCACCCATTTCGCACCTCAGTATGAATGCTGTGACGGCTCATAATGTGCGTTTGTGGCTTGATGACAGGCTCCTGTAGTGTATCATGAAGCTTATCCCAAAAACAACATCTCTCCCTGTGAATCGTCATGCAGGTTTGTGAGGCTTTGGACACACATCGCTCTCGACTTCTTGTTTTCACTTTATAAAGCTATTCTAGTTCTGGGTAATTCCTTTCTTTTTCTTTTTTTGTTTCACTGGTGATGGAGAAAAAGAAGGATAAAAAAACTGAAATAAGAGATACCACGGTAAGAACGGCTTGGATTGAGGATAATAAGAAAGGATATGTTATATCTATTCACAACTTAACCCCTTCTGCGTGATTCAGAATTCCTTCATCAGTGAATCACTTCCAACGGATGCCAGCTTCATAGTGACTCACTTTAGCCCTGTGTCCGGGAACAAACAGATCGATTCAGAAATGACTGTAAATCCACTGGCCAGGAATCAAAATCCCAACACTCCCAAAGTCTTCATCCAGACGGGCTATGGTAACGTTTGCGTGGACATAAATGATTGGGAGAAGTTCCAACACACATGGGTGCAATATATTCCCCTGAATGAATCTTTTAGTTCTGGGCAGAGGACCCTTTTAGCCCTGTAAACACAATGTAGAGTAGCTCGTCTGGCTCTTTAAATTTCCACTGCTTTATGTCGTGTAGGAAGCAGAGGTGAGAGTTGTAAATATCAGGAACCACTTTAAACGTTGAGTGTTGCAGTGTGGGGAAATTGAAAGGGACGGAGTGGAGGTGATGCGTTGTTCCCACCTTGTGTCGTGCGGAGAAGCAGAAACACAACGTTTCAGGTCTTAAAAAAAAGCACTTTCACCGTAGATTGCTAGCTGATCGACACCACAGCTGCTCACGACACGGGTGTGAAATTGCTATTGGCTGAGAGTCTCTCAATTTTCTCTACGAACCTTTGTTTCTTTCTGAAAGCGTGTGTTGTTAGGTGTGTGTGTGTGTGTGTGTTTGAACCCTACAAAGATATATGAGTCACACATGTGTGGATAAAGCGCCATGATGTCCGTAATACATGGTGAATCAATCGGGTCACAGTGAAAGCAGTGTGGGTGAGAAAGACAAGCGGGCTGTGAGGTGTGATCTCTGTCTGCATCTGTCTCTCTTTGTGACCTTTGACCTGAGACACATAAGGACACTGACAAACACCATTAGGATTATAGCATAAACCCTACACATATTCTTTTCTTTCTCTGCCTCTCTGGCACACGGCCAGATCTAAGACGCCGGTCCCCTGCAGTCAATACCCGCCAGTCACTGAGCCCCGACAGAGGCATTCTGGGAGCCTCCAAAAGTCTGTCAGGGAACACTGGGAATACCGGCGAAGGCGCTGCAATGTCTATTTTCCACTGTGACAGCTTAATAGCTGCCATGTCTGACTACACACACACCCCCCCCCCCCCCCCCCCCACACACACACACTGTGAGTCCCTGAGAGTGACTGGAAGTGGCACAGAGGCTCTTAAACAACTCAAACAATGACACATACCAGCAAAGCTTACATGCATACATGTTGCTGCTACAATGATCTGTGACGATGATACAGTTATCATCTTTTGATGCGATTGCAGCGGAATTCAGCTAACGACATTGAATCTGCTTTGATTCAGCACTGAAGCTTGTATGTGTGAGACTTTCACTGGCAATCCCTCCAGCAAACGCAGGCTGGCCGTGGAAGTTCTGCGCTGTCTGTTAAAAGCATTGACTGTAACAGAACTTGTGCTCAAAAGCATTACAACCATTTAAAAAAAAGGGTTTCTTCTGAGTTGCATCCTATAAAAGGACTCAGAGGGGGAGGGGGGGGACACCCACTGGCTTACAGAACGTTACAGTACATTGAAAATAGGTTTTGAATGTGCAAATCATGCAGATTTGGGAATAAAAGAGCCCTTACTGAGGCCTGAAACGATTTTTTTCTGTTGCTTTCTACAAGATTGAACCACATCTGACTATTTAAAATGTGTTTTTATGTATGTGTGTGTGTGTGTGTTTGTGTTAGCTGGCCAAAAAAACAAGGGGAAAGGAAGACAAAATGCTCAAGGACACAGTCAACAGAGCTCAGCTCAGCCCTGAAATTAAATCTTTGTCGTCCTCACATCACCATACTAACTGATTTCTACATTTGTCTTTCCTTATCCCCTTTTCTTTTCTCATCTTCCTCTGCTCTCCCTTCTCTTTTCCATTTCTCCTCACACTCGTCTTCCCCTCTACCCCCCCCCCCCCCAGCTGTGGGTTGTTTGATGTCCCTCTGTCCCGTCCTGGCCAGCTGCCCCCAGAAACCAAATGAGGGGTTTCTGTCATCCCACTGACACCTGGTCGCCCCCTAACCACCGGTTGCTTCCCGAACGACCAACTCCTTCCCTAACAACCATGAGAAACGCCGGACGACCACCGATCAATCACGAAAAATTCCTCCGCAGCTGTCTGTCAGTGTGTCAGGATGTAACATTTGCACTCGGTAAACATGTTTTTCATATACTTCACAGTCTATTGCATGACTGGGATGACCTGACTGCCAGACGCCGTGCTACTTACATGCTATTGACAAAAACAGGTGCAGCAAGATGTCCTTTGCAATACCTTTAATGGAGGACATTGGCCGAGAGAGAACTTGTTACTGTGGCGCTTACAGCCCAACAAGAAAACTGCAACAGTGAGAGTGGTTCTATATAGTCATTACAGCTGGCTGACAAAAAGAAAGGGGGTCTGTTAAAATACATGCAGCGGCCTCTGACCTCACCTCTCACCTTCTGCTAATTACAGGCTGGAGGAGCCGTGAAAGGAGGAGACACACACACACACACACACACACACACACACACACACACACACACACACACACACACACACACACACCTTCTGACACCCTAAATACACCTCTCTGGTCAGCCACATGCCTGCAGCAGTGCAGGTCACCCATTGCAACACACAGAATGCCTTCCATCCCACTGGTTGTATATACCTGCCCATGAATGCACATGAGGTCATGAAGTCAGGTAAATGTCACAGTTAACCAGCTCCGTCTTGACCACCGAGAACATCAAAATGCTGCGTACACATGAAGTTCTGATAGTGCTTAGATTCTACTTAAATAAAAATAAAAAATCAGTACAGGACTTATACTTGTAATTTATTATTTTAATGCTGTGTTATTGCTAATTTTACTCAAGTAAACAATCTGAGTACTTCTTCCACCAGTGTCTTGCCATCTCGGTCCTCGGTCGTGCTCAAATGAGCCTGCCCAGCATTTTCACACATGTCATAAAGCATGACAGGACGTTTACTGCTTTATTGTATCATGCAGTGCACTTATGATGCATTTGCTGTTTGTCCCCTTTCCTTATTCTCCCTGTATGTATGAAACTATTGCAGTCTACCTTCATAAAGTTGTTGAGAGAGGTGTTGATTAAATATCTACATACAAAATGAATATTGAGAGTCTAAAATAAAAATGTGTGTGCGTTTAATACGGTACAATTCAACCTACAGCCTTTAAACGCACCATTAAATTGAAACTTTTTTTTTGTCATGGCCGCAGTACTGTTATTCGCCACAAGGGCGCGCCGCGCACAAACCGGAAGCAGGAAATGGAGTCAGTCGACGTGCGAAATTCAAATTTCTATAACAAAACATTTCTGCCACAGGGCTTTTCCTCATGACGTACGGTTGCTAACAGATTTGACCTTTTTCTTCTCCCGTTTTCACACACATTCAGGTAAATTCGTGTCGGGCAACGGCATTCAGTTAGCTAGTAGTGACGTATGTTTAACTGACGTTCCCTCTATTATTTTTGGTAGTATTAACGAGTTTTGTCAGCTAACGCTGCAATACTTTTCAGCGTCTATTTAGCTTGCTGGGCGTTAGCTGCCTGCAAACGTTTATCTTGAACCGAACGAGAGTGCTAACACTGCTTCTGTAAACCCCTTTCTCTCACCGCAGAGGGGTTTATCGTGGTGAAGGGCTGAAGCGGGGACTATGCCGGTGGAAAGAACGGAGCACCGCGGGGCCGAAGAGCTCCACAGAGACTATCAGGTTTATGAGACTATCGGCTCAGGTAATGACGGAGTTCATGTGTGACAGTGCGTCAAACTGCTCCGTTTGTGCCATGTCCTCTCTGACGTGTGTGTGTGTGTGTGTGTGTTATGAACGTTGTGTGTTGGTCAGGAGGCTTTGCCAAAGTCAAGCTGGGTCGACACATCCTGTCGGGAGAGAAGGTTGCCATTAAAATCATGAACAAGAAGGATCTAGGGGTGAGTCAAAGAATCACTCTGCACACTCAGGTTGTTGGTAAATCTGTTGTAGATGTTTGCATTAAACAGGAAACCTGAGACAAAACAATAGCAACGCAAAGTTACCACACCCCAAAGTGATGATGGCTTGGTTTACAAAGATATGACACAAAGAAAGGCAACAAATCCTGAATTTGGCAAGTTTATATGACTGACAATTATACACATGGCAGATGCATGCAACAAATATTTCAAAATTATTATCATTGCAATCAACTGTATCAATTTTACAGAAGTCATTATTTAGAAATCAGAATTCATCAAAATGGTGACAGAATATGTTAATGTTAATCACAGTATGATTCCTCTGATCTGTCTTTATTTAGTTCTTTATTCCTCATTATATATCTAAATGCCCATGTTTGCTGATGTCCTTGTTTTCAGCATGCAATCATTAATTCTAATTTAAAAAAAACTAATTGTACATTAATAAAAACAACAACCCCCCCCCCAGGATGACCTGCCCCGTGTGAAGGTGGAGATCGAGGCCATGAAGAATCTGAGTCATCAGCACGTCTGTCGTCTCTACCAGGTCATAGAGACCTCCACCCAGATCTTCATGGTGCTGGAGGTGAGCACGCACCACGCAGACACTGTGTGTGAGAGTGGGAACGAGACATCGTCCTGTTCGATAATTTTGTATCCCCCCCCTCCTCTGTCCTTTTCTTTAAAATCTCAGTACTGTCCAGGTGGGGAGTTGTTTGACTACATCATAGCAAAAGACCGTCTGTCAGAGGAGGAGACCAGGGTGTTCTTCAGACAGATTGTGTCTGCGATGGCCTACGTCCACAGCCAGGGATACGCACACAGGGACCTCAAACCGGTAAAGACCGCCACTGACTGCTCGTGACTGAGAGGATGTGACACGACAACAAAAAAGTGTCTGCTTTTCTGTGACTGCATGCTGGTCTTAACGTCTGCTGCCATGCCCGTCTTGAACTGTAGGAAAACCTGCTGATTGATGAAGACCACAACTTGAAGCTCATAGACTTTGGATTGTGTGCCAAACCGAAGGTAAATCACCAACTTTCCCCCGTCTCATTGTGTTTGTGGCAAAAGTATCACACCTGGTATCTGATCGATCAAGTAATGAGAAAGGGATAGAAAGCATAAACATGGTGTCTCCCACCACACTGTGTATGTGGTTATCTCTCTTCTAGGGAGGTTTGGGTTATGAGCTGATGACGTGCTGCGGGAGCCCTGCGTACGCTGCTCCTGAACTCATCCAGGGAAAAGCATATATTGGTTCAGAGGTGAGACATGCACGCTACTGTTTACAACTTTTACAGCCACTGCAGTTGCCCTGAAATGCAAAAAAAAAACCAACTCGCATTTGTATTTCCACTAAAAAAGTCATGATTACCTGCCTGTTCCACTTCCAATTCTGCCCTTTTTTTCATGGTGCGCTGATCATATTCGCTGGTGCATGACTCGGTGCAACTGAGCTGTGAAATCCTAACTGTAAAGCTGAAAATACTGCTGCGTGCTGTGTAACCTCCAGGCAGATGTGTGGAGTATGGGGGTGCTGCTGTTCGCCCTGCTCTGTGGATACCTACCCTTTGATGACGACAACTGCATGGTCCTCTACAGGAAGATTACAGTAAGGGCACTGACGCGCTCCCAGCATTTAGTATTTCGGATCATTTGAAATGCTGAACTCCAACTATGTAAAGCAAAGTGTTTTTATTTTATTATTTGATGTGTGAAAAATATTGGATCCTGGTGTTCGTCTTAAATATCTTGTGTCCATTTCCTGCTGTGATTGTGTGCTCTAATGGTTCATGGGATATTAATCAAATCCCAATAGCAGAGAACATGTACGTTTGCCTCTGTTTCTAGTGTATTCACCTTTCATTTTGTGTTTTTGTGCCTCTTCAGAGAGGTAAATATGATAACCCCCAGTGGCTGTCTCCGGGTAGCGTCCTCCTCCTCAACCAGATGATGCAGGTACACACAAACAATCCCACTCTCTCCCCGTCTTTCCCCTTTTTTAGCTATTTCACAGAAACGTCTCGCTGCACAACGGTGAAACTCATCAACACACATTGACGCATCAACTTGCTTCAATAGAGAAGAAGAAGCCATTTAGAATTTACATAATTGGAATCTAATTTATACAACATGTGCAATATTTTAAACATGCTGCAGCTTGTTGGACGTGTGGTTTCTTGCGTATTGAGTTGTAGTTCCTGTGTGCGTCCTGTAGGTGGACCCCAAGCGGCGTATTACAGTTCGACAGCTGCTGGACCATCCGTGGGCGATAAAAGACTACAACAGCCCTGTGGAGTGGCGTACCAGGCAGCCGGTACACACACACACACACGCATTCATACAGGAAACACACTGCTTTACAAATACAGACACAAACAAACTGCAGACTCCACAGTAGCTTTTAAGCGTTTATGGGGCAGCAAGCTAGTTTCTTTTTTGCTGCCGAGTTTCTTTTGAATTCAAACTGTTGATTCGATCCATTTAGTTATTGTTCCAATTTGTTTTCAGTCACCACACCATTTCCCTGAAACAATTCCATAATCCTTCAAATCTATATTATTATTTGAGTATTGCTGTTTTAGTGCTGACAAATAAGAAATGTGGGGGACAACAACTCAGTCTTTGATTTTGTGTGAACGTACCTGTCCTCCTCTGTAGCTCGGCCACATCGACGAGGACTGTATCACCGAGATGGCTGTCAACATGAAGCGATCGAGGGGGAGCACCACGGCGCTGGTCAAGGAGGTGTGTGTGCGCGTGTTTGTGCTCACATTTCAATGTTTATTGTGCCGGTCACTTCATAATCTGTTGATTTTCTTGTGTTGTGAACGGTGAGATAGAGAGAGAGAGAACTACGCTTGTCAATCATGTTTGCGCCCCTCGTATTCTGTGCAAACATGATATTTTACATTCTCTCTGTGAGATACGCAGTCTAACACAAATGAACTCCCACAGTGGCGGTACGACCAGACTACAGCCACCTACCTGCTGCTGCTGTCAAAGAAGAAGAGGGGCAAACCTGTCCGTCTGCGCCCCGAACCGACCGTGTGTGAGGACTCCTGCTCTCCACTGCACCAGGGACTACAGGTCAGACTCTGTGCCACGGCTCCCAAAATGCTTTGTTCTTTTTCTGGGCTACTGACTGTCTTTATGTCTCTACCCTGTGCACCTAAAGTACTTACTGTTTCCCAGTACCAAGTGCTTTTTGTGTGATCTTTTTGTCTTATTTTCTCTCTCGTGTCCAGGCGAGGGAAGCCCTTCACTTCAGCGAGGACGAGGACGCCGTGATTGTGGGTTCTCTGGACTTTGGCTCGGACTACATCGACGACTGCCCGTGTACTCAAGTCAAGCAATACACACCCAAGGGAGTCCGAGGTCAGCCCGATGGAGCAGCGAACCACAAAGACGCGGTATGCCAAAGTTGGAGCGCACTTGTGCCGGCCGCGATTATGAAGCGCCGTGACTCTTTACCATCAAGAGAGAAAAGAAAAAAAAAAAATCTCCTCACCACGTTTCTCTCTTCTCCGTGTTCCCAAAGAGACCAGCGGAGAAAAGGTACGCTTACAGCCCGACCCCAGAGAGGGGCCGGACCCCAGCGCAGCACCGCCAGGACAGGAGGAACCGAGACCAAGAGCGAGCCTGCGAGAACAAGGAGAACAAGGAGAACAAGGAGAACAAGGAGAACATCGCCGTGCAGGAGAAAGACGTCGAGATATTTGCATTGCCTCCTCCTCGCACTCCTGTTTCCAGTAAGAAGAGTGCACGGCCCAACAAGAACGTGTTGACCACGCCCAACCAAAATGCTCACGTCAATGGCACCAAAACCAAGGCAGCCACACCTAAAGGTAAGGGGCGTCCACTCAACCCGTGGCAGTAATGAGTGACAGACAACACAGAGCTTCAGTTCATCATACGCTTTATTTGTACACTGCAATTGTTTTTTTGTGTCCCAAACAAGCCCTCGACGCACAATCTCCATTAGGTTATTTGCATTAGCCAGCTGTCCCTCTCTTCCATTTATTCGTCCCCTCGCTCAGCCTTCACGCGGCTCTCGTAATCACAAGTGCCTTGTCCACATGCCACACATTTGCAAGTAAATTGTCTTCTGGTAATAAACTCATTTATTGGGCCGTTTTTTTTTTTACTTCAAAGCCTCTCATATTTCCAACAATTTAGCTGTCATTACTGAAACCACTGAAAGCGGACACAAGCACACTTATCTCTGTCAACTCGATGGTGAGGTTATTATCAGGGAGCTAATTCTGTTCACTGGTCTATAAATGAAGGACGCTAATATGAATGGAGGATCATTAAAGTCTTAATTATTTGTCAAAGTGAATTCTCTGCTCAGATGTCCGGCCTCATTAGTTTCCTCTATAAACGCGATGCCTGCAGCTGACCTGTTTGGTGTGAAACCTTTGGAATCTGGCTCGGTCCTGCTCTCCTCACAGCCTCCCGTTCTCTAAGCTGCAGAGCAGACATGCTGCCTCTGACAAACTTGTACACACACACACACGCACGCGCGTGCACACACACACACACACACACACACACACACACACACACACACACACACACACACACACACACACACACACTGTGGTCTGTGTGTGTGTCCCTAGGTGTGTGCTGTGACAGGTGTAGCTGTCTCTTTCCTCTGCTCACCGTCCCACGTGGGCTGTAGTGACATGTGTTCTCTTGCCACTAAAGCCTGTCTCTCTCTCTCCGTGTGTGTGTGTTTGTCAGGCCTCTTGTCTCTGTGTTAACCAAAGCCTTTGTGTTCAACAACCCCAATGATGAAGCCAGCCAGTTCCATGTATAAGAGCAAAGGGCTGAGTTTGAAAAGAAACAATCTAGTTTCAAATTGTCCGCACAGTATCGCATATTTGTATCAGTGTATTGAAGCTATAAGATGCTGAGTGACATGTTAAAGTTAAATATTCAAACCCAAACTGTTGGTTTTCAGTCGTTCCATCAAATAGAAATATATTGTCAATGTCTTGTGCACCATTTTTACCATTAATCTGCAGATTATTTTCTAAATGAATCGTTTGGTTTATAAAACATAAAGACAAACAAAAACATCCAACACAACTTCCCAAAGCCTGAGGTGACCTCATCAAATGTCTGGTTTTGAATGTTTGGCTGCATAGCGAGACTTTGTCATGAGTGGGTCTGACTAAGAGGTGAACGTGTCTATACTCCGCTTTAACCACGGCCTCTGTCCCTGTGTGTGTTTTGCAGCTGGAGGCAGTGCCTCTAAAGAGCACATTAAGAAGAGAGCAGCAGAGTTCAAGGACCTCGCGGACGTTGAGATACTGGCCTTCAGTCCTGAGCGAAGGTGAGTGGAGGCTCTGAGATGACGGAGAGAAACTAGGTGGTATCTAATGTGCACTTTCGTCATACATTTATATGATCCTTCGTACAGCTGGATGTCATTTTTTTTGTGTGTTAGCAGCTGAATGGGATAAGTACGGACGATGATGGGGCAGGAGGGAGGATAAAGCTCATAAGTACAGATGGTGCGCAAGCTCCAAGCATGCACAGAGGCGTATATAATCTATATGCTGTGCGCTGCATTATAGTCCGAAACAGCTGGGGGCTCACAAACAAAATGAGCTGTGTAGAATCAAAAAGACAAGGAGTGTAACTCATAGTAATGCCCATATATGGCCCATAGTAGTTGTAACCGGCAAGAAATCATAAACCAATGTCCACAATTGAAATGATCTGCAAACTCGTACCTCATATTCATGGCCTACTTTATCGCCTTCATAAAAGCCCTGTAAAGAAACAAGTCAAGTATTAAATGCGTTCTAAAGAAGCGAAGGTTGAATATCCTGTAAATTATCTGATTTGGCTGCGAAATACTTCCTCAAATGTAGATTTTTGAGACCTTATTTCTAAAGCATCTAAAACAAATTGGCCTTCTTTGTATTATCCCATGACATGTAAATAGTGTTTTTATCAGTAAACTATTTGTGACAGTCACGTGATCACATGTTCCAAGTTACAAAAATTCAGAGGTGCCGCGACCACTTGCGCACCTCGCTCCGGCTTCACTACGGCGAGTATAAACTAAGCCTAGAACGCTGGAGACTTCAAGCTGGCCTAAAGAGACTAAACCATGATTAAAAGCTGATTTAATTCTAAAGGATGATGCTCGTCCAACAGCCCCGCTCACTCAGTCCAAGTCGGTTTGAATGAGATAATCACCTAAATTAGTAAAGAATTGGACTGAATCGTGCCCGTTTCTGTCCTGAAACACTGAAATGTAAACCCGCTATGTAGTGGAAGGGTCCGGTAAGAGCAGTTTGATCAAACGACCCGCCGGAGCGATTTAAACGTGAGACCCCGTTTGCCATCCCAGGTCTCGGTCGTTGGACATGGCGGTCACAGAAGACAGCGGGAAGAAGAAGAAGAGGGGAGGAAACGTGTTCGGTTCCCTGGAGAGAGGCCTGGACAAGATGATCACCATGCTCACCCCCAGCAAGAGGCGAGACGGCCCGCGCAAGATCAAGGTACCTGCTCCTGCACGCTAACTTGTGACCCGTTCTAGCGTCTCGCGTATTGCACGCATCACTTTCTTTTGTGTCCTCTTTTCCCGCTAGGCGCAGTACAATGTTACTCTGACCAGTCAGACCAATCCAGACCAGATCCTCAACCAGATCCTCTCCATCCTGCCGGAGAAAAACGTTGATTTCACGCAGAAGGGGTAAGAAGATAACGCATCGCATCGCCTCTCCCTATCGGGACAGCCCAGCGTTTGATGCCATCCTAATGTTCCTGCACCCGCCTTTCTTTTAGGTATACCCTGAAGTGTCGGACCTGGGGCGACTTCGGGAAGGTCACCATGGCGTTTGAGCTGGAGGTGTGCATGCTGCAGAGGCCGGAGGTCGTCGGGATCCGGCGCCAGAGACTGAAGGGAGACGCCTGGGTCTACAAGCACCTGGTGGAGGACATCCTCTCCTCGTCCAGTATCTAAATCGTTGCACTTTCCTAACGACGTCACTTCCTGGTCCAAGTCAATACTGGCCTTTTTGTGTCCAAGAAGGAATGATGTCTGATCAGGGATGGATGCACAGATTCAGACACGGGAAGGCGTCTTAGCACATTTAATTATTAGCCCTTCATTATTCATAGTGAATATTTCAACCTGTCCTTAGGCCAGCCTGCAATCCCCAGAGTACATGTTACATGAAACGTTGCGAGCATTACATGCCAGGATCCTGTACAGTGTATCTTGTTTTATGTAGAGCGTTGCTCTTTTGCTTCATAATTATTAAGCTGGAGAACGCTATTAATTGTATACCTTCTGGCTGCTTATTACTGTATTTATGTTTCGATGTTGTTCTCCCCTGTAGATGTAATTTACTGTCATTAATGTACATGTTTACAATTCTTCCATCATGGCATTCTTCTTTACATGCTTGTTGTACGAAGCGTCTGCTTGTATTTCTCATTGGTGCTTGTCTAGTTTTTACTGTCTGTCACATTTCTATTGACATAAAAAGAGCGAAATAAATGCTTTCCCATAAATGTAATAAGATTGTGTTCATGGAGACGGACGATCTAGATTAATTTATCTACTTCACTGACATTAAATGTTTTTTTTTTTTTCTTCGTTCACTCAGCAGTTTGATGGAGCAGTGGTGTGTTTTACACTCTTGTCATCATCCTTCTGTTTGTCTCCCGGTCTTCACTCCTCTTTGGCAGATTGATGGTGATAGTTGAGCTGAGTGACAGCTTCTGTCCGTTCATATTTAGTAAACGTAAGTGGCGAGTGTCACTTTAGATACTTTGGTTTCGAAAGCACATGTTGAATACACATGTTTTGATAATGGAATCTAACTACAAACACTTTTTTTTGTTTCTGCATTTTTATGCAAAAGTAATACGTTTACCTGAAAATATTGCCACATATACAGCACGCTGAATTGTATCCTTGAACAGTTTAGACTGGGCCATTCATAACCATGGTGGAAGATGGTGATTTAGCCCCGACGCTGAAAATGGTGGATGATCATGGTAATGGCAGAGGTGGCTGCAGGAGCGTGATTGTTATGGCTGCCTGAACGGCTAAATAATGACGAGCATTGCCGGCAACATCTGAACAACCGCTCCCCTCCCCGTTCCTAGACAGGACGCCCCTTCATAACCGCGCTGCAGCTGATTGGCGTTCGTCGGTGGCAGGTTCTCCTTGTCCTCTCAGCGGGGGTGGGGGGGTTAACGATGGTGGAGGTGATGATAAGGGGGGGTTTAACCTTAATGGAGTCTGAGAGAGGATGGGGGGTTGAAGTTGGAGAGTTAAAAAAATGGAAAGCACATCCTCCTCAGCCCGTATCCTCCATATAGTTCCAGTGGCCGTGATGACTCCTGCTGGGCTGTGGACAACAGCTGGAATAAAAGCCAGCTGTCACCTTGCTCACACACAGGTGCATCTCAATGAATTAGAATATCATCGACAAGTTAATTTATTTCAGTAATTCAATTCAAAAAGTGAAACTCATCTATTATATAGATTCATTACACACAGGGTGATATATTTCAAGCGTTTATTTCTTTTAATGTTGATGATTGTGGCTTACAGCTAATGAAAACCCAAAATTCAGTATCTCAGAAAATTTGAATATTACATAAGTCCAATTAAAAAAAGGATTTGTAATACAGAAATGTTGGCCTACTGGAAACTATGTCCATGTACAGTATACAGTATGCACTCTACTTGGTCGGGGCTCCTTCTGCATGAATTACTGCATCAATGCAGCGCGGCATGGAGGCGATGAGACTGCGGCCCTGCTGAGCTGTTATGGAAGACCAGGTTGCTTTGATAGCGGCCTTCAGCTCTTCTGCATTGTTGGGTCAAATTCTTGAGTGGGCTTTGCGTCACAATCCTCACAAGGCTGCAGTTATCCTTGTTGCTCGTGCACCTTCTACCACACTTTTTCCTTCCACTCAACTTCCCATTAATATACTTGGATGCAGCCCTCTGTGAACAGCCAGCTTCTTTAGCAATGTTTCCTCCTCGTAATAAAAAAATAATCCTGTAGAGGTCTGCAAATCTAAATGAAATGATTCTTGTCATTGTCCCTCCATTCAAACAGGGGGCACTGCAATCTCTATTCTCATGTTGTGAAGTTCAGTCCATGCTTGTTTGAAACAGGTTTGAAAACCAGACCAAGAGGTCACGTCTGAGGATTATTAATGAGTTGAAGCTGAGAAACTTTGCAGAGCGGGGAGCAGCACGAGGCTTGAGCTGAAACCCAGTGTGTCCAGTTTGCAAGCAGTAAGGTAGAATTTCATCTTGAATGCTCCAACAGATTACAGCAGATCTGTGTTCACTGGTTTTGTTTGTTCTTCTCAGGCTTGAGAGACATGAGGCTCCTGCTGACAACCGTTCTCATTCTCCTTTTCCTATGTGAGTTTATGTTTTTTTGAGCAGAGCTGTTACACTGATACGGTCCAATAATTTTGCCTGCAGTTTTTATTTTGTGAGGCAGCTGCATGGCACATCCATTTCTTTTTGTTCCTCTGACTGCATATCTGTCCATTGATATATTTTTCAGGGCTTCGAAAGGCTCAGACGTCCGATAACAGCTTCTATGGAAATCCTTGTGAGGTAGGTTGATTAACGTAATTAGGGCCTACACGTGCTATATATATATATATATATATATATATATATATATATATATATATATATATATATATATATATATATATATATATATATATATATATATATATATATATATATATATATATATATATATATATATATATATATATATATTCCCAACTTGGGGGTCTGGAAATTTAAAGGGATAAGAGCTAAAAAAGCTAAAAAAAAAAATGCATGTCGTAACCCATTACACCCCATGTTTTCTTCTTTACTACCAACTGTCCAATAAAGGTAAAAAAAAAAGCGACTAGCTGGTGAACATAGTGGAGCATTTAGAAGCTAAAGAGCCAGAAATGTAGTTGGTGGAGACCAAAACGAAGCTAAAAGAGCCACGACTCCATACTTGGATGTTGCTCCGTCGCCGGTCCCTTTTCATGTCAACTTTGCATTTTCTTCTTTTAGGCCGTGTCGGTGGCGTCGCTCCTCTTGTCCCCTCTGTCGCTGTACTCCTGGCTGGCATCCACGCTGCTCAGACTCGCCCTGTGCGTCCCGGCTCTCGTCCTCAGCTCCCTGCATCACTCCCTGCTGCTGCTCCTGGCCTGGCCTTGGTGTGTCGCCACTGTCTGTGTCTCTCTGCTGCTAACGGGCCTCCGTGTCGCTATCTACCTGATCCACCTGGCCCTGGTGGTGGGGGCGGTGGCCATTTTGACCCTCACGCAGCACAAGATGGCCGACGGTGACGCGGCAAACGAGAGAGTTTTGTACCAGCAGAGGAAAGCGGAGAGGCCTCACACCAAAACCAGACTGGGGATGTTCGGTCGCAGGGATGTGCAGCGAGGCTGACTCTGCTGTAAAATGATCTCATTGTGTGTTTCTTCAAGTAAAAATCAGCTTGAACCTGCTTCCACCTTCATTTATTTAATGAACACGCAACTGCAGTTTCTTATTTCCCACAGATTTTGTGTTTAAATTGGCTTTGGGACACTTTGTAGCAAACAACTGACAAAAAATAAAGAAGCACTGATTAGCTGATCTAAATGAGGGTGAAAATATATCTGCTAGTTGCTACTTTAACAAACAAGTGTACAGTTGTGCACTTATCCCTCATTTTCCCCGTCGTCTTTAAGCGCGGCCCCCCAATTATCTGCGGATTGTATGTGCTGTTTTTCCTCCTATCCGCAGATGTTATCATTAGACATGTCCGTCAAATGGAGATGAGCGGATAAGGCAAGAGGGGGAGAGGAATGAGAGAATATTTTCTGCATTCATTGGCCGTAGATGTGTGTTTGTAAGGCGCGGGGGCCGGGGGGCATGCAAACCATATTTCTGTTAAAACACTAATAAAGCGAGTTAACAGGGAGAGAAACTACAAGTGGTACCGTCGTCGAGGCAAGGCGGCGAATGCTTGGCCAACCAGTAAATGGTGCAGGCCGCCACGCTTGTGGAACCCTCAGATCTCTGGGAAGCGTTCAAAACTGCATGGAAAAAAACCCACAATTTTATCGAAACTATTAGCACTCCAGCCGAAAAGGTGGAAGTAGTGGGTGAACTTTCCGCGCTGTTGTGAGAGAGACAGACACAGAGACAGAAGGGAAATGAGGCTGGATCATAGAGATTTATTACACGGCCGTGGCATTCTAATTAGCATAAAGACTGGACCGGCCCACTCAAGCAGAGAATTAAAAACCTTAATTGTGCTGTCAGCCTTCCTCTGTCTTTCTCGCTGCCGACTCTCTTCGTCTCTCCTCGCCCTCAACTCTGCTCATGAAGTCGCTTCCGTCCGTGCTGTTTAATTGTCGGTGATAAACGGGAAGAGGGATGTTTGTAATTGTCTCCGAGTTGGGGGGGAGGGAGAGGACGACGGTGATTCGTTGAGAAAGGAGGAGGAGGACGGGGAGAGTCTTGATATTTGCGAAGAGGAAAGTGAGGAGGCCATTTATCAAATGTTTGTTTGAAGGAGGAAACATTTGTTTGGCAGACTTGGGGCGAGGAAGCGTCGGTGGGATTTGATCCCAGGCCAGACTGGGCCAACATGTGGCGGCAAAGTTTTCCAGTGTAATGCAACGTTCACATCATCTGGGATGGATGGTAGAGGGTTCTCGTGCTTAAGACTTTAGAATGGTATCAGACAACTCAAGACGGTCGTGTGATTGCACGGGTGGTTGTGTGAGCGTTGAAAAGCATCGATATTGACATTGAAGCACTTTTTAAGGGTTAAGTGCCTCAGACAATTATGATGAAGCGAGGCAGCCATGTTAGTTTACATGTGTATTACCAAGTGCCACGTTTGATATGTATTTGATCTTTCCGAAAAAATAGTCAATCACTCAATCAAAACTTTCTAAGTTGTGACTATGACCTGATAGATACTATGAATGCTATTTACAAGTCTGACGGTGATATTTACTGACCGTCTAGTCCAGCATCAGAGTTCCATTGTTGGTGATGTGACAGCGAGTGATGAGGACACTTTTTTCCAAAACGTATAGTTCCATCACACTGCAGGGGAATGCAAACTACTGCAGTGGGTCCTCAATCAGTTTTGTAGTTTTTGCTTTTCTTTTTTTTTTTAGACTGCATCTTCAAAGAGCACCTGTCAGTCAGTCTTTTCATTTTCTTCCGTGGGTTGGCTATCAGTGCTAATGCTAACGTCACAGGTCGTCTTCTGCTGACGAACCTTTTGCTGCCAAACATACAGCATCCCTACCTGGGTGCCACAAGATTTAACCAAAGAGACACCAAGTTATGAATCACTCCCTCTTTCAATCATGATTCCCTAAATAATACACTTGAAAGTTGAATATGTAATTAGCACTAAAAAGAGATTTTTCTGTGTTCACTGACGATGATAGTCAGTCGTAGCTTTCAAATCTTAGGGGAAGCTTTGCATTCTAAGTAAAAAAAATAAAATATATATAAACCCTTCACACCCTGGACACAAGCTGTTCCAACTCCTCCCCTCTGGTAGGCACTACAGAGCTCTGTACGCCAAAACAGGCAGCAAACCTCAGGTCTAAAAAGTGAAGCCAATGCAGAAGTGCTTCAAAGTTGCATTTTCTCTATTGACCAGCAAAAATAAATCTGGTTGTATAGAAGTCTATGAGAAAATGACTCTACTTCTCTCTTGATTTATTACCTCAGTAAACATTGTAAACATGAGTTTATGGTCTCAATCTCTAGTTTCGAGTCTTCTTCAATACAGCATGATGTTCATTTAGTAAATTGTGGTCCATTTAGAGTAAATTTGACTATAAAGCAGGGTATGCTTCAGGGCGGGGCTACCTTGTGATTGACAGGTTCTGTATTTTCATCTTACAACTTTAACCCCCTCACAGTGTGTTTTCAGTTCATGGAAAGTTGCTTGTAAGTCTGGTCGCCTAAAAATGTCTTATTCAACGTTCGGTTTTAGCTCCACCCTCACTGGTTACAAAAAAACAAGATGGCTGAAAAACAAGACGGCTGAAATTTCAAACTCGAGTCTTCAAATCATAATCCACAAACCAATGGGCAACACCACTGTGACTGGGTCCCCTTCTTACGTACAGTCTGTGGTCCAAAAACACTGCAGCAAACACCAATAGTAACAATCAGTCGGGGATGCAGACATTAGTTAATTTATTGATACAAACAATGTCACCAAAACTAGAAAATTAGATGCCAACATATTTAGGACCAACAGAATAACCAGCAGGAAGAGAGAAGGGGAGGGGAAGAACGAGGAGCGCGGCAGTGAAAGGTTTCTCAGGAGGAGGAGGAGGAGGAGGAGGAGGAGGAGGTGTTTTTCGAGCGTCGGTCCTGTTTGTGCGTCTCTGCTGTCAAAGCCTTTCCTGCAGCAGCAGACGAGGTTAAGACTTAAGAGGCCAGCCCCTCACGCTGCCTCTCCCTCAGCACTGACAGCTCTCCCACACACACCTACACACACCTACACACACCTACACACACACACACACACACACACACACACACACACTAACAGTACACTAACATGCTTTGTCTTAAACTTTCCACTTTACCCCATCCTACCTCCCTTTTAATTTAACCTATCTGCCCTTCCTCTCGATCTCCTCTTTTCTGTCTCCCGCTCTCCCCCTTTGCTTCAGTTTCTCTCATTGTTTTTCTTTTTCTCTCTCTCTCTCTCTCTCTCTCTAATTGGTCTCCGCTAGGTTAGCTCAGACAGGCCTATTCATCATAGCGCTACCCTCAGAGACAAACCCTCAGGGAGAGAGGGGGAGATAGACGGAGTCAGACGGGAGGGCGAGAGGGTCCGCCGCTTGTCAACACACTCTTCTCCCCCCCCCCCCCCCCCCTTTTATCCCTCCCTCCCTCCCTCCTTCCTCTGCTCAGTTCATAGATGTCAGTTTTGCAGCGGGAAGAGGGGGTGAGGGGGGTGAGGGGAGGGTGGGGGGGGAGGGAATGTAGACACATTAGTTAGGCTATTAGTTCAACAAGCTGCTTCCATGCCTGTCAATGGTTCGACATCCACACGCACACACACACACACACACACACACACACACACACACACACACACACACACACACACACACACATCTGACATTTGTTACATGTAGTATCTGTTGTGAGGGAGGGATTGTGAGTGATGGGTGAGAGAGAGGGGGGAAAAAAAACTTTACATGGAACTACATGTCCCTTCATGTGCGCAAAGGGCCTTAATGATAGAAACGCAGCACATAAGCACTCTGTACAAGCCTCGCTCATCTTTCCACTGTCACTGTGTAATGCATCTGTGTGGCGTCAGCGTGTGAACATGGACGCCGCCGTAAAGGGCAATGGGAGGCATGTAACGGCTCATTCTGTGAGGTCCAAATGTCTTCTGTGATAAGGTCAAACCACGTTTTTTCTTTTTTCTTTTTGCGCCGTTAGAGTGTGTCAGAGTTTCTCCTCATTTGATGAGCCAACAGTCCGACCAAACGGTGGACTGGCTTGCTTCTCCCCGACGCAAAAAGAAATGCTTGCTCAGCGATAAAATCCTGAAAGGTGTTGATAGATATAGGCGACATGCATGCAATTACACGTGGAAGTGAGATTGGAACTTCCTCGTGACCCCTTAAAATGAAGCGATGTGGGCTCATCAGTTTTTTAAATGTCATGCGGTGATATAGTTCAACCGAAGAGTGACTTTTTTTATTCTCAGACTGTTTTATTCAGCGTTCGGTTGTACTTAGCTCTACTCTCTTGTATCTCTTCTTGTTGCTTAAAAACTAAATTGCGACGGCTCAAATGAACTCAAGGCTTTAAATCAACAGTCCACAAAACAATGGGAAACGTCACAGTGACTGTGTCCACTTCCTACGTACAGATTGCAGCCCAATATCCTGAAGAATCCCGTCTATATTGGACTATTCTAGGCCTCATTTATTCCCAATCCCAAAGTTATCAGTGCAAGAAGTCTCTCCTGGATGACATGAGGCAGATATTGCCGTGTGCAGATATTGTAGATAAAAAAGTTGGAGGCATTAGTACGAGGTGTTGCAGAATCATCCAATATTGACGTTCTTGTGTTTGTTAAAACTTGTATAATCATCTGACTGCTTGTGGTTTTTTGTCCTGTCTGACTTCTTTTCAGCGAATGACGCCACGTTACCAGATCTCAGCAACAAACCTGGTGAGTACACGGTTATCGTAACTAATAGGAAACTAGAGGAATCCTTTACATAAATGAATACCAGATAATAAATAATGCATAGAATCTACATGCCTGTTGCACATCTGCAGTTATGTTTCCACACCCAGACAAATGCACTCAGTTTAGAGCAAAAAGAGAGAAGTCGGGATGCAAACACGGCAGCGGTCATGAATATGCAACACGTGCACTCAAACACTCCCTGCTCCATCCTTTCCCTCTGTATGTTCTGTCAGCTTCTCTCTTCCTTCTCCTCCTGTTTGAATCAAAGGTTCTGCTCTCTCACTCCTAATATCTCTTCAGCATCTCTTCTCCCCCCCCCCCCTCTCCTGTATGAGCCCCTCTTCACTAATCAGCTGAGGCCCAATTATACTCAGTTGGCCCCACACCTCCTCCCTACAGGGGCTCTGGAGGGCCAAAACACACTGATGCTGACTGACGTTAATTTGCATGACTTCTTGGCCTCCATAAGTACCACTGTTGTCTGTCTCCTGCTCTTGTATGGGAAGCCAGAGAGGAGGAGGAGGAAGAGGAGGAGGAGGAGAGGTAGAACATGTCAATGCCTAGTCATGTTATGTAATAGGGGGAGAATGAAGAGGGCAGAGGGTGTGGCACTGCCTTCTAACTAACGTAATACTGTCAAACTCTTATCTTTCAAGCCGACATTGATCTGACGGATCATATGTCGGCTCTGCACCTGTCAGGCAAACAGCGTTTGGCCCAATTTTGAGTAGTCTGATTGCATAGTTCTTTAAACTATGGCAGTGCAAAATGAAACTTTCCTTCCACACCTTAGTCATCTTGTGTCTTTGTTACATGCATCGTAAGTGCAGAGGGAGACTGTTTGAATAAATTGCACTTTTAGCTGATGTTGTAGGTGACAGATAAAAAAGAAAGAAAACCAAAGCAGCAAAGGTCGACTTTTAGTCCCTAGCATGAGTACAGCTGCAACTCCCATAATGCAACTCAATAGCATCTTGCTAAACACTCAACCTAAAATGTATATCATTGTATTTTGGGGCTTTTTGTATTATATTGTGGTATTATATTGCGGTTGTACAAAATGTAGCTGCTGGTCCACTCTTAACATGATCCCACCAATTTAGGAAAGAAAGCAAATCATATATAAAAAATGATTGACTTCTTAAACTTGCATTCTGTCTTCTAACCAGCAGGGGGCAACTCCTTCGGTTTCAAAAAGAAGTGCGATTGTATAGAAGTCTATGAGAAAATGACTCTACTTCTCTCTTGATTTATTCCCTCAGTAAACATTGTAAACACGAGTTTATGGTCTCAATCTCTAGTTTCAAGTCTTCTTCAATACAGCATGATGTTCATTTAGTAAATGATGGTCCATTTAGAGGTATGCTTTAGGGCGGGGCTACCTTCTGATTAGTTGCCATGGCCTTGGAATGGGAGGACGTGTGTGTGTGTGTGTGTGTGTGGAAGGGCCCACTTGGGGCCCACAGCTCATGTTTGCCCCTGGCCCCATAGAGGGTTATTCCAGCCCTGATTGCTGTAATAAAACAATCTTTACAAATCTTTACCATATGATTGATTCTTACAGGGCTGCCTTTAGTTGGCGAGGAACCAAAATGAGCTTGAGCTTGCACACGCACACACACACACACACACACACACACACACACACACACACACACACACACACGTGCCGTTTTGCAGTCCTGGGCAGGCACCCAAACTGCGGACAGCCCGGCCTGTGTCTCAAGCTGGGTTTGTGCTGTTTTCTGTGTGTGTGGCGTGTTGTCACCATGTCGTGGCTTGTGTCCTATTATCACCCCTCTCCCCCTTCCTCCTCCTCCTCCTCTTAGTCCCCTCTACACACACACACACACACACACCTCTGCCCCCTCCTGGACTCGGCCAGCAGCCAAGACTGCAGCACTGGGACTCTCCGTTCACTCCCAGTGGTGGGGTGAGGAGAAGGAGGAGGTTTAGCTGTGCCCCCCCCCCCCCTACAATCCTTGCCTCCAGATAGATGCCCCGAGATGTGTCCCCAGGATGAAAGCTGCACAGCTGTCACACTGAGACAAGTCTCCGTCTGTCCAGGCTGACGCTGGACGTTGAGGAATGTGGCAATAGATGTGTGTGTGTGTTTCGTCTCTATGCAAGAAAAACACGGGCACATTCGTAGCCAAGTACTGACACGGAAACTGTAACTTCCAAAAAATTATTTTTTATTCTGAAGGACCAATAAAATTATGGCAAATATTTACAAATAATTACTTCTTAGCTTCACATTACAGGTACATAAATGGAATAATTCACCAACAACAGTCACTCAGGTGGACGGATGGACATGTACACAGTATGAAGAGATGCATCAAGCAAACTGCAATTTAATATTTCACAGTAAACTCAAACCCAGGGAATAAAATAATGATAATACCAACGTTAGGAATATGAAAAATAAGCATAATATCAAATTTAACATTTATTTCCAGTTTTCTGAACAAAATTGGTCACAATTCAGGAACAAAAAGAAACGACCCCCCCCCCCCCCAAAAAAAAATAATTAAATAAAAGGAGAGAAATCAAGTGATATGATATCTTTGGCAAATTCGCACTGCAGTAAAATACATTCAAATATTAAGACAACACGCAACACACAAAGAGAAAAAACACCAAGTTTTGTTTGCAACTACTAGAAAATCGAATAAAAAACATACACATTTTCTTAAAGAAGCATTTCTTTTAACTTTTTTTTTTTTTTTAAATCCTCCCGTCCAGAATATTTGAAGGCATTTCTTTATCTTCATTTTGTGTTTGTATCTGTAAGTCTTTTCTGCTATTTTATATGTGGGTTTGTTTTTGTACAAGAATCTATTATTTAAAACAGGCATCGCAGGCTTTGGTGAATGTTACAGATATGTTTTCTTTTTGTCGCGTTTGATTTCGAAGAAGCTGAATCGTTGAACCCTAATTTCGTCTTCGCATTCGGATGTTTTTCTTTCTTTTTTTTCTTAACGAAACGTCACAGATATAAATATCTCTTTAACACCCCAGATAGGAAGCCAAGGACACAAAAAAAACTCCAGATTGTTACACGAAAGGCCACAGTAAGGTGAAAAATCATGTTATCTATTTTTCTTTTTCTTTTCTTTTTTACTTTGATTGAAACATCTGCTTAAAAAGCACAGTTGATTTTTGTAGGCTGAGTCCTGTGTATGTCTCCTCTTCCACAGTTGAATAATATTAAGATGTACAGAACATTGTAACACTTCAGTATGAGATCTGTCCAGAGCCTAGTTATATCAGCAAGCATGAAACAGATTGTGCCACTAATTGCTGTCAAGATGTGATGCTGAAATCCCCTCAGGTTTCACAGAGGCAGTAGCCATCTTCATGGATTTCATATTGAGATACAGTCGGGCGGTGCACACTCGCTGAGAAATCATAATAAAGAAAAAAAAAAACTAATTTGCATTTATTTCAGTTTCCTATTTGATTTGGAGCTGGGATAAAAAAAAACAACTCAGGATGCGATTTGAATTTTCATGGACAGTAAACTAGAAATGAAATGTCTTTGTTTGATCTGAAACCGCTGTTTCTTTGTGTTTTTTTAAACGCTCTACAGAATTACGAGATGCCATCTCGCAGAATATTCTTGGCCAAATAAAGAATTCCAGCAGCAATGTTGCCATTGAAATGACCTCGCTTTGGCACCCTGCTTCATTCCTGCGCAGAATGTCTGACAGGACAGTGTGAGCATCTCGTCTGAATAGTCAGAGAGGACACTAAGAGAGGGAGATGGAGGGAGGGTGGGGGGGGGTGAGAGGGAAAGAGGGATGACTTTTTCTTTTTAAGGTCACAGGCCTGAAATCCACAGAATACTTTTAATATTCCTAATCCTGGTGGTGTGGCAGTGCTACAGGAGGGGAGGGGGAGGAGAGGGGAGGGGAGTGCGTAAGATATGATGAGATTAGGGCCGAGGGAGGGAGAGAAAAAAGACGGGATGAGCTTCTGATGGCACAGCAGGTTTGGCCTCCCCTGGGGAACACATGGGCCACGAGAGGAGGGGCGATCCCCACTCTCTGTAAGGACAAAGGGAGGGAGAGTTTGTGTCTGTACTTATATTTATGTGTGTGTGTGTGTGTGTGTGTGTGGCCTCTGCCCACCCGTGCTTCCTACAGTACCAC
This sequence comes from Pholis gunnellus, assembly GCF_910591455.1. Taxonomy (NCBI): domain Eukaryota; kingdom Metazoa; phylum Chordata; class Actinopteri; order Perciformes; family Pholidae; genus Pholis; species Pholis gunnellus. The sequence continues at coordinate 24,450,258 of NC_136531.1, forward strand.
CCACAACGACAATCCCCCCCCCCCCCCCCCCCCCCCCCCCACCACCACCACCACCTCTCATTGCTGCAGTCAATGTCACGGCTGCCAATCGAAGACGGCGGCGGCCCAATGAGAGCCCCGCTCTCTCTCCCCATGTGAGCCAATTAGGTCAAAGCAATGGCAAGGCAAGCTGTGTCACTGCGAGATGCATAGTTGAACAAATAATCCTGTTAACTTGTGGCTGGGCTTCTTGGCTACGCCGGAGAAGGAATCTGGGCCCCGTTTGGTGGCGCAGCTTCTGGCGAGCGGACACGGGAGGCGCGGCTGGATTCACCTCTTCAAGGAGAACGACTCCCAATCAATATGTCGTCATGTTTACAGTAATGTGTGTGTGTGTGTGTGTGTGTGTGTGAAAAAGGGTGTATTCATTTATAAGACGCTCTGGTTGAATAATAATGTAAAAAAAAAGCAATATTAATGAACAGACTTGTAACATGTCTGTCACTTACTTGGCTTTTGTATTTTCGTGCCTTTTTTTCCACTCCTTGTCGAGCCAGTGGGTCCTGTTTAGCCCTGATCCGAGGCCGTACATCACGTATCACGGCCCTGCATGGATATTTATCCAAATCTTTACATTTCAGTGAGAAATTTCAGTCACTCCGGGAATGAATGTTTGTACCAAATATCAATCCATGAAATAGCTCTTCTATTGAGAGCTCAAAAAAAAGATGGGAGCATTTCTATTGCCTCTCAACGGCTCTCAACACGGCGACGGCTGAGCTGGTGGCCCGCATCTAACCAGTGCTAAAAGCGCAAACCACAGAAAACTGTGTTGACAGAGCTAACAGTGTTAACCACCGTATGAAAGCAGTGATTACAACACACGCAGAGAGCGACTTCATTCTCTCTTCAGGTAGACATTCCTCCACTATATCTTTACATAGCAAATCGTTTTTGGCCGCTATATTAATGCTCTGAATCCCTTACATTGCATCTTTAAAGTCACTCAACGACAGGAATCACCTTCTTTGCTCGTTGACTCAGTGCTGCCACTGGTGGCTGGAAGCTAAATTGAAGCAATAATAGCAATTAAAACTGTCATCTCATTTATACATCTGCAGGCGACCAGAGGCAGCACTGCTGAGCATCGCTCGTGTCGCTGAGCGAGGAAAGAGACCCGGTTCATCTTTTGATTTTACATTTGCTTCCCTTGACTTTCCTAAAAATAGGCCTTTCTTGGAATATATTTAGATTTTTGTTACTTTCCATCGGATGAGTTCAACATTACCCTTGTGAGTCTGTGACTGAAATGTGTGTGCTGAGTGAGTATAGGGTGCCGGATCAGGGCCAGGTCCTGTTATCAGAGCTCACTGGTTGCTACTTTTTCGTGGAAGGCTTCATATAATCGACAACCCTGCGTTGTCATGGGCAGCGTTTTTGTTTGTGTGAGGAGTTACAGGGAGGGACGCAGAATCTTGTTTAAGTGATGCGTGGTCAGTCGGGGGGGGGGGGGGGGGGGTAGCAAGGGTTGGGGTTGACATATAAAACTAAAGGCACTGTCCTTGTTTTCAGCTGGTGTGGTTCAGGTTCAATAATGCCTCAGAAGGATCAAGAGAGAAAGACAGAAATAAGGAAGGGCTCCTGCTGCGGTGCACGCCGGCAGCACAGCGGGCGAGCCGACATAAGAATCTGCTTTAGAGACGTGTGCAGCACAACTTTGAAGGTCTACAAATGTAAAAGGATCCACTCTATCGCTATTTCAAAAAACCCAGAAACAACAAAGATTTCGAAAACTAACAGCTTCGCTCAGTGTTCATAGGTGTACGTTTATATATAGCTTTATTTTCATGTCTCCCGCTGCAGATTTAGTGCCTTCAATCTGTTCGCTAGTAAAACTACACAGTAGCAATGAAGCGCTACGGTCAGCCACGCATACCAAAAAAAAACCCAACAACAACAAAAGATATGTAAACATTTGCAGACGATGGCTAAAACAACACCACACATTTCTTAGTCTTTTTTTTATCATAAAAGAAGCTTCATCACTAAAATCTAAGATGTGAATAACTGAAATTGCTATCGACATTGTGGCTTCTCTTCTCGTTCACTGATTACTGTACAAGTATTGAATGGACAGAAGTGAGACAGGAAGCTGCGTACAGGTTCAGGGGAGATATTGCCCTCTCACGAGATCAACATCGTGGGCCCTCCAAAAAAAAAAGAAGAAGCACATTTTAGAGGGGAAACACACTGATTTCAGATCAGCGCCGAAGGGCAAATCTGTCCTACTCTGTCTGTACGTGATGGATAAGGCCTCGACCCTGGTGTCATACATTGTCACAGCGCAGAACTGATGGGGGAGACAAACAAAAATAAAACGCTTGTTTTCTTCTTTTTTTTTCACGAAAAGCAATGCTCTTATAGAAACAATTTCGGGATGAAAAAACAAGCTGAAGGACACACACTCAAAAGGGGGAGAAGAAGAAGAAGTAATGGTTCTAAAGGGAAGTAAAAAAAAAAAGCAAAATGGCGCCTTTTAAATGATGATTGAGTCTCTTTGTGCTTTTGTAGTTAGTCAGCCGATCCACTAGGGGGGGCCATCTTTGGGGAGTTTAGAGAGAGAACTAGAAAGAGAGCAAAAGACAGACAGAGAGAGAGAGAGAGAGAGAGAGAGAGAGAGAGAGAGAGAGAGAGCGAGAGAGAGGGTGCCGCAGCTTCCTGCCATCAATATTCAGGAAGTAGATAAAAATGGCGTTTTTTAAGAATTCAATGGCACCTGCGTCAACTGTTACCAGGCGACAAACTATAAACATGAAACTCAGATCATATTTATAAACAAGGACTTCTTGAACGTTTTTTAAGATTTCATATTTCACTGCATCGTCATCATCATCATCATCATCACTATTCTAGCACAACAGCGTGACACATATTATAAATCATTAACAGGCATTCACTCTCATCACAGAGTGCAGCGCAGAAAAGCTTCTTAATATATTACTCTGTGTCTCCTCCCATTATAAATAGCTCTTGATCCGGACCGCGTCTTGGCTGGGGAGGTGGGATTGCACCTTCCTGTACGACGACTCTCCCCGGTGGGTTTTTATTTTGGTCTGATGTGAATGTGTTCACTGTCCATTTGACAGTGGAGGGCTCAGATTTTAGGCTGTGCTTTTGCTGAAAGGCCTGTCCGTCAGTCAGGGGGCACTCACGGCCACTTTGAATGCGTGAAAGCGTGGACGTTAGACGTTCTGTGTTACACACTGGCATCTGGCTGCAACCACCGGAACTGAGCGTTCGACCGAAGCTCACCCCGGTACAGCGATTCATCCAATCGTAGCTCGGCGACCGTAACTAAGCACGGCCGGCCCGTCAAGCTTTGGATTTCTTCACATGTCGAGGCGGTGCGCACGGGGGGCTGTAGTTAGAGAGATACTACTTATCTTCAAGCCTTTTTTCGAATCCCAAAACAGAAGAGCAGAAGTGGTAATGACAGATTAAACTGTAGGCCGGATTTGCGAAGGCTTTTGTGCCCGTGTTTTTAGTCCGCAAAATAGAGAGTAGCAGGCGGTCTACTTCTGTCTGAAAGGATCCATTGTTTCAAAAACCCATACAGTGTTGATGGTATCATTGTATATAACAGAAAGTTTGACAGGCAGAGCGACAGTAGCTCGTGGGGGCGGGGCTTAGCGAACGGTCAATTGTGAAACTGACTCCTCCCAATTGAAAATGGCAGTATCCCGTTAATTGAGCGTTGTGATCCCAGGGGAAACGTGATGCATCTACAGAAGAGAGACTTGAATGGTAATGATATGGGTGATTTTGGTCTTTCAAAGTTATGGGAATTGGATTGTCTTTACTTCACCGTAGCATGGCATAGAAAATTGATTGATTGATGTCGGGGGCATAAAAAGACACTGTTTGAAAAAGCCATTTTGCTCGAATCGACTCAAATAATTCCCTCAAAGAATATTTTTTTCAGCCTGAAAACGCAACATTTAACCACCGAAGATCACAACACAGTTTTAGTCACCACTTACTCCACTTACATCTCGGATTTTTAGATTATTGGTAAAAGACAGGACAGGGATACCAAAGCCTTGATTTTTCATAGGAGGGTCCAAATTCACTTGTTTCTGACCATTTCTTTATCCTATATCAGTTATTGACACTGTCAAGCCTGTGTCCTCACAGTCATGTCATAGCCATACAGCTTATCTTCAGCTGTGTCAGTCAAAGAAAATTCAAACTTCACTGACGTCAAAAATTTGAAATCTTCATCCTCATTGTCGTCCGTGCGTAGGCAGGTTTGTACTGTGCAGTGCTGGTGCTATCCATCCCCTTGCCCCCCCCCCCCCCCCCCCCCCCCCCTCATCCTCGTCGTCTCTTAGTAGAAGGGGTCAGTGGCGGTCGTAGGCGGAGGCTGTTGCAGTGGCAGCAGGGCCCGCCCCCCGTGATGTAGCACTGTAGTAGTACGGTGACCCTGGGGAGAAACAGGGACGCAGATCTTTCAGTCAATTTCTCTTGAAAAAAGACTAAAACATTTTTTTACAAGTCCAGTTTATTAAAACTTGGGTCTTGTTTTTGTAGTTTTGGCCTCAACATTGCGACAACAAAGACAACAGTTAAACCAGGTTATTGGCCACTTGGGGGCAGAGTAACAAGCTGTAAACACACGTTGACATATTTTGACCTTACAAAGTTCCCCATGCCTACAAATCTGGTAGATACAGAGCATTCATGTTTAGTCATGTCTCTGGCCACCCGATGAATATAAAGGCCCAGTCGCACTAAAACCAACATCAAAGAACTAGCAGCAACGAACGTCGATGTTATGTCGCATCACGTAGGCTGTCTTGTCCAAAAAGTTGCACATGAACACACCGTAAAGACTACAGCCAACAGCCAATTAGCACGTACGTTCTGCGCCTGTCTGAGTGAAACTGACAGTACGTGTTCGTCATTCAGAAAGGGAAACCGGGAGATCATAGGGTTGCAGATATACAAGCCCTTGATATGATATGTTGCTTACCACTTTCACATCACTTTCACTCACCACTTTATTCAAAATGGCCATGGCATTGTGAAAATATTTCGAAAATGATCAGAGCCTCAGTAAACATGAGTTTATGGTCTCAATGTCTAGTTTCAAGTCTTCTTCAATACAGCATGATGTACATTTAGTAACTCATGGTCCATTTATGCCGTGTTCACACCAAACGTTAATCGCGTCATTCGCGCCGCCGGTCTCGCCGAAGACTATTTGTGTTCATTCGCGTGAATCGCGCTGGACGCGCCGGAGAGGGGGCGTGGCTTGTCGCCCTGGAAGCCGTTCAACTGTCCGCCATCAACCGTGGAAAAAATAACCTCTATTTCTGCTTAGTACGTGTTGTGGAAGTCACAGATATCACAGGAAACGTAATGCTGTCATGTCTGGGTTCATAACAAGGTCCAGAGGAGCTCTGTGGATTTTATCGAGCTGTATTCACTGTGTCTAGCATGCCACAAATAAACTGATTTGGTTGTGATTTAACGGCAATAAACCGACAAAAAGGAACTCCGAAATAACTAAGTAATGATGACGATTTGTAAAAAGTCTGAATTCATGTTTAGTTAGTTCTCTCCGCAAGGTTTACACACACACACACACACACACACACACACACACACACACACACACACACGTATACACATAGTTTGGTCCGGTCTCTATTGATATGAGGTATCGTAGAGCTCTGGGTGAACACAGACGGCTACAGTATTTATTTCCTGATTCAACAACGGCAGGAAGTCAGTGATGACAGAGGGAGCATCTCAAAGCTGATAGGTTATCGCGCCGCAGCGGCACGACATTTTTTCGCCGAAGTTGAAAAATTTGAACTCACGCATTTGGGAAAAACGCAAAAAACGCGCCAAACATTATCCTTCAACTACTTTGGGTTACTGGAATGTAAACTGTGGAATGAGCAGCTTCAATTTTCTGTTAAGATTATATTTTACTTTCAATGTGAGTAGTTAAAGGCAGCGAGGAGATGACATGAGCTGATGAAGCTAATGAAAAGAAATACCAATGAAATGAACTCGGGTCTACTTTCTGACACTTGTCTCGTCGTCTCCCACCTCTCTTTCTTTCTCTCTCTCTCACACACACACACACACACACACACACACACACACACTAAGTGACAGTCTAAGCTGACACACTGAGTACAGCTCTACTACTGCTGATCCCTTGAGTCTATTCTCTCCTCAGGGAGGAGGTCAATTCAATACTGTAACCCCAAAGACACACAGAAACCCACACTCACTCACCTTTAAACACACAGAAAATCACAAGCCTCCACACACACACAGTGTGTGTGGAGGTTCTTTGTGTGTGTGTGTGTGTATGTGTGTACACTTACACACACATACACACATACACACACCTGTCTCTGTCACTTCCATCAATCAGCCGGGCTGTGTGTTGACAGGTTATGTCTGTCCACAGTCCAGGTAATCTCAGGAGGCTCTTTGGGGAAGTGAGGCATTAAGCCGGTCTGACAAACTATTTAGTCTCAGTCAAGACTTCAGATGCCCTCTCTCCCCTTCTACCTCTTTCTGTCATTTTATCTACTCTCATCCTTCCCTCTACATCGATACCATCAATTTTAAACCTCTCAGTGACTCCTGATGTACATCTTGTCCTCATGTGATCAGACCAAAGTTTCCCTTCGCCACCCCCCCTATTCTTTCTATGCTTTCGCTGCACCTCTGCACATGCACCCGAGTTGTCGCACTCTTTCTCTGCTTTGTCTTTCTTGGTCCACCTACCTTGCATCTGTCCTGCCTGGCTGGTGAAGAGGCTGGAGGAGCAGCCGATTTCCGTCCCCAGGAGAGACCCATAATCCTGCTGGAACACTGGGGACAGACGGGTGGAAGGAAGTGGGTTGAGACCAGAGGGAAAGGGTGTAGGGGGGACACACTACAGGTCAGCGCAGCGCTGACATTTCTCACCTGTTGACTTTTATTACACTGTCACCCGCTGGCCGTTTCACCTTTAAACGTGACCCCCTAAAATGTCTAGTGGTGGATGGTGCTGTCACATCTTTTTTCAGGTTGTCTATATATATATAAATATATATATATATATTAACTGGTATTGTTCATTGTAGTCCGTCAGATTACTGCTCGTGGCATTTTGGTTCAGTCTTAATCGTTAATGTAAGGGTGACTACATGAAAAATAAAAAATAACTTCCTACACAATAACTGATGAAATCCCCACAAATCCCGATACGCAACACTGATGATATGCCAGATAAATGTCGGTTAATCTGTTCCTTCCATTCTCACTCTCTCTCTTTCCGTTTCTTCGACCCCATTCACACCCCAAATTGCCTCTTTTTTTTTTTTTAAACATCCTTACACAGAACCATTAGTGTGTCTATGCTGTATTGTACTGTACGATACAATACAGACAGAAATGTACTGTAATGGAGAAAAAAAACGGAACAGTGGAGCATGAAAGATACAGCGTATTACAAGAGAATGTTAGAGCGGTTGGGCTGGGAACTGGGCTGTGAGGTGGGATGAATAGAAAATTCATTGATATGGGATGCACCTACCTAATAAACTGGGGTTGGGAAATCTCCAGGATTCATTGTATGTGGAATACTGGGGATGGGAATACGGACTTCCGGAAAAATCTCCACCTGAAAGCAAACACAGAACAAGAAAACAGCATATTTAGAAACAGCGGAGGTTGAAGATGATGATTCTGTTTCTTTGACTTTGTCCTTGAGAAACAGGATGCCAAACCTTTTACTGTGCTTTGTTTTTTGTTTTTCAGTTATTACTGTCTTACGAATGTGTAAATGAAGTTGCAAACAGAGACCTGAAAAAGGCGACCATAGGTCAAAGTATCCTGTTTTTTTTTTACTGCGGTGGTGCAGCTAGAATATTTGTGCTGTATAATCAGGATAGAGTTACAGCAAAAACTGTTAATAAGGTGCTGAAATGCTTTGACAAGCGGCGTGTTTTGCACCTCATTAAAAGCTTCTTTTTTTTTTGCGACTGCAACGCTCATATCTAATGTGCACGTGAAAGAGACGACTGCGTTAGTTGTTTGTTTTAAAATGACAAAAGTTATCATTTTGGTTTGGAGGACTTCTTTTGCTCACAGCGTTGAGCTTCAACCTCCCCGTTTGCTTTCAACGGAACGGTTTGCAGACCGAGTGACTCAAAGAGGAGATCTCAGCGAGACTGTAGCCGTCCTCTCGTTCAGTGGATGATGGCGTAGCTTTTCTCCCTCATTTACTGCCTGCTGTCTGGGGTCTTCTGTTCCTCTCGTCTTCCCCTCCCACTCTTCCCCTCACCCTCTTCCTCTTCATTTTTCTTCCTCGTCCTCTGGCCCGCCCGACTACAACCGCCCCGTCACCCTTCACATCAAAACAACATTCTTCCCCATTTCTTCTCCTCTATTTTTTTTTCTCGACATCTCTCCGCTGACTTGCTCTCTTATTTTTTCACCCCCACACTCTTTCTTTCTTTCTCTCCTGAACCTTCACTCCTCCCGGGGGGGGACCCCTCTCCCATAGCTGACAGTCACAGACCCTGATGCCCCCCCCCCCATCCCTCCTCTCTCCCTCTCGTTCTGTCGGTTCTGCCTCACTGCTCCTCTACACCCCCTCTGAGTGTCAGCCCCCCTGCTGCAGCGAGAGAGAGAGAGAGAAGAAGAAGAGCAGCAGAGGAGAGTTGCTTGCTTAATGAAGGTATGATATTAGACAGAGCGAACAAAAAAGGAGGATAATTTGCCCGAGAAGTGCTGAGATAAAACACGGCGAAGCAGGAGAGAGCAAAGTTGGGAGATTATCTCCTCCAGTCACTCTTGTCGGCTCAAAGATTCAGGCAGCTTCGAATATTCACTGAGAACAATTTAGATGTGGAGACTGGGAGAGTATGTGTGTGTGTGTGTGTGTGTGTGTGTATTTGGATGTACAACCCAACAAGTTTTCCTTTCATCGCACCATCCTTTGTGTGTGTGTGTGTGTATGTTTAGCTGCGTCTGTCAGGTGGGGTCGGGATGCGGTCTCCATGGCATCCCTGGGTGCGAACATCCTCCCCTTGTCATCGCCGCGGTGACGGCGGCATGTCAGGTTGTTTAGGAGACGAGGGGAGGGAAAGAGAGAGAGGGGGTCGGAAGGGGGGCAGGGGGGGGAGGCTCAGGGGTCTCCCTTCGTGTAGCTCGGTGTCAAGGTCGCGCACACACACACACACACAGTCAAAAACAAACACAACCGCACACAAACAACCGCCTGCCAGCACACACACAGAGAGATACACACACAAATATGCTGTCAAACCTGAGGACGGGACGGGGTGAGCGCAGGGGGACAGGGCGACAGGGTTACCCGTCTTTGGACGTGCTGTTACTACATGTCCGCTGAGAGTGTGTGTGTGTGTGTGTGTGTGTCACAGAGACTGACGATTGGGAATACACAGAGACAAGAACTTGTAAACAACAGTGTTTTGACTTTGTTTCAGCACATTTTGTGTTTCACCCTTTTATTTCTCTGCAGTGTGCTTCACACTGACCACGACCACCACTGCAAGACTGAGAGAGAGAGAGAGAAAGAGAGAAAGAGAGAAAGAGAGAGGGAGGACAAGAATGGCGGTCCAGGATTGAAACACAAAAGCGGCGTGGAAGGCGGAGTGGAAGGGAATGAATGAATTAGTCGTGGGTCACTGGTGATTCTCATTAAAAACAAATTACTAATGTTGAGGAGGGACAGCTGTGCTACTGTGGCTGGTTTCTAATGATACACACACACACACACGCACACACACGTATAGATGCGCACACATGCCACCCCCTGGGAACGCTGTCAGCCATAGTGTAGACAGACAAGAAGGAGGAAGTGGCAAAGCTAAGTACACCCCCTGAAGACACACACACATCCAGTGGGAATTCGAACAGATACGTATGTACAGTTATCCAATCTGCTGAGATGACGGGTGGTGAGAAATGACAGAATTGCTGTAAAGGAAAGGCAAGTGTGAAACTGTTTGAGTAAGTGTGTGTGTGTGTGTGTACTCACCAGGTACCATGCCGGTGAGGGACGGGGTGGAGTAGCTGCCCTGTCCGGTGGGAGGAACGTGGGGAGGGTAGCCTGGCAGAGTGGTGCTGGCTAGGTCTCGACCTGTAATCACACACACACACACACACACACGTATGCTGTCATCAATACGTTCCTGCTATCAATATTAACATTGATATTGTCGTCGTATTATTTGTGCCTCCTAGCAGTTCTGCATGCAAAATACACCAAATACACCAAAACCCAGAGACATTTACTTTATTTCCCAAAAATGCAATAAACTAGATAATCAAAATTTAAAGGGGCTCTAACCATTGTGCTTCAAAGTCGAGATAAAATTAAGCTATTGATGATCTATTAACCCTTTTAGATCACATCCTCGGTCATATTGTGCACGTACCTATTTAACAATAAATGCAAAACAAAAACCCATTTCTTCATATTTTTACATCAAAATCTAATCATTTGTTCTTCCTGTAAATATGAACCTCGCTTATGTAAGCTCGTATCAACAGTTTCAACAAACAATATCATGACATCCATCCATCAATCAATCAACAAGTTTTAGCATCAAGGGAAGTGTGTGTGGAGTCATGGATGTAAGCCTGCCCACTTCTTAGCAGTCCAATCAAATGCGAAGGTTTGAATCAAATCCCTCTTGTAACTGTACAACTCTCAAATATTCCGTTTCACAAGGGAACGCGTCACAGTACAGGAGCTAAAGACGCTCTGACTTCTGTTTTACTCGGACTGTAACAATTGTTGATCAACAAAATTGTTGTAACTGTCGTTCTTTAGTCCAACGGCTAATTGATTAATCGACTGATTGTTGCAGCACCAAGTTTAAGTTTTAAATTAAGTGTTTTTGATTTACACTTCAGGGTGTTTTTTTTGTATTACTGTCTTACGAATGTGTAAATAAAGTTGTTTTAATTACATTTGCGCAGCATAGGAACCATAAAACCGGTTTTAGCAATAGTGTGGCATTGACTATGTTTACATGCACACTATTATTCCTAATATGACACTATTCCAGATTTGAGATGGCTCATGTAAGCACCATATAACATTGGATATTCTGAATTAGGCCTTATTCCAAATGGAGCATTTTCCGATTAAGACATGTGTGATATAACGATAATATTCAGGTTTTAGGAGCATTCTTTGGCCATGTAGACAGCTCATTGGGAGTATGCGTCTCAATAGGGTTTTTTAAGGAACTTCGCTGTTTACAACCAGCTCTGTGCGTTGTACACAAACCAACTAGCCAATAGTTGGTAAAGCTGAAGTAGAGATGCATGCCCAAAAGAAAAGCCCACATTCCTGGTCGGAAGTAGAAAAACACCTGCTTTTAAGCATTATGAAAGATTTGGATATCAACAGGTTTCTGGATATGAGCAAAGCAACGCCGACCTTTAAGGAAGTGGGTCGAAGGAATGAACGTGTTCGCATGGTCGAACAAGTCCGCCACCGTATGAACGAAATGGCACAAGCGGCTCCCGCCGTTTCACACAAAACTAACTTAAATGTAACATATGACTGATTGTGCAGCTGAATTGCCGTAGCGAGCACTCTGATGTTACAGCAGGAAAAGCACAGGTGTCATCAATAACATTCACGATAATAACATTAACATTGAAGTGTCCCAGTGAGCCACAACAATGACTAGATATCTAAATCTAATATCTAAGTGTCACCTGTAAAACTCTATACCTCACGCAGGATCATTACTGCGATGTTAAGGCAGCAGCACATTTAGGATGCCCTTTTCCTTTTGTTCTTTCTTCCTCATTTTCTGCCCGCAGACATCTATTAATTTACCCCCCCCCCCCCCCCCCCCCCCTCCTCCTCCTCCTCCTAACCTCTTCTGCCCGTCACTTGGTGGATAGGATATATAACTGCATTAGACTACATGACAGTGTGTCAGCCCAAATCATTTCTCTATGTTTGCACGCAGTAGACATTGGGAGTGCGTGGAGAGGGAGCCCTCCATTCATCATCATCTCACACACACACACAAACATGCATCGACGCCCTCCCCTCCCCACCCTGCACACACACATTTATCATCATCATAAACAGCTCAGATGCTAACACCATCAATCCCATTCACTTCCCCTCCACTTAACCACCGCTAACTAACTGAGAGGAAGAGAAGCAGGAGGAGGAGGAGGAGGAGATGGGAGAGGGAGAGAGAACATGAGAAACATGGAGAAGGGAAAGGTAGTGTGAAATGAGACAACAGGGACGACAAAGACGCAGGAGTGTATTTAGTTACTTTCCATGACATGCTGGTTTATCAGCTAATATCAGCTAATAGAAAATGTATCAAAATAAGCAAATATGCCGGCCGATAAAAATTGCCAAAGATATTTGAGATAATTTAGAAACCGTATTGCCAACAACATTTTTTTTTCAACTATAACATTTTCTGTTCAGAAAAAATCTTAGTCACAGGTCAGCCATGCTAGCAGCTCTGTGAGGCTATATTTAGGCCCAGTGGTGCTTTAAGCTAAATGCTAATGTCAGCTCGCTCACATGCTTCTAATGATGGTGCTAAAAATGCTGATGTTAAGCAGGTATAATGTTGATCATGTTCACGATCTAGCGTGTTAGCATGCTCACATTTGCTAATTAGCGCTGAACACAAAGTACAGCTGAGGCTGATGGGAATGTCATTACCTATCGCAGGTATTTGGTCATTAGAAACGTTACATGTTTTACATGATGGCAGTGCAAGATTAAAAGTTTTGAGCATTTTACTCAAAAACTGAAATGGTAACCTCATTGTGGCGCTAGAGTAAAGGTCAGAGGGTCACCAAAGTCATTAGGATTCACTCTCCGGGGATCACGAATGTCTGTACAAAATTGAGATATTTCAGTCTGGACCAGGCGGCAGCCTCTGGGTCTAAAAAGTGAAGCCAATGTGGAAGTGCCTTAAAGTTGCATTCTTTCTAATGGCCATCAGGGGACGACTTGTCTGGTTGCAAATAAAAGTCAGATTGTATAGAAGTCTATGAGAAAATGACTCTACTTCTCTCTTGATTTATTACCTCAGTAAACATTGTAAACATGAGTTTATGGTCTCAATCTCTAGTTTCAAGTCTTCTTCAATACAGCATGATGTTCATTTAGTCAAACATAGACCATAAAGCAGGGTATGCTTTAGGGTGGGGTTACCTTGTGATTTACAGGTCGCTACCACGGTGTTGTCCGGTCTGGGAGTTGTCTGTGTTTTCATCTTATGTTCATCTTATCTTATTTTAGTATGTGTAACACTTCTGGTTGCAAAAAGCCAAGATGGCAAAAGCTAAAATGACGAACTGGAGGCTTCAAAATGGCAGCCAACAAACCAACGGGTGACGTCAAGTTGACGACGTCCACTTGTTAAATACCGTCTATGGTCTGGACCAAAGCAGCGGAACGACCGACTGACATTGCCTCATTAGAGCCATGCCGATAGTGTTGCTAAAAAATACACTTCAGGGAAAAAAAGACTATCGGCTGATTCGGCTTTACTGGAAAATAGAAATAACAATCAAGGCAAACAGAGATTGGTATGATGATAAGAGGAAAGCAAAAAAAAAAAATTACAGGTTACTAATCAACCGAGGCTCCAGCATCTCATCCGCTCCCATTCCTCTCCTCTTCACTTAAAATGTGCCTCTTCACCTCCCTCCCTCCCTACTAGTGTTTCTCTCCCACAGATCCCCTCTCTACTGCAGCCTCCTCTGTCCCTCTCCGCCTCCTCTCTCCTGTCTTGGCGTAGTAAAGTTTTTCTAGCTGGTTGACGCGACAGCGAGGCATTAGTGCAGACGGGCTACTCATCCGCTCAGGGTCAGTGCACAGGGCACGGAGGAGAGGGAGGAAGAGGGGAGAGATGGACTCTCCACAGCCCAACTTAGAGGGGGCAGACAGGGCCAGATCCTCTGAGGTGTGTGTGTGTGTGTGTGTGTGTGTGTGTGTGTGCCTCTGTGCACGCAGTGTATCTGTGCATATGTATGCCAGTTGTGTTGATGTATCTGTTCTCCACAGCTCTGCCGTAGAGGTCAACGAAACAAGTACAAGTCTCCTCTCCGTGCTCACTCGCAGCTACACGAGCACACATCCTCTGCCTCCCTTTCTCTTTCACCGTCTCCCCATCCAACGCTTCCCCATCAAACGGCCATCAGAGCAACATATGTCAAACCTGGAGGGAACCAAGGGTGTACCGTGTGTCCCTTTGCACTGGAGTGGACTGCGTGGAGTTCAGGGTAAAGCGAAAAAAAAATGTCTTGATTCAGATTCAGATTTGGAAAGGCCTCAGAAAGGAAGGATTGAATGTGTAAATGTTGCTCCACAGCGCGTGTCCAGAGTATCGGCACGTCAAGGGTGCAATAGCATTGCATCGAACACGCAGACGTCTGATCCCCTAGAGGGAGCTCTATTCTGAGGAAAAAAGCCGGCATGGAAAGCATGCATACTATTAAGAAGCTGTGTGTGTGTGTGTGTGAATATGAATGTGTGTGTTTGCATGCATAGGCAGAAATGGAATTCTTTTTTTTTTATCTCTTTCCCTTTTCCTCTCTCTCTCTCTCTCTCTCTCTCTCTCTCTCTCTCTCTCTCTCTCTCTCTCTCTCTCTCTCTCTCTCTCTCTCTCTCTCTCTCTCTCTCTCTCTCGACTTGGGCAGGTAATATTCCTCGGCGGTTTCAAAGGGCACAAAAAAAAGAGCCCATTCCCAGATATCCCAAATTCCCAGCTCTATGATTCCCCTCATTATAGATGGGAACGGTCGAAGCCTTTGCCAAGTGCTCCCAGGTCTGCTCTTAATTAACCACTGCCTCTCCCGGGCGCCCCTTAAATGGAGACGGAGGGAGAGATGAGACTCTCACTTTCCCTCCGTCGTTCCGCCTTTCTTTTACTCCTTTCCTCTGGGCTTCTCGCCTCTCATGAGATCCAAAGCACTGATGTCTTTAAACAGGTTCAATCACTTAGAGTCCATGTAGCTGCTGAGGTAGACTTAAAAGGCGTTCGGCTGCAGTGTGTTTGGAATGTGAATGACTGTGCAGACCTGTGCAGTAAAGGCTGGAGTTTTTCCAGTGGATTTATGAGTAAATTGTCTCTTGCATATTGATGTGGAATTAGTTGTGATCCCACAGCCAGAGCAACAAAATGTATCACACCAGTCCCAATAGATTCAATTAGCTGCAAACTTGCATCCTATCATTATTTTGTAGCATAGCTTCCCTAAATGGAGGCTTGAGATTTAATATTCTCACCTAAAATCAGACTCTTTGTTGTTGTTGTTGTTTTGCAAAATGAAGCTTATTGTATTGTTGGATTCACTGTGAATCAAAACATTTATATAATCCTTCGTACAGCTGGATGTTGCTTTTATGGTTCTAAACTTTCTGTGTTTTACTGATATGCACTGGGCATAAAACAGACTTATACAAAAATATTTTTTTATTATAAAATAAAAGGCTTAAAATTCACACTAGAACTGTGCAATATGATTTGGTTACAAAGTAATGTATGCAGACTCAGGTGTGTTGCCAAAATCTAAAACAATATAAAGAAAAACGTTGAAAATACGTCTTTCGTTTCTTATATATAATTACATTTAGTTTTTAATCAGGTAACAAAAAGTCTAATTCAGAGTGCAAATATTGGTCGGGCGTCTTTCTTACCTGGGACGAGTGAATAGGACTGTGGACCCGACACGCTGGCACCTAACTCCGCCCCTGCACCGGGATTGGCCAAGCTGTTCTTCATCTCATCCAGTCCGCCGGCTAGCGAGGCCATGGCCGAGTAATCGGACGTCTGGGCCGAGACAGGAAGTGGAGAGAGAAAAGAATAGAGCAGAACAAATCATGAGGTTTTCTGTTCCATACAACGTGAATATACTGCAGCGCTGTTGCTCACGGATGTGATCAATCCGGTTGTGATATCCTCCTACATTTTCCAACATGCAGCCCCTCCGTCATAGTAAAGAAGCTTTACACACACACACAGACACACACACACACACAGAGAGAGAGAAACATACAGAAACACACCTCCAGTTGAGAGTTTATTGATCTGTTTACAAAGACAGGGATTTACTGTACAACTAAGTCCAACAGTCTATAACCACAGGATCAGCTCCCTCTTTCTCTTCATCTCTCTCACCCTCGCACACACACACACACACACACACACACACTCACACTGTGGCATCGCATGGACCATGGCTAACACAAAGCCTCTTGTCTCCCCAGATACCAACAACAATAAGAACTGTGATCATCTCAGCACACGTACGCACAGTCTCCCAGTGCACTCAACACACACGCACACACACGTGCACACACACATACACACTCTACAGAAGGTAAAAACCTATAGAGAAGAGGAGACAGAAGCGACAGAGCAATATCTTGCTTGTTGTCTAGCTGTGTATTTTTATTCTCCGTGCAAACTCTCTTGAGAAGCTTTAAAAAGTAAAAGCTTGAAGTTACAGTTCAAATCAAAATGAGTCAAAATGCATGTTTGAAAAAACAAACATAATAGTATAATTTGGTTCATCATACGGAGAATGAAACTGTCAAATCTTTGCAAGTAGAAGATAATAAAGACGTTCTTTATTCAACTTGTTAAAGGATTTTTAAAGGATAATTTATTTCGTGGTAACTGATTTCACGTGTGCCATACTTAAACCACAAATTTAGGAAAAAATAAAAAAACACATTACAAAACGCTAAAAATATAAGTCATGCAAAATAAATGACTAAATATAACATCTATTGTCTGCAGTACAATGAAGATCATGACCTTTGGATGAAGCGGGATCATGCATCTATAACAACCTGGTTAGCCTTCTCTATCACTAACCCAAAATGCAGACAGATAGATGGATAATTGAAACTGTCCGCTCACCTGTGTCTGACCCGAACACCGAGCCATGACCCATCCATCCTCATCTCTCCACCTCATCTGTGTATGTGTGTGTGTGTGTGTGGTGATTTAGAGTGATGCTGTCGACACTGATGACCAACTATATATAGATTAACCACCGATTCTCAAGGCTGCTACTCTCATGATGGGAAAATTACCTGCCTGTGTGTGCGTGTGTGTGTTTATTGCAACGTGATCCCACAGAAATACATGAAATGACAGCAACCTCTTAACAACCCATAATGTGGCGGAAACAATTTAATGTTTAGGCAACAAAACTATAAGGTTAAGGAAAGGATAATCATGGTTTGGACTTTATGTGACCTCCCACGTAGCCCACCTAATTTAGAAGAACATTGAATTTGGTTTCACATGGGACACAAACACCGGCCTCCTGGGTCATATGGTAAAGAAGTCTATGGGAAAATGACCCTACTACTAGTTTATGGTCTCAATCTCTATAGTTTCAAGTCTTCTTCAATACAGCATGATGTTCATTTAAAAAGTTATGGTCCATTTAGAGTCAAAGAGACCATAAAGCAGGGTATGCTTTAGGGCGGGGCTACCTTGTGATTGACAGGTCGTTACCACTGCGTTGTTCAGTCTGGGAGTTGTCTGTGTGTTCATCTTAGAACTTCAACCCTTTCACAGTTTGTTTTCAGTTCATGAAAGTTAATTGTCAGGGCCTACCCCAGGCTGTTCTCAGCAGGGGGGGGGACTGTTGACCCGGACGGAGGACATCGTCGGGCGGTGGAAAGAGCACTTTGAGGAACTCCTAAACCCGACCAACATGTCCTCTGCAGAGGAGGCAGCGCCTGAAGACATGGGGGGCTCACCCATATGCCTGGCAGAGGTCGCTAAGGTAGTCAAAAAGCTCCTTGGTGGCAAGGCGCTGGGGGTGGATGAGATCCGCCCTGAGATGCTGAAGGCGCTGGACACTGTTGGGCTGTCTTGGCTGACACGCCTCTTCAGTGTCGCATAGGGGTCGGGATCAGTGCCCATGGACTGGCAGCCTCTTGCATAAATAGCAAAAATGCCAAACTCGTGGCTTCAAAACAGCAGTCCACAAACCAATGAATGAAGTCAAGGTGTCTGCGTCCACTTCTTATGTACAGTCTATGATCACAGCCAAAGAGCTGCACAAAAGTGGGGCGCTCACACTAGTGGTGTAAACAGTAAATCCTTTTGCTTATTTGAATTGTTGAATTTAGCTCAAAGATCTAGTCGGTGTCGATGTAGTTTGTCTTTTCTCTAAGTTAAGTGATCACAAAATTCTTGTGACTTACTTCCACAGTGGCAACGACTTAATTTGGGCACAAACCGACAGAAAACATGTTCTACTTTCCCTCATGAACTGGATCCACTCCTCTTTTTTCTGTGTGTGTGTGTGTGTGTGTGTGTGTGTGTGTGTGTGTGTGTGTGTGCGAGGGTACACTAATGACATCAATCAGAATTTCCTTTAGGTGACGAGGTGAGAGTTTTGCACTGACCCTTTTAATACCTCTGCATCTGTGTGTGTGTGTGTGTGTGCAGGCGTAAGTGTAGGCGTGTGTTTGTGCTCACTGACCTCTTAAACACCCCTGTGCTCGTCAACACACAACACAACCACTGGACTGTGACCTGCCAAATAAGAGCTTACCCAGTACACTACACAACACACACACCCCTCTCTCTCTTTCTCTCTCTCTCTCTCTCTCTCTCTCTCTCTCTCTCTCTCTCTTTACAGTTCCGACACATTTTTAAGCCGTCTTTTCTCTCTTAACGCCCCTCTCTCCCCCACTTCACACATCACACCTGTAGTTTTTTTCTTCGTTCACCCAATCATACATGCTATCCCTGCACCCCTCCTCCTCCCCCATCTTGGCCGCCCTCTGTCTTATTATAATGGTGTCTAATGTGTCCATGTAGCCATGTAGATGGGGGCCAGGCAGCAGCAGCGGCACAGGAGAACGGGGTCTGCCGTGGTAATTGGCCATGATGAAGTTTGGCCAGTGGGGTGACAGGCCCACTAAGGAAGATGGATCATTCTCATTCGGCCCCGTAAATGTTGTCAATTCCACCGCTCATACAGCGCCATCAGCCCTCATCAGAGGGGGAGGGACGCAGCTGCGGAGGGGCTGGGGTTTGAGGGGGTGGGGAGTGGTGGAGGGGGGAGTTGTACGTACAGGGCAGGATGGAGGGTTACATGGAAAGGTGGCAGGGGGAGCTGGACCCGGGGCAGGAAGTCACAGGCAGAGAGAAGGGTGAAGGAATGGATGCAAGCAGTATTCATTTCGTTAATGAAAACTGTGACTAAATATGTTCGTCAAAAACCTTTTGTTTCATGACTAAGACGAGACGATGATGAGACGATGACATTAAATGCTAACTGCCACGACATCAACATGCAATCTTTTTGACAGAAAAAAGACGAAACTAAAATCTTTTTCTTTCAAAAAGTAAATGACTTTTTTCTCAATGCAGTGGTTCAGTTTCCTTTACGGCATGCGACTACGCCAGCACAGAATGAGCATAGTCTGGAAGACTCGGAGTAAGTAACTTGCTTAGGGTGAAGTTAACAATAGCCCAAAGGTACATAATAAGTAAATACAAAAGCTGTATGGAAACGGCAAAATTTGGTAAAATGTTCGCAGTTGCGCAAAACTGTTTTTACTCTCCCTTGAGATTGTCTTCGCCTTTGGCCAAAAAGAGTTGGTGCACTAAATGAATTTTGGAAACACCTTTGTGTTAAAACGTAGAGACTTAAATCCCATTAACGTACATGACGTTGTGATGTTTCGGCTGTCTTCTCGGATTACCCATACCGTGCGAATGCTCATCATTTTTTCCGGACAGCATGAAAGATTGCCAACACTAGCTGACATGAAAGAACAATTAAAACTCGCCTAATTGAAACTGATTCCTGAAGACCTCATTCCATTTTTCTCTCGTAGATGGTTAGATGGCCATGGCAACTTGTTTTGTTTCCCTGTTTGCTAACCTCTACTCTGTTTAATTGCGGATTACAGCCATTTGTAAAGCGTGGCCTTTACCGCCAACCTCTGATTCACATTTCTTTTTTGCAACATTTCAAAAGTTTGCTGTGAATTCTTTTGCCAGTTGAATCGAAACACAACAAACAACAACAGGGCATGGGAAAAAGGAACAAGGTGATATTTTGGCTGGACTAGATCTACTAAAATGTTTAATATAATCTGATGACTAAAGTTTCAAAAGTTTTTATTGACTAAAAATATACTAAAATAGCTTTGGCCTAAATACCCAAATGTTTAGTCAAAAAGATTAGCTGACAAGCTTATCACTGCATGTAAGACTTGGGGAAAGATGGGAGCTGTTTAATAAATTCATGGAGGATAGAAAGAAATGTGTAAAGAAAAACAGAAAACAGGTTTCTTTTGGGAAACAGACCAACATTAGCTCTGCCTTGACACAGTGTGCAGAGAGCTCATCCGTTTAAAGGTTTGAACTGGCTTCTCTGCAACGTAATGCGACATCATCCTGCAAAGTTGTAAGCAAGCGCACAAATCCTGTATTACTACTTTGTAACTCCAGCAGCGTATTTGTACTCTTTATCGCATGAACACTCCCAATAGTGTTATAAAGCGCTGTGCAGTGTTTTGGCGTTTGATAAGCCATCACACACCTTGTGTTTTTATTAATTAACGCATTGGCTTGTTCTTGCTGTCCGCTTCCTTATATTCTCCATCAGCAACAAAAAGGTGCTGAGCTAACAAGTTACATCCCAACAATGGAAAATGACTACATATCTCAACATTACAGTGTGCGGCTGTAGTTTTCTCTCTCTCATCCCCGTCACTCACACATAGGAGGAGGTTGGTCCACTGACTCAGATCTGGGAAGGTAATGGTTTGGTCCAAATTTCACATCAATAACAGATGAGCCCTAATCGACCCTCTTACACACACACACACTCAGAGAGACTGGTCCCGTTTGCTTGCATCATTTGCATAATAGTATTTCCCTTTCTCTCCATTCCCCAAATAGCTCCCGATTTCTCCATTTCTCTCTCTCTCTCTCTCTCTCTCTCTCTCTCTCTCTCCCTCCACATTGTCTTGTGTACTCCTGATGGAAAAGGGCTTGGCTATAAACAAATACAATTCCCTCAGAGGCCCACAAACTGAGACAAGGATTGTGGGGAAAGAATTCATCTGCGCTCAAACTGAGCATGGCAGCAGTGGGGAGGGTATTCATTTCCAGACGAGCCAGATGGACCTCAACTCTGGGGAGAGGCTGTAGAAGTTCATACGTTTTGAATGACTAATCGGGCTAACATTTCTAGTTCATGTATAATTTATTGTTTTAAATTCTGAACTTTAATAATATTGTATTGGTGGTTAAGGCCTATTGAATTTTGCCATATACTAGTGAATACATTTCAGTGACACAAAGGATAAGGAGAAGGCTGGTGATATTCAATATTTTTCTTCTCATAATAAAACTGAAACCATTAATTGATTCTACTAACAAGTGTTGTCTGTGAGGCCAAAGTCTGACTGTGTGTTCAAATAGCGACACGAAAATGTGAAGTACTCGCCTGCCAATATTACGCATCCAAACTATTCATACCGGCAGCGATGTGAATTTGCAAACACTTTTTTCAATAAAAGGCTAAAAGGACCAACTACCAGGATCATACTGACCCAGAGCAGCGTCTGAGGTACACTGGTGCGTAGCCTAAGCTACTGTAAGCTCCTTTATGGAGTTTCCTTTTAGCAAAATGATCTGTTGTGAATTTGCTTCTGGTAAACAGTTACGCAGCGATCATTTCTACGGCTTTTATTGTGAAAGTTAAGAACGGAAAGGTTTGATGTGGTCTGCTGCTTTCTTCAAGGTTGAAAGGAGGAATAAAGTTTACTGTCTTGGTTCGGACCACAGAGCTTCTGTGTTGTTGTACATTATAGACAGTGTACATTTTAAATTTGTCCATTCAGCACAATGTGAGTGGTTGATCAGAAGAATCGGCCTTGCTCCAAAAAAAACGGTGTCGCTTTTTCCCAGCTTATTGTTCACATTCTCAGTGGAAGCACCTATGACAAAAACATCAGCTGATGCGCAAATCAAATGATGACATGATGCAATGACCATGTAATATATTTTGAGTCAATCCTACATGCATTGTCTTGCTATCGGTAATACTCACTAGAGTACAAAATGTGTATTCATCCACTACTGAAAATAGTCCCCAACAAATACACATTCTCCTCCTGTATAAATAATGTTTGTCAAAAACTGCAGTGCTCTGTTGTTTTAGGAATTGACCAAACTTAAAAAATGAAAATAAAACTATACATCTGTGACCTGCTTTGAAAGATTTACACTTACGAATAGATCGGGCGTAGGGCACTTAAACCGTACTAGCGTGCATTATGAGTCTGTCGGTCTTTTTTGACCAGTTTAACCATCTCCATCCTTCAGAAGAGATCACCTTTGACATCTCTGCTTCTTTTTAAACTTTTTGGATGGAAAGACCAACAAGGACTTTCTCTTTTTCTTGCTCCATCCCAGTGCAGGCAGACTGGTTGGTGCTGGGGTGGGCATTTGGACCCAGGGCAGCATTGGCTCCGTCAGCCATTGCTGATTTATCACCTGGGTAATAGGAAGTGATTGAAGGGAAATTCAAATGAACTCTCCCTGACAGGCACACATGCAGACACACGTACGAGCGCGAGCACACACACACAAATTAATAGTGGGGCTTAATAGACTACTAGGGAGAGAGGGGGAACAAGAGCCGGAGAGGGAGATGAGATAAAAGGTTTGGCTAGTTAGGGAGGAAAGCTAAAGAAAAGGTCTGGGACTAACAGCAGCGAAGAATGGTGACGGATAAAACAAGATTTGCTTGTGAGGAACGTGAGCAATTTTACTTTTTTTATCTCCTCAAGTGGGATGACGAGTAGGGAAGAAGAAATAATAAATGAGGCTCGTGTTTCAGTGCAAGAAGATAACGAGGAGGTTGAAATGACCGCTGAAATTACAGTATATTAGTATACCACTATAATATACTGTTGGCACCTGTAATAGAGCCACTTGCACTTCTGTTTCTCTCTTACTTGCTTGCGCTCTGTCCTTTTCTTTTTCACACACACACACACACACACACACACACACACACACACACACACTCACAACCTCACGTCAAAGACATCATAGACAGCGGGGCCTGAGTATAGACCAGGCATCTTTCATGAATGTCAGTCACAACACAACATGACCTTCGTTGACCATAACCCCGCCAGCACCGCCTCACACACACACACAGACACACACACCTCACACAGATCACAGCGGCTGAGCTGTAGCTGTCAGGGTGTCAGTGTTAAGGGTATGACTGTCAATCATTCCCTCTGGGAAATACAAGCTGGGAAAAAAGGGGGGGTGGGGGGGTTAAGGGGTGGTCGACTAGACAGGATGAGAGAAGGAAGCGGAGGTAGAGGGACAGATAGCGATGGCAATTCATGTGTGTGTGTGTGCGCCTCTTTGTAATCACAATGCAGCATCCCTAAAGCCAGTTTGACCCCCAGGGGCGACCCGCAGTTTAAAGCTCCTGTGCCCGACCCCAGTGGCTTGACCGGGGCTCATAGGGGACACTGACCTATGAATCATGGGTATTATAGTCTTGAGTTGCAGTCTATAGAGCTACTAGAGCCAATCCCTGTCGACCTCTCGCCCTGTGCCACTCCACGCCCCGTGTCAGTTGGAGGGAAGTGAATGGGCTAAAAAGCCAAACTGCCCCAGAGGTCTAAGGCTGTAGCCTGCATGTGGCTCCATATACTACCACTCCTCTTGTGTGTGTTTGTCCTCTTGCCCTTGACGTTGGCTGAATAAATAAACCTGAAGCAGGGACATCTTTAAAGAATACTCCCTTAATGTTGACCGCAGGGCTGCAGATTAGAGGTAAGAGAGAAAAAGGCAGAGAGAATACAAATGCTAGCTTGTTGTCATTTTGTTATTCCGCGTGCTACTTACACCTGCCTATTCCGCTGAGGTTTACATGAACTAAACTGCTGAGAAAGGGCGGGAGGTCAATTTAGATGCAACATTAAGACAAAAATCTTCCCCCTCCCCTCCCGTGCAAACACACACACACACACACACACACACACACACACACGCACGCAGCACATTCCCAGAGCTCCTTCGTCCCTCGTCCCCAAGCAGCAGGAAGTGAGGTCACAGCAAGAGACGGGTCAATATGCTCATTAACCCCTGCAGTGTATCTGGATTATAGGAACATCAATAGGCCTGACTGGGTCTCTGCTGCAGCCATCACAGTGCTGATCAGACCACAGGGAGCTCACGCCGGTCTGTCAGACTGACGGCGAAACACAACTTGATGCTGACATTTTCAGAGCGCTCCGTGAAAAAAAACAGAAAAGAACCAGAAAAAAAATCTATTAGAATGAATCCAATGACTCTGCATTATGTCGGAGGTGTAATTAGTATTTAATTATGCAATCTGACTGATTTCTTCAGGTTTGACATGACATGGCAAGGCAAGGCATAGCAGGCAGGACAGGCTGTTAGCTAAAAGCAGAGACAAGCATTTAGGATCACCAAGATTTGTTGTGTACCTGTTGGTGTATGTAAGTCAGTCTTAAAGCCTGCGTGTGTTGATGTGAGGCTCCTGCATTAGTCATGCTTTTCCCGGTCCTGATGACCCCTCAACCTGCTCCCAAACTCAGCCTCAGCCCAGAGCCTGCATGGTGCCACGCCCTTACCTTGCCAAAGTTAGGGCTCACATAGAGGTCAGAGCCGGACTGGATTGGACAGGGTCTCTCAAACAGGCGGTCCAATACCTCGATCTGCTGCGGAGAGAACAGCTCCCCTCTCATCTGCTTCCTGAGGAAGTCCCGCCCACCGTGGCCGTGCCCGTTGGCCAGCGGTGACTCCTGCAAACCTGCAACCGAGAGAGAGGAGTGAGGTTAGAGGAGTTGTATGGCGGGAGATAGAGAAGAGGTTTAAAGAGGGTTTCGGGAGTCTGGCGTGCATAACGGAGGGAGAAAAGCAGGCACAGACGATGCAAACAGTGATGGGTTGATAAAACAAATCGCCGAGGCAGATGTGGAGGCTGAAGTTTGAGCAAAGCATAGACTCAAATGAACCCCAGTGAGCTGATTTAGGACTTTGTAGATTGTGGAGACTCAGAGAAAATGCTATACAAATGCAATCCATTACCAAGCATACGCCGTCTCTCATTCTTGATCTCTCAAAAGTACACCCTCGCCTCTCATATATACACACCTTCTCCGTCCCTCGTGTCGTATCGCCCATACACACACACACACACACACACACACACACACACACACAGACACAAATATATATTGCTACGGTATCAGTATTAGACTGTGAGCTCTCGTATCCTGCAGTTATTGCGAGGCTGAGGGACTGAACGAGACAATTATAAGAACTCTGAAGAGTCGCGGCCCACAAATGATTAGAAAAGAGAGAACCAGAGAAAAAAGATAAAGAGAAAAAGGGGATGAGGGTGAAAATCCCCCGCTATAGAGCCAATTCATCACTCCAAACCGCTCCTGAGAGCCTATTTTAGTCCTGGGGGTCACTGTGTGTTTGGTGTGTGTGTGTGTGTGTAAGAGAGAGTGTGTGTCCGGTGGCAGAGGGAGTGATATGACAGACAGGTGGAGAGGGGGAAGGGGCTTCAAATATATAATGTTTTTTTCCCATTTGGACAGAGAATACAGATCCATTTGTGCCAGACTGTGATCCCAAAGAAAAAACAAAGAGTGATGTAGAAAGACAGAAAGAAAAAGATAAACAAACTCAAACTAAGGCTTTAGGGCATATTGCCACATTGGACATTAAAGATAGGGCTGGGTATCGGTACTCAATAACTTTAAGGTATCCACCTGAATAACCCAGTACCAAGCATTATCAAAACTTCTCTAACTGTAATGGTACTGCTATTATGACTGGTATCATCATTTGCTTAACAAGTTGGGTCTTACTATCTTTCCTTATTCATGAAGGAGTACTTTACCAATTTAGCATTGGACGGGATGGACAGTTTAAAAACATTTTTAAAAGATCAAAATCACAGCAGAACCAGAGATATTGTCTGGTGAGCTCACTTCTTTCCAACCCCCTGATTATTTTAAATTGATAAACTTTTAGTCAGCAACCACAACCTACGCTGACTCAAGTGACATCACTTGAGTCAGTTCAATACATTTAATTTAATTAAATAAATTAGTTAGTTAATTAGTTAGTTGAATTCTTACCACAGTTAATTTGCCTGAACCACATTCTTTCCATAGCTTTTTGCAACATTTTCTAATATTTAACATTTTTGTTCAGCAATGAGGTTGAGCGGTCTGAAGGTTGGACAGGATGTAAACAAGCTAACAACAACCGTTAAAACAGATTCTCTAAATCGTTCATTTGGAGGTAAAACTTAAAGAGCACACCTGACGTGTCAGTGATAATCGCTCCATTGCACAGGAGATGCATGTGTGCGCTCAACTATGACAAGTACATTGGGTCAAGGTTGAGAAAGAAAGGGGCCATCAGGCAGTTTCTGTGCTAAATGAATCATTTGCTTTAGTTTTCTGTAGTTGGCAAACCAACCTGTATTATCATCTGACTGCTCATATGTCTTTACCCATCGTACCCACATCTTACAAACTACTTGTCCTGTGCAATATTAATATTATCAAGAGGATTAATGTCCAAAACTATGATAATAAGACCCAAGTTGTAATAATGGAGAATCATCCTTTAAATGGTAGATTAGAATCTACAATTCCTCAGCTGTAAAATACGACTGATTACTGGTTGCAAACTGTATTTTCCCAGTTTTAGTGGTAACCTCTGAGAGTTGATGTCATTGGCACAAAGGGTGTTTTTCAGTTCACTCCAAAGACGTCTAGCAAACCTCAAATCATGAAACCGTATCTAGCTGCTAACAAAAACAAACCTCACACTCACACAGTGCTCCATAACTCACAAAACCTCACCGTACCTTTTCAGTACACAAAACCTCTTTCACCCACTCGCTCACAAACACACTGCTTGATCATAATCTCTCTTTCTCGACCATATAGTCTCTCTCACACACGCAGATGCTGGGAGCAGTGTGAGTGTATGGTCCAGGTCTCTTGGTGACAGACCAATCAGGGGGGAGATAAAGCCAGTATGATGCTTTAGCCTGGTAACCCACGGCGACCCATTTAATCCCACCGGCCAGTCCCCATGATGGAATTCAATTGATCAATCATGTAGCTCTGATGGCACCATTTCAGCCGGCTTATTGCTTTCTGCTTTCTCGCTGTCGCACACAAATACAAGCACACACACACACACACACACACACACCTGAATACACACTGTAAGACTGACCCGAGTCTGTCTCCACGGAGCACCGGCAAAGGACATACAGGGAACGAAGGACACGACAGAAGCCACGGTAATCTAGCAGTAAGAACAAAGCTTTTACTTATGATAATCAATATTGTCCATTCGTCTAATGAATGTGTGTGTGCCTCTATGTGTGTGTGTGTATGTGTGTGTGTGTGTGTGTGTGTGTGTGTGTGTGTGTGTGTGTGTGTGTGTGTGTGTGTGTGTGTGTGTGTGTGGGTGGGTCGGGTAGCTTGATATCCGGCTGGTCTCATTGTGTCCATGGATGGGTAAAGAAACTCATTGCCGTGACGGGTTAAATCCTATTCACTGTCGGATACACGCACACACACACACACACACACACACACACACACACACACACACACACACACACACACACACACACACACACACACACACACACACACACTCACACTCACAGCTGCCTCTATCTCTGTGAGTCAGTCTCAGAAGGGAAGCGCTTCTCTTCCCTCTTTTTCAGAGCAGAACAAAACAAACAATGAGCCCTTATTGTTCTCTCTTCTCTGCCTTTTTCCTCTCTCTTCCGCCTTCTCTGTCTCCCTCTTTTGCTCTCTCTCTCTCTCTCTCTCCCTCTCCCTCTCCCTCTCGATTCACTCTCTCTCCCTCTGCCTGCCTTTGCCATTTTCTTCCGACAACCCAGGAACAGTTGAATTATTAAATCCAAATACCTCAGAGAGTTAGATGGGTTGTCACCTGTTTGAGTGTGCGTGTGAGTGTGTGTGTGTCTGTCTGCAGGGGGTAGGACACCACCAGTGTGCATCTTTTTGCACTTGACATAGATTATCATACTGATAGGACAAGGGTCGTAAGTCTGACCTCACAGCCCCAGCCTGTGCATGCCTGTGCGTGCTTGTGTGTGTGTGTGTGTGTGTGTGTGTGTGTGTGTGTGTGTGTGTGTGTGTGTGTGTCTGTGCCCCATCTAAACTCCAGAGATCAAAGTTTGGGTGGGGGCTGGGGGGGGGGGGGGGGGAGGAACTCAGGGTGAAGGGCGGAGCTCCCCTCCCGCCTCTCCTCCGTCCTCCATCCTTTGCTTAACCCCCAGCGTCTTTTATCTGGTAAGCTGCTGCATGTCACAGTGGATGCACAAGGGGGTAAGAGGTCATCTTGGCATTCTGGGTAAAAATATTTCTTCCTCGTGCAAAAGGGAGCTTTTTGTTGTGGGCATACATGAGTATACTTTTCACTCAAGGAAAGAAACATGCCCTCTCTTAACAGGCCCACCTGTACTGAACCTCGTATCCATGTTGGATACACACGCATGCGCGCACACACACACACACAGAAACACACACACACACACACACGCACACAGCCTAAGAGAATAGGTTAAGATACAATAGTCCCCTTTTGGCCCCACAAGTCAAGTTCTTCCATTCACTCCCATTCATCTACATTTCGCCCTCAGTCACCCCCCACTTCCCCTCTCTTTGGCTGGGGGCACAGGTCACCGCAGGGCTTTACCCCCACACACTCCTCCTGCCCGACACACACACATACACACACATGCCATGATCCCGCCTTGCTGTGTTCCCATCACTTACGCAGCTGCCATTTCTATGCTTGTACGTTACAGCAGAAATAAAAGCTTTCCTGCACACATGTTCATATATATATATACTGTATACATGATACGATGTCATGTGATATGATTATGATTTTATACTCGAGGGCACTATATGGCTTGAATCCAACGCTTCGTTTAACAATAATATATATATATATATATTTTCGTATTGATAATTTATATATATATATAATATATATATATTACCATATGAACACTTTGAGTTCATAAGAGGAAACAGATGCAATTTTCCTGCGCTTCATTTCTGTTGGGTGGGCCTCTAAAAAGACATTTTAACTTCACAGCAGGGAGCACAGGTAGAGCACAGGTGGCACAAATAACACTATAACGATAGCTCAGTTCCATTCAAGTGTCCAATGAAGCCATGCCAGTGAACCATTGTGCACTATATCAGGGTCACGCAACAGGAACAGCTCAATGGTATTCGGCCATCATTAATATCATTAATGTGGCTCTGAGGAAGAGCGATCCCCAGCTCCTCCGCTGCCATTGGTGCGTGAGTGAGTGTGTGTGTGAAGGAGCATTAGAGTTTGGCACCTTGTATGGCAACATATGGCCTCTGCCATCAGTGTATGAATGTGTGTCTGGTATAAAGCGCGGTGAGTGGTCGGATATAAATGCAAGTCCATTTAAAATGAATGGCAACTGTTGTGCCTTTCCTGCTGTTATGACACGTCAACATTTTTATTTTCAACCGATGGACTGACAAAAAGGCAATTCCCCAAAGTGATTCTTCTGCATTCTTTTACTTTTTTGTTCCAGATTTAGTTTTTGGGAAACATGTTAAGTCGAGGTCTGAACCTTGTCTGATGCACATCAAAGACACTGTAACTGTCTCATTGCTGCATAATGTCTCATATTCACATGGACTGAGCAATAGATATAACAACGTCAGCGTGAGAAGGCTGTGTGATGGTTGGCCTTGTGCGTGACTTGTGTACGTCTCTTTCCTCCTGTGTACAAACGCTCGTACCGACAAGCATTTGGGCGTGTGTGTGTTTGTGTGAGAAGCTTGCATCACTGTGTATTTGTGTATGTGTTTGTCTGTCCATGTCAGCGCATGCTGTTCCCCCCTGTCGCCCCGTGCTGCGCGCGTGTGTCATTATCCAGCGGGGGCTGCTCTAATGGAAGCTGTGATTAGCAATGCTGTTAATTAGACCACAGAGCCGACCGTGCAGACCTCTGCCACGGAAAACACTGCAGATTAAGAAAAAAAAACACAGGGGCTGAAACGTGACGCGGAGCGACACAACACTCTGTGGATGCTTCAGTGAAAGGGGGATTGATGCAGTATTTTCCGATAGGAGTTGTGAAATGCGAGGTCCAGTCGTAGTAAAAACCAGAGACAGACCACACATGTAGCACATGGTGCAGCACGTCATGCACACAGAGAACAAAGTGGAACAATAATGCCGCTAATTAGATAACAGAGCTTCGGCTTCAGCTGCAGATTCAACCACAGTGTCTGAGCTGCGGACATCAGAGCACACGTAATAGAGTGGGATACATGTGTTTAAGTATACGTGACTCGTATTATTCTCGCCAATGAAATATGGCTTCAAAAGAAAAGTGAATTGTTATAGCTAGAGAAGCAAAGCAACTAATAGTACTGAGGAATAATAACCACGAAGAACAAAGAAATCCTAAATTGAGCCATTACTAATGTAACACCGTGTGCTTTTCATCCTATGAAAGGTCAGAGGAAAGGACAACTGTAGGTCAGTATTAAACATGACATACTGTAAAGGGCTCTGGAGCCACACGTTTCCATCCAATTTCTGTGCAAATTTAAATTAAATATCCAGAAAATCTGCAAAAGAACTTGGGTGCTTTGAAAGAAACAGCTGATGAATTCTCCAATCAGGTGACATGAAACCATTGCCGGGGCGGAGAGAGTGCAACAAGATGACGTGATCAAAAGAGCTCCAGACGAATGGTGGAAAAGGAAAAATGGCATTTAAGTTTATTTCATGAATCAATTTGAGGAAGGTTACTGTGACCGTATGGGTCCGCACGGATCTGATCAGATTTTTGGTCTTTTTGGTGGAGCAGCAACAAATGATGCACTCGGCAAAAACTTTTTTTTCATCAATTTGTGGCGTTTATACTTTTTCTTTTTATGTACATAGCAAACTCACAATTATTGAGGACACAAAACAAGATAAACTTTGATCCAACATGTGTACAACTATTAGTTACCGTGTGTGTGTGTGTGTGTGTGTGTGTGTGTGTGTGTGTGTGTGTGTGTGTGTGTGTGTGTGTGTGTGTGTGTGGGCCTAAAGTCTTTGGGCTCTGCTGATAGGTATGTGGGCCGTATCCGAGCATGTCGAACGCTCAAGGTGCACCTGGGATTCATCCTGGAACCTGCTGGAATGTTTTGGAAATTCATCAGCAGTGGGAAAAGGACCCCATACTGTATATTTGTGTGTTAGAGACAGAGAGCGAGAAATAGCCCCCAGTGGCGTTCTGTCACCACCCCCCTCGCTCCGACATCTGGTCCTGTCTCATTTACCGTAGGAGACTGTCTGTTTGATGGCTTTTTAATGCCACTGACACTGCCACATACACACCAACGAGCATGCACACATGTATGCGCACACACAAATATACCTACAGCCCTTACCCCCCTCATGTGCACACAGCCTCCATTAACATGCATCCAGCATTGATCCGGTGTGACAGAGTATATGATCGATAGTGCATGCATAAACTGACTTCTCAGGTAGCTCTCCGGTGAAGCACCTCCAGTAAACAAATAGGGGGGTTTCTGAATGAAGATGTTTGGTTTAGAACTCCCATACTGCACCTGCACACACACTGACACACATCTGTCATTGATCCGAGTTCTTTCCATCTGGGCTCTCCGTGTTGGGAGGGAACGGAGGGGGTTCTGAGGCTGTACGTATCGTTTATGTATATTGTGCACTTGAAAAATGCCATTACCATTAAGAAAAATTCAAATACAACCAGGCGGAGGCAGGCGAGGTAAACAACTACACACATATTCTTTTTGCTCACCTTCGTCCCTCTTCCTCTTGCCCACGTCAGCGGCTGAGCTGATACCAAGAATGCCACTGATGGAGTACGAGGAGCCGGCTGAGTCGTTGGTCACTGACGACACTTGTGTGGCCGCCACGGACGACACTGCAGACAGACCACATGACCATACAATTATGTATTGGGGAAAAAATACAAGTAGGGTGGAAGAATAATCACATATCGTTTTAGATTATATCACACTTTAACCTCCTAAGCTCTGTTCCTCGGAAAAACGGCTGAAAATAATATCAGGTACCCAAATGTATCAGGCATAGCTCCTCGACCATAAGGCTTATATGCATATATCTGGTCTCTGTTGAAAGGCAAGAAGCTAAGGAGTATGAATCCAGTATAAGTAAGTATATTTCTATTAACATTCCAGTGTGAATGGAGCATGGATGCAATGAACAAAAAAAACAGCCATGTTACAAATAACATAAATCCTCCAAAAACATTGAAATAGTAATAATCACAATGAATGAAAAGCTCCATGATATACAGGCAGATAAATGGAGACTGCCAGCGCCCGCAGTGCTTTTTTGAAGTTATTCATCTAAGCAAGCTGAAAACAATGACATAAGGCTTGTTGGTGTGGGTGCCCCCGCATACAGCCCCCGCAGCTACAAACAGCCAGTGCAAGTCAATCAAACTTGACTAAGATGCTGTGACTTCCCATCGGCCCAATCTTTACTGTAAAACAACATGTAACATGGTTAAATATTTTGGCAAGAACGTAGATTTACGTCTCTGTGGTTGTAAAATGTGTGTGACTGCTGCGTTCCCCCGTTAATAGTAAACATTGTGTGTTTTGAGGACATTTAGAAAATCGGGATTTTTAGTTCCCAGCGTCACCAAATATACGGAAGCCGAGAACTGCCGTACAAGCAATCTTTGTATTTTCTTTTGCAGTTATCTCGAGATCACAAGTTTTTTTTTTTCTCATCTTGAGAAAACAAACTTTGTTATCTTGAGATTACGAGGTAATCAACTCTCAGGAGGTGATATTTGTACGACTTTATTGATAAAATACTTTGTAATAAGACGTAGTTTGGGCAACATACAGTTGGTTTACGGATTCTGAAAGCTGAAGACCTCATGTTCTCAAAACAGTATCACATGCATATTTATATAAATAGACCATCTTCCACTTTTTGGAACTACACCATATCGGTGAACCCAGATACCGGTTCTGTCGGACTAAACCCTTTAAATTTGAATGTAACATCTCATCTCATTAAAAAAATATACATATACACTGCTCACCTAAGTAATTATGAAAGTGATCATTACAATTCTTAATATAATTCTCAAAATTCAAACAGATTGTAATAAATAGTATTGCAGCCGAGATAAACTGGGTCAGCTTTTGTTCATTTCAAGGAATTCATGCTGGACTTTTGTAGAGGAGGGATAAATACACGTGCGGCTGGTGCTGCTACTGTAACGCACCTTATTTAGGGCTCATATATAATAAAGGTCACCATTAGCCAATAGCACTTCTTCATCTGTGCTATATAAAAGCATCTTAAAGAAAGAGTAGTTCCAACATATGATGTTAAACAGATGAATAAAATCATACTGCATGACCCTGAACCTTGTAGTGAAATTATGCAACAAATGTATTGTTCTTCTTACTCAAAGTGCAACTTTCCCATTTCTTGATTCCGTTAGTTGTGATACATTCACAGACACAAAAAGCTGCGTGAAATCCTATATTTCTCTCCCTAAACTCAACAAAAATGCGAAGAAAAAAAAGCCACAAAGGACAGGAGTCTGTGTGTTGCCCCTCGTTGTCTCTCCCTCTAATCTCCCCCCCCCGCGGGAGACAAGTTCCTCGCTGGGCGACAAAGCGGCATACTTTTCACCGCTTCATTGAGACACACACACATACACACATTCTGCAGGCAGACACAAACACACGCACACACGGAAACATACAGTCACTCATTCCTTGGTCCCTTATCTGTGCCCGTGTAAGCGGACATGGGGTTGAGTGACAGTACGGTATCCCAGGAGGGACAGAAAGGTGTGGAGACAGACATCCTAATCCTCTCTCCCAGCAGACCCCCCAAACACAGAAAGACAAGACCGAAAAGGGAATGTAAAAAAAAGAAACGATAAACCAGAGGATCAAGGTCCCTTCCAGCCGTTACTCCTTCGCTAACGACAAGGAGAGTATAATGAATGCATATCCCTCCTTTTCCCATCACTTGATTTAGCACTTCAATTATCTGATTTTCCTTTCTCTTTCTTTCACTCTTTTTTTTTATCAGACGTAACGCTTTTATTCCGCAAATCCAAATGTTCAATTTTCCGCCTCGGAGTGGGACCCATTTATCTGTGTAATCTGTAAGCGTGTGTGTGTGTGTCTTGGTGCATCTAGGTGTGTATGCGTGTGTGTGCGTGTGTGTGTGTGTGTGTGTGTGTGTGCATGTGTGTGTGTGTGTGTGTGTGTGTGCTAAATGTGTGTAAAAGGCAGGAGTCAGGGAGCAGTGTGTGTGAAATTAATTTAGATTAATAGACAATGTGCGATTATGAAGATATGAGAGACACCGAAACACAATCCACTGCAGGGCGAAGTGAGGGAGGGAGGGAGGGAGAGGGAGGGAGGCTCTCATATTTATTTGTACTCTGAGATAGAGTAAAGGGAAATAACGTTTCAGTTATAGCTGTAAGCGATATATTGCTTCGGCCTGTAACATGATTAGAAACTACAAATGAACAGTCAAACCGTGTTAATGTGTCAAGGGTCTTTTGATGAGGAATATTAATTTCACTTGTACAAACATCGTTTTTTTGCTTATTTACTCAAACATACTTGCAATCCACCTCAAACTGGCCAAATAAAACATAGCCGAATTAACCCCGCAAAAATAATTTGCCGTTTGTGATCTTTTGTTTCTCATTTAGGAAGGACGTGTGCCGTAGACAAGATCAGTCATGATTCGGAACCTGCTTTGAGGCCTCTGTCACTTTGTTTCATTGTGTGGTTTAGCCGTGCATATTCCCCAACAAATGTGCAATTAATCCAATGAACACATACCAAACCACATAATAAATGTGGGCCTTTGTAGCCCCCTGAAGGGAGGCCTCGGGGCAGTTGCACACTTTGTCCGGGTTAGTAATCCAGCCTTGGTATGAAGGAGAATTTGGGAACATACTGTAAATGCTCAATCATGATCTCCATCAGCAGACATTTCAGTGCTTATGATACTTGTTTTTTGGGGGCATTAAGCTAGACGCGGCTGTCAACTCTCCCCTTTAAGAGGTTAATAACCCACAAATTTACCAAACACACTCTACCTCCCGTTACAGTAACTACCTTTACTTTACTCCTCATCTTGATTGAAACATTCGAGCAAAGACCTTTGTGGCCCACGACGTTTCACTCCAGGTTAAGGTTCAGAATTTTAAATACGTTTCGTTGTTCCGCACGCTGCACTCAGGCCCCTGAGAGATTCACTCAACAACGGCTCCGCTGTTAAAATGTGCTTTGACAGTTGGAAACGGGATTTTTGTTGCGGCGGACCTACCTAAGTTGTGAGCCGACACTGAGCCGGTTTGGCCGGGCGGCTGCTGCACCTTTGTCCGAATGATCCTGCAGGAGGAGAGAGAGGAGATATTAGTGTGTGCGTGTGAAGTGGCCGTTTGTGTGTGTGTGTGTGTGTGTGTGTGTGTGTGTGTGTGTGTGTGTGTGTGCGTGTGAGGATTCTGCTGAGTGACAGAGAGAACATGACCATCGTGGGAGCTAAATGGTGTGTGTGTGTGTGTGTGTGTGTGTGTGTGTGTGTGTGTGTGTGTGTGTGTGTGTGTGTGAAGTGGCTGAGGCAGGCTGACATGGCAGAGGGGCCTCACACTTCCTGCTTGGCTGCTCATGCAAGCCTTTTTCCTTCCTCTTTCCTTTCCTTTCTTTTTCCTTTTCCTCCCCCTTTTTCCTCCCCTCTCATGTCCTCTCCTCTCCTTCCCTCTCCCTTTCTCTCCTTTCCTTTTGTGTCTCTCTGTCCGTCCTTACTCTCGCACACCTTCCCTCCCTTTTGTCTGCCTCCTTTGCTCACTCCTCTCTCTTATTTCACCATCCCTCTCTCCCTCTCTCTATTTCTCCCTCTCCCTCTCTCTCTGCCTCTATGCTCAGGGGAAAGGGTTGTCATTGTACCATCGTGTTGAACCACTGAGCTGCAGCCACTTCATGCATATGGAGACTGGGGCCTCTTTGCTATTCTCTTTTCCACACACACACACACGCACACACACACACACACACATAGAACACACCATATTATATTGCTCTGAGCTCTACCTACTCTCAGTACCTGTTGCTATAAAGTTGATACTCAAACAGAACGTATACCTGTTGATGGAGCTGACGCTGGGGACGCTGTCGTTGTCGCACACTCTCTCTGCCAGGAGCCGGTCGCGGATCTCCCAGGCAAACATGGTGGGGTTTTGGCGTTTGTAATCTGCGATCTTGTCGACCACTTTGGGAGTAGCAACCTTTGGTTTGGATCCTCCGATGACCCCGGGGCGGATGCTGCCCGTCTCGTAGTACCTGCCAAATCAGAGCGCAGAAGAGGCTCGCGTTAGTCACAAAGATTGTCGCATTTACAGAGGAAGTGTTGGATAGAAGCTGCGGGAGGTCGATTCAGTGAATTCAAACTTAAAAAATGTGTCATCTCGAAGATCAAAAATGGGATAAATAAAATTTAAAAAAAAGCAAAGCAACATGTAAGAATCATGAAGCAAAGACGTTTAAACATTCACGATAGTGTGACTTGATCAATTGACGTTGGTCCTCTTATTTTGACCTTTTTTTATCAATGGAGATGATTGTGCAAAAGTTGATCAAATCCCACTTAAAATACGAGAGGGTTTACATGGTTAGTAATGCCGTTCTAATTGTTATCCACTTTGTCCGTGGTTCCTAAATCTTTGGTCACTAATTTACAGTTTGTAGAACCGCTGGGTACTGTCGTTTATAGCAAAAGTCACTCAAACAGAGGCAAATA
This sequence comes from Pholis gunnellus, assembly GCF_910591455.1. NCBI lineage: Eukaryota > Metazoa > Chordata > Actinopteri > Perciformes > Pholidae > Pholis > Pholis gunnellus. The sequence goes on from NC_136531.1 coordinate 24,487,277, forward strand.
GGGCATTAGTTTGGGAACTAAGTTTGGCTTCAGATTTGGTGCACTCGTGACACCAGTCTGAGCTCCCTCCCCTCCCGGCTCCTCGACCTTCCCGCTTCTTATATTCAACTGAATGACTCTTTCAATGTTCATATGAAAGTGTGAAATAACGCAGCTTGGTCAGTGTTGTTTCCCCTTCTAGCGTCAGATTTGCACGTTTCAGAGACAGCATGTCAGTATCCGCTCTTTACGTGCAAAATAAACTTCCACCTTGACAGGAAGTTAGGTTTAGGCAACAAAACCACTCAGGTTTTGGAAAAGAGCGGGTCGACGTGACTACGTACCTGACTTTTGCGTTACTAAATTTGACAAAGACTAAGAAATATTGCAAATATTACAAAAGCCACATAACAGATATTTTGACAATAGGACACTGACACTGGTGACTCTTGCCACATTTAGGACTCTATTCTATAACAAGTGGCTCTATTTGTCTCTGCTGTTAGCTCTATTCAGCCTTTTAGTTTCATTGACTACTTTCAAGACTTTTTTGAATGCCTTTGCTTGGGTATTCCTCGCAAAAAGACATCTTCAACCCTCAGACTCAGGCGCTCTTTAGTAACATTACATACATTCAATGCCTTTAATTATTGGTAACCTCACAGGGCCTTCATTGGAGGGGAGAGACTAAAAACTGATTGTTTTACACATGGTGCTCTACGCAGACCAACAGAGGCCATGATGTCAAAATGTTGACGTCATGTCAGTGAAACTACAAATCAGCCTTCAACGTGTGGCAGTCCCTTCTCTACTTATAACATGTGAAACCGACCTCCTCGCGGTCATTAGAACCAACAGCTGGATAACAGTGAAACTGAACGTGACGCCAAAAATATTCATGATGTCTGACTCGTGCCGTTTTTTTCTTTGGTAGTTTCACATTGTGACAGAGAAGAGGGTGGCACACACACACACACACACACACACACACACACACACACACACACAAACACACGCACACAGATTCAGGCATTTCGTGTCCACCATGGCTATTTCATGAATGTATTTGCATGCAGAAGGGGCATGGGTGCAGGGGGGGGGTAGGACAGCAAATGTGCTACAGAGCTTGCAGAGAAAGGGGGATGCTGTGTGTGGATGCAAGCTGTCAGTCAGTCTTAAACCTGCTCTCTGTCTCTCTCTCTCTCTCCACCGCTGTACGGTAGAGTTATCCCTTCTGTGAAGATGTGTGCTCCTGTAAATGTGCGCTTCCTTGTCTCCCTTTGTGTGTGTGTGTGTGTGTGTGTGTGTGTGTGTGTGTGTGTGTGTGTGTGTGTGTTGCACACGTTGACCGTTCACAGCTGGAGTACAAACACAGCTAAAGGAAAAACAAACAAAAAAATCTATTTCCAAATGGAAAACTATTTAAATTATTCACAGCTGAATCATCGGTGAATAAACGAGCGTGGTTATTGATATCCGCACAACGATGAGCTAACGCACACACACACACACACACACACACACACACACACACGCACACACCCACACACACGGAGAGGTAGAGTTGGTGGTTTTGTTCTGCTGGCACCAGAGAGACAGAGAGGAGAGGATAAAACAACCCTCCCTCCCTCCTTCCATCCCTCGATCCCTTCCCCCCCCCCTCACGGTAACGCTTCAGTGAGTTGAACGGCCAGGACAGGGGGAGAGAGAGAGGAAGATAGAGAGAGGAAGACAGAGACAGAGAGAGAGAGGCAAGGGAGAACAATGAGCAACACATTTTTTTTGATATAGCTGAGGGTCGCTGTAGCTAATCCTTCCCCTCCGTCCCCTCAAATGGTCTCTCTGTCTCTCACCCCTTCCCCCCCCCCCCCGCACTCTTCTTCTTTAACACGCCTTTCCCCTTTTTGATTGTGTTCTTGTCTTTCTCCCTTTCTCCATCTCACTTCGTTTTTTTTTGGGGGGGGGGTCAGAAATATGGTGCCACTTTCATTTTGATGCTAATTCCCAAAAAAGTGATGAATCTTTTCCCTTTTGTCCCCCTTTCTTCTCCTGGGGACGGAACGAGCAGGGATTTAGTCTCAAATTTTAGCTTTAAAAAGGCAAAGAGAGAGAGAGAGAGGAAAAAGGGGAGGGGGGGGGGGGGGTAGAGGAGAGACACAGAAATATTGAGAAGGGTCGGAGAGAACTACAGGATACAGAGAGGGGAGAGGAAGGTTAAAGGGGCAAAAAGAAAGAAATAAGGGAGAAGAAGAGGGAGTCAAAGAAATGGCAGAATGGACACGAAATGAGTCAGTGTGACCTTACAGGGGCGTCAGTTTGACACATGCTAAGCCAACACTGAACCTGAAGCCAACAATAAAAACCAAAAAACATGAACCGGATTTAGACTTGTAGCTGTCCTACTTCAAAGATTTCCCCCCCCCCCCCCAAAGATGGCGTCAGATCTGTAAAGCCGCCACGTTTATACACCTCGGCCACGTTTACCTGCCCAGTATCTTGCTGACACACCCGTGGCTGACTCGCAGCTGGCGTGAGATGTCGCAGGGCCGGACCCCTTGGTGGGCGAGTTCCACTATTCGCTGCCGGACCACGTCCGGGAGGGGCCGGCCGTTCACAAACACGCCTCCGAGCTGGTTCACCCCACCGTGTCCTGGAAGAGAGAGACAGAGAGAGAAGAAGAAGACACGTCAAAAACAAGGTGAAGGGTGAGTGACGGAGAGGGGAATGCTACGGCTGAATTTAATTAGGTTACAGGCAGTGAAACGAGACAAAGATAAAGTTATTCAAAGTGACCAATTGAAGGTCTGAACGAGTACAAGTGTGACCTCACAGATAAAATCTGTGAAAATTCTTCATTTACTGCGTTGTTAGTGTCCGAGTCCTGGTCTTTCCTCGAAATACATTTCTTTTTGGAAAGATGCAACAGACAATTTCCCAAACCCCTGCTTTTCCGACACGATCATCCCGATTCTTCCGGTAAATCCAATCTAGTTGAAGCAGAGCCATGTTTTAAAGCGACAGACTGCCACAGAAAGGCCCTTCAGACGGCCATTTATCAGTGGTGTTGACATAATCATCACACCCAGTGGGCCACATTCCAGTCTGGATTAAAAGCCTCCGCATTCGATCCTATTCGCTCGCTTCCTGTTCTCACCCTCTAGGTCTTCTCTTGCTTCGCGGTGAGAGATGAAAGTCAAACGACAACAAAATGTAAGCATGTCAAACACAACTCTATACACGAAATGTCTTATTTCACCGATGGAGGGGCTTTCTGCGTGTGTTCATTTTGTTATCGTTCTTTAGAAGGTTTGGTTAAGACAATATTAATAGCTAGAGCCACACTTTCTGGACTAGAATCCCACAGCTACTGGAGTCAATTGAATATCTCAAATCCATTTGATTTCTCTCCCAGCCACTGATTTATCTCGCTCAGCACCATAGCACCAGTTAGACTGTTCCAAAGTGCAAGCTTTGCCCATTTTAGATCTTCAGTAAATGAGGGGATTCATTATTGACCAACTGGCCCCTTTACTTAAGGATACCACTAATACCCCCGCATCCCCCTGAGGATTTAATTTAAGGAGAACAAGACTGAAGCTGAACCTTTCTATAGGTTCTATAACCTTTCTAAGCCCTCTGAGACAAATTTGTGATTTGTAATGTTGGCCTATACAAAATACACTGAATTGAATTGAATAGTTCTGTTCATGGAATTGTTATTAACTGTTTTAATCCTTCACTCTTCTGCTACTGTAACTATCGGACATAGGAAATCTGTAGCCACCTGCTAATTCATCTGAGTTTTTGA